>NW_027270903.1:5517500-6152500 GCF_040938485.1 Diadema antillarum
TAACGTTTAGAAACATGAAAATTTTAACTCATAGAATTACTTTTGGAAGGCACAAAGTGTATTGTTATGTTAGTGCACCTTGTGTATTATGTCTGCTGTAGAAAAAAAAATATATAATTCAATTCATCGGCGTCTTTGTCAGTCAGCCTTTATTATTTCTATCTTTATATTTCATGTAAATTCGTCACTGGATCTTAATTGTCTGGTTTAATTTTGTTACTTTGATTTTTCTGTTGTTACTTTGCTTAAAATCTCACAAGTTTTCCTTTCTGTGCTGAAAATATAATTGGTTTAAAAATGACATACACCTTGATTTGTTGGTGCGTTTTGAATATTCGTCATTTATTTTATAAGTATATAATATAACGGAGAAAATCATGAAAAAAAATATGGCATATTTTTAAGCATAACGTACAAAACATTGCTTGTTTTATAACAAAAACCACTGGAACGATATAGGTTAAAAATAAACAGGTCGAAGCAACATGTGGTTCGGTTCATTCTTTGATAGTCATTTTTTTTTTCGTATTGGAATAATACTTGGTATTCATTTTTACTTGATATTCATATCCGTATTCCGTAATAAATCCACATCCACCAACTGATTTTGTTACCAACAGCTTTACAGATAAGCCTTTATGTATTATAGGCGCCATCATATTTCGGTTACTTCCTTGAGACACCTTTATATTACGATATTACCATAACCATTATTTTGTGTTTTATATTTTCTGTTTTTGCTGCGATCAAAAGACATGGTTGTAATTATGCATTTTGTATTCTCACTTGTTGTATTACTGTCAATGATTTTGGTTATTTCTTAGAGAAAATGGAAATATAAAAATAAATTGACCTGAACTGAAATTCAAAGTTCAAGTTGATTTATTTCACTTCCAACAAACAAATAAGAAATACAAAGATACGCTCATATACACAGACGTCATGAAATCAGTACCACAATGCGATGAACAGAATAACATTGTAAGAAAGATATAGGTAAATTATCAACAGAGATACAAATAACTGTTACGTCACTGTGGTAAATGCATAAACGATATTGCTGGAAATGGAGGGGACTGCTAAAAGGCAGAGCTTGTAGAATGCAGTCCCCTCATGAAATGAAATGTTTTATTTTGTTCTATCTGATATTATGTATGTCTGATGATGGACTTACTTGAGAATGTTTGCTGATGGCTTTTAGCCCATTTTTGTGATTAAACTCTTTATTTATCACTTTGTATATCACTTTCATTTTTCCCACTTTATTTTCTCCATTGTATCAAAGTAAACTTCATTATATCGCCTTATTTCTCTATAAACTTAGACTAAAGCGCCATATTGTTTTTGGTCTATCTTCCCATTTTATCAAAGGCGCAGTTGGACGCCTAGAATGACACAATCAATAGTAGCTGTATAATGATATTTCATACTCTGAGAATTATCAGAATTAATAGTTATTATTACTATCTATATAACGAATAACAAATGATAATGAATATTAATGCAATCATTGTGTTTACCGTGATTGTTCCATCAGCTATAGTTTTTGGTTACAATGATTCCTCTTACTCTTCATTAAACCTGCTCCTCTTCTTCTCACCTTCTTTCTCCCTTGTATAGTTATCCCTCCGTTCTTTTGCTCTCTCTCTCTCTCTCTCTCTCTCTCTCTCTCTCTTCTTTCTGAATACCATTACGGTTTTATCTTTTGTTTCCAAGAGGATGGTACGGTTACTGTTTCGATTGGGCTTATGGGTTCCAATGTGTTTCTTTTTTTTTACGATGATTTCGAGATAATGCGAAATATTTCATTTGATATGAAAGAGTGTAAATGTTATGGAGGAATTTGATTTATTCTATGAAAATATGTATATTTGTAATTCTGTTAATTGTTCTAGTCTTTGTACACTAGTCTTGATAATCTCACCAATTCCTTTTTTTTTTCCGCGGACTGTTTATATCTTTATTATGATATGATTCATTTTATGGAATTGTTATTTCTTTAATGCTCCAGCATTTTGAAGTAATGAAGAGTTGCATACAAATGACTGAACTTATGTATCTTAACTGATGATGTTTATGTTTTTTTAATATCCGGCTGAATATAATATGATGTGTTCATAATGGAAATGCTCTTTGTAATTTTATCATTATTTTATCTATATTGTAGATGTGTTATACTTTTTGTAACATCGTGCAATTCAGTCTATGACTGCAATGCGATCGAAATAAAACCATTATTCAATTGAATTGAATTGAATTGAATTGATCAGCCAAGGAGTTTATGAACTTGAATTTGAACTATAACATATAAAACTATATTGTTGCCGGCGTTTGTTTGTCTGTCTGTCTGTCTGTCTGTTTGCAAATTTATTCGGATTTTGGATGAAAGTTTCTGAAAATTTTGATAACGACCCAAGGAACAAGTTATCAATTGAGTATATGAATATAAGAACGACCCAAGTCCATGGAGGATCATTTCGAGTAAACTAAAAAAAACTTCATATCTTTTTTATTTGTCCAATAATATTCTATTTATCTGTGATGGGAAGGCAACATTGTATATACAAATTAGAACATGTATTATTATGACAATTAACATTTACATTAATTGTGGAGAGGCCATTTTGTGTGGTGGACTTGGGTCGTTCTTTGATTCATATGGACTTGGGTCGTTCTTTGATTCATATACATGATATTCTGCTATAGAGATGGGAGAAGGATGAGAGAGGGCGCTATTATATGAATGTAAGAATGACCCAAGTCCTTCATTCTTACATTAATATAAGATTTAACTCATTCATTTCAGGCACTTCCGGGGGTAATTAGGATTTATCATTTACACACAAGATGAGTCCATGCATAAGCTACAATTTCCCATGAAAAACTGAATTTGGCCAAAAATTGGACTTGGGTCGTTCTTATATTCATATACTCAATTGTATTATTGGTATAGTGATCCGGGTCACAGTCTTGATGTAGGATTATAATACTTGGTGAAAATGCGCTGCTTGGTTAAGGTCTATAAACTGAGTGCTTTTCTACTTTAGCTCTCATTATCACCATTATCTTTATTGTTATTATCATTATTATTTATCATCAACATCATCACTATATCATTATCATCGTCATCATCACCATCATCACCATCATCATCATCATCATCATCATCACTATCATCATTAATCATCATTATCAGTATAATGGCTATAGTGGTATTAACAAGCCAATGCCTGCTTTAAGATCTGATCAATGTGATGATACGAAATATTTTGCTCCTGCGGTTGTTGCTCAGGTGTACTTTCTGCAAAGACTTGGGGATAGTGTTAGGGGTGTTAAGGTTTAAGGTTCAGTTTGTTATGGGGATTAGGATAAGGGTTGGGGTTATATCTGTGGGTAGAATTTGTTTGGCTTAGCGTTTAGATATTTCATGGGAGCAAGTACTGTCGCAATTTAGATGAAATTTCATGGAACCGATCGATGTTGCTGATTTCTTTTTATCATCTATCACTCTAGCCTTCAATGCGAGGATGTCTGCCACTTCGTACAGTGTCAAATCAATGTTTTATACTCTAACGTGCAGAATGATAACCTTATTATTTAAGCATCCTCCACTGTGATTGTTACTCGCTTTCGCTAAGTGTATAAATAGCTCGAGCCAGGGTCACGTGTCATTTCTTCCGGCGATGTAGCTTTTGTGATGAATGTCGTGAACGATTGGACGTTCTGTGGCAAACTGGTTAATGAGCATATTCAAATTTAATTCTGTACAGATTTTTTATTTTTTTTAAACAAAGGTTATTCGTGACTACAGAAAGCTTCCCCGGAGTCTTGCCCGAAATAGCAACAGCTAATGCACACAAACATGGATTCCCAGTTTTGAAATATGAGTATAATCATGCACGGGAGGTTGAACAATGAACATGTCTGTAGGTCATCATGTGGGGGGGGGGGGGGGGGTCAAGAGGCGAGCGTTTCTTATCTTTGACAATAAGCAATGCGTACCAACCCTGAACAATTAGATAGTACTTTAGTTCTAGTACGTTTGAGCTTCGATGTTTTTCATCCAAAGACCCACCTCCACACTCTACAAATCAAAAACATAATCACTTTGAGTGCACTTACAAACTTGGAACGACTCTTTCGTGCACTAGTATAAAAGCTCTATATCGGGCAAGCCTTATCTGGCAAGCAAGCCTAGGACAAGCGTTCTGCTTCTCACGTAAAGTCTTTGCTACATAAGTACGTAAGCTTGGAAATACGTGAGTAAAGAATAACCTTTTGACCTCTGGACTACTAGTATATTCTTGTATGCGTCCTACAATTAACAGCTGGTGATCTAGACAGTCACTCAGACAGTGGCACACGATAATGTAATGAGCGAGGTCGTGCCGTGTAACCAGATGTAGTGGTGCGCCCTCTAAGTTACAGTGAGTCATAGCCGTTCTATTCCGTACGTCGGGACTTTATCATTCTGCAATGAGACGCAAGAACATTTAAAACAAGAATGAAATTAAGATATCAGTCATGTGTGAAAATTGAAATCATTTGATATCATCTAAATACCTCAAAAGAAGTTAAAAGCAAAATGACAATGAATGAACATGTGTAGCATCTTTTTTTTTATATGTCAGTAAATTCTTATGTTGTCATGCTAACTAAAGCTGATCGTTCGGAGTAATAAACGTTCGAAAGGGACAAGACTAGCAGCCCTTAATTAATAAACAGAACGGGATGCTGGTGTTTTCATAATTCCATTTTATATTTTTTTCTTTCAATGTGTTTATCTAAAGCAGATGCTAGCACTCAAATAGAAAAAAAAGTACGAAAACTAAACTCTGAAAAATGAGGTTTTATGAACAGACATAATATTCATTTCTGCAGGAAGGTATTCAGAAAAGAATAATGTCAGATGATTGTTCGGATTTGAATTACATTACAGTCAACAGACACGAAGTTGTTACAGCGCCATCTTACGGATTGTTCAATATAGTCTGTAGGGATAAATACAGTATCATTATTGACTGATCTGTGTTAGCTGTAATCATTATCCCCTTCTGTCAGTGATAATTGTGCTAGATTGAAATTAGCGATATTTCAGTAAGTACATGTAGTGAATGTGAATCATCTATTTTTTCTTTTTTCTTCTCAGTTTATCTCCCTGTCTGTCTGTCTGTTTGTCTGCCCCCCCCCCTCTCTCTCTCTCTCTCTCTATATATATATATATATATATATATATATACATATATATAATATACACTGTATATAACATATCTCAATATGTTTGCCCCATCTGTAAAGAGTTATAATAATGATAATGATGATGATGATAATAATAATAACAATGACTATTATTATCATCATAGCTATTAAACTACTTCTTATCCTACAACAACAACAATAGGCAACATGACAACATTGATTGTACAAGTGTATATTGTTACGACAAAATCTATTCCATACAGGTGTAGAAAGTATTTTGTGGTGGTGTTGAAAAGTGTTCACCTGGCACTTTGTGGTGTTGATTTGACACTGTAGCTGGTGATATGTTGACACTGCGTTGGTGTTAATTCAACAACTGGGACACCAAATGGTGTTGATTGCCTGTCAATGGTATAACACCCGCCCAGCTTCAATATAGGAGACCACAACAACTGGTGTTTTTGTAGTGTTAATGTTTTCATACCTTTTTTCAAGAAATCAAGTACTTTATCGGAAAGTTCTTGATCGTCTTGTTAGAGTTCAAAATCAACAAGAAAAACAACACTTTAATAGTAACTATTCAAAAAACAGTTTCATACATTGAAGTGACACCATCAGGGGGTGTTGATTTAACACTAAAAAATAGCACCGGAAATTTAACACCAGATCGGTGTTTCATATTTAACACCGGACTTTTTGCAGTGTAAAAGATAATAATGATAATGATGATAAAACTAATGATGTATCTAATATTTCAGAAGTACGATGGGGTAATACCTCAAGCAATGTACCTGCTGGCATGGCCGAAATTTTTAATGATTTTTTTTTTGCATCGATTGGGAAAAAATTATCACAAAGTATCCCTTCATCTAATAAAGTGTTTTATGATTTTTTAAATATACCTAATCCTAAAACTATATTTTTGGACCCTACGTATAATGAAGAAGTTATTGATATCATTTTCGAAAGAAGGGAAAAGCCCAGGTTGTGATGGAATCGATAATCATTTGTTGAAAAATATAATTCTTCAAATAATAGATCCTTTAGTATATAATATCATTAATTTATCACTTATTACTGGGCTTGTACCAAATCAGATGAAAACTGCCAAAGTTATACCTATACATAAGAAAGGGGAGAAGAATGATGTCAATAATTACAGACCAATATCGTTATTAACTTCAATATCTAAAATTTTGGAAAAAGTAGTATATATCCGAACTGTAAAATTTTTTAATATGAGTAATATATTTACGAATTTTCAATTTGGATTCAGAGAAAATCATAACACCACCCACGCTTTACTTACCTTTGTGGAAAAGATTACACATGCACTTGATACATTTTCACACACAATAGGCATCTTCCTGGATTTTTCCAAAGCCTTTGATACGATTAATCACGGTATACTTCTCTATAAGTTATCTCATTATGGTATTCGCGGAAAAGCCTTGCAATGGTTCACGAGCTATTTATCTGACAGATTTCAATATGTACATGTGAACAGTTTTGATTCCTCTATAAAGAAAATCGAATGTGGCGTTCCTCAAGGAAGTTTGTTAGGCCCACTGTTATCTGTAGTTTACATTAATGATTTTTATAGATCTTCAGATAAAAACTCTTTCATATTATTTGCGGATGATTCCAATCTTTTTTATTCCCACCCTGACCCTAATACTTTAATTAGGACAGTGAATTATGAATTGAAAAATGTTTCACAATGGATATATGCTAATAAATTGTAACTGAATATTGAGAAGACTAAGTATATGTTTTTAGTAATTCCTTAGATAGATTACCAGGTAATGTTATATTTGACACTACTCCCTTAGAAGAGGTTTCGTTTATTAAATTCTTAGGTGTTTGTGTTGATAATAAGTTATCATGGAAGTGTCATATAGACAATATTTGTAATGTAATTGCACGTAACATAGGCATAAATGAATAGATTGAAATATTATCTTCCTTCTTCGGCTTTGATTACGCTTTATTCAAGTTTGGTATTGCCGTACTTGAATTATGGAATTCTTGCTTGGGGGAATACAAATTCGACATTGTTAGATAAACTTTTTCTTCTGCAAAAGATGGCGCTCAGAATGGTTTTTAACCTTCATATCCGAGCACATACTGACAAGCTGTTCCTTGAACACAAAATTTTGAAAATAAAAGAGTTGTATTTGTTTCAACTTGGTCAATTCATGTTTAATTATAACTGCAACCATTTACCCAAAATATTATATTCTTTATTTCACCGTAACAGCCACGTACATAATTATCCCACGAGACAATCTAAAGAATTTCATCTTCCCTTAGTGAGAACTGTACACACTCAAAATACATTTGTTTACGCCGGACCCAGATTTTGGAATAGCTTGGATAATGGTTTAAAAGAATCTGTGAAGTTGATTACATTTAAGTATAAACTTACAGAATATTTGCTTTTTAAATATACCAGTTAATTTTGTTTAACGAGCCGTTGTTGTTTATTGTTTATATTAATGATTTATGTGCTTCCTCCCAAGTGTTATCATTCATACTTTTCGCCGATGACTCAAATGTGTTTTATTCACATGAAGATCCAAATATTCTTGTGCACACAGTAAATGCGGAGTTACAAAATTTACGAGATTGGATACGAGCTAATAAGCTGTCCCTGAATATCAATAAAACCAAGTATATGTTTTTTAGTAACACTTTAGATAATTTGAATATGGATATTTATTTTGATGATACTGTTTTTAGAAAGTGTTTCATATCCAAAATTTCTTGGAATCACAGTAGATCATAAACTTTCTTGGAAATGTCATATAGATTATGTTTGTAAAATTATGTCACGCAATATAGGCGCCATTAACAGGTTCAAATTGTTTATTCCCCAACATTCATTATTCATACTGTATTCGTCTTTGATATTACCTTATTTGAATTACGGAATCTTGGCATGGGGAAACACGCATCAAACATTATTAGATAGGGTTTTATTGTTACAAAAGAAGGCACTTCGAATCATTTGTAATGCCACTCCTTGCTCTCATACAGCTTCTTTGTTTTCTGAAAATAAGATTCTGAAAATTAAGGATTTGTTTTTATTTCATTTAGGACAATTTATGTATAGTTATAATAATAACTGTCTTCCGCTTATATTTGATTCTATGTTTCCTCGTAACCTGACATACCATAGTTACCCAACAAGACAGTCTAATGAATTTCATTTGCCCCTGCTTAGAACTGTGTTAGCCCAGCAGACATTTATATATACAGGCCCAAGATTCTGGAACTCCCTTAGTCCAGACATAAAAAATGCTCCTTCTTTGTTTTCATTTAAAAAAAGATTGAAATCATTCCTTCTTAAGTCTTATAATGTAACAGAAAGAAATTAATTTTGTTTGTTTATCTTTTTTTCAGTAAGTAGGTTATGTAAGCACTAGGATGCTATTGATTTTTCATAGGCTTGTTAGGTCGCGTCTTTCGAGGAATTCCGCATCGCATCCCCTGTTTTTCCTATTGCAAACTTATAGATACGTGCCTTCACAGAACAGATAATGTGTTCTGCTATCAGCAATTCCATACAATTGTATATATCACTTTCTCGTCGCTTTCAACGCTCTACACTTATAATATGGCTAATAGTCTCTGTTGGTTTGATCTTGAATGTACCGATTGATCTAGGCTTTTTGTTCTTAGTTGTCTCGTCTCTTTACTTGTATTTCTGCTTCTTCCCTTTCCCCTTTTCCACTTCTTTTTTTATCATCCCGCACACTCGTAGTTAAGTTTTCACCTTTTTTTTTTCCTGTGAGGTGCCCACGTTGTACAAGCATAGTCTTTTGAGTGGGTACCTCCACTTTTTTTCGCAGAATGTATAAATATGTCTATATGAAAAATGCCTAATTTTGTAATGATTATTGACAAATGTTATTCTTTGCTATCTATGTATCATTCCTTCAAACGCATGTCGAATCTATATTTTTTGTACATTCTGTTGAAAGAAGTGAAAATAAAACCTTTGAATTGAATTGAATGAAAAAACCCGTCATGTTTCACTTGTCCTTGAGATTTTGTAGTGTGTCCACAGACCTTTTCCATCCCTCTCCTTTTCCCTCTCCTTTTCCTTCTCTATTCTTCCCTGCTCCTCTTTCCTCGTTCTTCGTTGTCCAGTATTTGTCTGAGTGCATTTCCTCAAATTCTGTTATTTCTGTGTTTTGTGTTGTTATTGTTGTTATTGTTGTCGTTACGTTTTTTTTTTGTGGTTTTTTTTTTTTTTGTGGCCGATTGCATATCTTCCTTTCCGTTCAATTTTCCTGGCATACCTGGCCCCATAGTGTCTGTGCCACAAATGTGATATGTTATATAGTTTATATGTTTGCATTCTAATATTTTAGTAAGTATTGTTAATAGAATCAGCATCACATATCAATGAGTAAATGTACAATAGTATATAGAAGAATGTAAAATGAATATGTTTTATTGGTATAGCAAATTGGTGCTGTTGTTGTTTTGTCCCAGTGTTCCACGTCTTACAAGCTTGGCTTTCTTAGTGGAACACTGGTTTCCATCATTGTGATTATTTACTATTTTTGTTGCCATGGTAAAGTCCATTGTTTCTTTTTATGATATCATTCGTGCATATACTTTATATTGTATTTGAAAACAAAAAATCCTTTATCAGACGAATGTAAGAAAAAATGAAAACATTGTATCACTTTGGATTATGTCAACTTTTTTTTCTTTTTGATGATGGAAATAAATACACTATTGAATTGAATTGAAATGAAAAAATTGAATGATAATGATAATAATAATGATAATAACAATGATAATAATAATAATAATAATAATAATAATAATAATAATAATAATAATAATCATGCAGTTCTTACTGGGGAAAAGTGAAATGAGTTTCGATGTCTTGTCGGGTAAGAATGAATAATAATGCAGTTCTTACTGAGGAAAATTGAAATGAGTTTTGATGTCTTGTAGGGGAAGAATTAATTACTTTATCTTTACAAACATAAAGTGAAAGCATAAGGTTTTTCAGCTTTGGTCAACTGATGCATGAATATCCCAAGAGCATTATGATTATCAAAAATCTTTAATAAGTAATTATTCTTTTGATAAGTGGGCTTGTAATTGGTGCTAAATAATCTGTACCATTGATAGTTCTTTAGGATTTAGCTCGTTTTTGTATTCTAAAGATAGACTCCATTCGCATTTTGGAGAAATTCCCCCAGGCTAATATGCAATGGAGATACGGAAGTGATAAGGTCGAATAGTATATGTTGGGAAAACGTGTTTACGCTTCTGTATACCACCATAACTTCTCAACATTAGATAATTTGTTTGTTCCTGCCAAGATAATTAATTTTCAATCACAAAGGCCAAGAAATTTAGTTGAATTTGTTTGTCTTAGGGCCTATAATTTTACCCCATTGATTGAAATTGAACCAGGTAGGGATATTTTTTTTTACTAAGACAACATAAAATCTTATGAATTTTTATCGTAGGCCCTATCATTCTAACCAAGCTGGATATTTTTGAAATTTTGAGTGAAGCCTCGAGGCTGTTGACACATGAATAACGCGAAGTTATACTATACACAATCTCAAAGAGAAGAGCTGTCGATGTATCGAAAGACAGACTAGGGAATTTACCTATAATTAATGTACAAGCAGAAGCAAAAAATGAAGAGTTTGTTCGCAAAAAACGATAAGTCCATTTTTGAAGATTTTGAAGTACGGTCTCTGTCACAAGGTACAAAATAATACCTTTTAAATGATATATTGGTCACCACATATAAAGGTACATTTTTGAAGTTATGGTCAAAAGAAGCAAAAATTTTCTGATTATTCTCTTTATATTTCTTGACCTTTAATCGCAGATATCTCCATTTGGCAAAATATGGGCTTATCGGTTTTTGCGAACAAACTCTGATATAACAATGTATTACTTGGTGCAAGTCTTTGCTTCGGGTAGGTTTTCATTACTCTTATTATTATTATTATTATTATTATTATCATTATTATCATAATTATCATTACTATTATGATTATGATGATGATGATTATTGTTATTATTATCGTTACCATTATTATTATTATTATTATTATCATTATTATTATTATTATCATCATCATTATTTCATCATTCATTTCTATCATAATAATATCTATTATAATCCAGGTTTGTTCATTTGATATTGTATTGAATATTAGTTCAGTTATACATTGAAGAGTCTCATCGCAAAACGAGCTAAATCCATTTTAAGTTGAGGTATTTGTGATTAAAGCTGCTAAAATACAAAGAAAATGATAAGAAACAGCAATGTATAAATTCTAGAATAATTCCTTTTATGTCACAAGTGAGATATCTAAAAGGTTTAATTCTGTTCTATCTGATGCTGGACTTACTTTGAAATGCAGATTAGTTTAAAAATGGCGCTTATCTCATTTTGCAATGAAACTCTTCAATTATTGTTCATGAGGGACTGCATCTTAATTAGCAGCCCTACTTTTCAGCTGCTCGCAGCGACCCCGGCTCCATTTCCAACAACACAATGTTTTGGTATTGAAGTGTAGGCCTATAGCATGAATTTGTATTTCCTTACAGAGTAATTTCCCTTTATGATGATTTTTTTAATATTTTATATACTTTTCTGTAATTGCGTTTTGGTTGGAAATGAGTTTTTATGAGTATATTATACGTTGGCCTATTTTATGTAACTTGTGCACTGTGTACTTTCTTTCACTTCCCACACTTTCCAGCGAGAAAGCTGATTCCCTTCTGCCGATTCTTTTCCACCTTTTGCTTTTGTTTGCCATTAATAAAGAGCTTCTTTGCTCTTTTTCCCTGCTTCTGTGAGCATGATTTTAATTACCGAAGTTGATATTGTTTTGTAACACCTTCGTTACACTAGTTCGAAGCCACGTGCCACGTCCTACATTGGAATCGTCAGGAAATATATAAAACTACCGGAGCATGCTCGGCAGTTCCGAAACCACCACTACACTTTGGACACGGAAAACAAAAGAATCCTTTTTATTTTGACGAGAAACTCCGGTGCTGCCGAATCTCGCAATCGCGACAGTCTTAATGGAATCTTTTTTGCGTAGCGCCACCACGCGTGGCCCGTGCAATCCATAATTTATGTACGCGTACTGAAGATGACTACCAAATCGGTGGATGCATTTTCGACGAATTCTCCCACTCGTTTTGAGGTGTAATTCCAGATTTAGAGGTGAGTGTAGATCTGAGCATTCATCATCGTATTGCATACAGTCGAGCCACTTCATTTAGTAGGTGTTTCACGGATTATAAAAGCGAAATTATTGGGTAAATCCCACGTTTTAAACCTCCTTGTCCCAATTCGCTGTACGGCGCGTTTCGTAGCGTACAGTAGACACGCAATGTTTTTGTGCAGGCCGCTACGGCCAGCCAATGCCCTTTGTTCGGATTCATTGACGGTATACTGGCATAGCAAATGCACGCGTTGGTTTCTCGTAATGGCCGACCCAGAGTGCTGTGTTCCATCTACTGTATGTACGGACTGTTTTAGATCTGTGCGAGGCTGGTCTTTTTCTTCTCATTCTTCTCTGGGCTGAGTGATAATCAACATCTCATGTATTTTATTCAAATGTGTTGTACATTTGTATAATAATGGTTACTCGTAATTAATTTGCATGATCTGGTTCTTCATCTATAAAGATGCTAAATGGAAGCTAGAGAGATGAAAAAGTTATAATGTCTGTGACCGGTACAGGAGTATCATGGAGGGGGTGAAGGGGTGGGGATGGAGGGGGGTTGCAGGGGTGGGCTAGGGAGGGGGAACTGGCTAGGAGGGAAGGGGTCTGGGTATGATTGCTTGATATACACTCATTGTACACTGTAGGCCTACACCAACAAGATGATAATTTAAATTATTTTGTCTTCAAACTCAAAATATTCAGGACTGTTCTTTGAGTACAATTGTAGGCAAAAAAAAAAAAAAATGTATTTAATTCAAATGAGAATCTTGATCACCTATCTGATCAATGTGATGTCTTAGGTTGTCATGGTCATAGAGTCATGATACTGAAACGATGATGATGATAATGATGATCATAATGAAAATGATAATGATGAAGATGATGCTGATGGTAGTGATGAAAAAACATTATTTATTTCCAAACAATAAGAACAAAAAAGCTGATATAACAGTACAATTAACAGTCACAACAGTCAAAATGTTTCATGGAAAAACAATGTTGATAATCATTGAATGCGTGAGGATTGATGATGAGAGTATGGTTATAGTAATAATTACAACAACAACAACAGTTATGGTGATACGGTACTGATAATAAGATTTAAAGAATTAAGGAGATAAAGAAGAATTAGGATCGCTGTAGGCACCCTACAATCCCTATAGGTTCCTAAAATGATAATGCAAACTATGAATAATATTTTGTTATTATCATCATAGATTAACATCATTATTGAAATGTCACAGGCTAGAGTGATCAGATTTGTCATGGAAATTCAGTTGAAGATGATTTATTCATAAATTTGAAACCAGATTCATACCCACCCCGCCTGGTTTGTGCAAATAGCACTCTTCCCACACCAAGAGCTCTCCAAATACTAGTAGGGCCTGTAAAAAGGGATATTATGACTTGCAGATGTTGAAAGGTCATGCTAGTGATGCGGTACACTATCATCATAATTTCATTGTGTGAAAAAATGAAGCAAGGAAGGAAGAAGAAAAAAAAAAGAACTTAGCAACCATTGTCAGCGCAAATTTTGTCCAAGACTTTGAGGCCACGTTTTCAGGTCCTCCAAGTGAGACATGACAGTTTGTCTTGAACTGTCAGTGGTCAGATTTACATTTTAGGTGCAGTTCAGTCTGTAGAGGGACCTATGGCATGAGTGTATAATTTATGAGATCATTTGTAGCATACAGTGTGTTTCAATGAAATTCAAAACCACCAAGAAGATTTAGGCTTAAGAGGGGAGTAGGCCCTATAGATAGTAAGACTTGATTTGGTTCACTAATGAGTTGAAATTTAGGGCCATTTCCTCATACAGAGGTATTTCAGAAGAGAAGAAAAATTCCCTACCCCCACCCACCCACACACACATACAGAAAGGTGGTGCAACTAAAATCCTTCATGATGGCTCCTTGGCCCTGTTACATTAAAAATATGAAGAGTTTGTTTGCAAAAACCGATAAGTCCATTTTTGAAGATTTTGAAGTACGGTCTCTGTCATAAAGTACAAAATAATAACTTTTAAATGATATATTGGTCAACATTGCTACATATACAGGTAAATTTTTGAAGTTATGGTCAAAAGAAGCAAAAATGTTCTTATTATTCTTTTTGTTTTTCTTGACCTTTAATTGCAAATATCTCCATTTGGCAAATATGGACTTATCGGTTTTTGAGAACAAACTCTTCATACAATCAAACGTATATCAAACATATAAGTCAAACATACAAGTCAGATAATCAAACATAACTCAGGTACATTGGTGTATCAGCCAATCAGAACTGAGTATTCAGAGATTTACGTTTGATTTTTTAACTTATGTTTGATCTAAACTTTTATGCAACAGGGCCCTGTTCTGTTTCTAAGGTACCCATGGAACTCTTAAAAGGGTCATCCACATTGTGAATGGAACTAAACTTTAAAGATCAACTTGTTTCATGTTAGTCCAGGTATTTTTATAAATTCCTTTTTTTCTTCTTCCTACTGGAAGTTTACTACTAAGATGCGACCTGCTAGCCCAGCTGGTTGTCATCCTTTTAATACTCACAGAGACACAGACTAAATGTACGGTGTATATGGTTTTGGTGAAAATCTATAAAAAGGGATGGTAGGGCCTATAGTAGGGCCTATTGGTTGAGATGAGGATTCAGCTTTTAACTTTTTGTAAGATACCAAGGTACTTAGAAACTACTTATGAAATGTTTAACAGCATACAATTCTAAGAGGAATTCAAAGTTTAATGTATGTGATGGAAATCGGTTTTGAAATGGCTCAGATATCCCTAAACAAAGTAAAACAAAATGATCTTATTAAAAGATAAGTCCCACCTTTGATAAGAATTGCTTGTTTTGGATATACCAGCCATTTCAAACCCAATTTTCTTCAAATACACTTTGAATTCCTTTTAGAATTGTATGCTCTTTCATTTTAATTTCATAAGTTTTTTTCTCATTCTCTCACAAAGAAAGTTGGAAATCTGAAGCCCCATTTCGACCAAACATTCCTTTAAGCTTTGCTATGCCATCTAGTCAAATGTGCACAAATTTCAAACACATAGGTACAGACAGGGAATTACTATGACATAAAGAGGGTTACAAAGAAAAAAAAACTGCAAAATTCAACTGAAATCCTTTCTAGCCTCTGTCAATTAAAGCAATTTACCCGGGCAGTGATTTATAGCCTACAAGTGTAAGTTGTTGTAAAGGAAAAGGCTATATTCTTTATGATCTTGTTTCATAATTACTTGAGCATCTTTAGAGGCAAAAGATGATATCATTTTGTTGTAGGCCAGACTATTTGAGATCTGTTCATACAAAGTATCAATACCAGGAGAGTGTGTCATCACCACCCATGATAAGGCATTTTTCATCTGCTGAGCTCCCAAACTGGAATCAGCAACCCCAAACTCTCCACAACTGGCAAATTAGTCCCTCATCATCTTCAACAAGCATCTAAAAACTCACTTGTTTCATATTAATGATCACATTGTGAAGTGCATTAGATTTGAACATAGAGGCATTGACAATGTGTTACATAGTGATACATCGTTATGATTATTGTTGTCACTGTTAATATTATTATTATTATTATCATCATCACCATCATCATCATTATTAGATTAAACCTCTGTTGTACATTGTTCTCTCTGCAGAGCAGTAGGCCTACATCACCTATTGGAGACCAAAGAATTAAAATGATAATGTCGAAGCTGGTCT
The DNA here is from genome assembly GCF_040938485.1 of Diadema antillarum. Taxonomy (NCBI): domain Eukaryota; kingdom Metazoa; phylum Echinodermata; class Echinoidea; order Diadematoida; family Diadematidae; genus Diadema; species Diadema antillarum. The sequence continues at coordinate 5,533,655 of NW_027270903.1, forward strand.
TCCTGGGGGGCACTTCATGAAGCGTTTTGGTTGGATATTTTTCTGACAAACTGTTAGAAGCTACTGAAATCCTTGCATCTGATTGGCTGAGAGCGATTTTGTCCGACAAAGTTGTCGGACAAAATGCTTCATGAAATGCTCCCCTCATGGGCTATGTTCATTTCAATACATTATAATCTCCTGCTTTTATTAATTCATGTTTTAAGAATAAAATTCCTCTATACATATTAATTTGTCCGTTTCCAGGCCTGGGGGCTGCCCTGTGCACAGGGCAGACGTCATGGACGCCAGCATGGACGTCCTCCCCTTCAGTCTGTCATGTGACAGGTGTAACTTCCGCACCAAGAGCATGACTGCCATGAGGGAGCATGCAGCATCCCACGTCGGCCACGCCCACCCGGAGGATGGGGATGCCAGCGATGCAGGTGAGATGTCACTATTTAGAGGAACCCAAACCCAAATATGAATGTGGATTGAGTGAAAGGAGCAATATCATTTGATCTCATCAGTGAAAGTGTGAGGAAAATTGGACATTCTGTTCAAAAGTTATGAAGTTTTAAAATTTCAGTGCTGTCATAGCTGGACAAGGAGACTACTACAGTTTGTGACATTATTTTGGACAACAGTATATAGAAAACATTGAATATTCAACATATTTTCGCTTTTGTCAGCATCATGATCGAGCATTTGGATTACCTCTTTCAGAAGCAGAGGGAATGATATTTCCCTTAACAAATATCAGTAGTTTGTTGATAGAATGTGTACTTTGCATGAAAAGTTACATTTTGTGGAATTCTCATCATGAACTGTACTAGTAGTAGTCTCTTTATTCAGCAATTACTGCACTGGAAATTAAAAATATGTCATAACTTTTGAATCAACTGTCTGATTTTCCTCAAATTCAGCTGATATGATCTACTAATATTGCAAATTCACTCAATCCAAATTCATATTTGGGTTTTGGTTTCCTTTAAACCTTTCCAGACCTCCCAACCTTTCTGACTAAGAAAATATAGATGATCTGGCTCTGAAAGATGAAAGAAAGAGCAGCTCCCGTAGTAGTGTGATGTAAAACTAGCGAGAAAGATGAAAGATAAAAACTTCCCATTGAAACAAAGGCTGGGAATGGACAAAGATCTTTCTTTTTTTTTTCTTCAAAATTTAGAATAGTTGAGAGGTCTGCCTGTCTGGCTGTGCCAGGCATTTTGGACAGTATGCAAAATGTTATAGGGTTTGGTTTTGTTGTTGTTGTTGTTGTTGTTGTTGTTGTTGTTGTTGTTGTTGTTGTATATTTTCAGTACTCAAAGCACACCAAGGGTTAAACAAGTTCTTGAGAAGATGAAAATTACTGAAAATGTTAGATGTAGTTTGTACTCACAGGGTGAACAGTAGGTTTACAGACCTGTTCAAATCACAGGCCAAAACATGCATGAATATTGTGTCATATTTCACTCCAGGGCCCTGTCTTATGAAGAGTTATAGCTGATTTCTATCATTGATAAGTCTATGGCAGCCTTTGTGGTAAGGAAATCGATTATATCTTTTGATGTAAGCAGTTGGTACTGCTATGAATCTGCCATGTCTTTTGTGAAAGAAGCAAACTTGTTAGTGGCTGGGCAAGTCCAAGATAAGGTCCCCTCAGAAGGCAAAATTTCATCTTTGCTCAATATTGACATGTTTGGTATCATTTTGAAGCTTATGAGTTGAAGTTTTGATTTCCATGGAGGAAAATATGATATTACGTAAGTTTATGCAAATTTCAAGGGCTTCATTTGCATAAATGTGAAACACAGCGTTACGTATGGGACATTTATAAAAATTCATATTAATTCAAAGGAAAGCAAATTATATTTGATTAATATGTGGACATAAGAAGTTCATCAAATAGTTTAACTTGGTATAAAAATTTAGGGATTATGCAAATGATTATGCAAATTAGCTCGTGTCCTATCATGAGATGTCCCATACGTAACAAATTGAGGTCTTTTTTTTAGGTTTTTTCTAAAATTGCTAAGGATATTTTAATGCCCTTTTGGAAAGTTCTAATTTATTGTTTAGAGAAATTAAATACCAAAGAAAAAAGAAAAAACAGTAAAAGAAATATATTCTATTAGGCATTGAAATAATGTTACGTATGGGACAAATGCGTTACGTATGGGACATCCTCATACATATTGCATGTGAATGCATGTAGCTAGCTGGGAAGGGCTCTCAGTACACAAATGGTAAATCATCCTGAAGAAAGCATCCCAATATTGTATCTACTTTATGAATTTTAGACACTTGAAACAATGCATGCACTTGACTGAACAATTTTCAGAAAGGGGGAGGGGAAAATGGCAAAATACAAAATGAAATATCAGCATTAAAGGGATGGTATAGTTTTTGTAGAAATGGGGATTCAGTTTTCAACATTTAATGAGATGATTGGAAACCAATTATATGAATTACTAAACAGCATACAATCCTAAGACTGGAGGAATTCAAAGTTTATGTGACGGAGATCCAATTTGAAATGATTGTGATATATACAAAAAAAATATATAAAGTAAAATGATTCCTTTTTATTGCAAGTGATACACAAATTGTCCTTATTCAGTTTCAATAGTACACACAACAAAATTCATGGGTATACATACTGAGGTGTGACTCAAATCAATGACCTGACTGCTAGACAGACATCATATATCTACTTGATCGCTGGGGTTCCACGCAGCTGGTATTGCTTATTTATTAAAATTATTATTTCTTGTGTCAAGTCATTTTTTTATTGAAACTAAATGGCAAACTGCCCTTCATCAATGGAAGTAAACACTTTAAACTATTCAATTTTTCAGTAGTAACTATCCTGATAAAAATAGGGCATACATACTCAGGTTGGTCATAAAAAAAATATAGAATATGATTAAATATGATTATGATGGTAAATATATGGGGAATATTGTTCCCTTGTCAATCTGGAACAGCATTTGAGTAATTTCAACTGATTCTACCTCAATGATTATGCAAAAACTTGTTTATGGGTATTTTGTAAAATTATTTTGCAAAATACCCATATAAACTTGGTTCTCCACACACTAAACGAATGGGGGACAAAGGGCATGCATACTCAGGTTGGTCATAAAAATATGAAAATATGATTGAATATGATTATGATGGTGAATATTTGGGGAATAATGTTTCCTTGACAATCTGGATCAGTATTTGAGTAGTTTCAACTGATTTTACTACAATAATTATGCAAAATACCCATAAACATGGTTCTTCACACACTAAATGAATGGGGGACAAACTGTCCCATACGTAACTGTCCCATACGTAACACGTCATGTCTGTCTTTAATTAGAACCTGTAATTAGAACTTTTTGCCTAATGACATGAAACTTAGCTGTGATAATCTTGAGTGTTGTGACTTTCATCACAGTGAGTTACAAGTTGTAGAATGAAATACTTTCAGAGAGTTTTGAGGTTGAAAAAAATGTTCAAAAAAACAAAAGTTTTCTGGTCCCATACGTAACGGCACATATTTTCTCTTCTAGAATATAATTGTCAAGGTCATTTTTCTCAATTTTTTACATGTTTATACTTCTCCTAGATATCAATCACCATGATGAAGTTCAATATGATCAAAGGCCATTAACACTATTTTTCAGGTCATAAAAGTCTCTGAATGTCCCATACGTAACGCGCGCATTATCTTGGACTTGCCCGGCTATTTGTTTAAGTGCCACTGTACAAGAAACTGGCAAGCTGGGGGGATGAAGTTTCTGAACACTTGTCAGAAAGGTCTTTAGAGACTTTCTAATGCTGGATATATTCCAGAGAAGATGTATTTCCCTGCAAAATGGAGGCCAGCCCAGCATGATTTGCAGCAAAGCATGCACAGTAAGCACATTCTGGAGAACCAGGGCAAACACCATGAAGTCGTACTTGCCCTATTTTGGAATATTTGGGGGTTTGAACTAACCCTGCTCGGGACCTTATTTCAAGATTGTTGGCGAAAGATTTGAAAACCACCCGAATTGAAAATATTGTTAGGAAAAAATCCCACAAGCCCCCCTATTTCGATGATTTTTTTAAATAAATTTTTCCCCTAATTGAGCCCTTGAAATATACCACTTACAGCTGTATCTGAAAATTTTTGAACGTGCATGATGTGTAAAGAATGACCACCTGAGTGAGGGGGTTGGGTAGGGGCTCCTCTTGCTGAACAAGGCATCAGAAAAAGTGTGAACAAATTACCTCCTTACTGCAGATATAATCTTCAGTACATCTCCCATTTTGGCTCTCAATTGATAACTCACTCAAATTACCTGTACATCCAAACTGCCACAGGTGTACCTCACAACACTTTAATATGTAGAGGCCCAGTTAAAATTCATATTATGCATGGAATGCCACTCTACTAGTATTTTCATATTTTGCTTGCAGGCATCGGTGGAAATGTTCCAGGAGAGAACGACGCCCTCCAAGCCTTGGTTGACTCTGCCCTGAGAGATGCCTCCGGCCTGCTTCTGGGCTCCCAGGGAGAGAACCACAGCAGGGTCGCCATGGCAACAACATCCAGAGGCATGGTGGAAGAAGTGGGACGGGCAGATGGTGGCAGCAGCGATCGGCTCGAGGGGCGACTCCCGCATCAGTCAAGGATCGATGGGGTCCCCATGCAGTCCCAAGAAGCCGGCAGTCTGGTGGATGAAGACATCTTGAGAATGTATGCAGCAGAAATCGACCTCAGTGTGGTTGGAGGAGGAGGAGAAGATGGAGGAGGAGGAGGTGGAGGTGGGGAAGGAAGTGATGCAGTGGAGGGTCATTTTGGAAGAGGATGCAGCAGGGTAGAGAGGGATGGTGATATTGGAACCGGTGTCATTCCTGGAATTGGGAATCTTCTTGTTGTGCAGGGTGATCAGCGAGGCTGTGAAATAAGAAGAGGAAATCGAGGGATAAATCCAGGTGAACCTCTCAGAGAAGGAAAACTTTACAGAGTTCCCTGCAGTGAGGATGCTGCACAGAGTCAGCTACCTCACCCAAGCATCAATAGTACTACCAATGTGATGGAATCAGCACATGTACATGAAGATGGACGCATTTCAGAAAGGCAAAAGTCAGAGTCGGAGGAATCTGCCTCCCGACCACAAGTTAAATTTGTGATCCACCCTTCTGCGTTCAGCAAGACGAGTCCTCCAGTACTAAATGGTCCAGTATCAATTTCCAAAGATTTGCCAGTTATTGCCAAAGAATCTCATCCACATCCTTCTGCTGGGGCAAAAGCAACAGGAACTAGAACTCGCATTGCTGATGGTGGTGCCAAGCCAGCTAAGAAGCTCGAGTCCGTGGCATCAGCTTTGAGAACACGTGGACAAAGGGCGAGGCCCACCACCACCATATCAGAGGAACCAGAGATGGATGGAGATTTTCTTCCCGGGAGGCGCAGGGGTCGCAAACCAGCCTGTCCCATCAAGGTGGTCCTCCAGCCAACACAGAGGAGACCGAGAGCCAAGAGGGGAGGCAGGGGCGGGCGCACTCCGGCCAGACAGTCACGGGATGAGGGGAAGAAAACCCTGCAAAAGTGCAGCCAGTGCAGCTTCACCTGCATCTTCAAGAAGGATCTCACAGCGCACGTCAAGTCTTCTCATGCCAAGAAGGCCCAGTTGGGAAAGGTCAGCTTTGAAATCAGCGGGAGAAAGACACGGCAGTTAAGGAACAAAGAGGACACTGGCAAGCGTGGGAGGCCAAGGAAGGCCAGAGATACGCCCCCCAGGTTGGACAGAAAGGAGCAGATTGAGGCAAAACCTAGAAAGCGTGGAAGGCCAAGGACAAAGATAAATGAGTCTGTTTCCAATGAGAGCAAACCAAAGCTGGATGGAGATGCTCAAAACAAGAAAGTGCGAGAGGGGGGAAAATCAACAAGGTCCTCCAGAGCCAGGAAAAAGAGCACATCTGTTGATTTACAGGATTACGCTGTTGGGAATGACGTTCAGGCAATTATGTCAAGTGAAGAAGAGAATCAGGAGGAGGAGGATGAGGAGGAGCATGATATTACCAACAAAGCTGATGGCGATGATAGTGTGTGTGACATATGCGAAAACTTTGTTGCTGATAGTCCAGCTGATATGAAGCACCACAAGGCAAGTGTGCACGGTGGTGCTTCACGGACCTCTTCCAAGCAGTTTAAGTGCAACTTCTGCGACTACTCTTGCCAGTTCCGCAAAACTCTTGCCGCCCACATCCACAGCTCACACAACGAGGAGGAGCAGGCCAAACTGCAGGAACTCAACTCCCTTCCCAAGCTCCAGCGGCCAAAGGCACCCACAGTGGCGGACTCAAGCCGTGTCTACCGCTGCAACCTCTGCGATTTCTCTTGCCATGCCAGCCACCTGCTGAACAGCCACATGAAGAGCCAGCACAACTTTGAGAAGATGTCCGGTGAGTTCAAGTGCGACGAGTGCGGCAAGGTCGTTGTGGGGCGCTACTCGCATTTCAGGCGGCACCTGCGCACGCACACCGACGAGCGCCCGTACAAGTGCGATGAGTGCCCGCTGGCATTCCGCGACATCAACAGCCTCAACTGCCACAAGCCTATCCACAAGGAAGAGAGGGACTATCTCTGTGAGGAGTGCGGGATGGCCTTCAAACGCCCCATCAACCTGCGCATGCATCGCAAGGTGCACACCGACAAATCTTTCAGCTGCGACGAGTGTGACTACAAGTGCCGGCGCCGCAACACGCTCATCAACCACAAGAAGCGCAAGCACCTGAAGCAGAAGACAGTACTATGCCAGCACTGTGGCCACCGCTTCTTCTCAAAGACGGAGTGCAAGAACCACGTCCTCAAGAAGCACACGGTGCGGCCAACCCCCTTCGCCTGCCCCGTCTGTCCTCAGGTGTTCATGTTCCAGTACCGGTTCAAGGCGCACCTCAAGACTCACAAAGAGATCAAGCCTTACAAGTGTTCCTACTGTGGCTTCAAGACCCGACTCAACACATACCTCATGGATCACCTGAGACAGCACACTGGTCAGTATGATGTACCATGAGACTTGCAGCTTGTCAATGTAGTTCACACCTCCCTGTAGTACTTGTCTTTTACATCTGAACACAAAAATTATATTATATGCATGTCCATATGTAGTATGATTACAAACCCACTTCTAATATAACAACAGAAATGATTAACAAAAGGGCATGATATTGCAAAAACAGAAGAAAAAGTTTCTTGTGCTGTTACACCAAACTCACATGTATCTGTTTCTAAGGTGCACACAACAATCTATATTCAAAGAATTTGTTACTTGGATCTAATCCCGTACTGTTTCACTCCAAGAGGGTGTGATATCAAAGATGAATCCAGCATTTTATATTGTGAAAGGAAATGGTGGCTGCAGTCGAATATCATTCAACATCAATTTGAATGATTGCATTGATCATTGTGATCTGTTGCCAAGGGTATTATGTGCAGTGGAGATAGGTTAGTGTCACAGAAATATAAAGTGTAGCTTGCCAGAGAATAATACTTATTTGATGCTTACCATTTGACACTTTTTAAATTGATTTCAGTGTTGAATTTCAACACCAGAGATTCCTGAAACGGAGCTGCATGCACGTCACAAGACCAACACCCACGAGTCATGCAGCCCACAAGTCATATAGCCCATGAGTCATACAGCCCACCAGTTGCACAGTTCTCGAGTCATATAACCCATGAGTTCGACACTAAGCAAAGAAGGCCCACTAGACCATCATATCAAGCCTCGATCGTGTTGTATCTGTCGAAATCGTGGGCTGTTTTTACCTCGTGTCAAACTCATGGGCTTTATTTGCCTTGTGTTGAACTCCCAGGCTGTATGACTCATGAGCTTGACTCATGGACCTGTTTTCAATGTCGAACTCATGGGCTTTATGACTCGTGGGTGTTGGTCTCGTATGATGACCCCACAGAGCTAGATATTAAAGAGAATTTAATCTTGAACTATTTTTGTTTGTTTTGAATGCACGCAATAGGCGAGAAACCAAAGAAGTGTAATCAATGTGATTACACTACATCGACAAACAGCAACCTGTACAAGCACCGAAAACGGCACCACGGTCCCGCGAGCACCTCCCCAGGGAGGAACCAGCGGCTGCGCAAGTCCCGGTGCAAGATTTCCTTAAAGGACGAAGAGGGGACGACCGCCGCCGCCACTGCGGACACCAGCAGTAGTGGGACCGCCAACCACACTCCGCAGGTGCAGCAGGAGAAGAATGTGGTGGAGGAGATCGTCAATGCCGTCGACTTCGCTCAGCTTCCGAGCCAGGTGATCACGAGCTCTTCCATCTTCAGTATGCCGACGATGTGCAGCTCCACCCAGGAGTTGAAGCAGGAACAGCTAATGCAAGGTAAACAATGTCACCTTTCATGAAAACCAAATAACAAAAAGTAGAATTCTAGCTGGAGCACTCTTTGGTGGTATCAACTTGGATAAAATGAATACTGTACATATAAAAACCAGAAAATTTTGCTTTCATTTTAATTTCACAAATTTTGTGAGAGCCAAGATTCAGGAAATTATAATGTACTTGAAAGATCTTGTCTACACTATAATGCATTGGATGCCAGTGGAAACTCGCAAAAAAAATTCTCCTTTTTTTTTCAATTTACAAGTATTCCTTGCTTTACAGTATAAGTTTTCGAGAATGAAGGGAACGCTTGAAGGTTATCTTGAAAGCCCTGCACTTCACATGAATATTCTGTTGAAAATATAATGTGGTATTTGTATGGCAAGATGTCAACAGGTTCAAATTCAAGGTTGATTCCTTCTTTTTCATTTAGTCCAATATAATACAAATTGAACGTGCAATCTTGATTCAGGGAGTATACTGTATTAGTAAAAGTATGTTGTCATGAAAGAATGAACTTTACACATTAGAGGATTTACATTTCTGTGCAGTAACAAATTACCTGTAAGAAATCTTAGGAAATGAAATCAAAGACGTTGATTGATGTTTATTTGTGTTTGATGTAATAAACAGTGCCTCCAGTGGACGTCCACCATGGTTTACCTCTTATGGCTGGTGAGGTTAGCATCATCTCTAGTTCCATCAGTGAGGCAAGCCATCACCATGGCGATGCTGATAAGACATCTTCATCAGTGGCTGCGATGATGGAGGCACTGGCCGAGGCCCGAAACATGCGGCAGCCGTCGGCACCGCCCCCGCCACCACCGGTGCAACCGAGCCACCAGCACACCATATCTCACCACAACCCCTACCCAGTGCACCTGGTGCCGGCTCCGCAGGCCACAGCCGTCGGCAGTGTCAACACCACGGCAACCAACCCCGGTGGTGGCGGCATCCTGCCGCGGGCCACCACAAACATGACCATGCACTACTCCCACCCGAACATTGGCACCATCGGCGGTGCCCCCGCCACCGGAAACAGTCACGGTGCCATGCAGGGAGCTGCGGCGCACTACCACCACCTGTCGGCACTCGCCGGTGAGGCGGCGGCGCGCTCCCCCATCACCTCCCATGCCCCACAGCAGCCAGTGCACAATACCGCCATACCACCACCGCTACTCGGCGTGGGACAGGTCTCCGCCACACCTCCTTCCCTTGGACACTTCCCCAACATGATGCACTTCTAGCATGGTGCCAAAACTTTTGTCAGTATTGCTGAAATTGAACTAAAGGCTGACCGTCACATATTAAAAAAACATTGTACAGTGCACTCCCGTTACAACGAACACGGTTATAACGAAATTTCATTATAACGAAGTAAATCTTCTGGTCCCAAAATTATCACCATTAAAGTCTATGGTACAAAATTCGCTTATAACGAACACGGTTATAGCGAAATTTCCGTTATAACGAAGTCTTTTCCGAGTGCCACAGACAAAGATAAACAAAAGAAATGTGCTCCGTTATAACGAAATGCGAATTGCTTTCGAAAACACGTAGCGGAACAAGCATTTATAGCGTCTCTGCATGGAGGAACGCTTCACACCACTGTGTGTTCGCTCCTTGTGTCACGCACAGTTTCTGAGGGGAACTCCCATCACATTTCACATAGCTTTCCAGTGTATGATGAGTATTCAGCAAACAGAATATGATATATATACATGGTTTCCCTGTTTTCGTTATATATTGTATTTGTTCGGTTGTAACGAAATTTCGTTATAACGAAAGAAAACTGCCGGTCCCGAGCATTTCGTTATAACGGGAGTGCACTGTACAACAGTTATATCAGTCACAAGATTTTACCTCAAATCCTGATGTAACAGTCAAATGCTGCCTATGATTTAGCATAAATAGGACATATTTGGTGTTATTTTTGTATTCCCTACTGCTGAATTTAAGGAGAGTTTATCATGAGCACGCATTTCAAGTAACAACATATCAAGTTTATGTAGTTTTGCAAACTGCTGGTGATATGTTTGCAAGACAAGATAGTGTGCACAAAATGAATTCAGAGCAATCTTTCAAATTCTTCACACACTCCTGGAGTAAAGGCTAAGTATGTTTTTGTCTATTTCTATTTTTTGATGTAAATGAATTTGTACCTCAAGAGCAACTGCCATTGACTTGGACTATGAAGGGTCATGTATTGAGATTCCCATTTAATTTTGACACTGTGAGCCAGCAATACAGCACAAAATTTGCAAAAGAGGTAGATTTCTTACGGTTTACATCTTCTCATGCCGAGGTAAATAATGAATACATGAATAGATAGGGAGGTGATAAACAAACAGAATGAACTACATTTAATCCATTGATAACTTCATTTCAAATAGACAGATAACCATCAAAAGTTGTAATTGTTAACGATCATTGTTTGGGTCCCACATTCCCTGTGTGAGTGTTGACATTATTACTCCTTTTATATGCCCCAGCACTTAACTTCACTTGCCAAGGTTTTTTATTAGCACTCAGTAATCCTTCCTGTGTCCACTTTTAACCCGTTGAGGACTGTTTGATTATGCTACAACACGCATTTCCCATAGACGCTTGCCCGAGTATATGCTGGACTCGTCCTCAACGGGTTAAACTAGTTGTAAAATAGCAAGCCCACTCATGTGTAGCAATGTACCTGAGTTCGACCATAAAAGGGTATGGCATCACAAAGAAACTAACCCTATGTGTGGTCAGGCATGTGGCTTGACATGCCAAGGTTTTTCACCAGCATGCAATAATCCCTACAAACTTGACCTAGTTGGAAAATCAGCATGCTCTCTCTCTCTCAGGTGTGGTCATGTGCCTCAGTCTTACAAGAAGGTCACAGTGACACAATAAGGATTAGATGTAGTCTCTATTCATTATAGTATCAAGATATCTTAGCCAAGTGGTGATTAAAGCACTCTTGGGTGTTTGACAATTAACAGTGAGCAAAGCACAGTAAAGGGTCAAGGGGATTAGACGAGCATGGGTAATCACTGTCCAGGACCTGGTGTCTGTGCCTATGGGCATAACAAAGCACAGTGAAGGATGAACTAGCTTAGAAGTCAAGGTGCTGAGGTATTGAGCGCAAATCACAAATTCCTGATTCCTATTTTGAAGTATCTCTGAGCAGTGTAACATCATATTCTCTTCGTAAATCCGTGAGGCTGATACCAAAATCATACCTTTCTATTTGAAAGGAAAAAGAAAGAATGAACTTTTGAGAACATTAGCATTTTTGTCCAGTCCTCATGAAATTGTAGAGCTGCTTCTGTTTGTTATGTGGTACTCTTTCTCAAAATCTGCTTGTGCACAGAGTAGATTGTCTCCTGATAAGCTCCTCCATGTCCCTGGGAATACAGTCCTTTATCTACAGCTGTATCTGTTTTATTAAAACAGCAACAAAAAACTCCTCACTCAATATGGACTACTGTATTAAGAATACTGATTTCAGTTTTAAACAGAACATTTACTGTTAATGTAATCAAAACAATGTTTCTACATTATTTGCCATTAACATTGATAATATTTTGTGAGAATGTGGCAATAATAAAATAGTTTCTCTCCTCACCTGAAAATTCATGATTTTTAAGATACAATGTAATGTCACCCCAGGGATGACCGGCCGAAGCAATTTAATGACAACCAGCAACTACTAAGTACTACACGTACAATTATAGTGAATGCTTTGAGGGGCATGGTTAAAGCTATCTGCCCAGAGGTGATTCCTCAACTGTGCTATGCCCTGAGATAAAGTGGAGGAGCATAGCACTGCTGAGAAATCACTGAGGGCAAAATAGTGTTAACAGTGCCCCTCGAAAAGAAGTAGTCAATATTTGTTTTATATACCTCATCACACTTCATTTTGAGATATTTATGCTAGATTAAGGCATTAAAACGAAGTTGTTTTGCTACCAGTCAGAGAAATTGCAGGAAATGTAATGTCACAATGTGCTATATATCAACATGCGCGCACAAGATATCATTCAATCTTACCCTAGTCACTAGTTTTCACTATTATTCTGCCCTGCAGTCAGCTGGCGGTTTCCATGATTACACCTTCAACCAATCAGAGGCCGAGAGACTCCCAGAATCTTAGAGTATGGTAGTAATGTCCAGAGAATTGAGAGGGTCAAGTTCTTCCAGTGCACATTTCTTGTCCCCTGTTGGCAGTAATCAGAGAGGGACAAAATGTTGATGAACAAAGGATTTTTAAAAAGTGTTTGGTTGTTGTTATTCGTCAGTCTGTGATTTGAAGCACTGCTTCAGTGTGCATAAACAGAATGCATAAACTGCCACAGGGATGAAGTGTACAAATGCAGTCTTCCTGTAATAAGGAATGGGGGTAAAGAAGGGCTGACGACAATTATCATCTTGGTAAGGATTTTAAGGATAAGATGCGATATTCACTCACTCTTGCATTCTTCAATAATATAAATATGCCTGAAATGCCTTTCTGTTTTGATTCATAGCCTCTTTTTCTATGCGGTGCTACAACCTTGATTTCTTTTCACCTGAAATATGTATGATGTTCTCTTGGAGGACTATCATTTGGAGTACTGTATACGCCATATATTTTGCGAGTCTAAATTTTTGCGAATTGGAAATTCCCAACGATGTCGCAAATGGTTAAATTCGCGATTGTGAAGTCCTGTACTGGATGGAGAAATGAACATGCGTACGTCACATCCACATCGGGATCAGAGTCAATATTTTCACATGTCTTTAATTTCGCGAATAGCACCTGACTCGCGAAATTCGTGAAAATAAAAACCTCGCGAAATATTCGGAGTGTACAGTATGTTTTACTTGCAAGATGTACTTGATTTTCCTTTACTAGATGTCATTACAGGATGCATATTAAATTACGATTGTCTGTGATCATTGCATTTTTTCCCCTGCCCATAGCTATTTTTTGGTCACTACCGTGCTTGAAATTGTGAAAATCATTCACAATTAAGTCCTACACAAAGCTCATGCAGTGATTATAAGAATACAATTTGCCCAGTGCTCTTACATTTTTTTTTGAAATGTTTATATCAATTTGTTGATTAGTGAATCAACATGCCATTCACTGCTTGAAATTGACTTGTCCAGTAAAGTCCTATCTCAATTTGGACATTTAATTGTCTTTATTGTTAACTCTTCACTGATGTGAAATGAATGCTATTTATTGACGTGTGATGGTGTTATCACTGAAGGAGATATAAACTGTGCATATTTGAAAACACATTCACATGTTCTTGTGGCTTTCATTGTATATTATTCACTCTGTTAATGGATTAAAGCTATACAGACCATGAATTGTAGAGGGCGCTATTGGATGGCTTGATGATTGCCACCATCTTCACTACAATGATTAACGATGTAAAGCTGGTTAGCTGTCAATCAAAGTAGATCACATATTTTCAAGTTTCCATGGTTACCTAGCAAGCAGACTTCTCGTTGAAGGATCCATAGGTAATTAGCAGGTGGCACCAATCAAGAACAACATCTGAATCAACAGGCGAATTGAGATTGACTTTACTGTATGTCGGCCATGTTTTACATACCACATGAATCAGTTTCAGTCAAATGTTCAAAGCATGGCAGATGCATAAGAGTCAGTCCATGCAACACCGCCCTCGCTTGGTTTCAGGGTTTGTGTACCTTTAAATGAGTGCAGGAACAGCTTTTGTCAGGCCTCATGGTTTAGGTTTACAATGTATATTCCAAACTGCTTGACTTATTCAAGCCTGGCTTGTGATGAGGTTGGGGATAACCATACAACGAACACAGATGACATCAGCCAAAGGCTTTTTCGAACTTTGATCTACCTATCTTTAACAAAGGCTGATATCATTTGAACAGTGATTTTGCTGATTGGCCATTCCCATTGAAATAGAGAAATCAAGGAGAAGGTAAAGGTTAACATAAGAAATTTACACCCTTGTACAAACTCCTTAAAGACCATTTAAGGAAAAATATTGCCATAGCATAATCAAGTCCCTCTCACCAAACATTAATTCAATTCAATTCAATAGTTTATTTATTTCCATCATCAAGAAAAGAAAAAGGGAACATGATCCAAAGGGGTACAAGTTTTCGATTTGTCTTTCATTCGTCTGATAAGGACATTTTTTTTTTCAAATACAATATAAAGTATACTTGTAAGCACGAATGATGTCATAAAAAAGGAACAATGCACTTTGCCATGGCAACAACAATAGTAAATAATCATAACGATAGAAAGCAGTGTTCCACTAAAAAGCCAAGCTTGTAAGACGTGGAACACTGGAACAAAACAACGACAGCGCCAATTTGTTATACTAATAAAACATATTCATATTCATTAACCCATGTCCATATAATTCTTCTTATCTTTAAAGATGCTTGTTCATGTGCATGGAAAGACACACTAAGCAATGTAGATCTTATTCTACATGCTTACATTGTGCAATAGGTCTTACAGTGGGCAGAATAATGTACGAACATGGCTCTCGATTAGCGATCAGTCATTCGACAATGAACACATATCACTACTCTGAAGCTTGCCAAAGTCATTGTTTGATTCACATAGTTTGTACCATAATTTCAACTGCATTTTCCACACACCAACACAACAGTTGGATTTTCCCCCCACATTTCTGTGTTGCAAGCAGAATCTGTATGGTACCCTGACAGGAAAATGCTAGATTATTAGCAAAATACATCTTGGACACAAGTAAAGATGGGATATTAGGAAATCAAAACAACAGCAAAAATAATGAAATTACTTTTATTGCTTTTCCCACATGGGTATTTGTCATTCCTTTTGCAGCAAGCACAGATGCAATATTTGTCAACAAACACACATCAAAATATTCTCAAGAAAAATAGCACCATTAAACATGTAGGAGATTGTCATTTCACACACACAAAAAAAACAATGGTGCAATACTTATTGTATTTCGACCAAACACTACTGTATTTAGATCAGTCTTAATCGTGTCACTTATTTCCTCAAATGAATATTTCCCATATATGAATATACATAATGTTTTAGTATTAAGAGTTTACTGCAAAAAACAGATACAGTATAAGAATTATCCGATTTTACTTGAGATACTTGAGATAAGAACAAAATTAATGCTGAAAAACTTTAATTCATGTCATTATCTTAATAATATCTCCTAAGATATTTCTAGTTATCTAACGAGTGCAGTACCATTGGAAAAACAAAATCTCTATTTGATGATGACCTTACTTTGAAAACTTTGAAAATGGCGTTTATGCTTCTGCATTCAAATAGAAGGGTTCGTTCTGACTGTTGAAAGCAGCGGCTGCTGCGGCAGCAGGGGAGCTGTGCAGAGTGCGCTGCCTTTCTCACTGCACCCTATTTCCGATATAGCGCCATCTAGCGTCTTCTGCTGTGCAGACACATGCCAGGCTTGTGCACCACTGAACTCAATTCAGTGTTGTGCACTGATCCTGCCTGAACGTGTGCGATCTTCCTCGGCGTGTGATTGACACCGATCTGGGGTCGCTCACTGTGCGACACTGATTGCGAGTTTGCACGATCGAGCCCGGAGTTCGGAACATCGTGTATTCAAAACCTTGCGACTTCCAGCGACCTCAGTCTGTCACTGTTTGCGGCCGCGAGCTACTGCGATCAGGTGCGACCGTTGGGCACCCTTTCTGTGCGACCTCACCACAGATCGCTGGAGATCGCTCCAGCTCGCGTGATATCACAAGCGCAGGTCGCACAGTGGGCGTGTGGGCTTCAGGCTTATTTCACTTCTGTTCAACAGGACATTCAAGCGGGGTTCCCACTATCATGATTGGCACCACGATTGAAATCGTGGTCTTAATCGTGAAGCAATCGTGGTGATCTTATTAGATCGTATCAGTTTGTATCAAATCTTGAGGTCAATCGTAGCAATCGCGTTAATCGTAGAATTTTTTTGGACGGTTCAAAAATTTTCTACGATTAACACGATTCATTTTTGATCGTGATCATCGCATCAGATTGTCTTGGATCGTATCAAAACGCAGCAAATCTTAACTTATCGTGCTTCTTAATCGTGTTAATCGGGATCGATTTTTTTTCACTTTCCTTCTGCTTATTTTTTTTTTTGCACATTTTTTACCTGCAAATCGTATATATTTTGTATTCCACGAGGTTGAATAAGGGAGGGGTGGCACAATGAAATATAAAATAACGACATCACTGAAACATCCACCAGAAGTAGAATGTTTCACATACCCCACAAAGTATCTTTTGTGACTTTTGAAAAGTGACCATTGTCGTGGATGTTAGGTCACTCGTTCATGACTATAAAGATCACTGTCATTATTTCCCACGTAGAAGTTAGTCAATAAGTGTAGCAATACCCCTGTGAAATGATTTTGCTTGATTTTTTTTTTCTTAAAGTGACATTATTTTAGGAGAGTTACCTTTCTGTTGTGTGTGTATATCGGTTTTGTTAAACACTGTTAAATAAAACAATAAATCAAGCCAAACCAACCAAACTTTCAAAACCCCATGAGATAACAACATTTTGAAATAAAAAAATGAATATGATACATACTATGCGAATACGAAATCAAACACACAAGTAATACTATTAGTTCGGCAAACTTTCTTATATTTAGCGTATATAACACATATGTTATATCATATTTTCTTCATGTATTTCAAAGGAAGGTGAACACATTTTGTCTGGATTTTTTTTTTTCTGGTGGAGAGGGGACAATGATCTGATCTTGTGTATTCGGTTGGTTTTTTTTTTTTTTGGGGGGGGGGGGGGGGAGGGGGAGGGGAAGAGTGAGCAGGTCTATTCAATAATTTATTTCTTCAGGTTAAATTAGAGGAGGGACTATCTGAGGTTGTGGCTGGCCTAGGTGATGCTTTCTCTCTGATGATAACTTAATTGTCATTCGCAATACTGCAAAGGTCACGTTGTCATCATTCTCAACCTGTCAACCTTTGCAATCATCAATGATTGTGGATAGTAGGCCTAATCACTCTGCAGAAGTTAAGGAAATGATGAAATCCATTGTCAGCCGGACTATAATTTCCCATTCGGGTCCAATCGCACCTTAAATGGGGGTCGCTTTTGATCCCGATCGTGAAAGATATCGTATCTTATCTCAACAGCCCGCATTGGTTCGCAGTATTCGTATTGGAACGTATCAGAACGTAGATGCACGCACCAAATCGGGGATCCCGATTGTAATGATCGTGGTAGATCGGAACCAGTCATGGACTCAATCGGGACAATCCTATCGGATCGTATTTGAACGGGAGACCAGATCGTGACAGATCGTATTGCTTGAAATAGACCAGTCGTGACCATATCGCATCAAAGCGAACCAACACGTATTGACTCGCATAACCTCGTATCCAAACGTGAAATTTCAAACGAGTTCAACGAATCTTCCACGATCAGTTACGAATGTCCAATCGTGGCGTTCGTAATAGATCGCACGATAGTGGGAACCCCGCTTCAACGAAGATATAACATTCCGCGAAAGAAACATTCTGCTGACAAGACAATCGATAGTCTAAATGATATCGGGTACACTCTGAAAAAAAAAAATGATAACATTTTGCGAACATGGAGGATTCCACAGAAAATTAATATAATGCTTGTATGTTGTTTCCGGTTCTGGGGCAATTACCTCCTGGACATTTACTCCAGATGACCCTTCCCCTTCCCCTAATCCTAATCCTGAACCTAATCCTAACCCTAACACAAACTCTTACCTTAAACCTAACCCTAACCTTAACCTTTACTCTAACATTATCACTAACCGGTATTTAGCAGGGGGTATAATTTCGGGGGGGGGGGGGGTACTTGCCCACCCAATTAACTTATTGTAGTTGCCCCACATAACCCGTGAGTACATATTTGTTTATTGTTTGTGTGGTTGTTTGTTTTGTCTTTCAAAGCAATTTCCACGTCACAGTTATTTAGCCCATCAGCAATTAAAAAAAAATATACAGACATAAATACGCATATTACTTACGGCAATTTTTGTTTCCACGTTGAATTCTCATAACCCTTTTTGGGTTTGTACTAGGTATATCTCTGGTTTTTTTTTTTTTTTTTTTTGGCTTGTTCAACGTATCTTTTTTTTTTGTAGGTAAGAGTGACATGATTTCGTACTTCTCTGATACTAGACTCGGAGAGTCAAAATAGAATAAAATAAAGACTAAAATGATCTGATATACAGATATAGGTCTGAGAGTTCATCAAAAAGTTATCACAATAAAAAAAAGAGCGTTTTAAATCTCCCGATCTGGCGTGTTGCCCGAAAAAACAAACAAGCAAACAAACAAAACAAAAAAAACCCAAAACAAAACACAAATTAAATAAAACAAAATATAACATTTTCTTGGCTATATATATATATATATATATATATATATATATATATATATATATATATATATATTTCGTCCATTACAAGTCAATAGTTCAACGGTTAAGAGTGCGAAATGAAATAAACGTTTGTAGCGTATCATTTGTGTTCGTGTCTCCCTTAGCGCGCCGTGGGTTGTTAAAGCACGACGAATTCGATGTATGCTCAAAACCACCAAAACTATTGATAGTGAAGTGAGTTATAAAGGGGAGCGATCAGCCGCCTCAGCTCATCGTAAAGCAATTACGTGGAGATGGTGGTATTTCACGCGCCGGGAGATCCCACACCACATTAAGCATTGTCAAGTAGCCCTGCATACCACAGTGTATGTATCATCTTTCGAAATTGGTCCCGAATGTTGGTTTAAATTCGATTCAAATAGTGTATGCTTATTTCCATCAAAAAAAAAAATACATGACACAAAGCGGTACATGTGTCAATTTGACTGTCATCCATTGCTAATTGTTGAAGCCCTAAGCTAAAATGCATTTCGAAGCAATCAAAAATCGACCATACGATTCCCGATATTTCATGACGTTTGATCGCAACGCAAGTGAATTCACTGTCGATAGTTAGAAACAATGTTCGACCATATAGCATCGTGCGATAAAATGTTATCTGTTTATTTTATGGAAATGGCAATGAATTTGAACTTTTAACTTTGAAATGATTGTATATGATGTTTGGTATAACTAAGGGATGGTATAGTATTGGTTGAGAAGACAATAGTTGTTTTATAGGCTTATAAATCTCGGATCCCATGGAAAAAAACAGATCTATCACGTAGATAGATCTGAAATGGGGTATCCACCATTTTTATTGCCATTGCTAGTCACATGTCAAATAGTTTTCATTGTGTTTTGATACAACCACTTTGATTCATGTCTCAATTATTTCATGTTCAACACTGTTTATTTTGTATATGATTTTACTGTTTCGGAAATAAAAACAAACATATAATCAACAACAAATAGATATCACTGTAATCAAGGATGGAGTTTGTCATTCAAAGGCAGCAACTCTCAAGGCGCTTCATGTTGGTAGCTCTTAATATTCTGCACTCTTTCAAACAAAAATTTAAACACAAAAGTATTTTAACTTTATAACCTATCACATTGGATGGAGGAAGGGGATTGGGTGGCACATCATTTCAGTATGATTAACAGATGATGTCATCAGCACAACCTAAGTTTATACGCTTTGTTTTGTTGGAAGGGTCCAAATAATTTGAAGGAAAACAAATTGAAGACAAAGATGGAAGAAAATTATTATGAAACATAATATATGACACATTGATAGTTAGCTATTCTTTTTATATTGAGAAAGTTTCGGGTAGGTTTTGCATAGTTTTCTTCGATAACAATTTATAACTACATGTATTACAGTTCTTTGACTGTTGACCGAACGTTTAAATCTGTAACCGAAAGAAGAAGAAGAAAAAAAGTGCTATCAAGTTTTTGGGTGAACGCCCTCTCCGTTCGTATCCTGTACAGTTTTCCAAACTCCGCCCCTTCTGTCAGATCATCCCCGACGCAGACAAAAGAAAAGAATCGAAAATTTCTGTGAAGTCCCGCCCAGTCAATCGTGAGTCATGAATATTCATTTTACAACGGCAAACGTCACAGGATGGCAACTCACGCTCGGAGAATGAGTTGTGATGGAGGGGGGAGAGAGAGACAGAGAGAGAGAAAAAGAAGGATAGAGGGGAAAAAAATAAAGAAGCCGCGTGCGCCACGAGATTTTCGCGGAGCCTTACCATCGAGTGGACTTACCGTTAGTTTCGCCCATTGATGATACGCCAAGTGCGGCTGGCTGGAGCGCAATGTCACACCACTTCGTGAGCGCGAGATTTTCATCATGTCCAACTTTTTTCTGATTGAGTTTAAACGGAATATAAACCCATCATTCAAAGTCCGTCTGTGGATTGTTGTACAGTGACGGATTCACGCCACATTCACGGCTATTGCCTTTCAGTAAGCAAGCGCTGAAAAACAGGGCGAGAGAGTTTTCGAGTCATCTGAAAAGCTGAAACTCGCTGGAGACCCGCCTGTCCATCTCACTGGTGCGTGTGGATATTCTTTCACCAGCTCGCTGGTGTCTTCGTACGGCAGTGCGGACAGACGCCTGGGCGATCGGCCGGCATTTGGAGGAGCTAGCCCCTCGATTTGTGTGGGCTCTGTTGAAGATAACGGCATCGTTGCACAAACGCATCTGAAGAAACCGTGTTATATATAATATCTCATTTTTATTTCATCAACCATCCAGGAGGACCAAACTTTTGTGTCTAAGGTCATACACGCATTCTCCAGTGTTGGATATTTACGTTTGGACGACCAGTAACACCGGATAACTCTAGGCTTCTCGCTTCCTTCCACGTTGTCTTGTGAAGAAGTTTTGTTCGTGTTTTCAGTCCACCTCGACTCCCAAGAAAAAAACCCAAACAAATCTGGAACCATGTCGTCGCATATTGTCAGAACTCGATCCTCACTGGAATGGCATTTTCCTATGCCAAAGTGGATGTTCTTTATAAATGCCCTTCTCCTGCTATGGAGTGTTACATTGGCCAGGACACTACCGCCGATTTTATGGGATAAGAACAGTGCAAAGTAAGATTTTTGTCTTCTTCGTCATTCTCAAAAGATTTGGGTGTATTGTTTTGACAGGGAGGCGGAGGCTGCGTGTATCATCCTTTCTCAACACTCTTACAAGTACTACACGGGAGAGCATTGTCAATTGAATGGCATAGCGCAAGATATTTCATCATGTTTCAACCTAGTGCTTTCTATTGCTCTTTTTCTTCTTCTTCTTCTTCTTCTTCTTCTTCGTTCCTGTTCTTCAGTCTTTCTTTTCTTCATATTATTATTCCTCCAGTAACATTTTCATCCTTTTTAAGAGTACCTGTTCGACGAACTGATTTCTGTTCTCTTTTATTTTTTAACCTTTTCTTCCTACGATCTGTAACAAATCAAATTCTTTTAAAACGCTCTGTGTGTTTGCATATTTTAGAGGGTAGGAAAGATACACCGATATTTTCCAGCACAATTTGAAACCACTTTTGATCAAGTTAGAGAGAGTAGACTTCAGGATGATGTCTGACGAACTGACAGATCAAATTTCTTTTTAAAAAACTCAGCATGAGTTTTCTTTGAGGAACTTTTTCCCCCTTCATTTTCAACTTGCCTAACTTTTTCTTCCCAACCAACCACTTCTACCTCAATCTTGTAGTGATTCGGTAACGTGGTATTTGTGTAGAGTTTATACCCCCAAAACTTCCGTTTGTGCGTAAGACGTATTTAAACCGCACTTGTCTTGGCGGATTTGGTACTATTGGTAGTGCGTTCCTACCACACGACTGAGGCATTTATTATCCAACCTGAATCACTTCGCTATCTTTGTTGCCTGGTAGGCTTTTAGCATTTACGGCGGCGGAGTGAATCGTAATCCGTGCGCCTGAAGAAAACCCTTCCGAATTACTCACTGGAAGTTGCTTTCATTGTCGTGGTTGCGTTAGGGATCTTTTTAGATACCGTATCGGAGTTCATTACTCTGTTATTGTTCCCCGGCGCAACGCTTCATTTTACACGAATAAGTGGAGTTCAAAAACTGAAGTAGCGCGTCCAGCTGTGTGCGGTGCGTATAGCGAAAGCCGCTAAAACTCACCCGCGATTGTTCGGTCTATTGACCCCGACCATGCCCCGATGGTGCGAAGCTAACTCGCGTTAATTCGCTTCGATTTTTTCCTGCCGCCTCATACAACTCTTCGTGCTACTACGGCGTGTGGTATGCGAAGTGTCGTTTGAGAAAACTTGGGCCTGAAAACTAACTAATCGCTCTACTTTAATCCCTGCGTTATAAAAGAAACATTTTCTTGCCGGGCAATGCTTTAATTGCATGTGGATACAGTTACTTGGGCCAATTAAGATGAAAACACATAAAATTCTACCAATCATGAAAGTTTTTATAATTGATGGTTGTAATCATTTTCATTGTATTCAACCCATGTTATGAAAATAATACGTACAAGCAAGATTAGGAAACACATGTACATTTTGAAATTTTAAATATCTTTCCATGACTGACAATTCTGCTTTACTTGATATACTGTACTTCTACTTTTATTTTAATGCCATCAAACCTGACATTTACTCCTTCCCTTGATCATGGTCTAAATACTTTGAATGTGAATGTTTTATTGGAATGCAAAAATGTACATTTTATTTTAGTAATAGTTATGTCACAGAGTTGTTTTGTCATTCTATTTGAATGCCCAACTTTCTTTTTGATAATTCGTTCATACTAGCAAGATCTCTAACGGAAGTGCATTTCATTACAATGACTAGTTTAATAGAGATTATGTGATTTTATTATTTTTTTTTTCAGAAGGCTCACTGTAAAATCTAAATAGCAACCCTTTGAATATAAATTGATGTGATGCAGTTTATGGAACAGTAAAAGAAAGAATACACCACGAGAACATTCGGATGCTGTGGGCACCGTGTATTTTTCACCAAACTGAAATTTGAGTTTAAACGGAGGATACTTTACCTACTGGTGACTATTATATCGAAGAAAAGGGGGAGGAGAAAGGCGTTTTAGAAGTGAGAGTCATTTTCTTCCGGTCCAAATCACTCTGAAGGCGTAGTTGTCATGAATTTGACTCCGAGTAACCCGCGCCTCGCGACTAATGCAGCGATTTGCGTTCAAAATGAGCCACTGGAAAGCCGTGACTGCTTCAGCACTGCCCAAATTACGCTTTCCCCCTTTTTTTATTTCCACTACAGGCATTTGTGTTCGATCAGCAGTGTCCTCAAAAGATCCAACCAAGCCTTTCTCCTTTTTGTTCCACTCGCTTTTTCTTTCTTCCCTCTCCTCCCTCATCTGTATCTTTTCCCAACTCATTTTCCCCCGCTTTTTGATAAGTCCATCCTATGATTTGTTCGGAAATAGGGCCCCACCTCCATAATAATTGCCCAGAGTGGGCAGAATAAGGAGTCGTTGCACGGAAGCGAGGGGGAAAAAAAGAAAAGAAGAAGAAGAACATGTCATGAAATATTACGCCTTTATGGGCAGCTGCCATTTCACAGACAGATGGATAATTGGGGGTTACAACTTATTTGCAGAAACATGCTCTGTTCTGCATGGGATATTTCATCTTAATATTACGATACTGGTATACATTTATTTATTTATTTATTTTTTTGGGGTCTCTCTACTTTGAATAGGAGATTGCATCCATAGCTTGGACATAAGATAGAGTATATAGGGAGTCATCAATCATAGCTGACAAGGAGATCTAGGAGTCACAGTGCAGTGTCAAGCAAAAGTGTCTGATTTTTGTTCTAAATATTTTTTTTTCTAAAGCAAGAGTAGCTGCCTCTTTAAATACATACAATGGCACCAGGGTCAACTACTGCCAAAAAGAGATGAGCAGCGGGACCAATCAATCCTCGCTGGACTGCGAATTTTCAACTACACAGTGATATAGAGGGTTGTCTGTTGTTGAGACTGACTTCGAAAAAATGGTGATTCATCTTGACCGGTGTTGCGGTCATAATCAACACCATCATTGTTGTGAACTCTGCAATCTGATGGCCTTTTTTGGAGTTATTGTTATTATTATTAGTGTAATGATTTTTCTATAGAATTCATTTGGGTTTTGCAAGGACACCAGTTATATAGCATTTCTTTGACTGCAGCTGCCTGAATTTTTACATTTTATCATCTTTTTTTTCTTCTCCTGTGTGGTTTGTTGTGTACTTTTTCAACTTCACTTGGTTTGTAGCGGGTAAGAATTGAATTATTTCAGTGACTGCATCACTCTTTCATAGAAATAAATGCCAATTTGATGATATGCATAATTTTTTGGTTCTTTTTTTTTGTATTCCAAATCTGCACCAGCTGTCATCTTTGTTACCATGACTACCAGCATCATCTAGATTGACATTCTTTGTGATTATCCACAATTCACCACAGGAGATTTTTTTTCTCTAAACCCTTTGAAGACTAGTCCCCAAGTATACTCGGGTAGGTGTCTATGAAAAATGTGTGTTATAGCAAAATCTGCTGGTCATAAACAGGTTAAGGACAAAAGCCTGATTTCTGCACCCATTAACAAACTATCTGACTTGGCTTGTGCTCGTTGTAAGTAAGGAGCTGCATTTCTGCTAAGGTTTTAGTCAGGAATTAATAGTTGAACTTGTTTAACCCCATAGCATATATGCAAATGTTAATACAGGCTGTGTAAAAATACGATGTAATTTGAAATCTAGTTACCACAGCATGGGTCAGTGGTAGTGCACCTGTTGCCAAGCCTGGTGCTAACCTAGCACACAAGTAGAGCACAAAATTACAATTGAGTGAATAGGTGCTTATATACCAATATGTATTGAGCTGTATGAATGGTGGTAATTTGGTGTTAATGAGGTATGAACACTAAATTTGAATTGGGCATTGTAGCCTAGACTGTGGATACCAATAAGCATTAATTGGTGATTGTGAAATTAGTATACAGACTGTAGATATAGATTCATTGCAGTAGCAGAATTTAGATGAGGCTAGAGATATTAGGTGGTTGCCAAGTACATGCTTCATTAACATTTTCAAGGAAATAAACCGTCCCACATGAGCAAACAAATGCATGAAACGTGACGAGGGATGTAAAGATGAAGTGTCGTGCTTCTGCGGTCATTGGCATCAGAATCATGGAAGAATGGCTGTAAATCAAAACTATACAACGTTTGATGAACACATGCTGGTGTTGAGACATGGAGCAGACGAAAACTTGCCAAGAATTGGAGTCAGTGGTATTGTGCACATGATTGCAAGTTAACCCATTTCATCTTACAAACTTGTAGATAACTTTTACTCTCATAGGGTTACCTTGTTCCCAGAAGCAGTGAGTTAACTTTGAGAGAAAGTGGGCTGTGGTAGTGGAAAGGAATGAGGGAAAATCGTGGACTGAACATGTGGTCCCCACATTTCTCGAGAGCCAAATTAGACCAACCCCCACTTTTTTTTTTCTTTGACTAAAGTGCAGAGATCCATTGTGCTGCTCACATACAGCACAGACAGGGCCACAAGTGACTTAGGGGATCATCTATCAAGCATCGTGGAGCGCTGCGAAATCATTTGTCACGACGACCGTAACCATGGGAAAGTCTTGTCTTCTGCCTTGCCTGGCAATACCCCAAGGAGAAATGGATACAGGTTGAACAAATGTTCTTTGACCGTTCCCTCTGGGGGGAGACCAGAAAAGAGTAGAGCAGAGCATTGCAGCATGAAAACGGATTGACCTTCTGTCTCATCACAGTATCTAGTAGTCTTTCAGACAGACAGGGGAGGAGATATACATGTGTATCTCTGGCAACAGAGAAAGAAAGAAAGAAAGAAAGATAGATAGATAGATAGATAATTAGATAGATAGATTGATAGATAAATAGATGTAGATAGATAGATAAGTAGATAGATATATATATAGATAGATATAGATAGATAGATCTTAGATATTTAGATAGGGGCAAGTCCAAGATAACGCGCACGTTACGTATGGGACATTCAGAGACTTTTATGACCTGAAAAATAGTGTTAATGGCCTTTGATCATATTGAACTTCATCATGGTGATTGATATCTAGAAGAAGTATAATCATGTAAACAATTGGAAAAAATGACCTTGACAATTATATTCTAGAAGAGAAAATATGTGCCGTTACGTATGGGACCAGAAAAATTTTGTTTTTTTGAACATTTTTTTCAACCTCAAAACTCTCTGAAAGTATATCATTCTACAACTTGTAACTCACTGTGATGAAAGTCACAACACTCAAGATTATCACAGGTAAGTTTCATGTCATTAGGCAAAAAGCTCTAATGACAGGTTCTAATCAAAGACAGACATGACGTGTTACGTATGGGACAGTTACGTATGGGACAGTTTGTCCCCCATTCATTTAGTGTGTGAAGAACCATGTTTATGGGTATTTTGCATAATTATTGAAGTAAAATCAGTTGAAACTACTCAAATACCGATCCAGATTGTCAAGGAAACAATATTCCCCAAATATTCACCATCATAATCATATTCAATCATATTTTTATATTTTCATGACCAACCTGGGTATGCATGCCCTTTGTCCCCCATTCGTTTAGTGTGTGGGGAACCATGTTTATGGGTATTTAGCAAAATAATTTTGCAAAATACCCATAAACAAATTTTTGCATAATTATTGAGGTGGAATCAGTTGAAATTACTCAAATACTGATCCAGATTGACAAGGGAACAATATTCCCCAGATATTTACCATCATAATCACATTCAATCATATTCTATATTTTTTATGACCAACCTGAGTATGATGCCCTATTTTTATCAGGATAGTTACTACTGAAAAAATTGAATAGTTTAATAAAGTGTTTACTTCCATTGATGAAGGGTAGTTTGCCATTTAGTTTCAATGAAAAACAACTTGACACAAGAAATATTAAGTTTAATAAATAAGCAATACCTGCTGCATGGAACCCCAGTGATCGAGGAGATATATGATGGCTGTCTAGCAGTCAGGTCATTGATTCGAGTCACACCTCAGTATGTATTGTATACCCATGAATTTTGTTGTGGCTACTACTGAAAACTGAATAAGGACAATTTGTGTATCACTTGCAATAACAAAAAAAAATCATTTTACTTTTTATTTTTTTTCTATATATATCACAACCATTTCAAATTGGATCTCCATCACATAAACTTTGAATTCCTCTAGTCTTAGGATTTTATGCTCTTAAGTAATTCAGTAATTGGTTTCCAATCATCTCTTTAAATGTTGAAAACTGAATCCCCATTTCTACAAAAAACTATACCATCCCTTTAATGTTGATTTTTCATTGTGTATTTTGCCATTTTCCCCTCCCCCTTTCTGAAAATTGTTCAGTCAAGTTCATGTATTGTTTCAAGTGTCTATAACTCAAAAAGTAGCTACAATGTTGGGATGCTTTCTTCAGGATGATAGACCATTTGTGTACTGAGAGACCTTCCCAGCTTGCTACATGCATTCACATGCAATATGTATGAGGATGTCCCATACGTAACGCATTTTTCCCATACGTAACATTATTTTAATGCCTAATAAAAGATATTTCTTTTACTTTTTTTTTCTTTTTTCTCTGGTATTTGATTTCTCTGAACAATAAATTAGAACTTTCCAAAAGGGCATTAAAATAACCATAGCAATTTCAGAAAAAACCTAAAAAAATGACCTCATTTTGTTACGTATGGGACATCTCATGATAGGACATGAGCTAATTTGCATAATCATTTGCATAATCTTAAATTTTCA
Organism: Diadema antillarum; assembly: GCF_040938485.1. NCBI lineage: Eukaryota > Metazoa > Echinodermata > Echinoidea > Diadematoida > Diadematidae > Diadema > Diadema antillarum. The sequence continues at coordinate 5,561,781 of NW_027270903.1, forward strand.
TACAAAGTTAAACTATGTGATGAACTTCTTATGTCCACATATTAATCAAATATCATTTGCTTTCCTTTGAATTAATATGAATTTTTATAAATGTCCCATACGTAACGCTGTGTTTCACATTTATGCAAATGAAGCCCTTGAGATTTGCATAAATTTACATAATATCATTTTTTCCTCCATGGAAATCAAAACTTCAACTCATAAGCTTCAAAATGATACCAAACATGTCAATATTGAGCATAGATGAAATTTTGCCTTCTGAGGGGACCTTATCTTGGACTTGCCCATAGATATATAGATATATAGATAGATAGATAGATAGATAAATAGATAGATAGATAGGTAGATAGATAGAGTTAGATAGATAGATAGATAAAAAGATAGAGATGGATGGAGAGAAAGATAGATATTAGATGGATAGATAGAGAGTTCCAAATATATATTGATAGGAGGATAGAGAAAGAGATAGATATAGAGAGTGAGAGAGAAAAGGAAAGATAGATTTGATAAAGAGAGAGAAATAGATGTAGAAGAAAGTAATGTAGGCCTATGTCCATTTTTATGCTCAGGAACCTCAAGGAAAAGGAAAAGTCACTTGTACAGAGTTCGTTTGGTCCATGTGTCGAACAAATGCTGAGCATAAGCTGATGGGTGGATTGAATTCAGGTCGACTCCAAGTCTTAACTGGCGATAGAAAAAATTGACATATGAAAACAAAACCATCTCCCCTTTGAAAAAAAAAAAGTCCTCCAAACTGTTTGAGCGGGCGCTGGCCAAGACTTGACATTGGCCCCAGCATGGTGCCCATTAGGATCAAATGTGTGGCAGACGTTTGTGTTTGGTTCCTCTGTTTCATTTGGCCCATTTCTTCCGGATACTGTACTTCAAAAAGCAGGCATCCGTTTTGGGAATGCGTGTGAGTACATGTATTTCCGCTCTTAAAGTTGAATTTAATTGAATTTTCCCCACTCCCACCACCCCTCCCTCCCCCCCCAAAAAAAAAAAAAAATGATTTGCTGAAGTATTATTTCATAATTTGGTCTGTTCTTAATCAAATACTTGAATGAAAACTCATGAACCAGGAATAAAGGCTAATTGGATTCATGTACAATTCTGTAAGTTAATTGTCATAATATACCTTAAGTGAATTGTTGTGCAACACATTACAGAGATTGTGATTGTGAATTAACTTTTTGATGTGAATTTGACCCTCAGTAGTAGGCTACATTGTGTCAAGTCAATCAAAGTTTACTGGAGACATTCACACTGTTAATGGAAACCAGTGATCAATCAATCATACTGGTACATGTCTAGCGTTTCCATGCTTACAACATCTCCCAAGCACCCAGATTGATCATCCATAATCCTGCTTTATGTCCACGGTATGACTTCCCCAAGCACTGGCAGTGCCGGTGGCGGCGGTGCTTTCAAATTACCGGGAGCAGCTCTTCAACGGTAAAACCTCAAAAGTCCGCCCTGCGATAAATTCTGACCACATCATAAAATTGGATTGAGAATCACCACATGAACTTTCTGAGCGCACACACACGTTTACTTTTAGTCATAATATTTGCCCTGAACTTGGCCCTTTGTTTACTGAGAAGGAGAATCTTTAAGGTAATAGTGTCCTTCAACCCACCCCCTTTTTCTTGTACCCTCCCCCCCCCCCCCCCCCCCCCCTCCAATAGAGGCACTTGAGTTGGCTGGGGACGCTGCCCTTTGATAAATTCTCTTGTGAGACTTATGACTAACTTCATCCCTCACATTTTTCATTCTCTGTCCCTTTCAAGGGAGTTTGAAATCCTTTTCCTGCCAGTCGAGCAGCAGCTCTACTGCACTTTAAGATGCAAATTTGGTACTTTTTAAAAATGTTGTTTTCTTTATAGTGTTAAATGTAATATCTTCAGCTTTTGAAAGGATGAAATGCAGTGATGCTATGTAGAAATTATCAGAACTGGAGGGTGTTTCATAAAGCTGTTCGTAAAGTTACGAACAACTTACGAGCAACTGGTGATCAGTTCTTGTGCTGAATTATGGAAATTCTGATATGTATAGTACATCAGAACTGATCACCAGTCGCTTGTAAGTTGTTCGTAACTTTACGAACAGCTTTATGAAACAGGGCCCTGGTTCACATGATTCAGCCAATACAAACATTCATTATTGTGTCTTACCATGTAATTTTGGTTTATTTTATTATTATTATTATTTTTATTTTTTTTAATGAAGGTGGATGTCAACACGTGTCTTTTGCATTTATGGATTATATTTCTTTTTTTTCAAACCATCAGTTTATTACCTCAACTGTGATGTAGTACAGAGTACATTGCTTGTTAATTAAATTATGTACAATCAGCATACATTTGTACTTATGTACACTGTATTGCAGTTATGAGAGTAAGGGGGGTTGGGGGGTTGGGAGGGATTTGAGTAAAAAAGAAAGAAAGAAAAAGAAATGATGCAGAGTCTACCAGAATAAATGATTGTGAAATCCATAATAACATAATAATAATTTACTTTAGTGGCCCATCGACATCAGTCATGTTTTCAACACTTCTTCTACCATCATAGGATTTGATATGTGCCTGCATCGTAGGCACTGTGTTAGTTGGGCTTTTTGAGGGAAATTCTCAGCCCTGCTCTTGTATTCATGACGGTCTTGAATGAAGGCTAGTTGACAATGTCTTGGGCATGTATTGGTGTGTGTGTGTGTGTGTGTGTGTGTGTGTGAAGAAGGCTTGTTGAGCAAATCCCAGGTCAGTCAGATTCAAGTGTGTTTGATGAACACTGCGTCTTGATGAGTTGAGTAAATTTTCTCCGGGACCATCAGAGATGTGCGAGAGGAATACATGGTCTATACCATCGAAGGATTCCACAGCATTTTGTTGGATGTTGGTCAGAAAGGCTGGTGTCGTTGCCATGGGAGACGTAATGATGCACCATTGTAAAGGGAAAAATGCTGCTTGTATACTTGGAAGAGATCCCTGCTACAGAAATGTGTGTGCATTTTATGTTTTTTCCCTTTGGTCAGATTCTATCTAAGATATCACAAGAAAGTGGATGAAGAATAACAAAATGAGCAGGGTAGAACAAATCAACATTATTTCATTTGTCTTCCATGTTTCCCCATGATTTTTCTGTGAATTTGTAACATTTTTCATTGCTGTACATTTTAATGACTCAGACTAGATGGTGACAAAAATCAACTCTTGAATTTTTTTTTTTTTGTTGAAGTCACTTCTTTACCACAAAAATTCCAAATGTTTCGAAGCAAAGCTGATTGCAAAGCTAAATATAATGCCAAGTCTGCCAGATAACTTCGAATTGATGTCATTTGCAAAATGCTTCACAGCTAGCGCTGTTCTGTGAATCATGAAAAAATGTACACAGGGTCAAATATTTGTGGCATATCACACTCTACAAATTTAAGCCAAGGTGGGTATCCCAAGAAAAATGCAGTGAGCGATGAATGTTTCACGCTCTCAACCTTTCCAGCCGCCGACCCCAGTCAACGCATCTGGCTTTCCTCCAAGTAGAACCAGAAACGCATGAAGCTGTCACTGCGTCAAAGACTTTGACAGAAATGATCGAACCGCACCATCAGTCCGAGGAGATAACATACCCAATAAAGCAAAAACACGCATGCCACAGAAACTGCCAACAAAGGGATATAAATTTGAAGAATTGCGGCACTTGGTGACAACTTGGATGGTTGTCTGCTCTTTTTCTACCGGAGAGAAAGAGCGAGAAAGAGAAAGAAATGGAGAAAGAGAGCGAAAATCTGTTGACGAAGTGCTAAACCGAGGGGATTATGTCAGATTTGATCTGATAGGGAGTTTTGTCTGGTCTGGATTACTGAGTGTATCCAGGCTAGTGAGTATAAATATTTAGATCCAAGATTGTGGCAAAGAGTTGGGTGTACACTATTTGTAGGTAAGTTGGATGGGTTGGTTCTCTTTCCTACTTATTCTAGGTTTAGCCATTCATTAGCTTGCCTTCAAAGTTATATTTACAAGGAAGGTGTACTACTTTTTAGAATCCATCATCATGAAGGAAAATCTTAGGAGTGATCCACAATAAGATCAACTCAACAACAAAGAAAAAAAAATGAAAAAAAAAACAACAACAAACAAACACCAGAATGTTTTACAGTCTTGTTTTTTGTTTGTTTTTAGTGGAAGATGATATGCGCCTAAATGTGCGTAGTTTTGCTGAATGGGAAAGCTAGTTAACGAGGCACATTTAAAAGAGTGAAAGTAATACAATTGTGACAAAAAGAAAAGCCACGTGTTACAGTTATTGTTTCAGCATAGGCCTATAATGTTCTGCATTTTTTTAGCAGAGAGAGAGAGAGAGAAAGAAAGAGAGAGAGAGAGAGAGAAGAACTGACAGAGGGAAAAAGATACTCGTGATAGCAAGTGCAAGGTGGAAGTCAAACTTATTGTGATGTATTAACCTAGTGTGCAAATGCTATTACTCATATCTCACAGAGGCTATTTTCACATCCGAACATAATGCATGTTTATAGCGTTGTTTATCTCATGTTTGTGTGTTTGTGTGTGTGTTGAGGGAAGTGCAGTACATGAAGATGGAACAGATATTGTAGCAATTATCTCTATTCTCAATGCGCTCTTTCTGGGCAACGGACAACCCCCCCCCCCCCCCCAAAAAAAAAAAAAAAAAAAGGCAGAACGGGGACGAATAGAGAGAGAGAGAGATGGAAATAAAATCGAGTATTTTGATGAGGAATGATTGATTAGATGCACGGGATGATCCGTTGTGCATCTTCAATGCGAGAGTGTTAGGAAGAGCATGTAGAGCCCTGGGCGGTCCATTTTCAGATGTCGTTCAACCGTCCTCTAGTTGTGATCGGAATTCTCAAAAAAGGAAGGATACGAAAAAAAAGGAAGCCCCAAAATGGAAATGGAAACAAAAAAAGAAGTACCCCCCCCTCCACAAATAACTTGAACACTGCCCCCCGCAGGCATTCCGTGGCAGTTTTTCACAATAATACGAGCTGCTGGGGGAAACGACTAGAAAGAAAAAAAAAGATAAGAAAGAAAGAAGAGGAGTATGATAATGATGTGAACTGGTTTGTCATGTTTGTGTGCCTCACCCTTTGTACGTCGTCGGGTGATATTTGTAGGTCTGAAACGTGAGGGGAAATGTTCTCTCAGATTATTGATTCACCTTTTTTTTCTTTTCATCCTGTACGTCTGTTCACTGCCCTGGCTGCATTCAAATCATATTTGTTCCTGAATTTTTAATTCCATGTTCTCATTCCGTAATTTTTGTCTTTCGTTCAACGTTTCCAAAACTCCTGATATAAGTGGATTCACTGTCCAAGAAGCAGAATTGAAACATATGACATTTTGTAATTTGTACAGTGACTGTCATATGTCATATGTATCATTCTGCCTACAAGAGAATGGTGCGTTTATGGGACTACTGTAAAACGAGGAATGTTTGCGTGCATTTTATTTTCACGAATTTCGCGAGAGCCATGATTGGCGAAATTAAAATGCATGTGAAAATTCTTCTCAACTCTATATACGCATTGGATGTTAGAGGCACTTTGGGAAAATTTCATGCTGCGAATAAGGCCATCGGCTCCAATTCGCGAAATTTTCATACTGCAAAAATATTGTGTTTTACAGTATTTAGCAATCAATCAAGACTCTTATGCATATATCGTGTCAAATAAGGAAATTACATTCTAGTGCTTGTCAGTTTAAGTATCCCCCCACCCCAAAACATGTCAATTAATAATTTCTTCAATTTGCCCGAATAAGCATTCTAGCAAGGGGTTCAAACTTCTTAGGGGCAGGTGCCCAATCATGTCACTTGCCCAAGGCAAGCAGTTGAATGGGTCTGTAGCACTCTGTAGGGTGGATCCCATAATTGAGATGTCTTGTGTGTGACAGCAGACGATATGAAGTCATACGCAGATGTTATCAATCACAGAAAGCTGACTTCTTGGTTTAACCCACCCCCGAAAATGACTAAAAGAAGAGTTTGTTCCCCAGTTTTATGTCATAGTTGTAACCCAGCAGGTGACAATAACATGGCTGACACTTTGACGGGACGAATGAGGCCCAAAGACAAGTGTGTACATCTCACTGTGTGCAGGGAGGTGGGAAGAAAGCTGCCTGTGTGCAAGGCAAGTTCCCTTGTGCACTACACATTGAGTCACCACCCACAACGGTGAACTTTTCACAAAGTTCTCCTGATAAATGTGGCACAAATGCGAACCACTCTTTTAACAGACACACACGGTCTCTCTACCTCCACAGACCTGTCAAACCCTCACCCCTGTCTGCTCTCCTCTCTCCTCTCGGTGTACTTTTCTCCCCCTCCCCACTCGCTCCCTCGATAGAAAAAGTCGGGTCCCATCAAAGATACATGGAAATTACAGCTGGTGCTACAAAATTGCATATTTCATAACTCGGGAAACTTCAATAATTTTGTTCTCCTTTTTTCGTGCATTGATGCCCACTCCACTCCCTCACCACCTCCACCACCTCCTCCACCACCTCCTCCTCCTCCTCCTCCTCCTCCTCCTCCTCTTCCTCTCCTGTTCTTCATCATCATCTTTTTTTTTTTTTTAATTTAAACCATCCTTTCAATTTTCTTGTGCCCTGACCAGTCGAAGCTGGGAGAGGCATGGGAGCATCATCCTCTGTCCGTGGCCATGGAAATTACCCTCCTTGCACCAAGTGGCGGCAGCAGCCCTTCACCTCCAGGGGCTGTTTGGAGTTGAGGTGGAGATTGTTGGGTATTGGTTGGGGTGGGGGGGGGGGGGGGGGGGAGGAGGAGGAGGAGGAGGAGGAGGATGGGAAGGAAAGAGGAAGGGGAACAGACATTTCTCTTTCTGGCATATTGGACCCACCGGGCATGGCTGTATGGAAGAAGAAGAAAAAAATTGAATTAACCTGCAATATGGAGTTCGGTCTGGTTTATTAATTTTCAGGTTTGTCTGGCGAATAAAGGGCTCTTATTGAGTTCATTTTCTCTCCCTTTTTTTTTTTGCAGGGGGATGAACGAATGATTACCCAGATGCGAGATGCCCTTAATTAATTCAGCGATGAGGGTGCGTGTGCGCGATAGGGAGGAAAAACAGAGCGAGAGCGCTCGGGGGGACTGACGGGAAACTTTAAAAGAAGTGCGGATGCATATCGGAAGCCTTATGAGGCCACGCATTTTATTTGAGTTTGGGGAATGCTGGAGTAATGAAAAAAAATGTGTTATTAGATCATGCAGTATTAAAAAAAGGGAGATAGATATATATGTCATCTGCAACAAAAATGATTAAGATATTTGCAAGCACTGCAGAAAGTCAACTGAGCCGTGTACCTTGTTTATGTGGAGTCATTCTGGTACTAATATCATTTGCGTGAAGTCTTTTTTTTCCCTCTCTCTCTATCTCTCTCATTCACGTTCTCTTTGTCATATTCCTGGCAGCCAGAAACCTTTCCCAAGGCTTGCCCAACATAGCTAAAACAATAGACTTCAAACATGAGTCCACATTTTGAAATTTGCTTTGTAGAACCAGATGTATTGTTCAGATCTATACTGGATCCTCAGGGGCATATAATATTCCGTAGACTTGAATAAATTTGAGTGTAGACCAGGATGTTTCAAGTGACAATCTAATTTTGTATCAAGTTTCATGAAGTTCTTTTAGTAATATTGTATGATGCCCTTCTGCGTGGCTTTCATAATGCGAGAACATAACTCCATCATTAGTCATCGGGCCCTGTTTGTTCATTTCCAAATTGCTCACATGCATAGATACAAGCCTGCATCCTCCCTACCCCCCCCCCCCCCCCCCCCCCCACCTTGCCTCCTCTTTGTTTGTTGATGCATCATGTTCTGAGGACCTGGAGCTGGGAGTGTCTAAAAAGTTTATGCAAACACTCCCCGACTCTTTTTGATATCATCTGCAAAGAGAGAAAATTGCTTTAACTTGTCTTCTTACAAATTCTGATGACTAAACCTGGAATCTCCACTAAACATACAGGTACATGTTAACCCCCAGTGGAATGACAGTATAAACCATTACATAATTGGATTGCATGCATTCTCCCCTGCGTGCACGCAGGCTTCGATACAGGTGCGTGTTGCAAGTTGTGTAGTCTGTACTTAAGAATTGCCCTGTGCGCTAGAGTGTAGCAGAAAGCAGTCAATATCAACCTTGGTATTGTAGCTATGTGAGCATTGTTGTGTAAATTCCAGGTATGTGTGTAAACGATAGGGAGAAGGGGGGCAAGACAAGAGAGAGAGGGGAAGAGAAAGAGAGAGAAGGAGAGAAAGGTGGCAGTGAAAATAGCATCCATAGAAGAATGGGGGTAAAGGGAAAAAACAAGAGAGCATTGTTGTATGATACAGCGCATTGTGCTTGTAGTCATATGTACTTGTTTGTGGGTGTGTGTAGATATCTGTACCTACTTTGTATATTATGTAGGCCTGTGTAAAGAGGATAGAGAGAGAGAAAGAGCTGTGGAAAGTGATTGCTAGAGTTCAGAAGCTGAGTGAGTTCAGGCAGGTAGAAAAGAGATATATGCCTATATCATGATATAGTGATGAAAACAAAAAAAAAATCAGGAAAATAAAGCAGGTACAAGAGTGGTATGCTTGAAAACAAACCAGCAGAAAGACAAACAAACATACACACATTACAATGTTTTTAAAGTGCAGTCAAACTTGTGAGAGAAACATATGAAAGTTGTATATATGAAAGTTGTATATATTCTTCCTTGACAGGTACCATTTTTTTCCCCTCCTCAGTGGAGATATTTTACTATTCAAGATACAACAAAATGTGTGCTGTACCAGGCAAACAACAACAACAAAGAAGTAAAATTGCAATTTTAGTCTTACTTTTGCAAATCAGATATGGTAGACGGCCGAGTTTATAGTTTGTCAAAATATGCGGGGCGCGCCGTCGCCCCCTTTGAAACCAGGAGGAGGGGATACATTTTCCAATCAGATTAGACATCAAAACCGTGGCCGATGGAATACTGGTGGTATAAGGAGTGAGAAAGATAGGCGGAGAAACAGCTAGCGAGAGACAAACAGAGCAGAGAAAAGAGAAAGAAAGACATAAATCGAGCGAAGACATGGATATCCCAAGATTCAACACAGATATGCAGATCGGAGAAACATATTTGTCCGCACTATGCATGAGTCACGTCCACACGTACATATCACCGGCAATGCCGAGTGAAGGAGGAAGAAAAAATCAAAACAAAACCGGAATGCCAAACGTTAGAAAAAAAAAAAGCTGAAAGAAATCCTCCCCTATTCCTATTTGCTGATCCTATCTCAACGAATGTTTATTTCCATTTTCTTCACAGCAATATGACTGACAGGGGATTTGTTTAATTTTCTTTTCTGGTCCTTTTTTTTCTTCTTGGCGAGGATACTGAAAGATGTTTATTCACCTCCCTAAGATGGGGTTGCACCCTCTATCCTTTCTCTTTTCTTTCTCCACTTTAGACTTTCTCCCAGGTGTCTTTCCTCCATCACTTCTCAGCATCCCTCCATTCAGAAGTTTCCTCCCCCTCCCCCTTTAACCTGTGCCCCATATTACTAGCTCTCTCACTCACTCAACCACTCACCACCCATCGTCCTTTACATTTGCTGTATCATGTACCAAGGGAGGAAGGCATCTTTCTCTCGTACAAAACCTGTTTCTTCCAACTTCTGGATCATTATGTTCGTATCTGCTTCACTTCATGTTAAACCCAACATTCCCATTCTGCTTGTACATCAAACAAATTATAGCACCTGTCCAGAGTATGGCTTGTTATCTCTTCAACACCAGTTCTCCTTTCAGGCAAAATTCTGCATCCTCACTGAAGTATTCCTGTCCCTCCTCCTCTCAGTATCTGTAGCCTTCATTATCATGGTATATTATGTTTCTCATACTTATTTCATCTCTCCCTCTCTATCTCCCTTCATCTCCCTTAAATTCTAAACCCATTGAGGACTGGCTGATTTTGCTACACATACATTTCCTATCTACAATATTGTACATCTGCTCAAGTATACCCAGGACTTGTCCTCAACAGGTTAATCAATTTTACAATTTTGTATTTCTCTCTCCTTCTTTTTTTTTCTATTTTCTTCCCTCTCTCTGTGTATATAACTTTATTCTTTAATCTGGATATGTTTATACTGCTGGTTTATATGACCATCTCTTTTTTTTTCTCTCACTTTCTCTTTCTCTCTCTCTGTCCATATCTTTCTATGTAACCATCTCATCTCTTTATATGTCCGTGTTATTTTGTTTGCCAGGTGCAAGTTTACGAATATCTCTCTCAGTTTATATGATATTGTGTATTACGGTCTTTCCCTCTGTACGCTGTCTATCTGTTTCTCCTAATATCTCTCTCTTCTCTCTCTCTATCTATCTCTCTCTCTCTGTCTATTTGTCTATCTATCTCTCACAGTTTCTCCATCTCAATAATGTTCTCCTCTCAACATCACGGCTCTTGGTGTACGTCTGTGTACTCTCCTCCGTGTGGACATAATTTCATCCCCTCCTAATCAGATTGGTAGTTCCCTCTCCATCTCAACAGGGCTCTCTGGGCCCCGCCCGCCTCCAATCCTCGCGTTCGGGGAGCAATTCGTTTCGGGTTTCATCGGATGTCGGGATCAAATGCATTTCGCGTCCATTTCCCACTATTTACCCTGCTACTCCGAAACTCCTCGCGTTGAGCGCAGATCACACATTTTACGGATTAACACCATTATCACATATATACTGTTTTCCCCCTCTGCGCAAAAAATTTCTCCTTAGAAATTTGCGAGTCATTGGAAGAAACTTGAGCCTGTAGATGCGGATGGGACGAAAGTATGGAGCAAACGAAAAAAGGAGGATTATCTTCTGAGCATGCAAATATACATCTTGAAAATGGTGGATGGCATTTAAGACCAGTTGTTTGAGGGGAAGCCAAACAATGCAGAATGCTGAAATCTGTTTGATTTATTTCCTTTGCTGTATGTTTCATAAATCTGAATATCTTCACAAGAGGAGGATGCTGTCTGTAGATTTCCTCTGCATTGTGAGAGTGTAGGCGTGGCATGCACTCGAGTCGGTGTGTAAATGTCATACCAACAAGATTCCACTTGTGTTTAAAACCAAGAGCACGGTTTTCTTTTGTATATTTGTGACTCTGCCACATGCTTCTTATGCAAGATGATTTTTGAGAGGTAATATTATTCCTGGCACATAATCATGTTCCATGCCCTTTGTAGACCTTCTAGACCAATCGGTGCGTCACCGGTTTGGATTTTTGTTGGGTGTGTGATGAACATCTCTGCTTATCTCGCTTGGCCCACCTATATACAAAGTTGTAGACATGAACAAACAAGTGTATTTGCAGGGGGGATTAAGCTATTCTTAGTTGCATGGAGAATCACCCAAACACCCTGTATTGTTGCAGGTATTTCACCTCGTTATTTTCTCTTCTGTTTTTCCCCATTGCTGAAAATATGTTTCCATCAGTATTTGATTGTTTTCCTCTGTATAGATTAAAGGAAACTCAATTTTCGAACTGTATAATTGGATTCATGATTGAATGTTGAGCGCTTCATCGGCGGAATAGATTTTTTCATTATATAGTACAATAGGTGGATGCAGGGGGTTTTCTGGAGGATAATACCATATTTTAAAGGAAAAAAATGGAGTAATAAAAGCATGAATAGATTTGTAATTTATGAAGTAGATGTATCTCTTTCAGGAGTTCAGTAGAGAGATGGGGGGGGGGGGGAGGGAAGAAGTAGACAGTTGTTGTTATTTTTTGCTTCGTAACTTTCTTGCTATCAACTTTTTTGTGTGCTCTCAAACGTTGAAATTAAAGAAAAAGAAAATCTCTACCATCATTCTGGAATGAATTGAAAGTACCAAAACAATATTAATTTCTGTCTGATGTTAATACAAAATCATCACACATATATCACGTCTGAGGAGGGCAAGGGCAGGAGTGTACGATCCTTTTTGCACCAGAGTACAAAATCCTTTGATGTGGCTTTGCCGTTGAAGTCGGTAATACCACGAGAGAGGCCAGTATTGTTGTGACATACAGCTCCGTCGCTCTGTTCTTGTGGAGCAGCGGAAGAGTATGGACACATCTCTTGTTGAACCTCAAAAGATTGAAGATGAAGGAAGAGAAGACGAAAAAAGAAGTAGAAGGTACAAGCATGAGCAAGCCAACATCCACACACATTACTCATACATGTCTCGTCGTACAGCAGCCCCCGAAGAGAGTTTATCTCTCCTTTTTTTTTTTCTCATCTCGCTGGTGTACTGCCCCCTTCCTCCGTTCATTCTCTCCCTCCGCCTTTTTCTCTTTCTCTCTTCCTCTCTCCTCCCCCTCCCTCTCCCTCTCTCCCCTCCCTCTCTTTCTCCCAAAAATAATTGGCCTAGTTTCTTCATTGTTCACTCTCAATGAAAATGGCAGTTTATTCCACTTTTTGGGCTATCAAATTCCGGTAAAAAAAAAAAAGATGGGGAAACCATTTAGAGACCTCTCTGTCTACCATCTTTCCTTCTCTTCTCCTTTCTGTGACGATTGTAGCTTGGCGATGGATAAAAATATATAGAGAATACTGTTATAAAAAGAAGAGAAAATGAATGACTAACTAGGACTAGTGATGTCAAGGAGGGAATAATGGATTTTTTTTATCCACCCATTATGTGAAAGGAAAAAAAGAGGGTTGTATTTTTTGTGAAAGAAAAAATGAGAACGTTATTTAGAAAAGGAGCTTGCAACTTTGCCGGAGTGTGCTTAAGCTTGCGAAGTGGGTCATAGACCCCTTAGGAGCTTGGAGTTTAGACTTACATGACATGACAAAGGAGAGAGGAGGGTAATGTGGCACCAAGGGGTGCAGCGTTGCACCCCTTCCTTTCCCTTTAACAAAGAAATGAAGAAGGATGGAGTCCCAACCATACATTGAAAAAAATATGATGTTGAATTTGAGTGGGCTAGTTATGTTGCTACAATAATTTGTAGCCCATCAAATTATGCTCATGTTTTACTAGTCCTGCTTTTGATTTCTGTTGTTTCCACTCTTAATCTATGTTTCATGAATTTATCGAAAAAAAGAAAAGATTTAGCTGGTCACACATGGCTTCCACATGACAGAGCTAGAGGGTAGTAATTTGCTATTTGGGAGAGGAACTCCAGTGTACCCTTTATGAAAAATGCCCTGGTGATAAGAACAGGTAGTGGCCAATTTGCATATTAAGATGTTGAGTGCTGCACACATGGGGAATTACAGCATTTCGATGGTCGAAGGGTTAATAAGCATCTCATATTAAGTGCCTTGTGAGTCACTATGTGTACAGGTCTTGCTCATATTGAACAGAGTCAGTGTATGGCAGTTCTTTATAATAGTCCCTTTGCTAAATGGACTATACTGTCCTTTTGTTTATTCAGGGGTCTGTATTTGGCCTAATCTAACAAAAGGTCTAGGCTCTCCCTGTTATTAGGATTTTAAAAAGACTCCCCTATTTACAGTTGTATACCACCCCCCCCCCCCCCCCCCATTTGTGTAGACTGACTGAGCTGAGACAAGTTATTCTTTGGATCATCCTCTTATGAATGATTAAGGAGACTGGTCAATCTTAAGTCTTACCTTGCATGTAAGAAACAGATCCCTTCTGCATATACATGTACTTGATATAGGGGGATGATGAACAAAACCCTATTGTCCACTCCTTTGGCTTGCAGTGTACCTCACAACAAATGCTTCTCTCCGGTAGCTACCCTGTCACTAGCTCACACAGTGAAACTCACCCTCAAATATGGTTGCTATTTACAAGCAGACCCTCCGTGGGACCACAACGATGGCCCCCCTGTGTAAATTGTCAGGCTGGTCGGCTTTTCCTCTGATCCTGTAATTTACATGCAGATTAAGGTACATTGTACTTGTGGTAAGGGGGTTGTGCAACATGTACTGCATATTGGTAGTTATAGAGTCGATGGAAGAGTAGGCTTATAGTGTATGTTTTATGTGCCAATCTAAAGTATCTCCGTAGTGCTGACTAAAAGATGATTTCCCAAGATACTGAATGTTCGTCATAAAACCATCCTAGCGCAGCGTTGTTGCCATATCACGTTTTGGTACACATGGTTAGAAACTAGAATGAACTTGACTCGACCAGTGTTGAGACAGCAACAAACGTACATATGTACAAATGTACATGATGATTACTAGACAAAAATATCTTAAAAGTCTTAATCCGATTTATGTGAATACTGAAATTAATGAAAGATTGATGCAAAAATGAAAACAAATAATTTGATGATCCAACAATCGTTATACTGTAGGGTAAAACATCTTAAAATTGATAATAAAGATGTGGTTGTTTTGTATTTAATTACCCTCTTATTCTTCACAATACATGCATTTTTAATGTGGCACATTTTTACTCTGCACTGAAATTTCTGGTAGATACTTCCAGATCAAATTACTTGTCATATAACTGTGCTGATATAAATATGTCAATTCCGTAGATTCTCAATACCTGGTCAATTTGAATCCCCAACCTCAGCGATCTCCTCAAAGATTGAAACAAAGCAAAATAAAGCAAGCAATCAGAAACTAAATTGAGTTAGAAAGTATGCATGAGCTGCATGTGCGACTGCACCCATTGATGCCAGATTGGGCTCATTTTGCTCTTGATCACTGACTGGAAACCTCTCCTGCAAGTTTTTCGGCAGCAAGATTATTAAATGACTTGCAAAGCGATGGGACTGATGCAGCACTACGTACGTAGCCACCGGAGGAGGAGTCGGGACTGGTATCGACTCCGACAGCCGTATTAGATTCTGTCCTCCCGAAATATCAGCCCCTTCCCGCAATTTGCCCAAATGATTAGCGGTGCAGCATTCCTAAAATTGGCAACACTCTATTGGCACTCAGCAAAAAATAGGAGAAAAGCAACTGCCTGCTATCTTCAGCATACCCAGTGTGAGAATATAATAGTAATTCCCTTCAACCTCTTCTCTTATTTTCCTCCCATTCCCCCCCCCCCCCCCCCCCACCTGCTTTGCCTATTTAATACCACATATCTTTCAGGAGTCAATGCTAATATGATTAGAACTGGCCGGCAAATTTCAAGGTCGCGCCACCTCGCACATTTAGCAAACATTTGTACTCCAAATTGCTTTCCATTCCCTCCGAAACGGGCAGGAATAATTTTGCCGCTCCTTTCGTCACACACACACACACACACACACACACATAGCACGGGTCTGGAAAAGCCGTCCCGGGGCGACACCCAGTACGTCCGCTGTCTGCGGATGACTGTTTTTTTTTCTTCTTTTATCACACCTGTGCGCCAGGAGAAAGTGTTTCTGTCATTTATGCAGCAACAGAATTTGCCTCTTTCTCCCTAGTACCCTTTTCATCTCCTTGTAGGGATGGGGAGGAGATGGGGGAGGGGGGGGGGGGGAAGAAGATGTGGTGTTTCTCCTGGGACTAATTTTGACCTTTGACCCTGTTGCCACGAATAGCATCCATCTTCTCAAGAATGGAGAACGAGCTTTGTGACTTGTAACAAATCCATGTGTATCAATGACTGGAAAGTTGTGAAACGCGTGAAATTTTCTTGAACTCGGTGCCTGTAAATGAGCTCAGAGATGCGAAATCTAGTTTCCTTGATTCTGTTACATTGTTGGATGCTGCACTGTAAGACTTTGCTCTACAACTGTGCCTAAATAATTGTATTCAATTGTAGGTCATAAATACATATGTATCTGTGCAAAGTGAGTTTTCCTATTCTCCTTTCTGCTTAAGAGATAGAATTCATGAAGAACCAGAGGTAGGAATGTGTATTGCTATTAAGATATCATTGCAAAGACCCTGTGTGCTTGACATGAGCAGTTTGTGCAAACTTGTCTTTATTAGTGGCTTGTTCACATTCATGCCATTTTCTTTGGATCCAGAAATGAGTAGAAAACTGATGCTACCAAGCTTCAGATTGTGATACCAAAAATGGTTCATATTCATTTCTATTTCTACTTTTTCTGACAGTAGAAATATAATTTTTTAGAGACTGTGCCTGTTACTTTTGAGGAGCTCATTCAATTTGTCCCCACAATGATGTCATTTCATTCACCAGTCATTATATCTTTCTGCTTGGATATTGAATTTTTTGCTATTTTTTGTGTGGGGGTCGAAGATTGGGAAGATTGAATGTGATGTGAATGCTGTTCGTTCCTGCAGAATGCATATGGGAGTGCACAGCGTGCGACTACATTAGCACCAATTGCAAGCCAATAACTTCTCTCCCCCTGATTGGTAGGGGTAGAAAAATGTTTGCATTTTAGTTCTCCTCCTCGACCCCCACCGTATTCTTCTCTTCTTTTTCTAAGGTACTCCCTTCCTCTTCATCTTCTTTCATATTCACGTTCTGCGTAAACTTGCCCGAAGGGTTTGCGCTGTGAATAAATTGTTAGCAGAGGGGAGGAAGGCGGAAGAGAGATCCGTAAAAGAGAGAAAGTGCACGGGGTGAGAAAAACAGATGAAGGCAGTACAATGAGAATACAATTTGAGAGAGAAAAGAGAGAGTGAGAGAGAGTGAGGGAGAGATAGACTGACCCTGCTGGTATGCGTAGTACCACCAAGTTTAAGGTTAAGTGCCACTTATGTCAGTGATGAACGTTCATTCTGTCTTAAGGTTAATATCAAAAGGGGGTGATCATGATCATGGAATTGTTGCTGTTACATTTTTAGTATCATCTGTTTGTGTTAGGGTATGAAAAAAAAAGAGAAAGATAGAGAAAGTCAGAAATATGGAATATATGAAGTTAGAGGGTGAGAGATATTAGTAAGGGGAATATGGAATATTTAAAGTTAGAGGGTGAGAGATGTTAGTAAGAGAAATTTGGAATATAAAAAGTTAGAGGGTGAAAGATATTAGTGCGAGAAATATGAAATATGAAGTTAGATGGTGAAAGATATTAGTAAAAGAAATATGAGATGTATGAAGTTAGAGGGTGAGAGACATTAGTAAGAGAAATATGAAATATGAAATTAGAGGGTGAGAGATATTAGTAAGGAGAATATGGAATATTTAAAGTTAAGGGTGAGAGATATTAGTAAGAGAAATGAGGAATATATGAAGTGAAAGCGTGAGAGATATTAGTGCGAGAAATATGAAATATATGAAGTTAGAGGGTGAAATATATATCTGAGAGATATATGAAATACTTCAAAAGACAGAGATAGAGAAAAAAGAAGATAGAAATATGGAAAGGGAAAGCAAGAGAGAGTGAGAAAAAGGAGACAGAAGAAAAAATGGAGATGCAGATTAAGTGAGAGAGAAAAAGGGGGAAAGAGAAGAAGAGAAAGTAGAAGTAACAGATGTATCCAGATTTGCCAGTGTGCTAGACAGATGCGATAATTAGCATCCACCATGACAAGTTAAAATCCAGAGCTCATCGCACAACAGAACATCCAGCAGCTGATTCCAAAGACAACAACTTGGAAATTCCACAGGAGTGACGGCATGGATGAAAGATGCAGTCTTCCTCTTTAGAAAGAAAAAAAAAGGAGGAGAAAAGGGAAGAAGAAATGAAAAATTAAAAGAGATTTTGGTGACAGAACCGATTCCGCGATGCCAGCAGATCGCCTGATCTACTTCCCCGAGTTTGCCTATTTACGTGGCTGTCGCGACTGCTCTGCAATGGAAGAAACCGTAACGAGACACGACGGGATAAAGTGATGATTTCGACATACACAACAAGTGCGTTTGCGGGATTAAACGGATATAGCTCGCGCATATCTGGGCCTTGCTAATGAATTGTATGTATTAGGAGAAAGCGTGTTGGCCTCCTCCTCCTCCTCTGATCGCGAGATGCTGTCATGAAAATAACTGGGAAGTAATGTATGGCGCCTGGAGGCTCTACGTGTTGCCAATTTGAGGAATAAATAGCTGTCAATATTCTGTCTTCATGAATCAAACCCACTGAGGAGAAGAGAAGATATGTGGAACATTTGTGTCAAACATTGTCTCTGCACATACACTCGTGGGATTATCAGCCATGCTCACATGCAATATTCTACCGTAATTTGACTTGTCAAATTCTAAGTCAAGGATGAAGCATTTGTAAGAATTTCCCTCAACAAAGACAGCAAAGATCTAATTCCTCCTCTGCCCTGTGAATGGGAGAATCAAAGTCTGCAAATTTGCTGGACGCTCTCTCTGTCGTTTTGTCCGAAAAAAAAAAAAAAAAAATTATGCCACCACTGGTTCTCCTCTGGCTTGGGGGTAGCCAGTTGGAGAAATCAGGCCACAACCATTGAGAGAAATGTCGAGATGAATATATAAATAGCCACGACAGACGGATGATGAGATTTGCACGTGATGCGAGATGGAGGAGCATGAGAATGAGATGGAGGACCGGTGGTGGATGAAGTGATGCGATCCCATTCAGGAAGGCCTTTTGGCCGGTGAAGACATCCAGGCCACTAGGAGGAGAACAGTTGGTAACGGGCAAATGGCAGCAAGGGGGGAAAGTGATGAGCATATCAGGCACTCAGAAAGAATTCCAAGATTGGGCCTTGGAAAAGGGGTCGGATGGGGAGCACCAGTTGTTACTTACATACATCTCATTTAAAGCATGAAGTGTAGAAAGTTTTCTTTATCCTTAGTACAAAAAAAATGGAAGCAAATTCTACAGTTTGCTTATGTTCACATGGAAATCACATATTTTGTAAACACCTTTGCATAATATATCATTTACTGTACAGTTTATACCAAAGTTCGGACAAAAGAAGAAACATAAAAGATGACTGAGGATATGACCAGGTGTTACCTACGTTCTTTTACTTACTGTTGATGGAAATGTATTTATGCTAGTCCCACACATGCATATATATGTTAGTAGTATTTATCAAGCATTTTCTCATGCACCGTTTACATGATGCTCTCATCATACATGATCAGAAGTTGATGTAGAGAGATTGTGAGCTATTCTGATCATTACGTCATGAGTGGTGGCCAATACTTTTATAGGCTCCTTCTGTTTGTACTCCCCTCCTAGCTAGCCCCTCTCTCTCCTTCCATCCCCCTCCATCTCTCCCTCCCTCCTCCACAGTCTCCATCTCTCGCTGTCTCCTTGTATCTTCTCATTCCTGTCTCCTGAATGATCTCTTGCACTTTTCTCTGTCTCTTTTCATCTGTCTCCCACAAGGTGCACTTGTGGATTGGCAACCTCTCTATCTCGCTTACCATTTCCATTTATCTCTCAAGCAAACTGTTCTTCATTCACATTTTTCTTCTTTTCAAGCCTCCTCCTTTTTTGGGGGGTGGGGGTGGGGAGAGGGGGTTAAGGTAGTAGTGGAAGAAGGAATGAGGGGTTAAGGAGGAAGAAGGATGGTAAAGATGGAGGATGAAATAGATGATGGATGGATGGATGGAGGATGCAGGGGAGGGAGGTGGCTGGCTCAGGAGAGGTGGTACGATATTTACCGCCATGGTGACCAACCAGAAGTCTTGTAGTTATCCTCATTGCTATTTCTGCGGTGTAACTCCTGAAGCCGGTCAGTTTGTAGAGATCACAGCAGACTGGGGTGGGGGGAATGGTGTGCATCTGTAAATTATGGTTTAGAGCGACTTGAATGGAGACTAGCAGAAGAGCCAGTGATGCCCAAGTAGGAGTCCTCCTGCTCCATCTCTCACAAGGTCAAGAGATAGTTGAGAGCATGTCAGTTCTTACTCACCTTCGAGTACTTCTCGGAGAGAGAGAGAGAGATAAAAAGGGGGAGAGATAGGAAGAGAGGGGGAGAAAGAGAAAGAGAGACAGAGACAGAAAAAAAAAATAGAGAAATTGAAAGCCAGACATAGGGAAGGAGACACTGTAAGAGTCAAATACAAAAACAGGTAAAGGAAGGGGTTGGCATTTATATTCATATATTCATTTCATCATATTTTCATATGTTATATATTCATGTATCCATATGTTCATATATTCATATATTCTTATGTTTCATTATCCTTGGTTATCCATTGAAATGCAGTGAAACAGAAGTATGTTCCTGGTTGCTCTTTGGTTCCTCCATGTCCTTGGTGTAAGAATGTTGGGGTCTCTGCATCTTCATATTGCTCATGTTGTATGCAGTTGACGTTATCATACCAGTCAAAGTCATCAAAGGATGCTGAAAAGGATCTCTACAGAAACATCCTCCATAGATGCATGTTCACATATACATAATTTTTCCTCCCGTTTCATCATTCTCCACCCCCTCTTCCTCATCATCATGAACATCTCCATCTGGAAGCTCTTCAGATCGTCAGCACCTTCTGCGAGGTCTCGTCCACTTTCTTCCCGACCCTCCTTTCAAAAACGATAAACTCGGGGTTGACCGTCTGAGGTGCGGTGATGAGTAGATCGGCCGCGTTAAAACAAGGAACCGATATCTGTGCCTCCGAAATCGGAGACTGTGATGGTGCCGCTGCGCTCCCTGTTCCTGAGTGCCGAGTGAGATGGAGATAAAATGATGCCAAGCTGATTCCGGGTAGCCACGCCCTGTTTGGGGTTTTCAGTGGAGCACTTACGAAACAAATTCCTACATGGTGTGAAGTACAAGTGTGTTTAATCGGGGGAGATGGATCATGGGGGGGGGGATTTTTATCTCTTCCTCTCTCTATCTCTTTCTCTCTTTCTATCTCTTTGTCTCTCATGATTGTGATATGATAAGTTAAGTGTTCTGTAAGAGCCAGAAGTAACATACGAGGCAATTAATCTCCTATATACTGAGTTTTCCTAAATTTGTCCATGTCTGTAGGCACACATATACAATACACACACAAACTAACACGCACAGACTGGCACACATACATAATGTACACATGCCTGCTCTCTGTCTCTTTCTGTCTCTGTCTCACACACACACACACACACACACATTCTCATACAAAATATGAAACAAATTGTCCCATAGTCATTGTATGAACAATGCAAGTAACATGATATATCACATTCCCAGACTTAAACTGGGATACTTATGCCTTTAGATGTTGTGTCTTACTTCATTTACATCTCTCCTTGCTCTCTTTTCTTGAGCACTACCTTTCTAAGTATTTGACATCTCATCATGAAATGTAGTTATAGAATTATTCATGTACAGGCTACACTGAACATCAAGTACATGTACATAGTCGTTAAACATTCCTTAGTTGTTTATTTGACAACTGGATGTGTACACCCAACTCCTCCATTGTGTATGTGATTAGCGATACGTGTGTTTGAAAATATTTTGGTCTGTGGGGGAATGGGGCAATGTTTTATCCCTACTGACTTTAATGAGGAATCCGCGACAGTTCTATAAGGCACATACACACACACACACACACACATAGATATATATTAGATCCCAACCAACATGCACTCTTGACTTCGTCCCATGTCCCATTCTGTCCCATTGTGGCTCCGGCCTTCTTGAGGGGAATCCAAACAATGGACAGAGAAAGCTACCTACGTTCCGCTGCATTATCATGTAACAGCTCGTATGTGCAAACATTTCGCCGCCCAGAACAAGGGGGCGACATGAGAAAGGGGGCGCATGCATAATTAAAGAGCCCCCCTCTCTCTCTTTTTTTCCTGCCTTCTTAGCGAGCCCAAACATCCCCCCTGTATAACACTTGTCTACCACTTCATTCCTTTCAGACCAGGGTGCGAGTTGGAATACTTCTTATTGTCACTTCCCCCATTGTTTTCCCCTTTCCCCCTAGTCTCGTCATCACAGACCCCCTATATGAATGCTTAGTGGCCACCTATATAAACCCTGGCCCATTAGATCATATTCCCATATAACTTTGACATATCTTTTGCATCAATGACAAAGCTGATACACTTTAACATCCCAGTAATTGTTTGGCCATCTCCTTCATCCCAGTATATGTAGGATATGAAGTGAGAATATTTTTAAAGAAGTAATGTATTTGTCAAGACAAAGAAGGGCAGTCAGGTAAATTGCTTCTGACTGATCTTGAGGAAAAGACTCCAAAAGCAGGTCTGATGTTCCACCTATCTGTAAGCTCTATAAAGTTTACTGAAAGCTTGACAGTGTCCATATGCATGTGTGTTTGTGTGTGTGTGTGTGTGTGTGTGTGTGTGTCTGTTTACCTGAGATACCTCTTGAAAGAAAGCATTCATGTAGCGTTTCTGAATGGACAGGTGAATTCTAAAGTCTGACAGTCAGAGACTATCTTAAAAACTTACACTCACTCTTTCCCTTCCCCTCCCCCTGACTCCATTTCTCCATCTCCCTCTCCCCCCTCCTACCCCCCTCCTCTACCCCCCCCCCCCTTCTGAAATTGACAAAAGTCTGTATCACTTAGTCCACTCTGAAGAGGTTTTGGGGACTATGGGTGTGTTTACCGTCTGTTTGTGCCTACCAGTTTCCGCTATTTACATACTTAAGTGAAAGTTACTATGCGGTGGAATGCTCGAGTGCAAGAGAGTCGGTGTAAAGACCCAAACAGGCTGAGTGTACACAAATGCCTGGGGCTGTGTGCGGAGTGTTCACTTTTTTTCTGCGATGTGCGATGGCATTTTTCGGTCCTCCGTCTGCGGCTAAAGATGGTCCTTCCTCATGTTCTGTGCCGAGATGCAAGCGAATGAGATTCTATGAACTCATTTTCCCCACCAGAGTCCACCTTCAACTGTAACCCCCGTGTTGCTGCTAGAATTAAAAACCGAAACTTGGGAGTTTCCCAATATTCATGCATTATTCAGAAATCTATGAGATTTCCTAGATACATGTTCACGTATACAGAATCCAGTCATTGCTTGTGATAATTTTGGTCTGGAATCAATATTTTGAAAAATTTTCTTCCACATTATTATAGCGTGTCCCTAGGATATCCTCTATATCTCCGTATGTAATACAGAGAAGCTAATGTGAATTTCTCGTTGAATATGCGCATATGTTAGGAGCTTCTATAGTTTGATATGAGTTTGCTGATTTTTAGCCATGATTATTTGTCGTGGTTGACACTTTTGCATTTATGAGCCTGGTTTGTCTGAACCCTTTTAACCGTGTGAATCAGTCTGGAATTGAGGCCAAGTGTGGTGTGGTACTGGATTCGCAGGATGCTCAACAGAATTCAGTGAGTAGCAAACCAGGGATGTGTACTGTAACTTATTTCCCCCTCCTTCTCCTACTGTGGATCGTGAATTCATGTTGCCTCGGCATGGATGGACGACCTTCCGTTCAGAATGTCTTTTGGGGTCATATATAATATGTATGTCGTGAGTCGTAAAAGATATATATGCGTGCCTGTTCAGTCTGGGCCGATCGTTCGCGGCTTGTTGGCGTGCTATCCTCATCACGTTAAATCCCCTTCTCGGGCGAAGCATCTCCGTCAGCACGGGGAGATCTGCTGTCTCCCGACTTACCCTCATCCTCCGTGCAGGGATTGGCCGGGGCTGGTCGACGCCCCGTAATGTCTGACTCACACGAACATCGACCCTTGCTCCTTGGGGACAATGTTCTGATCCTCTTCTTACAGTCTCCCTCACACACACACACACACACACACACACACACACACACACACACACACACACACTCACTGGATTTACCCTACCTGGGCAATTTGAGGGTGCAGTCAGTTTCGGCAGGAAATATCAAACCATCAAAATGTTTCCAAAGTCTCGCCGTAAAGATTGAAGATGACAGTGGGATATCTCGTCATTTTTTTTTTTGTCATTGTTTATGCCTTGAAGACTGAGGTTGTTACCCTCATTCAGCACAAGCATAGCAGCTTTTGCAAGTGGAATGAGCGTCTGTGTTCCACTCAACAAACTGTGTATGTGGGTGCACATGATACCCCACACTTTCCTTGGTTCAGATGTTACATTTGTAGGAAAGGGAGTCCAAATTTGCCAGTATAATATGTTGCCATTATATTTCTTTCTAACTCGGTACTTGTTTCTTTGGCAGTACTACACGCTTATTTCTAATTCAGATTGGGTTCCTTGATTTATGTGGAAATGAATACTGCTGCTTGTAACTCAATACCCATGATTGCTGCAATGAGCTGCAACGTGCGAGAAAGAGATAGATGCATGGATAGATAGATAAATAAGAGAGAAAGAAGGGGAGAGAAAAAAAGGGAGAAAGAATTTTATGAAGAGAGCAGATAGAGAAAGAGATAGATGCACTGGTGAGCCAGAGGTGTATCAAGACAAAGAGATGTATATGGAATGAGAGAAAATATATGTAATACAGATTAAGAAAAATAGATGGATAGATAGTTTAGGTAGATAATAGAGTGAGAGATAGATATGGAGAGATATGTTTGTATCTGGGTGGAATAAGAGAGAGTAGTATATGCAGAAATGAAGAGAAACATAATAGAGAAACATAGGAGTGAGAGATAGATATTGAGAGATATGTTTGTATCTAGGTGGAATAAGATAGAGTAGATATGCAGAGATGAAGAGAAACATAATAGAAAAGGAAGTAGAGATAGGAAGAATGGTAGATCTGATAATGAATTGACAGATGAACATGCAGATTGATTTATAAACAGATAGATGAGGAGAGAATGTGGGGGGAAAAATGTCTTCGAGAAGTGGAGAAAAAGAAATTAAAGTGAGAGAGATGTGGATTGGATGTGAAAAGTGCTCTGGTGCAATAGAGGTACTAAAGAGCTGTTGAATTGTGATTAAATGAAGATGGAGTGATGAATGCAGGATCATTTTGGCATCCTGATTTTGCAGTCCAGGAGTGTGGAGTGAGAGAAAAGGCGGGGCGGAGGAGCTGTAGAGTGTAGGAGACTAGGAGATGAAACACGTCGCCACGGAAATCAAGAGGGTTAGGGCGGGAGGTTATGAATTTGGATGTCCACGCTCCTCCGCCGAGGTGAGAGGTGTGTGCGTTGAGTGGGTAGCGCGAAGCGAGGGCATAATTAATTTGATGTTGTCGAAGATCTCGGGCGAGATTACCTTACGGCGTTTCGCACGGCGATTGTTTTTCTTACCCATATCCTTACAAGAACAGGAGTGAGAGCCCCCCCGTCAGGTAGCTGAATAATAGTCTCTTAGGACAGGATTCTGGTGTAATAAATTATCCCCTCATGAATCCCTGGTTTGTGAAGATGTTGAACTCTACTGGCTGGTGTAGGAAGACTAGTTTTACCCTGATGCTACTCAACAGTGAACTAGGTTGAGTTTACTGTAGCTGTGCAAAATACACTCGCCAAGCTGATCAATGGAGTAAGAGTGATTTATACTTATATCAAAGCTTGATGATGCTGGAGGATTGTGTTTGAGTGTGGAAGTTACAGCCTTGTAGTATAATATGCCGTAGGTTTGACTAGTTTGGACTTGAAATTACAAACCAAATGAGATAAAGAGGTAAATAGCAAGATAGTTTAACAGTTTAAAAGTTCTGATAGATGAATAGATAGATAGATAGATAGATAGATGAGATAGATAGATAGATAGATGAGATAGATAGATAGATAGATAGATAGATAGATAGATAGAGAGAGAGATAGAGAGATAAAGAAAGATATATTTCATCCAGTTCTCATTTCATGATGTCATGATTCAAATATATGTTTCCTGTTAAGTAAGCACAATATATCCCATATGTTTGTGTTATATTATGGAGCAAAGTTGACTTACTTCATTTTATGTGAAATGGGTCTTTTACTGTCATGTATTATCAAGGCCTGTGTGTATCTCTTCTTTTTCTCATTTCATTGTATGGATCTTGAAATGAATGAAGCTGTCTCCGAAATTGTGTACACTGTCCCAGAAAAGAGGAAGAAGAAGAAGAAAGAAAAAGCATTGATTGTCGCCGTCACACCATAATTTATGTGTTCATCTTGAATGAGGCGGGCACGATTCTTAAATATTTGGTCCGGGGAAACGTCTTGCATAGCCCAATTTCCTTCCCAAGCGGGCGAAACGGAGTGTCGGAGATATATCATTTGGAATTATGTTTACCATTCCGGGAAGGTTTTTTCAACACCTTGTAATTTATGTACATTTCGTCCTGCACTGTGGATAGGAGACGGGCATCGTTTAAACACGCCGTCATATGGACCACCAGGTTGCTCAGCGGGCGACCAAAAGAAATTTTGAAGAAGATATGAGCTGTGAAAGCAAGAATAATGTTTGGGTGTTTGACTAGGAGTTTATTTTTACCCTCATCTTCATCCCCGTCTTCCACCTCGTCTTCTCCTCCAAGTTTTCTGTATTTTTTCCCTCCCTTGGGGATGTTCGCAAAACTAGAAATGAGCATGATTAATGCACAGAAGGGATGGCCGGGGCAAATTTGCGCTCGGAGCTCGGCGAGAAAAGAATCCCCCGTATCGTAATTTTATTTGTTCCCTATCGCAAGCGTGCTTGCTCAGCACACACACCACCCTGTGTACACTAGTGTTGACCCAGAGGTGGTAGATATACAAACCTCTCTCTTTCTCCTTGTTGTTGCAAAGTTTCTCCGTTCCCCCCCTCTCTGCGTTTAACCCAGTCATTCCAATTTGTAACCAGTTTACATAAGGAAGGTGAGGGCATTTTGAGGAGCCGGTAGTGAGAGAGTTAATACTTGTCAGTTGTTTAATGCGCCTCCCCATCCCGCCTTCTCCATTTCTATCTCGTTTATGCTGGTTCTCTCTCTTACACTACCTCTCCACCTTCTTTTCCTTAAGAGGAGAGTGAGAGGGAGAGTGTGTGAGAGGGAAAAAGAGAGAAATAGAAATAAAAATAAGAAGAAAAAAAGGTTTGGTTAATAGAAAGGCAACATGCATTTCGAAGTAAACTTTCATGGGGGGGGGGGGGATGTTTAGGATGAAATTTTTGTTGAATGTGCGTGCGAGGCGGCCACCCGGGTTTAGTTTGCTTGCGGGATATTACTGGATCGCCTGTCATTATGACCGTCGTTATTATCGTTGCCGCGAATCAATATGATCTGGCCGCCGTCGTCATTATCGCAGCGATAGCGATAGGTTCTGTGCCAACTGTCTCCGGATCGTACGGGCTGATCAGCTTTAATATTTGTGCAGACAACTTCGGACCGGGCCAATCATCACTATCTCGATAATTGCGTTCATTTCAACGACTTCTCCTTTTCTTTCTTCTCTTTACTTCATCCTTTTCACCTGGTTATAATGATCTTTTCATTCTTCGTTACGGGCGCTCCTTCCGCACCATTCACATCCCGTTTTCCATGTAGTCTCAACTGTATCCTCTTCTCTACCGTAACCCTTCTCGCATTCTCTCATTACTCCTTTATTTGGATTGTATGGTTGACACCAGCATATTTGTCTTCCTTCAATATGTTTTACATAATATTTCTGAGCCGTTGCGCTTTGGATCCTCCTCTCCTGTATATATTTCATCTGCCTGCTTCGAAAGTCGTCTCATAAATTTCATCTCGGCATCTCAACTTACACATATATATGTTTGCAACCATATCTTTGCCATGTTGTACTGTTCTTTCAACTTTTCTTTGCAGCAATGTTTTTGCTGTGTTTGTTATCATTTCTTTTCAGATGTACGAGTGCTGGGAAAGAGTGCGTAGTGAGGACATGTTATTGATACTTGCCAATTTCCATACTGCATATATCAAATTATGTTCTATATTTTTCAGGCTCTCATTGTATATAACATCTGAGGGGAAGATAACTCCGCTACACATCAATCATTTTAAAGCTTGCATTGTTATAAATAGATATTTTTTTTTCTCGATATGTGATGTATGTATCATAGCTTGTAATATATATGCTTTATTTCTCACCTTTGAATATATTACAGTGCTCTCTCATACCAGACATTCAACTTCCATATGTTGCATCAGAATCTATAAGTAAGAATGTAAATACAATAAACACAAACATGTACCTCAAGAAGACAACCATCTTTTACTTATTATCTTTAGGGAATTGGGGGGGGGATTAATATTGGAAAGCTGATATTTTCTCAAAACAGCTTCATACATTACATATCTTGCAGAGAATATGCCATAGTGACATGTGTATAATGGTTGCCATATCACATTTGTGTCCCAAATATAGAATCATTTCTTTCCAAAGATAAAGAGGCAGTGTTTTAAAAAAAGTCTGCAATGAAAATAAGGCTTGGAAGACTTCGAGGAATTTGATTGTAATATGGATTAAGTTGCCATCTTTAAACACAGAGCAGGATAAAACCTTTCCAGTGATACCTCACGTGTTCGTATAACAAGGAATATACTTTAAATTATGATAAAAGATATCCTATATTTTCTGATTATTTCCTTCACAGCTTTAATCGCACATATCTCAAATTGACCAAAATGGAGTTAACTCCTTATGCAATCATAGAACTCTTCAAGTGTACAAATGATCTGTAGCCAATCTTTCGACGTTTCATTCTTCTATTGCTACATAGCTTCTGCGTGTTTATTTGTCTTCTGGGGTAGAGACAGCATACAGTCATTACGTCTGTTTGTTCGGATGTCACACCGATCTAGTTATATGGGAGCCGTTTCTAGTCAAGTGGCGATGGTGTAATGATGTGTGATTTGCACTGGGCAATAAAAGCGCTGGTCATTATTGGCCAATCATCTGTCATTAATAGGAGGCATACCTTGAAAAGATAACTGGTATCAAAAACAGATGGGCCTATATTCACCTGCGAGTTGTGTATAGTTCCTTCTTCTTCTGCTGTACTCTCTTTTTTCCCTTCTACCTCCCACTGAGATTATCATATCTCCATGGCAACATGTCTATTGTGACATCATAGGCAAAAAGTAGCCAGATTGCCCCAAAATACACGTTATCAGACCTTCAGTGCGATACATTATTGGCATTCTTATCTCATGAACCCTCTCCCTCCACAGTCTGTTGCGTAGTGATTTTGAAAAAAAAAGGCAAAAAAATGTGTGATTGCTCCCGATTTGACAACTTGGCGAGAACAAAAGGAATGAAAGTCATGTAGGCAGGATGCAACGAACCGTGGAATTGGATGTTCACGCTTGATTGAGTTTTAAGTAGGGAATATGGGACGACCTCACTACAGTTACACAAAAGTGCAACAACAATGACAAAATATGTATGTGGAATGTTATCACCATATTTACAATGCTTCAAATTTACAGGACAACCTCGTAAAGATCTAATAAGTTCTTGTCGTAAAGGGGCATTGCTGGTCTGGCCCAATTAATTTCATGACTCTTTGACATTACAGTAAAAAATCTTTGTTTCTTGTGTATGCGCAACTTTGTGCACAAGCTTTGATGTGCATTGTAGGTGTAAACATGGGACACACTGTTTGACTGATGCAGTCAGTACCAGTTTAGGGCTAGAGTTTTGGGGGTTGGTATAGAATGTTTGAAATCCAACCTGAAAAGGAACAGGTCATCCCTTACTCTATTGTCACACGTGTGTCACAATGTACCCTACCTTGTTGCCAAAGCAGGGCTGTGCAATAAATGCTTGCCCCAATGCTTTACCCAGTGGCCCTAGGCAAGTAAATTCTCCATGTGGGCAAGTGAGTTTAACAAATATGCATTAACCATCTCTCTGCCAGGGACTTTGGACAGTGTGTACAATGCTGTGGGGTTTTCTGCGTCAATCAGCACTCAAACACACAGAGGATGAAAAAGTTCCTTCTGGCCTTCGTAGCTTTAGTGCTTACATTACATATCTGCGATTAGGGTGATGCATTCAAATAACATTTTATCATTATGGCTATAAATTCCATTTTTGCCACATTTTGCTAGATTTAATGTCACATCACCACAATTTTTTGTTTAATGTAATGAAAATGACAAGTCAACCATGATTAAATACAGTTCAGTTACTGTATCATCTGTACATTACTTGCTGTCTTTCTCTAAATACCTAACTGTTCACTGTCATAAATGTTGGCCACTGAAAATCAACTTTTTGCCAAGAAATTTTATCATTTTGTATGCATGTCGATTAACAAAAAAAGAAAGAAAAAAAAAATCAGATTTATCAGCCCAGCACCACAAATACAAGTAGTGCATATATACTTTCAGTACAACTTTCCACATTTTGTGAATTGACAACAAAAAGGCTCTTAATTGTGAGCCGTTTCCATTCATGAAACTATGTATCGCAAATCAAGGTGCATGAGTGTATTGATACGTGTATGGGCACAAATAGAATATTGTAATGCATAATCGCAAGCTGTACAATTCTAAGGCTGCAGTTGGATTTTATGTATGCGCGAAATGAAATACAGATGTCTCTCTCTCCAAACCGACATTTCGGACACCATGTAGCCTTGGCGATGTAGAGTGCATGAGGTGAAAATGGATCGCCTCCAAAGTGCCTCCCCCCTTAAACGGAATCCCACCTCGTCAGTCCCACCTATTGCAATTCATGTATGTGCTCATGAAACATGCAGGCCCACTACAAGGGTGTGAGTCATCTTATCAGTGCAGTGCACGTCCAAGAGAGAGAGAGAGAGAGAAAGAGAGATAAAAGAGATAGAAGGGCTGTGGGGAGAGTAGAGAAAAGGGGTTGGGGCAAGTGGGTCACAATTAGGATGCGGATTTGGATGATCCATCGCTGGCCGCGATCGATTATTCCTGAATGATTTAATCATTGCAACCTTTTCTGGCCTTTCCCCTCTCTGTTCGTCAAAGACGAGAGAGAGAGAGAAAAAGAAACAGAGAGCAGTAGAAGAAGAAAAAGATATATAATGTTAAAATAGAAAGCACACTGTAGTTTGGAAAAGAAGCAGAGAACAGAATAACAGAGAGAAATATATTATGCTCATTAGCATGTTTAACTATAAACCCGAGGAGTGTTGTTGTTGTTGTTGTTGGGTTTTTTTTTGTGTATGTTTGTTTTAAGAAAACTTCTTTTTGGTGAAGATGTTGAATAACTCAGGCAGGGGTAATGAATGAGATTATCTTGATCAGAGTTATGCCAACATGATAAATCAATGGTTAGGCAAAAAAGAGTAAGTTCTTTATTCAAGTGAGTTAAAAGAGGATATAAATTATAAACTAGTGAGTCAGAATGTAAGTAATGTACACACTCAACAGGAATTGCCGAGTGTACTCTGTGCTGAATGGAATGAATGGAATTCCACTATCTGTTCAATGACAGCAGCGTCATTCCAGAAATCCAGCTTAAATCAGAATTTTATGCGCTGCCGAAGAGCAAATAATGTCTGCCAGGGAATATAACGCTCACACTCCTGTTGGGAATTTAGTTGGGTGGATTTTTCTATCAGGAGGGATGTGGTCAAACAGCCTAGATAGTCTCAAATTCAGTTGTTCATGCAATTGCAATTGTACTTGACTGTTATCAAGCTTTGCCCTTTCATTGATTGATGGAGTTCATTTCGCAACAAAACTTAGAATGACGTACTTCATAGCTCATTATACAGATACATTATGTGTGGATTATCTTTCTATGTATTCTGGTGCCAAGTAAAAGCACATACCAAATATTAACATATTGAGCATTGTTTAAAGAATATAAGTGAACTTGTTACTCGATTAAGGCATAGATTGTATCTCGTCTATGTGGAAATATTTGTTTAAAAAAAGCATAAAGAATGCATCTTTGCAATACACAGAAATATGAACAGGGAGAGATGGGCACTTTAATGTGAGATGAAATAAGGAACTGAAAACATGTAGAACGAGAGGTTATGATAGAGCGATGGGGGGGGGGGGGGGGCAAAACATTGTTACAAATTAGGAAGCGGAGCATATGAAGAGTTTGTTTACAAAAACCGATAAGTCCATGTTTGCCAAATGGAGATATTTGCGATTAAAGGTCAAGAAAGATAAAGAGAATAATAAGAAAAATTTTGCTTCTTTTGACCATAACTTCAAAAATGTACCTTTATATGTAGTGACCAATATATCATTTAAAAGGTATTATTTTGTACTTTATGACAGAGACTGTACTTCAAAATCTTCAAAAATGGACTTATCGGTTTTTGCGAACAAACTCTTCATATATTGATAAGAAATGTACTGTAAGAGGAGGGGATGGATGAAAAAAGTGGGAGAAATTTGATGACAAGGCCACTATGTTCACCCGTAACATCATTCTATTCACCTTTAGGCCACTATCCCTTGCTCACTAATGAATCACACATATGCATTAGTCCTTCTCCAGTTTTTTTTTCTTAAATGTCTCTCTTTCATGCAATGCATTTCTATATTGCTTGAAATTTCGCTGGAGCAGAAAAAATAAAATGCCCCCAGGTCTGGTGTTCTATTTCCATCTCAACTTCCTCTTCAGATGAATCAATATTATGACAAATATAAGTCATTTGCAAATTGAGTGACTCAGTTCGAATGTGCTTCTAAATGCGTGTCATGTTTGTTGTTGCTTTTGATTTTGTTTTTAGTTTTTGTTTTTCCCTTTGGCTGAATTTTTAGGGGAAAGTCTGCTGGTTCAAGTAATTCATTGATTCTTGCAGATAGCAAAAAACTTCACCGCTGTTTATTATGTTCTAATAGTGGAGAACTTTGGAGAGATTCACAAAATCTGAAGATGGTTTTCTGAAACTGTAAATATTTAAGTGAGAATGTACCTCAGAGAAGATGTTGTCTTCAATGAAATTACTAATATCAAAGAGATAGGCCTGTTTCCCCTAAAGCTTGAGAAAAAAAAATGAAAGAAAAAAAAAATCACCCTGGCTGTGATTGAGGCATGATAATTAGTGTAGTAAGTCAGTGGATAATGTCCATATGAATGCATGCCAAGTATTTAAAAGAATTCATATTTTTTTCTTAGATTGTTCAGAAACATGAAAAGTGTTTAGAGAAATGTTAGTTGACTACGTTGCAGTTAAGAAGACGAAACAGATAGAAGAGGGTCTGGTGGGCACAAGACTAAGGGCAGAGTGCAATAACACCTGTAAAGCTGGCATCGCACCTTCCCGGCCAAATTATATGATTAAATCAACAAATTGCCAACAAAAATCACATTTTTCTCAGTGGAATAGAAGCCGTGTAGATTACGCCCGTGTCTGGATGGTTGAGGTCCCTGATGAAGGAAAGGTTGGGGATGAAGGGAACAGACTAGAAAAAAAATGAGGGAATGGGGAAAACGAGTAGAGAAAAGAAAGAAGAAGAATTGTGTCGCCTAAGTTCACTGAACTACTGTGCATTTCGTTTTATGATCTCACTTAAAATGCAGAGTACATGACCATAGCAGTGTACATTGCAGTGTGAATTACATTGTAGATTGCATTGGTGCAGGATGGCCTAGCCAGGTAGCACATTTCAGTCATAACAACATACCTGCTAGTCTGTGCTCCCGTAAACCTGTTACCTCTTTTACAGTAATATGTTAAATCTTTGCCCCTCATAATTGAATATCTCTTAGAAATTAATTTTTGTGACATGTTACTTATGATTGATTCATGCAGATGAAAAGTGTCAAATATGAGTGCTAGTGTTTCTTTACACTGTTTCTTCAGAAAATTGTTTGTTTATTACTGTGAATAATATTTTTCAGGTCTGAAATCAAAGACTAGACAGATTATCTTTTTTCCTCATGCAGTTATTTTGAGTGAATGAATTTCAGTTGTTTTGATGAGACCACAAACACTCGTAATAAACATGCCCCAGAATGCAGGAACACTTGTCATACAAAAGGTATTCCAAAGTGCATTTTCACCAGCCTTGAAAGAAGAATATACACTTCTGATAGAAAGTTGTATCAAATGTAAACTGCGATCACTGTCAGGTGGATCTCTGAGAAGATCAACTTTGCAATAGATTTTCCATATTTAAAATTCCTTTTGGTGGCTGATTAAAGAAAGTAGCAAGCATGTAACACTGAGCTGTGAAGTTGTAATGTAGAAAAAAGAGATCAGAGAATAAACTTTTAGATGTGTGGTATTTGTGATTTATTTCAATCATCATGTTATAATGCATGAGCAAACATGTTTTGAGAATCACTACTAATGTTTTTCCTCTCTTTTTATCTCTTTCTTCCATGTTTGTCTGCCTACCATTACACCTGCTCCCCTCCAAAACAGGTAAGTTGAACTCACTTGTTGCCAAGTTGTGAATATTGTGTTGTGTGAGAGGTGTAAGAATGTTGTGTGGCTGAAAGCTGTGACACAGTGTTCCAGAGTATGAGGAAGATGCTTGCAGGGTACTCAGGAAAGCAAAAAGGAATGACAGTTGAATAAGTGCTGAAAAGAAGAGAAGCAGATATATATGCATCCCTCTCTCTCACTGTGTATATGGTATATGAATCATAATGTATTTATATCTATCTCCTTCTCTCATACATGAGAGAATAGCAATAGAAATATAATGATGTTATTATATATTTGTATTTCCATCTCTCATGCATGAGGGATATAAATATATATGTATACAATGTATATATATTTCTATCTTTCCCTCTCATACATGAGAGATAGAAACATATGATATATAGATGTATGTTGAGTAAGAGGCGAAGAGAGAGATGATAAAACAAGAATAGATGCATTTATGGGCAAGCATAAACAGTGCAGAATGGTAGAGAAACAAGAGGTGCTGGAGGCATACAGAGGGAAGTGAAATATATAGGAGACAAGTGGAGCTGACAGATGGTAGTATACACAAGGAGAGGAGAGAGAGAGAGAGAGATAGAGAGGAGAGAAAATTCTTCTGAAAGAGATATATATATATATATATAAGCTGTACAAAAGCCAAAGCAAGTGAAAGTTCTTCTTCTTGAGTTTTCTTTGTCAAGAGTCTTCGAGAAGAAGAAGAAGAAGGTGAGATGAAGAGGAAGAAGAAAAAGAAGAGGTAAAACAAGAAGAAGGAGAAGAAGAAGAAAAAGAAGGAGGAGGAGATGGAGAAGGAGCGAGGGAAAGTTGTAAAGGTAGCAAATAGAATAGTAAAGGTGTTCAGCTGTATGTAAGCAAGAGAGGAAAGTGCTGCAAAGAAAGGGAAACTAATTGATATTTTATGGAATATTGATAGCAGGCATAGAACATGGGACCTGAAGAAATCACTTCCAGCATCCAGCTTTTACGTAAACATTCGACAGGAAATGAGAAAACTTTTTTTTTCCTTAGGTTCCATCAGCTATACCTGGGCGACTGTGTCCTCACAAATAATTTCAGTTCATAAATTTATGTCCTCCGCACTCGGGCTGGAGAATGCATCATGCTTTTCCTCGGCCAAGATTTATCCTCCGCTCGTTAAAAGCCAGCATGGGCTTCCTCTCCTCTCCCCCATCTGGAGTCGAGGCCCAAGCAATCTCGGGTCGACCGGAGAATGGAGTCGTCACATCTGATAAAGACCCCATAACCTCACTCTTGTTTTACATGGGGGTGATGAAACGCACCATCGTAAGCAAAAGCAGCTGTGGTATAGTTAACCGTTTTATACTTGGTTCTAAGATGTCTTCATTTGTGGAGGTCGCATGAAATGTTGTGTGTGGGACTAGAGCATTTGATTCTGTAGCATAGGTAAAGCCACATAGGAAGAGGAGCTACCACTCCGTGTACCAGCCTGACATGGAAGTGTGTGTGATAATAATTGTATGTTGGTAGAAGGTGGTATTCATAGAGATAAAAGGTGAAATGATTTAGTCAATCAGTTTCACTCTCTTGAAGTTAAAGTAGAAATTATATACAATGTATTTGGTGTGTGCACAAGTTCTCAGAAGGGCTCAAAATACATCTTACCACATTGGGAATTTGCTTGCAGTATTTATATCAAAAGGGTCTACAAAGAAATTTGTCTGGCTGATGTGATTTACCAGGATAATGAGTTGTTATGGGGGATTTGAGACCAATACTGTAAAATAGTTTTGGTTGTAGGAAATTGTCTATCCCTTTCCAAACTTTTTGTTGTCCTTATAAGAAGGCTAATACACATTTTTTTTTTTTTTAACTATCAAAATGAATAGTCAAGCATTGGCTTTGTTCTATTTATATCTAATCAATTTGGGCCATACCAAACCATGTAAAATATGAAATGGCTAGAATTGTCAAGTCAAGTCTGTTTTATAGGATGTTGATGAAAAGGATAAAAGTGTTGCGCTGAATTGCCCAGCAAATGATAAAAGGATGATCTTAAACCTTAAACCAATCTTGTGGCATTTTAACCATAATGGATTCTGTATTGCTCGATAAACCATGAGATGTTATTCCATGGTTTCATCGTGCTAAGTCGGTAATGTATGTTTTAGAGCACTCGTAACTCTCACTGCAGGTCAAGCTGTGGTGCCTGTGTGTTTTTCATTTTATGGGGCGCTGGGAAATCGTTTGGCTGCACTTTCAGGGCTCTGGTCCCTGGCCATGGGAAGTATTGAGTGAATGGGGCTAGGGCATTTGACTTCTCAAGGATGGTGTTTTAATGGAAATGTTCAGATGAAATATTAGGGTGGGCAGGGAATATCACCCTGATGCCTCTGTTGACTTTTTTAAAGGGATCAGTCAGCTGACTCAGATGGAAGTTGGGATCTATGTGTGAAACACAGGATAGACAAGTGTAGAATGTATGCATTGATTTGTTTTTGTTAATTCGAATGTATGTAAGTTTGTACATAATGATGGGTGTTGTATGTACCAATGTATGTCCGTTCATAGTCATTGTATCAAATATCATGTATTCAAAGTAAATGATCAATATGCCACTTTAGAGCTGTACATGTACGTTTCCAATTTGCAAATATATTAAAATAAGGCATTTGTAATGCCACATATGACCATGCAAGTATTACTTGAAAGGTGTTGCAAAATAATGAGGCATATTGATTTATTTATAGGAGGCCTATAGAAAAATGAATTTCTATACTGAGAATTTGGTAGACTACAGGTCTGGTAAACATGATGGAAAACTTGTGTCTTTGTGGTTTAAAAATGGAAGAAAACAAATGCATTCAGTTCAGTAATGACAATAACAATAAGAGAATAGTTTTTAAGTAATTTCTTCATGAACTAGATTTTCATACAAATGCTTTGTCAGTGGGAAGAGAGAGGGGCAAATCAAGTTATTTTTATGGTTTCCACGGCAACTGCACACTTCGTATATGTAGGCCTGTATCAATGCTATTGTTATCGTACAATTTTCTGGTACAGGGAGTTTGTGGATGTAATTACTTGTAGGTTTAAGAGTTCAATTGCATTGAAATTCACATCAGCTTGCTGCTACAACTGTGTTGTGTAAATATTAGCCAAAAGGGCTGAGCTGGAATGAAAAACACAAAAGGCATTGAATTCTTCTTTTTTTTTCTGGGGCAACATGGAAAAATTCCTCAAATAGAATCCCTTTTCTATGTCTGCTAAGAACACCCGCTGCTCAGTCCCGATGTCACAAATATTTCTTTCCCAGTGCAACATTTGCTTCGTTGAATGGCTTTCATGCGCTCACAACCCTGCGTCAAAGCAAAGAAAAGCTGAAGGGTGTCAAAAAGATTTGCGAAATATGTGCATTCAAAAAGGAAAAATTCAAACATCTAATGTATCTTAGCTCTTTATTGGCTGCTATTGTTATCTAAAGGTGATGAGTGGGCTGTGCAGTTTGACTCCCAACTGGTTGGTGCAAATATCAAATCAGCGGCATTTATTTCACTGCCCCCTCCGTCTCCTTGCAGTCCAAAAGAGAGAAACAAATTCCTCATTTCTCTTTCCAGCTAATACGCCTCATATTGAATAAGTTTAAAACTGTGCTGTGAAATAGATTTTGGTGAAAATTACAAGACAGAATAGGTATTCATCCCTTTTTTTTGTCACAGTTTACTGCAAAGAAGATGTTGTAAGATATCTGTTGTAATGCAAAATATTTCACAGTCATCTTCAGTCATGGATAGATGTGTGACCATAACTAAAACAAAGAACCCAGTGACTATTTTTCTTTGTCCTAAAAATACCCTCACCTGGCTATGCTGTTAATTTCAGAGAGCATTATTTAACAGATATTGATTTTTGGCTGTTTTTCATGATGCAAAAGTGCATGTCCATTTGATTTCAAATTACCAGCTGTTTAAAACTAAATTGATGTGAGTAAGGCCTATTTCTTGAAACACAGTAGTTATTCTCAAACTACAGTCATGATTTGAAATTGCTCTTTTCCTTCAGTATACAACTAATCAGATCAGTCACTAGGACTTGTTATTCAGCTAACTATGAAAGCAAGCATGGATGACCTTGCCGGGATAACAGCAAAAGCAGCTCAGAAACAACAAATCAATTTGAGAGAGGCCAGCGATATTTACACTGAGTGCAGTGTCAGAGACATATTCCCCTTTTGTGTTTGATGAATGCTAAAATTTTGAAATCTACATTTCTTCTCTTCCACTGTTTCCCCTTAAGAAAGGAGGAATGTTGCTCTGGTTTAGATCGGAGATTGTAACTGCACTGGTTTACACGTATATGCTCTGTCTGAGTAAATGTCTCACATTTTTTCTCTATGTTGATGTATATTCAGAAGAATGTGTATCCATTCTCAAAGAATTTGATGTGGTGGTTTCCTTTGTGTTGTAGTAATGCTGAGGATTGTGTAAATTACATATTCATTGTGCTGAAAAAAATAACAACAAATAACCCAAACAAACAAATACAAAAAATGAGGCTTGCCTGCAGCTTTTATGTTACAAATGTAACATTCAGCACATAGGCCTATATCATAGTGAATAAGATAGGCCTAAATTTGTAAACAATTTATATGTGTCTAAGTTTAAAATCTGAATTGGTATTCATTTGCATTTGAACTACATCCCTCACTGGCTTACGTCGTACCTAGAAGCGTGCATGCCAGAGCATACCAGTGTATATCGTTACGAAAACCGAGGCAGCAGTTGCGGAAATCCATCCGTGGCAAAGTCGTGGCAGGAGGCACGGACAGTTGACATTAAGCATGCTGGCGGCAAAGCTTCTAAATGCGATGCGCCCCTCATCAGTCCAACAAAATGGCCAAATCTACGCTCGTTCGTTTACATCGCGAAGTGGTCAGCGCCAGTTTGAGGGTATTCTGATTCAAGTTGTCAAATTCATTTTGGGGATGATCATTCGCCAAGAGCGAGATGGGTGTGTGTGTGTGGGGGGGGGGGGGGGGGAGGGTTGGAGAGGGGAGGGATACAAACAAGGGTGGCATCCAGTGGTCATCTTGGTAGCTAATTTGCATAGATGCGTTCATGGGGTGAGCACACGTGATTTCTTGTCCCGGGCAAAGTGATGCTTATTTTGTTATATCTTGGAGACAAAATGAATTTGGTGGTCATTTCTTCTTTCCTAATGGAATCATGCGGACAGTCGGTGAGATTTCTTTCTGTATGATTATAAAATTTGAGATGTTACAAGAGATCTGCTTCCTTCAGTAAATATTGTGTTATTGCTTTATTCTTCCTTCTCATATGGGTAAAATACTGTGACTTTTATGTTCTGCTCATGTCTGCTACATGACTCAACAATTGTGTAGTTGGAAATGCTTAAATCTAAGGCATAGATTGTTTGGTTAAAATTTTCACTCTTCTAGAATATAGGCCCTGTAAACTTTTTGAAATGATATGATTTCTTATTTCATGAGTACTCATGAACTGTAAATGAACAGGTAGTACACAAGCTTGTGTAGGAAGAATTGAAAAAAAAATGAAATGAATAACGGACATCTCCAGAATATTTGATGATGGGTTTTCAATTCGCTTTTTAACATTCTTTTATTTTCAATGAGCTTTGGTAATCCCACTTTCCATGTGGCCTATATGATGTTTTGTTCTGCGGATTCTATACTTTGTGCCCCATTTTCGTCATCTCGGCTGCTCTGCATGAGGACTCCGTGTAACGGAAGATGAAATCAGCGATTGACTCGCAGGAAGGAAGAAAAGAAGACAGAAAAATGAGGCCAACCATTCTCCTCGCGTACACCTCATATCACCCTGCATTATCTTTTTGCGTTGTGCTGATTTGGCGTGGATTTTTTTTTTCCCACCGTAGGTAGATGAACGCATGAGACTGTGCACTGCTGCGAGTTTACCGCTTCCCGCAGATCAAAATATTACTTCTTCCCCTGCCCCATGATACCACAGTCCAATGACATCTGCTATTATTAAACTTTTTTTTTCCACCCGCTGCTGCTTACAATCGTATTTTTCCCTTTTAATTTGCAATATTTCCGTGCTGAATCACCCTTCTCCCGTTCTCTTGTGTCCGGAGGCACAATTTTTGTTGAGCTCATGTTTTTTTCCTTCCCTGGTGGAAAAAAAAAGCGGCTTCCCCCTCTCTTTTTTTCAATTCCCCATTTATCTTGTCTCTGTAGAAAATCTTTTATGAAATTGTGGTCATTCATAGATAATGCTTCAATGTACAGCATTTTAAAGGGTAACTGCGCTTTTTTCCGTAAAGCATTGCTGCAATCAAGAGTCGGTTGTAAAGCATGTACAGCGTGATTGCAGCAGTTGCTGTTTAATAGTGGCCATCATTTTTCTGGTGATTTTGAGGACTGTTCTGTTTACATAATTGGTGGATGATATTTTATACATATCGCAGGAATATATGCTTGTGATGATTTATGTTCCTTGCTTTTTACATTTTCCATGAAATAGAATTCCATTTCTATGTTTTTTGTATCTGCCTGAAAAATATGTTATCATCATCATTAAATGTATAATATAGGGCCTATATATTTTTTCGCCTTCGGGTTGGAAAGGAAGTAGAGTGCTGAATTTGATGGAAACCTATTCACTGAAGAAAAATTGTGTGGATGTGCCTATTTTTTTTTCTCTGGACAAAGGAATTGATCACTTTTTCATTTTATCTAAAGATTTATTATGATTATCCAGGCAGAAGTAGGAAATTGTCAGACAGGTAATTACAAGGATTTGTTGTAGCTGTGGGAAAAGCGTTAATATGACAGGATCTGCAAGTAAATGTTACGCCCGTCAAAATACATACCTCTATCGCAACATGAAAGTTAATTCATCTTAAATCTCACACAACGTCATTTGTATGTTGCCGATGCCTGTGCATATATCAATATATCATATGTTTCTACCTCCTTGTCATATATATCATATGTTTCTACCTTTTTGTCATATATCTCATATGTTTCTACCTTCATATGTTTCTACTTCCTTGTCATATATATCATATGTTTCAATCTTCATATGTTTCTACCTCCTTGTCATATATATCATATGTTTCTACTTCCTTGTCATATATATCATATGTTTCTACCTTTTTGTCATATATCTCATATGTTTCTACCTTCATATGTTTCTACCTTTTTGTCATATATCTCATATGTTTCTACCTTTTTGTCATATATCTCATATGTTTCTACCTTCATATGTTTCTACCTTTTTGTCATATATCTCACATGTTTCTACCTTCATATGTTTCTACCTTTTTGTCATATATCTCACATGTTTCTACCTTCATATGTTTCTACCTCCTTGTCATATATAACATATGTTTCTACCTCCTTATCATATATATATCATATGTTTCTACCTCCTTATGTTTCTACCTCCTTGTTTGTGTGTTTTTCTCTCGCTCTCTTTGTTCCTAAATCTCGTGTGCTCCCTTCAAAACAAGGGGTACTAGAAAGAACGACACATGCTCTCTATCCATAGGTGCCATGCTTGGCTTTGCCAGGGATGTTTTCTGGGCATAACTTTAAACGGAATCAATAATTTCATCACACTCGACTGCACGAACCAAACAAAGGTGACGGTAGCAGGGGAGAAAAAATGCATGGAAGATGCATTGGCCATGCTTATGTGAGGTATTTGGTCTAGTCTCTTCTTTCCAGTCAGAATTAATCTAAGAGATGTATTTCGGAATGATGCAGATCTGAAATGCGGAATAATGACTAACGAACAGTGAATGATAGTCGATAGTAAAGTTTGTATGCGTATTCATGATGAGTATTATGGACTTTTTGGTACATGATGTGACTTGATTCTGCCAGGTTGGGTCTGGCATGCAAAGACTATTCAGGCATTGATCGGTAATATCTTGTTGATACACAGTACAGGGCCTGATTTCTAGCTATGGGGCAAGTCATTGTCCAAAGGGGGGCATTTTATTCCCCCACACTTTCAAACTGCAAGAAATGTTTATTTGTAATCACGTTTGTGAAATAGAAATACAGACATGTTTTATGATTACGATGTGTTCAGATTCTGAAGTGTGTATTATTCTTTGGTACTTCAAACTGTGACATTCAACAAAATGGTTGTGTCATAACTTTTTAAGCAATGCTCAGCACACATCTAGATACAGTATCCTACAGTATATCCATACTGCTTCCACTGTACATAGTGTAAGTGAAGACTAAGTCAAGATAAGTTCTACCCCCCATCATGATTCAGAAGTAAAAATATTCACATTACAAGCAATCATTGAGAATCGAGACAATTTTTTGGTGTTTAAATAGGCCTACCTCTGGACTGCAGTTGACCAAGCAGGCTTTGAGAATTGTGTTCTGAACATGCATGATTGAAGCTTGCCTTGAAATTAAACCTAGTTAACATGATGATACAAAAATCTGAACGCGATTACAAACAGGATCTTTTGTCGGTCTGAAAGCGCTCATCATCGCTCTGCTTGATTCGTTCACAACAGGTAACAGGGCGAGTGTGAATGTCATTTTGGAAATGTAATTGATGTCGCTTCCACATGTTGGGGGAAATTGCTGATTTGTTCTCGTGATAAGATTGTTACGCTCGCCATTGGAAGCTTGGTACATATTCAAAATACAAATTGATGAACTTGCTCCCGGGGAAGATAAATTTTATTATGATTTTTTCCTCCTCTTTTTTTTTTTCAGATGCGCAGTCTTAGTCTAGGAGTCGTGTAGCGTGTTTTCCAATGGTTCCTACTCAAAATGAAGTGCGTTTGTGCAAAAGTTCAATAGACAAGCAATAAAGAGCGCTGTTTGATTTTTTTTTTTCCGGTTATAAAGGTCAGAATGAAACAGGGATTTATCGTAATCTATCTTGAACTACATCTAGAAAAATAATGAAATGCAGTCCGACTTCTCATATCCGGACATGTCCGGACCGGCGCTCATCCGGATTAGGGATTTGGCCAGATATGGGAGACTCTGTGTATAATACATGCAGGTACCTACCCAATGGTAGCTACATGAACATGTATCAATTTGGAATCAACATGTCACGTCCTCGTCAGCTGGTCTGTGTTCAGAATTCTCTGATAATTTGCTCAATGAGCGATGGCCTGTACCGTGCCCTTATTTAATGAAAAAGTTTTCTCTTCATGCTCTTGCAGTGATTAGGAGAATGTGAATATCTGAATGCATGTTACTGAGATGAAAATTTGATGTGAATGTATTCTAATTATGTTTGCAATAATATGTAATTCATGTGAGTTTGTGTAGGAATTTTGTTTGAGTTTGAACTTCCCCTTCTCCTTGTAATTATTAGATTAAAAAACAAAAGAAAACAAAAGAAACCATAACAGAATCACTTGAAGATCAAGTCTGGATAATTGAGAGATCCGGATGAAGGGAGGCTGGATAGGAGAGGTCGGACTGTAAAATCAGATTCATATTTAAAGGCACTAATCTCTTGTGAGTAAGATTTCAGAGCCAAAGTGTGTGCACATTCTCAGATTGGAATTTGTCCCCTTCTTGAATAATTTTTTGTCACAGAAAAAAAAAAATCCCACAACAACATACAGTAGGTGTTTGTAATGAAATGTTTTCTGATAAATGCTAGAATGTCAAAACATTGACATGGATTGATGTGAAAGGTAAGTGAGAAATTCTGAGGGGGGGGGGGATGGGGAAGGAGATGTTGTGGCAAATCAAAATGATGGGAGCATTAAGTTCTGCAAATGCCTAATTTGAAATCCAGTCCATGTAACTGCGGGCAGTTTGGGGATTGTCGCGACCAGCGCCAACAAAAGGGACTTGTCAATGAATGGGTACTCGCACCTCCA
Source organism: Diadema antillarum (assembly GCF_040938485.1). Classification (NCBI taxonomy): domain Eukaryota; kingdom Metazoa; phylum Echinodermata; class Echinoidea; order Diadematoida; family Diadematidae; genus Diadema; species Diadema antillarum. Next base: position 5,605,661 of record NW_027270903.1, read on the forward strand.
TCAATTTTAGCGATATGTCGGGAGGAGAGAGAGAAAAGGAGGGGAGAGAGGAGGTGAGAGGTATTATATAGATGGGGGGAAATTCTCTTTCACAACATTTTTAACAGCTTCCAATGACCGCAAATAATCTTGACCTTCTGAGCAATAGTAGCTGTATTTGACCCCTGTACGACCCCCTGGGGGTGAGATTGAGAGAGGGGTGGGTTCGGAAGGGGGGAGGGGGAAGGGGAAGGGAAAGAATTATGGGGAGGGGCGATGGAGCTGTGAAAAGGGTAGTGAGATGGCGGATGAATTCACCATATTTCCGAAGTCAGTGAAAGATACTTTTTTTTGGGGGGGGGGGGGGGTGTAGAGAAATGGGGGAGGGGTAGGTGGGGGTGGTGGGGGGGGGGCGAGGACGCGAAGGTGGTGTAGGGAACAAACTTTGGAGGACAAGTAGAGGGGGGAAACAGGTAACCAACACAGGCGCAAACACATTGGCTGGGGCCGTGTAATGAGATTTGAGGATATTTTTCCGCCGCACTAAATTGAATTTGGGAAGCCAGGAGGTGAGACCAGCCCAGGAGTGAGCTGCCTGCTCCACAATTAGATATTGTTATGATTTTGATTCTGGAATGTGGCAGCCTTCACTCCAGACATTTGCAGATTATTTATACCGAAGGAGATTGCTTTTATTTCTCTCTTCAAATGTTACATATATACTCTTTAAGTAAGAGATAGACCATGGTACTGTAGATCTTCATATATGTTTGTGGCATATACTAATATACTCTATCTGTTTATGTGGTCTTTTGAGTGGATAACAACTTCTTTTTGTTTGGTCATAGACTAACATGTATTAGGACACATCAGTGGAACCTTGTATCAGAGTATATCAGTTTGGTATCAGTCATATATTTCATGTATTCAGTCATACAAATCATATATTTCTCTGTGAAAAGATGACAGTGTTCCCGGGACGAATGAATTTACATGTACAACTGGATATTCTTCTCATACCAGACTCAAGTAAGATGTATAACCAGACTGATGATAACTTACTGTAAAGAGTGGTGGTACAAGGGTCTATGCCTGGGTCTGTATTGTGCAGCCTAGCAATGATATTGGAGCCGAGAAAGTATTACTTTTAAAGATTGAGGATCCAATCCACTTTTTGGAGAGGTTTTGGCAACCAAACTTGAACTCTCTCTCTTTTTTTCTCCTTGTGCTATCTTTGTCCCTGAAGTGCAGACTGGTGGTCCCATAAAAGTATAAATCACAGTGTTTAGGACCCCTTAGGTGCAGCGGAGAAGTGATAAATTTCTTTCCTAACTATATAACCAGACCATGAACTGGGGATGGAGAAAATGTTTTATGGGGGAGGGGAGGAGATAAGGATTTGAAGATGATGACAAGGTCAAATGATAGAAATACTTTGGATGAGTAGTGACTCTTGAATTAGGGAGAGTGAAAGTTTGTGTCAAGGGGTGGAGGGGGATATGGTAAGGAGAGGGTTGGGGGAGCAATTGGAACCAGTATTCCATTATAGGACCAGAACCAATAAGCCTTGTGATTGATGATGATGATGGTGATGGTGATGGTGATGGTGATGGTGATGGTGATGGTGATGGTGATGGTGGTGATGATGATGATGTTGATGATGATATTGATGATAGCAGTGATGCAAACAGTAGTGATTGTAAGGATCATAATGATAATGCTAATGATAACAAAATGACTATGATGATTTTATTAGGGATGAAGGTGATGTTGATGTTGATTTCTGAAAAGTGGGAAAAGAATATCCCAGTACAATGATTTTGAAAGCATAGAAATGCAAATTAAATGGCTGAGGATGGAAAGTGAGTTGAGAAAGGGTGAAATAGAAAAGACTAAAAGGATTGGAGCCAAAGCGCTGTTAAATTTGGGAAGTCACCAGACACACAAGGTGGTACTAAATGAACCACTTGTTTTCTCACCTGCTTTTTCTTCTAAGAGCCCAGAACCTATTGATTATAAACAAAAAAAAAGTGTTAAAGTAAGGACCTCATCGGATCAAGGAACTAAACACATTAGAAAGTAACAGGTTTGAATATCGTGTCACCTGCTTTTTCTTCTAAGAGCCTAGAACCTATTGATTATGAACAAAAAAAATATAAAAGTAAGGACCTCATCAAGGAAATAACCACATTGGAAAGAAACAGGTTTGAATATTTTAACAGCAGCTTCAAGTTGCAAGGCAGACATGTAGGAAAAGTCTGGAACATCCCATACTGTGGAGGTGAGTAGGAGTCACCTCATCGGGACAAGGGATGATGGGTGACACAGCCTACCATTTTGCTGGAAGAAAAATTACAGCTGATAAGAATTAGAGAGATTTACAACCCTTCATCTCTTTATGATTCTCTCCTTCTCCTTTTCTCAGTCTTTTGCCTCTTTTCCCCTCTCTTCCTCCCCCTCAGTCACCATGCAATGACCCCCCCCCCCCCCCCCCCTCTTAAAGTTGACCTGGCTCATGAAGGTCAAAGGTGACTCTGGCTGCTGTGGTGGTTCAGGCACTTCCTTTTCCCTGTGACAAGACAACTGGATGAAATATATAAAAATAGAAAAAAAGTGTGTGTGTGTGTGTGTGTGTGTGTGTGTATGCTTGTCAGATTGAGGCAGAATAAGATGGGGGAGGGGGAGTTGATGGGGGGAAGGCAGGGTAAAATGGTTGCTTGGGATATATTTGTCATTTTTTGATATTGGGCAGTTTTGGGGTTGTTTTGGGGATGAGTGAACTTCAACTCAACTTTACACCCGGCATATATCTGTCACCACTGCACTCACATCATCTCAAGGAGAAAGTGGAGGCTCACTCAAGTTTGGTTCTCAGAAGCAAAATTGCAGGATAATGATCTCTGATGCAAATACCAAGATGTTTTGTGCCTATATTCTGATGTGCAGTAAAATCTATCCCCTTGATTGCTGATGATGAAAATTTGTCGACCAAACTGCACATGCCCAAATTCTACCGAAATTGTGACCCTTGCCCTTGTGTTCTTGTGCTGTTAAATCATCTGTGTTTTGAATGAGGGCATTGAAAAAAAAATTTAAAAAAAATCAAGATTTCTTGCTCCAGCATTCCTACAGGTGCTGTGGTGCTGATTATCTAGCTGTGTCTCAAATTATTGCAACTATTTTGAAATAATCAGAAAATTTCTTGGGATATGGATTTTGATGCTGATTGAGTCATTTAGTGGGATTTTATGTACTCACAGGCAAAAATATCAAGATTTGGATCACGAAGCAAATCTTAAAATTTGTATCCCCCTAATTTGCATGAGTTTGAATTCCACTATAGGAGGTCGTTCAATCAAACGGGAACAGAAAAAAAAAGTTTTATTTTCATATCAGGAAGACCCATGGAAGTGTGAAATTTTAGATGTGTTTATTACAGTGATATTGGTTGTAATGGCACATACCAATTCTTGCAATGGTTTGTATCGGAAAACGTCATGAAAATCAATTGTAGTCAGACTATAAAAGTAAAGTTGGTCTCAGGAATAGATATGCAATACATGAGATTCATTGGTTTTTAGCCAAGAGGGCATTGACCCCAGTGACTTTCAACGGTATTTACTCTAGTTTTTGGTTTCAAAAGGACAAAATCTTTAATAATCAAAACTGGTGCCTCTGCAATGTCATTATTTACTCCACTTATTTTTAACAAAGCAAAGACATTTCCACATAATGGTGACAGTTTCAATTTACTTGTGCAACTCGTCCAGTTCTAACTTGCAGGATTCTTGTATTTCTTTATGTGCCTCTAACTTTAATAGAATTCCCCTATTACCGTGAAGGTGAATTTAAGTTACAGTTTGCCTAAAGTTCATTCTCCCTGTAGATCCCTGACAGGTGCTCTTTCCTCAAAGTCAATATCATTTGCCAAACTGTCGTTGAGCTCTAGAAAGTTTGTGAAGTTGTCAAGTTTAATAGACTCTTTAGGAGAAAGAGAGAGAGAAAAAAAACCCCATGAATCTGTACAGAAGCCTCAGGGTATGCACTTTGCACAGACTGCCAATCTTTAAAATTGACTGCTCTCGAGTTTAGTAGAAAGCTAATCTCCCTCTCACAGGCTTATGTTGGTAAGCTTGATCTGCGTGGAGTCAATATTGGATTATTCCAGATGTGATTAAGTAGTCCAATCCAGTCGGCATTATACGGCATTACCCCACATTTCGTGGTAGCATTCAAAGAAGAAAATTAGACCTACTTGCCTGTCGCCTTAGAAATTTTCTCGGCAAAATCATATTTCTCTGGGATATTTCCGTATGTGCTGTAAGCGCTAATAGATAAGAGCATGTTATTGAATTGTCAGAAAGAATACCGCAGGCTATTTTGCAAGAAATGTGTGTATAACTAATGTTGTTGTTTTCCGACAGAACGAGTTGGGTGAGATTTGTAGGAATTGCTCGACTCTTAGTGATGCATACGATGAAACACAGAGAAACTGATTGGGGGGGGGGCATTATTAGGATTGGTAAGCGCTGAGTATTGGATGATGGAAGATTCAATATCTGAAAACTTGTTCTGCAGATTGGCTGATGGGATTAGGCCCTCATTCTCAGAAACGAGTGCTCTCATTTTTAACAAGATTTTCAGTGAAGAGGGTGAGCCGTAAGCGAGAACAAAGTAAGCGGCTCACTGATCTGAAGAGTTCGTTCGCACCAAATCTTGGGTAAATTTGCAACAAGGAGTTGACATTGAGCAACCTGCGAGGGTGCCAAGATGTGCTCTTACTTTACATTGTATTTCTACAAGAATACAAGTTTGAATTTTGCTATTACTCATATTTTTTGAATTGGCCATAAGAAGTGTCAGAGCTATGTTATATCCGGAATTAAATGGATTTTCTTTTTTCTCGTATTTGGGATTCCATAACTCCAAAAGTTGGTCGAAATGTGTCATGTTGAACATATTTGTAGTGAGGATAATCAATGGTGGACTGAATTAGTGTAATGTGTTTGTGCAATATATGCTTTTCTTCAATATGGAGATGCATGATTATCAACTTGCACAATCTTGGAATAATTGAAAAAAAAGTAAAAGAAAAAGGAATTGGAAGTATATGAAGGCAGACAAACAAACAAGCAGACAGACAAACACAAGTACAATCTGCACTATAGGCACAAATTAGGACACAGAATTTTATCTTTGGATGTAAGAAAGGTTGAGGATATGATTCCAAATATTTGGTTGGTGTTACCCTATTCTGGTTTCACCAAACCAACCTCCCTCTCCAGGCTGTTTGTATTTTCTTTTTATTTGGCCATAAAATTGTGATCATACATTTGCTAAATTTTCTGCCTGTGGTTGCTCATACACTTATAAGAATACAAAGCACTATGAAAGAGCTTACATATTATTGCACAAACTTTACAAGGAGGGATGAAAAAGGGAAAAAATTAAATCAACCTTTTGTGATTTTTAAGAGAGCCGTCACTCAAAGACCCTTTCACAGTTCAGAATTTCAAACAACCTTGCACTTATATAAAGTTGACCAGTGCACCTGGACAGAGTTTTTTTTCTTCTTTTTTTTTTAATGTTTGATGCCACCGTAGCCTGGAGCGGTCATCCCACCGACAAAATTGTCATTCTTCTCCAATTTTTTGAATTCCAACCAGCCGTGTCATAATCAGAACGGAAACCTTGCATATGAAAGATGGCCCTATGGGTTGCTGGAAAACAACCCGAAACATGCACACACAACTCACACACACACAAACACACACACACACACAAATGCAGCCACATTTCTGCAGGCCAAAATACATGCTCCAATAACCAGACATGTTTTTCATTCAAATATTTGTTGAGCTGCCCCAAAGTGCTTCTTTGAACCCGCAACAAGCAGTGGACGAAGAGGGATTAAAATTACTATTATTATTATTTTTACTTTTTTTTTTTACAAAAAAAAAAGAGTGACGGATTTTGAATCACCGTCTTTACAACCAGAAATCCGCACTTTTGACCGCAGAAGTTGTAAACATCATTTCATAAACATCGGAAATATGCTTGCTTCGTCATAAATTGCGGTGAGTGTATTCGAGGGCAAAAGCTTTGTATTATTCAAGCCCCAGTAGATCCATGTAAAGTTCATAAAACACAGCAGACAGTAAGCATAAAAATGTATGTTTGGGGTTTTGGATCAGTTCACTTTTATGGTATTTGTAATAGGTCATAAAGATATAATTTTGCTTTGTAATTAACTTTTTTTTTTCGATTAACCTGCTCATTACATCTTCAAAAATGAGGAGTGGTGCATACAAGATTATGGGAATTTAGATAATATTGCAATTATGGTGCATGATTGGGGGAAAGAAGTTTTGTGATACAGCCTGCATACTATTTCAGGTTATTGACAGATGAACAGTATCATTCCATCGTCAGATGAGATGTATGGTAATGGGTGTATGATTTGTTGTGCATAAGCAAATGGGGAGAAGAGAGAATTGCAGCTAAGAATGAAAGGGGGCTTAAAAGAGAAGTAGGATATTCTTTGTTGTGCTTTCTCTATATCTATGCCAGCCATTCATCCTATCATTTGTAATTTGAATGACACTTGTGTAATGATGGATGAGTGATTTGTTGTTGTTGTTGTGTTTTTTCTTTTTCCAGTGTTGAAAATCTTTGAAGTAAATACACAAACAACAACAACAACTGCAGGATGTGCATAACCTGTTTGTTGTTTTCCTGAGCTTTGTGGTTAGCAATTATATTTTTGTCTCTTTTTTGGGGGGAGCTAGGTGAAAGAGAGAAAATTGAGCATGTTTTTTCCCCCCACGACAGGATGTCCTTCACTGGGTACGGAGAGGTCGGGCAGGGTTTACGCGCAGTTCATATATACCATGCCTGGTCTAATCCTAACAAACATTAGGCTTTTTATCTAACAAAATTATTTTTTTTTTAAATTCATTTATTCATTTTTGACTCATTTCTCCCTTATTTCAATGTTCCCGTCCTGTCGTATATCATATTCGTCACAAGTGTTTGTAAATAAGTAATTCATAGGTTTTATGAGTGGTTCACAGTCTACAAGCTTTGCTTTTTAGTGGACCTCTCTATTCTTTCTTCCTTTTTTTTTTCTCAACTGAAGCATGACTTTGTATTATTTTTTTTGCCAGTATGCGCTCCTATGTTTATTGATTCCATTTGTTAATTGCAAAGACAAATGTTCTTTGTTTATGATGTAAAACTTGATTTATCTTGTGTTATGTTTTTGTTGAAAGAGAAGAAAGAAGAAGAATGAAATAAATGAATTGAATTGAATCGAAAAAATGTTAATAGCCTTCGTGAAACAATTCATCTATAGTAGAGAGATGGTGTGTGAACTTGTAAACGCCGCCAAAAATCTTCCTCATATGATGAATGGGGAAGAAAAGGCATACATGTATGATCAAAAAGAAAGAAAAGACAAAAGAAAAGAAAAGAAGAAACCAATGCCCAATACTGGTATGGACTTGCAAGGTACAACTGACTGTGCACCACCCATAGCATTTTGTGCGGTATGTTTTCTGCGGTATGTTTTCTCCCTAAAATAAAAACCCCAGGTCATTGTTAAGCAGAGCCAGTAGATCCCGTAAACCATTCATGGGGCAGTTGTTGTGGCACAACTGGCCGTAACCTCCACACTTTCTTTTCTCTTTGATGTCTCTCTGCAAAGGTCACGTACATATTTTTGAAGTTTTCTCCTTTTTTTAGCTCACCTGAGCCAAAGGCTCAAGTGAGCTATTGCGATCGCCCTTCGTCCGGCGTCCGTCGTGCGTCGTGCGTCGTGCGTCGTGCGTCGTCCGTCGTCCGTCGTCCGTCGTCCGTCGTCCGTCGTGCGTCGTCCGTCGTGCGTCGTGCGTAAACTTTTTACATTTTCATCTTCTTCTTGAAAACCCCAAGACCGATTTTCATCAAACTTGGCAGGTAGCATCCCTAGGGGGTTAGGAACTCAATTTGTTAAAATGGGCACCATGACCCACCCAGGGGGCCCCCAGGGGGGCCCAAACCCCCCAAATTTAAGGAATCTTTAAAAATCTTCTTCTCTAGAACCAGAAGTGATAGAGCTAAGTTAATACTATGAGTTAGTTCATTGATGACTGTAGTTTCAAGTTTGTTCATGGCAGAATCAGGGATGCCCCCCTTGGGACCCAGGGGAGGGGGGTGGGGAGGGGTTCTAATGGGGCCTAAATTGTACATTTTCATCTTCTTCTTGAGAACCCCATGACCCATTTTCACCAAACTTGGCAGGTAGCATCCCTAGGGGGTTAGGAACTCAATTTGTTAAAATGGGCACCATGCCCCACCCAGGGGACCCCCAGGGGACCCCCAGGGGGCCCAAATCCCCAAAATTAAGGAATCTTTAAAAATCTTCTTCTCTAGAACCAGAAGTGATGGAGCTAAGTTAATACTATGAGTTAGTACATTGATGACTGCAGTTTCAAGTTTGTTCATGGCAGAATCAGGGGTGCCCCCCTTGGGACCCAGGGGAGGGAGGTGAGGAGGGGTCCTAATGGGGCCTAAATTGTACATTTTTATCTTCTTTTTTAGAACCCCATGACCCATTTTCACCAAACTTGGCAGGTAGCATCCCTAAGGGGTTAGGATCTCAATTTGTTAAAATGGGCACCATGTCCCACCCAGGGGGCCCCCAGGGGGGCCCAAACCCCCCAAATGAAGGAATCGTTAAAAATTTTCTCTAGAATCAGAAGTTATACAGCTAAGATAATACTATGAGTGAGTACATTAATGACTGTAGTTTCGAGTTTGTTCATAGGAGATCCAGGGGTGCCCCTCTTGGGGGCAGGGGTGGGGGGGGGGGGTGGGGGGGTGGGGGTGGGGGGTTGGTTAGGAAGGTCCAAATGGGGGCCTGAATCGTACATTGTCATCTTCTTCCTGAAAACCTCATGATAGATTTTCGTCAAACTTGGCAGGTAGCATCCTTAGGGGGTCAGGATCTCAATTTATCAAAATGGGCACCATGCCCCACCCAGAGGGCCCCAGGGGGCCCCCAATCCCCCAAATTAAGGAATCTTTAAAAATTTGGGCCCTTATTGTACATTTTCATCTTCTACTTCAGAATGCCTGGTCAAATTTTGGTAGAGCTGTGAATAATTTAGATTAGTGACTGCGTGAAAGGTGAACTTGCGATACTCAGGTGAGCGCTAGACCCGCGGGTCTCTTGTTTCACTTTTTGTTCGTACTTTATTTCATACATCCATTGAAGTTGCAAAGAGCAGGGAGGCGTGTCACCTCCCTGCAAAGAGGTATACCACAAGTCTTCTTTGAGCAGCAAATCCGGTCGGTCTTCTGTCCATTTTTTCCCCTTCTTTATTCGAGGGATGGATTTTGATGAAGAATGAGGAAATATTGTTTGTTCCCCTGCACAATATTTATTTGATCATAGTGGTAAATTTGGTCAGCAAAATCCATTGACAGAGAGGGAAAAAAATGAGAAAGAAACAGGACTCATTTCTTTCTTTTCAATCTGAAAAGAATCTAGCAAATAATGTAGATTTCACTCAGTGGGGGCGGGGCATTTTGGCATGGCAGGAAGCACCTTTAATTGTTGAGTTAGGGGTTAAGCTTGATAATTTTAGGGGTGGGGCTACATGTGCTTATTATGGAAGTGGCTGTAGCAAGATTCGAATGTGTCAATGTTATCAGAAATTATGATTCATGTCTGTATCTTGCTTAGAGAGCCAGTGAGCTTAAAAAGAAATTTAAAAAGAAAAGGCCTCTACATGTATATCATGAATCAATCAGTCATTACTATCAGATAAAAAACAAGTCCAAGAATGAATAGAAAGATGTGAGTGTTAAAAACACTTACAAATACAACCATCAAATGTAGGAAGAATGAGTGATACGCTGCAAACTATCGGCAAATTATGAACAGAAAGGTTTAAAAAAGGATGAGAAGAGATCTTTGAGAAACAGATGAATAGAGAGAACGAGAGATAGAGAAGAGAGAAGGAGTAAAAGAAAGAGGTAGCGAAGGGAGAGGAGAGACAGAAGATTGGAAATGTACATTAAAAAGAAATCAGTTTGAGGTTAAAGGTCCTGTTCACCTTTGGGAGCACTGATTTTAAAAAGATTTCAAGATATCACTTTTGATGCATATGTGTAGGTCACTTGTATCACAAAACATCCTACCATATAAAATGTTTGCAGTAAAGCCTAAAATATAAGGAAATATCACCATTTTTCTCATTAAGCCATAACTGTAGACCGTTTAGTCTGAAAACATTTTTATTATAACTATTGTTGACATTTTGTATAGTTAACAATACTTAAAATCGATTATACTGGTTCAAATGTTTACAGTGGTTGTTTCTATCCCTAACTCACATTTTAGAACTATTTTGTAGCACTAATGCTGGGTTTTTTGTTTCATCTGCAAATGGTAAATTATGCCTTTAACTTCCCCTTTGACCAGTGTAAAATTGCCATTAACTCTTTCTGTGCCATGACCTTTGGACAGTGTGTAGAATGCTATGGAGTTTTCTGTGCTAACTTTGCACTATACACACACAAAGAGTTAAACTGTGTTGATAGTTATGAAGACTCTTCTCTATGTAAAGTGTCACCTGTTTGTGTGTTCCTCCAACCTCCCCCCCCCCCCCACTTCTTTTTCACACCTATTTGTGTACAGTTGGAGTACTAAGTAACCTTTGAGGGGTGCAAAGTAGGGGGCTGTGTCTCATCCTTTGTACCCCTTTTCTTACCCCAGGGGTGCGGGGAGAGAGTCAAACAGTGGGCTAGGGTTTAATGTGTAACTTTGTGCACCCCTTGTGTATACACAGTCTCATTTACACGTGTGTGTGGAGCTAATTTGTAAACTCTGAAATGCCCCATTGAAGTAACACTGAGTGCATGAGAAGGCGATGCAAGCAAAATCTGGCAGGTTGAGAAGTAGTCTCGACTCAAGCCTGCGGCATTGTTTTCTTTCATGTAGATATTTCTTGTTGATGACATAAATGTTTTTCTTTTTCTTAAAATTCAATGGTTATGAGATGGTATCCTCTAAAGCGTCTATCCCAAATGTTGCAAGTGATATCATTAGTGCATATATAAATAATTGTTTCGATTATTAATTACATAAAAGATTGACAAAATATTATTGTATAGTAATAATTGTAATAATCAGTTATATTTATTTCATACTTTTGTGACCACAAAGTGGAAATTAATTCAAATCAAATCAAATCCCTCGAGTACTTCTGCATGATGTCAGACACAGTTGATCACTCATTTGATTTTATGTTTCTTTTCTTATCTTCTTTCATATTGCTGCTCCGCCCTGCATGGACACAATAGGTAAGTAAGCCTTCATTTATATTTATCAAAATGTGGCCACATTGTAAACTTTCTTCGGGAGAGAGGAGAAAAAAAAACCCAAGCAATGTTCATCATTAACAATCTCCTGTGAGATATGTCAAATGACAGTGATAATATAATGATGATTGTAAAGGTGTTCATGGGGATAATGTTTAGAATGGTATGGTTGCATAGTGATGCTGTTGATGATTTACAGAGATAATGGTGAGGATGATGATAATGAAGATAATGATGATGATGAAAGTGATGATGATGAAGATGATAATGATGATGATGATGATGATGATGATGATGATGATGATGATGATGTGGATGAGGTTGATGATGTCTTCTTAGAGTATTGGCATCCCCCAAAATGTGGGATACACAATGATGGATATGATTTTGACCAAAATGGTAAAGAACATGATGACTATCACAACCTTTCAAGCCCAAGTCAACCTTTCATCATAAGATTGACCATGAAACGAATGTCAATGCAAAAGTTTGGTTGCCATGGCAACCAAGTAAAGGGCTTTTTACACTTGTGTTTCTTAACCCCGGACTTTCTCTGACCCAGGACTATCGTTAGTCCCGTACCAATTTTTTCAGCTTTTTACACTCGCCAATTAGTCCCGTACTATCTCTTGTCCGGGGCTAAGGAGAAAACTGATCTTTTTACACTCGTATTTCTTAGCCCCGGACTTTCCAAACCACATGAATATTCATAATTGCGCTGTGTACTGTACACGTACACGCACGCACCGGCAGCAATTGATTATCTCGTTTCTGATTGGTCAGTGAGGGTCGGGCTTCGTCTCCGTCGCTTAGCCCAGGATTATTTTTTCGTTCTGTTTACACTCACTTGCTTGGCACCGCAATTGCGGTGCTAGCACCGCAATTGCGGTGCTAACCCCTGCTATTTTGCAGGGCCAGATAGTACCGTACTATCGGTGGGGCTAGCCCACTTTGGCAAAAACGAGTGTAAACAGAAAGTGGGCTAAGGATAGTCCCGTACCAACGGTGGGGCTAAGGCCCCCCCTTAGCCCCAACGTTGGTCCGGGGCTAAGCAAAATTTTACAAGTGTAAAAAGCCCTTAACTCTTCTCTTGGGCTGTGAGGATAAAATGGCTTCTTTTTTTGTGATGAGATTGGTCAAGAAGAAAGTCTTCTTGAGGGAAGTGAAGGAGGGTTATTTGTTCTCCGTTTAACTCCCATGAGCTTGTTGTTAGTCGAGTTTTGGGTTACGGCAGACACAACTTCCTCTGTTTCTCTCGAACCGCGAGACCGTGGTCGATTTCTCGCTGCCCGCCATCCGTGCGCACGGGTCTGTCATCGCTCGGGTTTAAAGTCTCGCTTTCTATGAGGAGGAGGGAAAAAGAACGGAGTTTAAAAAGGTAGAAGAGAAAGATTTAATGTGCCAGACCCAGACCATAGCTGCACCTTCCCAGCATGCCTCACCGTGCAGTCGCCACGGAGACCTGTCGCTGTGGGCTATTTGTGTGATAGGAGCGGGTGGCCGGCCTGCCTTAACCCACAAATCCATGTTTTGGTTTTGTCTCAACTTCTCTGATTTCTTCCAGGGTTTTTTTTCTTCTCCCCTCCCTCCCTCCCTCTTTGTTTAGTTAGTTCTCCATGGATTGTTCTCCAAAAACTGGGCTCCTTTTACACCCCGTACCACTCCACCCTCTTCCAGGGAACTTTGTATTGTTCTTGGGGAGCAATTTGTGAGGTTCTATGAACTCTGATTCTGTCCTGTAAGCATCCCCTTTCATCTCGCTCCATCCGTGTTAAATATAGGTTAAATATATTCTGGTTGCACGTTCTTGTTTGCCTTTTCTGGATGGTAGATGTCTGTGCTGGTGTTATCTGAATGGTATTTCAGTGTATCGGTCTTTCTCATTTTTGATTTCTATTTTTCTCAGTTGCAATTATGAATCTAGCATTTTGTCATCGTAGGAATTCATGTTGATATCGTTACTAGTCGCCATGATATGTAATATTGATTTTGATGTTTTTGATGTCACCATCACCATCATCATCAATAATCATTATTGATTTTGTAATCTTCACCATGGCGATCAACATCACTGTAAATGTCATCTCTAGAATCACCATTATCACCAGTGATTCTGTCGTTAACTTTATCATCATTGCTATATCATCAGCACCAGTGGTATCAACAGCAAAGTTTGTGAGCATTGTTGGATGCGCCTTTCATACCAACACTCAACACAATTCCAAGCCTATCTGTTAGCAGTGTTGTTATCCTCTCCAATAAAATGCAGTGGTGTCCTGATATGACCTCAAAGTGCACCAACACCTGGTTACCCCCAAAGAACTTCCTTAAGTCTTCCACAACACCTGGTCACCTTTTCTTCAATCCCTTCCCAGGGCCTTTTTCTCTCCAATTTACACGGGCATGAAATCTCTTACCGGGGCGAGAAAAGCCCCCAGAACTGAAACTCGAAGAGAAGATCGCTGCGAGACTGGCTTTACCCTTCCCTCCGCACTTTGGGTGCGGTCATTGTCTCCGCGATCCCGGCCCCCTTTCCTCCTCAGTCGACACCCCTGTCTTGACTCTCTCGGTAGCAATATGTGGCCAGTAGGCCCCCGAGGTTTTCTAAACACTTGCCGGTAGTCCCCGGCATCCTCACCGCAGGACTTTGAAACTTTTCTGTTGACACCCTCTGTACCTCACACTCTCTGAGATTCCCCAAGTCTTTCACACACTTTCTCCCCCTATTAAAGAGGCTTTAAGTTTGTTCATGATAACAGAGTTCCTTAGTATTAAGATCAGTTTTTGACATCGCTGAAGTCAGGCTTTGCAGAATAGTAGAGGGCAGTCACTCTAATTGGCCTGAAATGTACAGCGAAATTGAAAAAAAGAAGAAAAACAAATCAGATTTACCCAGTTCTATATTTCAGTTGTTTTGCTGTCATGATATAATTTTGTGATTACAGTTCCAAATTATAAACGAATACATGGGTTCAGACTAGGTATTTGTGATGATGTTTGTGAATCTTATATTTTTTTTTTCCACAGATTACTTTTGAAAACTAAGCTTTTTAGAACTCAGTCATCACATTGTTTGGAGGGTAGAAGCATGTTCAAGATATAAACTTTCCATATCTTTGCTGTTGGAATGAGAAAAGAAAATAGAAGATTGTGAGTGACAAATTAGTTTGAACTTTAAAACAACGTATTCAGAGCAGGACAGATGCCCCCCTTCCATTTCAGGTAGTGCTGCTTTGGATGTAGATGGAGCTTAGAGATGACCAATCGTTCCCCTATCCTCCAGAGTTTGAGTCCCCCTCATCAATCCGCGACTTATCAAACACAAACCCCCGGCTGCCCCCATTCGCACCTTTTTTCCCTGCCCATTCAAGGCTTTTCGAAAAGATTGGCGAAGTGGGGAATTTTAAGCGCCCCGATGTTCGTGCACCCCTGCCAGTGATGATGGAAGCGGTGTTGGAGTTTCTTCTCTTCTTTCCGATCGAGGTGGAATTTGGAGGAGCTCATTTCTGGCGAGAAGTATTCCGTCGGGTTTGCACCGCAGAGATTTAAATTTAGTCCAGACTTATCCCCGAGACCACCCTTGCATTCATAGGTTGTTTTTGTGGCTGATAGCTCAGACCAGTGAATAGACAACAATATTGGTGGTTCCTTTTCTCTGTCTTTTTTTTGGGAGGTCCTTCCAGTTTTTTAAACAGTTTTCATCAGATGATGGAAGCCTGTACTATATTGGTGACTGACAATATTTCAAAAATTTGTTCAAGCTTGAACCGTCCATGGCTCTTGATTGATGTGAAGAATATTATTCCTTGAATTTCTTCCTGTCTGAGTAAATATTTACGTTCCTTTATATTTTTTTGTAGCAAAAATTTCTGTCTTCTATTCCTCTTTTGTTCTCTCCGTGATATTTGTTCCTTTATATTTTCTGTCACCAAAATGCTATTCTCCTCCTCCTCCCATGTTCTCTGTGTGACATTTGTCTCCTCCCACCTATGTATCTGTCCCGTCTCCAAATACCGGTAGACAGTGTTTCTTCCATCGTGGGATCGCATCCAATTATGTCCCAGCCCGTTATATGATGGTTTAAGGATATTAAGGCAGGGAAACATTTTTTTCCCCCTGAAAGTGGAGACGCAGAGTGCCAGCAGAAGATGACTTGAATGTTGTTAGACCATGTAGGCCTATCCAGTAGAACAGGATGTGATGGCAGAGAGGTAACTGTATTGATGATTGTGGTGGTAATGAGAATAATGAAAGTTTTGAATGACGATTTTGATGATGAAAGTCATAATTGAAGGCAGTAGTGGTTGGAGTTGAGATAATGAAAATCATAATAATGCAGATGACAATGAAACTAGTACCACCACTAATTAGAATTGTTGTTATCATTACTACTTGTATGATAATTTCATAAGGAAAATAACAGTCACGATGTTAACAATTATAGTCTTGATAATATTGCATAATTTACCCAACCTATCCCCATCAGGATGATTATCGCTGTTCTAGGAGCCTCTGCCTGTATTATTACACATAATTGTTAGAATCCATCTGTACTTCACTCATTGAGGACGCGTCTCGAGTATACTCCGGCAAAATCAAACCATCCTCAACGGGTTAAGGATGTATTAATGTGGATGTGAACTCAGAATCTCATATTTAAGTGTTCAAAGCCTTGTCCACAGGACCACAGCATGATGCCCTGTTTTCATTAACCCTCTCTGTGTCTTACTGCACCAATTGATGGGGACACTGGGGAGCTTACTTCGCCGATATGGGCGCAAGTGTCTGGAAGCTCACTGTCAATGGATAGAGATTATCTAATCTAATCCCCCTAATCCCTGTTGCATCAACGTAGCCTTCCTGCTGGGCTGAGGCACCTGAGTGGACTTTACAAAGTATTAAACAACTGCTAGGCCAAGTTTAGATGAATTACTGAGTACTATAAATGAAAAAAGCTTTTCAAGCTAAAGCTAAAAGCCTGGGCATGGGAAGGGTTGAACAGGAGTTGGCAGTATACAGACTATCCTATTATGGGAGACACATTTCCTAGAAGTTCAATTGCAGAAACGCCATGTCTGCACTTGACCTTCAAATTCTACGTAGAAACGCATCGTCTCTTGTCGTAAATTCAAGGTCGGGTATTTCCAAGAAGGTGATATTCCCCTTGTTTCGCAGGGCGGAGCTGTGTATTATACCTCTCAACCTTGTTCATCCCCTATGGAGTGATGTGATGAAAATATTGTTGTGCATTCACATCATTAAGGGTTGAACGAGTAGAGGGTTTGCTGTTCATTTGCTGCCAATCGCATCTACTTGCTTTGAGGAGAGTTTGGTTATGATGGTAAGGGAGATGTAGTCGAAAGAGAGAGAGAGGGGGAGAGAGAAAGATGTGTGTATATATATATATATATATATATATATATATGAAGAGAGAGATAAAGAAAGATATTATTGTACATGTATTTATGATAGAGAGATAGATATGAATAGAGATAGATATATATGTACATAGACAGAAATATATTTATGAATATATATATAGAGAAAAAAAGATAGAAAGATAAACAGAGATGAAAAGATGGATTCTAGTTCTAAATTCAAATGAATTTACTAGGAATTTTCTGCATGGAGTATATATTACAAATGAAATACAGTCGTTTCTTTTTGTTTACAAGATAATAGAACATATAGAGAAAAAAATTGAAAGGTAGATAGAGATAGATAGATGGATAGATATGCAGTATTTATAGAGAAAAAAAGATGGAAAGATAGAAATGGATAGATGGATATATTTATAGAGAAAAAAGATAGAAAGATAGATAGAGATGGATAGATATATATATATATATAGAGAGAGAGAGAGAGTAAGAAAAAAGATAGAAAGATAGGTTTGAGATCAATAGATGGATATATATATATATATATATATATATATATATATATATATAGAGAGAGAGAGAGAGAGAGAGAGAGAGAGAGAGAGAGAGAGAGAGAGAAGATAGATAGAGATGGATAGAGGGGGATATGGAGACAGAAAAAGAGACAGAGAAACAGACAAAGAAAGAGGAGAGGCGAAGGGGGAAAGGCCACCTTCATTTTGCAATGTCAGTGTCTCCCCTGCCCGATATGTGTGGAGGGCCTCTATGCACATAATTGCCTCCTGCACAAAATAAAGAGGAAGAAAAGAAAAACCGGGCGCTGGCGGGAGGGCAGGTAAGTCTGATGACGAAGGCTACGAGCGTCCGTCGAGATTATAAGGGTCGGCACTGCAGCGCCGACACAGATCTAGCAAAATGTGATCAAGTTTGTTGGGGAAGATGGGACGGGAGATTGGGATGATGTGGGGAGGAGGAGAAGATGAAGATTGGGGGAAAAAGGTCAGTCAAGGTGGGACGGGATGCCATCAGGAACAACAAGCTACCGGGTTTTTTTTTTTCTATCCCTCTCTTCTTTTCTGTTTCTTGTCTCCCTCTGTCCTTGATTTTTATCTGGAGCATTGCCTCGTTATTTTGGTTGGATTTTTCTTTAACCCACATCCATCCTCCATGCTTCCAGCTCTCCTGGAGCTTATTGGATGGCACAGATGTCGGGGAATGAAATTTAGAGATCGATGGGATAATCTGAAAATCAGAAGAATGGAATGTTAAGGATGGGATGAACAATGATCTTAGTGTCTTCATTGATATATAGGCATACATTTTTTGACACTAGAGATAAAGAAGTAGATGTATAAAGTAATAAATAGAAAGGTAGATGAAGGAATAGGAGATAAATGTGTCAAGGTAGAGAGCTATAGATTTAACAAATGATAGAGAATTCAGTGACTTGAAAGATCACTGTATATTGAGATATACAAAAAAAGAGATAATGAAGTGCACACATATAATGATATTGTATGTGTTTCTGTGTGTGTAGTTCTGATGTATACATCATCAGGGTTAGTGCCATAAATACATACGAGTAGGAATTTTCATTGATGAAGGAACAACGTTAAAAACAAAATCGGAAGGGAGATTATAAACATAGCCGACAGAGAATACCAAGTGGGGAATATAAGAGAACACTGAGGATGAGATCATCCCTTACTTTGGAGAGATGAACATTTCAAGCCGAGCAGAAAAGACTGTGTTGTGAGAAGAGAGTGAAAGAAAGAGAGATAGAAAATGAAAGAAAGAAAAGAAAAGAGGAAGAAGAGGAGAAGAAGGAGAAGTTGAGATGCTCAGTGATTAAGATTCAGCTTGAATGGATGCCTTCTTTAGGGACAAGGGTTGAAGGTTGCCACGTAATCGAGGGAATTGATAAGTCCAGACCATTTGTAAAATGACCCTGTGATCGCGACTCTGCCTCCTTTACCATCTCCCTGTCTGTATAACTCTCTCCTTCTCTCCCCTATCTCTCTCTCTATCTCTCCCTCTCTTTCTATATCTATTTCTCTCTCTCTCTCTCTATTTCTTGCCAGTTCTCTGTTTTGAGATACACATAGTTTAGAGATGGTTGTTCAAACATTACGTAGTGATTGTCCTACCTTGCCAGGGCCTTGCAAGAAACTATCCTTGCGAAGTGCCTCTCGTCTCAAATGGCTCTTTCATAGTTTCCAGATATGTGTCAAGCCGAACTTGATGTCTTTTGTTTATGGACACCATAACACCACAACCACCCCCCCCCCCCCGCCTTTTCTTCTTCTCCTGTTTAGAATCTGTTTTGTTTTAGATGCTTTAAAAAGTCAATGATTGCTTGCAAAAAAAAAACAAAACCCAAAACCCCAAACAAACAGAAGGTGTATCAATATTTTATCTGGGTGGAAATTATAAAATCAAATGAATTTGCAAATAATTACAATTTATTTCCTTTCCTACCTAAATGAGTCGTAATGCTGAAGAACATAACAGTCAACACCAACTGGCTGCTATTTTACTAAAATTCTCTTTGAAAAAATGCATGATTTATCTAATGTGATGTGTGGTCTTTGGACGAGTCTAACATTTTTTTACCAAATACAGAAATGAGCAGAATGTATTGCAATTTTCAAAGTTGATTATACAGCAGTAAATCTACCTGTAAGTTCCTCTATAGGGCCTAAATGCTTGTTCCTCACCAGACTGACACATATCTGAGAATACCAACAGCTCGATAAATGTTGTGATTAGTGAGGTCGGCTGTATTCCTTATGTATTTCTCTTGAGCCAAAATTTGCATTGGTGTGTTAAAAGAAACAATCATGCACATACATAGACCTGCAGGTCCTTTTTTTTAAATAATGTTTTGAATCCAGTTGGAGAAAAAAAAACCCAAAACAAGAACAACACAACTTTTTGGATGTCCTGAAAGACTAAAGCTCGGGCTGTGTTTTCATTGCCTCTCTGCCTTACCCGCGCAATCAAAGAGGGTGCGATTGATAATCCCGTTTGAAGCTATCGTCGCCCCAGCCCGAACTGTCGAGGGAGCCTTGCAAATTGTGTCGCGATTGACACCGCAAAAATGGGGCAATGCCTCTCCGCTAGTCTTGGCAGATGCAGACCCTTCTCATCCTTCCCCTTGTCCAAGGGGTAATTTTTTCACCTCAAGAATTAATAAGGCATGCGCAGGTTATGAAAAGCGACAAGCAAATAGATAACTGTTAGTTTCTGTTTTAACTCTGTCTTACAAGATTAGTGCAAACTAAAGTCTAAAGTCTATTTCCTATAAAGATTTTATGTTTGTTTTCTGTGGCAAAGAATTTAGTAATGACATGGGAATGGAGTGTCTGGAAGTCAAAGACTAAGGTCCTATTTTGATTCTTGACTGTAAGCAGCTTGAAAAATCCCCCGATGGAATTTACACCCATAGCGTGTTGGAAAAATGTTCGGAGAATGTTTGAAATCGGCGCAGCGAGCGTCGTCGCAACCTGTGAATCACAGTAATTTCTGGTCTGCGCGCTGAGCATGTACACCCTTGGCAGAGGAATGTAGAAATCTACATCGCATATAAGTTTTCTTCCAGACACGTCGATTTCTGAGGCATCGTTTCACACTATGCATGTTTGTTTTTCTCAAAATAGGCCTCAGGCGGCTGTGGCAATTAAATGACTTTCTTTTTTTTGTATCTTGACATCCTTTGAACTTCCGTGAAGTGGCAACTTAGAAGTATTGAAGAAAAACAGTACCAACTGGGATAAGTGCTTTGAACATGTCATATTGCTTTAAACTAAAGACAAATGTAAGGTACAGTAAAGCACAGGCTTGGTTTATTAGCTCACCTGAGCCAAAGGCTCAAGTGAGCTATTGCGATCGCCCTTCGTCCGGCGTCCGTCGTGCGTCGTCCGTCGTGCGTCGTGCGTCGTCCGTCGTGCGTCGTCCGTCGTCCGTCGTCCGTCGTGCGTCGTGCGTAAACTTTTTACATTTTCATCTTCTTCTTGAAAACCCCAAGACCGATTTTCATCAAACTTGGCAGGTAGCATCCCTAGGGGGTTAGGAACTCAATTTGTTAAAATGGGCACCATGCCCCACCCAGGGGGCCCCCAGGGGGGCCCAAACCCCCCAAAATTAAGGAATCTGTAAAAATCTTCTTCTCTAGAACCAGAAGTGATAGAGCTAAGTTAATAATATGAGTTAGTACATTGATGACTGTAGTTTCAAGTTTGTTCATGGCAGAATCAGGGGTGCCCCCCTTGGGACCCAGGGGAGGGGGGTGGGGAAGGGTTCTAATGGGGCCTAAATTGTACATTTTCATCTTCTTCTTGAGAACTCCATGACCCATTTTCACCAAACTTGGCAGGTAGCATCCCTAGGGGGTTAGGAACTCCATTTGTTAAAATGGGCACCATGACCCACCCAGGGGGCCCCCAGGGGGCCCAAACTCCCCAAAATTAAGGAATCCGCAAAAATCTTCTTCTCTAGAACCAGAAGTGATAGAGCTAGGTTAATACTATGAGTTAGCACATTGATGACTGTAGTTTCAAGTTTGTTCATGGCAGAATCAGGGGTGCCCCCCCTTTGGACCCGGGGGGGGGGGGGGGGGGGGGGGGGTGGGGGGTGAGGAGGGGTCCTAATGGGGCCTAAATTGTACATTTTTATCTTCTTCTTGAGAACCCCATGACCCATTTTCACCAAACTTGGCAGGTAGCATCCCTAGGGGTTAGGATCTCAATTGTTAAAATGGGCACCATGCCCGCCCAGGGCCCCCAGGGGGCCCAAACCCCCCAAATGAAGGAATCTTTAAAAATCTTCTCTAGAATCAGAAGTTATAGAGATGAGATAATACTATGAGTGAGTACAGTAATGACTGTAGTTTCAAGTTTGTTCATAGGAGATCCAGGGGTGCCCCTCTTGGGGGTGGGGGGAGGGGGGGGTGGTTGGAAGGGTCCAAATGGTGGAGACCTGAATTGTACATTTTCATCTTCTTCCTGAAAACCTCATAATGGATTTTGTCAAACTTGGCAGGTAGCATCCCTAGGTGGTCAGGATCTCAATTTATCAAACTGGGCACCATGCCCCACCCAGAGGGCCCCAGGGGGCCCCAATTCCCCCCAAATAAGGAATCTTGAAAAAATTGGGCCCTTATTGTACATTTTCATCTTCCACTTGAGAATGCCTCGTCAAATTTTGGTAGAGCTGTGAATAATTTAGATTAGTGACTGCGTGAAAGGTGAACTTGCGATACTCAGGTGAGCGCTAGACCCGCGGGTCTCTTGTATTTAGATTCATTCTGTTGTATTTTCGTGAAATTTGAGATTAATATCAGAACAGGGAGCTCCTAGACGTATGATTATGAACAGACAAAAAGTGTTTTGAGCGAGAGAGTAATATCGACTGCCACTTATTCCATCATCTTTACTGTTATTCGATTGCGTGGAGATATGGTTGTTGTAGGAAATGTTCATTTCCATGTGGATTCATTTGAAATAATGCCTTGTAATTCAAAATGGACATTGAAAAACATAAGTAGAACCCTCCAGCAATGACGCGTTTCGGACCAACTGCACGCTACTTTACGCAATCATAATTCTGTGCCTGTTTGGACTTTCCTTGAAATGTTTCATGATTTTATGTATTGGCTTTGTCTATCATAAATGTGGCAGAAAAGAGCGTGGAACTGCATGTGTGGGGCTGTGATGCATGAGCACGTCTTATGATGCACATAGGCTGTGTAGATGAGTTTTATGCGTTGCGTTGCGTGGCATCTTTTCCCAGTTGACCTGATGAAAATTTCATGAAGTTTGCAGAAAGCCAATTATAGTTGGTAATAAACAACCGTTCATCGCTGTCGACAGCACTTAAATCTTCTCTGATACACAGTACTTAAATTTACTCTGATATGCACACCCTTATAATACATGGGGGGGGGGTGTAGGGATCTGGTATAATTAATGCCCTGGTATTGTTGTGAAAAGTGATAAGGAAAATTCTTATGATATAAATCTCTCTTGAAAACAGCAATTGATACAGATATTTATGGAGATATGTATAAAATCTGGGTGTGCTACAACTGCTCGATAGCAAGCAAATTTTATGATGCAATCACTTTATATTCATCATGCTTTTGTTCTCCTGATGGAATGTCATATTAGCCGGTCATGTCCATATCAATTTCTCTATTTCTCTGCATATTATTATTCTTCCAATGATTTTTTTGCAATGCTGAATCTTTGCTTGTCTTTGCTTGAGCTTGCTGCAGTTAATAGGTCAAAGCACAGTTCTCTCCCCCCCCCCCCCCCCCCCCCAGATGAGAGCTTGGGGCATTTAATAAAAATCTCTCATAAATGCCCGGGATATGGTGAGTGATTTGACGTAATCTCTTCATGGATTATTCAGTGTTCCAAAAGCTGGAAAAGAGGGATTTTTTGACAAGTTGTTGCAAAAGAAAAAGAAAAAAGAAATGGCTGTGATTCTGATCCATTGTTTTACCCTTCACTTGGCAGTGCAAATCGGAATGGATGCAACAGCTTACGGGGCTTAGGAGTAAAAACATCCCGTAACCCCTGGTTACCATGCTCAGATTTAAGGTATCCTTATGAATTTGATGAGGAAGAAAAAGAAAAGGAGGTTGGAGAATTATCTGTAGGTGGGAAAAGGAATCATGAGAAAAGGATGGGGGGAGGGGGAGGGGTGAATGGAAGGGGATAAAAAACTGTAGAACAGGTTCAGCATCCAGTATATAGTGCAGATGTGCAATACTGCTGACAGGTGGAATATATCACCATGGCAACAGGATGTCACTAGCTCGCCAATGTAGATAGATAGGGAGAGAGGGAGAAATGCAGAATGACATCATTCCAAGCACCAAGTGTAGATTTCGTGACGGAACAGCATTTTGAGAGCAACTGATAGCATTCAAACGTGCCCTGAATGACTGATTAGGCCAAGGTTCGTGCTGTCTCTTTCATTTATTCTTCAAAACATGATCGAATATTGTAGAGACTTAGTGGAGACCATGCATTGTTGAGAAAGCGCCTGCACAAATATGCTGCTGTGGGACTGATACTTTTACATGTGAATCTGTGTACTTGTATCTTTTTATTAATTTACTTTACATTCTGTTTATATTAATTTATTGATTGATTTTTTGTCTATATTTTATCCTTCTCTATATTTCCATAAAGAGATAGATATTACAGTATGCAAAATATTGTAATTGTAATTTTCATTTATTTCTATAAATGAATTAAGTCACATTTTGTGTCAGATAGACTCAATACAGCATCAATGACCTTCTTGCTCTTAATCAACTCAATACATATTTCTCTGTGTGCAGGTTCTTTTCTGTTGTTGTTTTTTTTTTATTCTTGTTGTCCTTTTGCTTTGTCGCAGCCAAATGAGAAGCAGATGGGTGTATGGGAAGACTAAGAAAATAATGACATACTGAAGAGATCGAGTGGTGTACCATATTCCTGGCAAAGAAATTAGCCTAAATATTTCATGGACTGTAAAAGGGCAGTATCTGGACTGCCTACACGATGGCATAGTACAGCATCAGTTTGAACAGCCGTAAGGGTAGAAAACTCCCCGAGTCATAATGCGGGGATGTATAAATGAGCCAGGAGCAATGCCGTTCTAGGGCATGGTGGCGATGTACTGTTGATACCAGCGTGGCTTCAGTGCTTTCATTATCTGCGGCGTGCACCTAGTCAAGGGCCTGGACAGTAGTTGACATTTGACGTTTTTGGTTTGTCCTGCCTTAGGATGCCCTGTACACCTAATGATCTGTGTCGTGCAATTCAAGAGGGTATTAGCCCCCCCCCCCCCCCCCCTTAGCCCCCCCTCCACCCTTTAGTGTGCACCCTTATTTTCCTTGTCGTTGTTTCTAATTTCAGCTGAGAGCAAATTTTCCTTCATTCTGCTGAGATGGGAGGCTTGCCAGGCAAGAGTAGGGAGGGGAGAGGACAAATTGTACCCAAAAAACAACAAAATAAATGTGGGAAGAAGAAGAAAAAACCAAAAAGGACAGAAGGAGACTCCGGTATGTACATGTATCTCCGAAATCCAAACAGAATGAGGTTGATTGGTTGTATGCTTCAAATGAGGTCAGAGTATAATTACAGTTCATTTAGATTTATTTACGGCCATTCGGTCGGTGGGATGGCTGTTTGGTCGGCCGGTCTCCTTTTCCCTCACCATCTTCCTCCATTTCCTCTCCCCAGCTCTCCTCCTTACATGGCCGCCCTCCGCAACCAGATAATATTGTTTAGGGTTTGTTTTTTTCTGATTTCCTTGCTTTACAATATTTCTATAAAAATCCCCCTAACCTGTTTTGCCCTGGATAAATAGTTGTGGCTTTCATGTCTTTTATTTTTCTTTGTTTGTTTGTTCACTCTAACATTTCTTAATTTATTTAATTACTTTGTACATGCATACATGCATAAATGTATAAATATGAGGTGTAAGAACCTGCACTAAACATGAAACGGGAGTTGAAAAGAGAAAGGAAATTACGCCTTTTCACAGAAACACAGTGCCATGGAAATGGAATTCTGTTTGCAGTCACGATTTGTCCATTTCTTATTTCAGTGGGGGCTATTTATGCCATAGAGTGTTACTTGTCTGGTTTCAAATGAGTAATTCAATTGTGAAGGGTCAAGGGTATAAGTGAATTAATAAGCTAATAGGCCAATTCTGTTAGACTTCAATAGCCACTGGGAATGCAGGTTCCAGGGTGAATTTTCATTTTCTACATACACTTCGACAGAGGGTACACATTTCAGGAAATTAAGATTATAGAACTGTTACGGCTTTGTACTATTGTTTCATATGTTTCTCACTTCTTTAGTCCATTTTGTGCTTTCAGTTATGAATGATGCAGAAAAACCCATAGCATTGCACACATTGTCCAAAGTCCATGGCATGCAAGGGCTTAACTGCCCAAGTGTTTTTTTTTTTTAAATCATGACGTAAGGACAGTGATGAGGCATTGAACCTTCTCAATTCACTGATTCTACTTCAGTTTCAATATGTCTTTTTTATTTTGTGTACTTTCTTTGTGTACATAATGCAAAGAGGTACAGAAGATGATGAAATGATTAATTTACAGTCTCACCCCATCATCTTCCAAAGAAAAATAGAATACTAATGTAAAAACACTTTCCAGCTTGATTAAATATGTATTGGAGAGTGATCATAGTGTGTCATTAGCATGTAGCCGCACGCCTAAAATTTCATTTTGATTTGCTCTTAATGTGTCGTCTAGGGCGAGGCGGTTTTCATAAACCTTCTCGGGTAAATCACTTTTCCTGACGGGTTTCCAGTGGGCTGGAATTATGTTGCGTTGCAATCAAGGTTATGAGGCCAGATGCTGTGTTAAAGATATCGAAAGAGGGAGTCCATGTATTTTTTTTTCCTTCGCTGAAACATGATGAGATCTCTTTTGTTCGGTTCTTTTCTTTTTCGTCATTTTTGTTGGCAACAGTTGAAAGTACTGGATCACCCCCGAAAGAAGGGCACGCCGTTTTGTGACGATTATCGTGAATGAAGTCTTCTGTCAGAAACGTCATCAATTAGGACTCGCAAAAAAAAAAAAGGAGAGAGGGGGGAAAAATGGAAACTAGGTGATCTGATGTGTAAAACAGTCCCAGACGTGTTACGACAGTTGTTAAATATGCGCATGTTTGACTGTGTGGTGCCGAAGATGCAGAAGGAGGCTGGTCCAGTGTGTGTTAAAGCCATCACGGTCTGTCCCCTTGTCACAAATTTGCCGATGGGGGATTGAGAAAGTGGGGAAAAATCAATATGGGTCTAAATTGTAAGAGGTTCTCAAGACCCCGTGGGTCGAAGGTCAGGGGTCGTGTTAAGGGGATGAATCCATAGGGGTGTGTGCAGATGTGTTTCCTCGCAACACGATAAGAGCACTAGCTTCCATCTCAATCGGATAAACGATAAAGCTGTATGTGTGTGTGTTTGTGTCTTGTCTTGAATATATCTGTGGAACTTTTTCTGCAGTTGTTTTCGTCATTATTGGGGGTGTGTTCTCGTGGGATCACAGCGTCCCGTCCCTAGATCGCTGATTGTTTCAACATTTGTCGCTTGACAATGATATATCTCTTTGTTGAGATAATCAGCCTACAGTGTCTATGGATGATACACACATTCACACACACACACAATAAGGAAAGGTGGGTCAATTGGACGAGAAGACATGTACGTATGACGTTATTGAGTGGATTTCTTAGACACGTACTGTCAAGATCAATCAGAGAAACATCGAAATGATGAGCATTGCGTGCATAGTATTCTGCTGAGTCATGTTTTAACCACATCATTCTCAAAATGAAAAGAAAGAAAGAGAGAAGAAATCCCTACATCTTAGCCCTCATTCCTCATGGCAGTCTAAATGTGGTATGTGTCTCTCCTACCAAGCCTTAGTTCTTGAATTCTTTGTTACTTTTTAGGTGATATGCTAACAACAGCATAAGAAGTGTATTTGTAAGAAGTATAGAAAATGAGGTATATTACAAAATATATGTTTGAATGAATTATTTAAATTGAGAGCAAAAATGGTCTATTTGCAAATATTACAAAGGATTTCCCTGTGAAGGTCAGAGATTTATCACAGCTGAGTCCATCAGTGCCTGGACCAGCACTGCAGTCCCTGGACCACCTTGTAGAGCCTGGTCCAGGCTGAATGGTTCAGGCAGAGGACCAGAAGAAGACCTCTTTAAAACCAGATCCAGACTGAGTGATGTTAAGATGTGTTTGTTTGACAACACGCATAAAGGGAATTCTTTACTCTGAAAAACATGGACCTAATGTTATGTGGGAGGGCCAGGACATTTGCTTGGACTTGTTACAGTCCCAGTCCAAGTTTGCTCTTGGGCTAAAAGAGAGATTTAGGCTGGGTGGTGGTGGTGGGGTTGAAGAGAAAGAGAGGGAGTGAGAGTTAGTGAGGGAGAGATGGAAAGGGAGAGGTGTTGTGCCTCCATTTCCTAATATTTTCCTTTGGGCTAAGTCCCCATTTTGTCAGACGTCACTATTTGCTCCGCCTCTGTCTGTTGTGGCTGTGTTTGAACTGGAGCTAGTCTCTCCTCAAGTCTTCACTGCAAATTCCTGTAGCTCATTCTTGTTTATTTGAAATATCCATCTAACAAAGTCTGCTGAATTAGCCCATAAGCATTCCTTCCTTTTTTATCTTGTCAAGATATTTAACTTTCATGGAGAATCCGCCGACTTCTATCCTATGCATAAACCATCTTTATGTGCCAGAATCTTTGGCTATACCAGGGATCCATCTGATTAAGGCTTACTTTCTCGAGTGTGGAAGACCCCTCCCCCTCCATCTTGCAAAAAAAAAAAAAAAAAAAAAAGTAATAAAAAAAAATAAATAAATAAAGATAAAGAAAAAAATGAAATAGAGACAAGACAAATGATGAGAATTGATATAATGTTTGCAAGAAAAAGGTAAAGAGAGACAGAAAGAAAATTGAAATGATAAAGACAATGACACAGACAGGAAAAAGAATTGAGAAATCTGGTGGGTCCCACTGGACATGCAATATATGAATGGAAGATTTTGACTTTCAGACTGGTCCAAGACTAAACACACCCATGTTGATGTTCATCCAAAGTTTGGAAACAAGCGATGGCGCAGCTCCACTGTGTCTTTCTTGCCTTCAGTAATAGTATTTGCATTTAGGATGAGCAGTGGCTTGCTTCCTTCCTTTCTGAAGTGCTGGAGGCAAATAAGACGCTGAGCTAGCCATGTAGGCCTACCTGTCAACCTGTTTGAAATTTGGGTTTGCCCTGAATGATGATAATAACAGTCAATGTTATATTCTGCATTTAGTTTGTCTAACAAATATGGCATGTAAGCTGAGTAATGATCCACATATAATGAATGAAACATTTTCATTAATTCAAATTTATGTATGTATGTATGTATGTATTTATTTATTCATTTATTTACTTACTTATTTATACTTATTTGAGGAATAATTAATGAATTATTCAATTCATTAATCATCTACTTTTGTCTATTTATGTATTCACTTATTCAAATATTTGCCTATGCTTTAAACAGCTAGATTGCAGACATAAATAAACATTTCCAAGTGAATGTAGTACGAGTATTCTATAATTGATAAATTTCATCATGACACCATATTGTTTGAGTGGTTTAAAAAAGCTGGAGTGTTTGAAAGAGAAAACTTTTCATGTAGACAAACACTAATAGCGTCAGTAACAAAAGGCTCACTGATGTTGTTTGGTCCCACACATTCATATCTATGTAAGGAAGATTCCAAATACAGACCTTTACAATTCTTGTTTCTTTCACCCCTTGTTATACAGCAGCCCATATTGATTGCAGTGCATGCATTTAAACTTTGCATGTTTTTGTGAATTAATCCAGTATATTCTTAAATGAATAGAGATATATTCTTGCCTGAAAACTTAAGGCCTACAGTTTCTTTCCATGATATCCAGGTGTGACTCAAATGGAAATATTCTCATTGGAAAACTATGATTTGGAGTAACATTGCGACAGGCTCGTTTCTCTCAAGCAGTCTTGGGACATTCAAGCAATCATATGTTTGCAACACCGTAAACATCGCACCAACTGAACCCCTGCCCTCCCCTTGCCCCGGGATATTTATCTAAAATTGTGTGGTGGTTGTTGCGCCCACCAATATTGGAATAGTATCCATTCGAGGATTGGGAAATTCATAAATAAAGCCAGTCTCTTTAAAAAATGAGAGCGTTGGCTCATATTGGTGCGTTGAAACAAAACTTCGGGGCAGTTTTCTTCGAGTAATCAGCTGAACAAACATACACGATTTGCTTCCATGGGGACGCGTCGACTCGTTTGCGGAACGAGAACATTCGGTTATTTCTAATGTCAGTCTCCCTTCATAGAGGTTAATCTACCCCCCAAAATGTGTCAATGCCCAATCTTAAACTATTAATGTAGAACCCTGAACCCCCTCCTTTCCATGCTCTATTTCATATGTTTTTAAATCTTTTTTTTTTCATTATACTGTATTCTTTCTTTCATATCAATACTGAACATGGTTTGTTAATGATGTCAGATTTGCTATGGTATGAATTTGCCACCCACGTACAAGGGTGTAGAATTTCATAGAAAAGGAGGATTAAGCATGGCCATGAATAAAATACATGTTGGAGATTTACAATATCTCTTTACACAGTATCATTCTACAGAGGAGTATGAATTGTGCTTCTGGGAGCACTATTAAAAAAAAATGGAAGAGAAAGAGAGAAAAAAATATTGATATTGATACCTGTCAGACAATGGGATCACAAAAGCTTGTATTGTCTGGTAGCAAATTGCTCCCATTCGACTTTGCACTGGTGTCCTTTGAATTCAACTCTTAAGCGGTTTTGCAACAGATTCCCCCCCCCCCCCCCCCCCCCGTTCCATAGTCCCATACATGCAAATTCAAAGATTTTGTCATCACCGGTTTGTCATATTTCTGTCCAACCCTTTTTTCCCCCCTTGTGGATTTTGCTTCCCATAAGAACAGGGGTTAAGCTTGTAAAGGATATTTTTTTTCCTCTCTCTCCGTCTCTTTATGGTATTGAAAAGGTGATTGCTCCCTTCAAAAGTGTGATGTTTTGATTCGTTTTTATTACCCGCTCATCAGCGATGTCGGGGAGCCAATCGTGCGTGTATCGAACTTTGGAATGCGGTCCGTTCGTGTTGTGTGTTCGGAATTTTGTTCTTTTTATTTTTTTTTTCAAAGATTTGCACCCTGCTTGGTGATCCAGATGTCTCTTTGTATCCTTTTGTTATGTTCTGTTTCTTTTCCCGGTTTTTACTGTGCCGCCGCCGAGCGTGCGTGCACTTAGCCAGAGAAAAGTGCACCGTGACCTCCGCGTCCTGAGACTGCAGTGTCAGAAGTGTAGAGGCGTTGACATTGAACTGTGTCATTACCCGTCTACAAAGTAGATATTATTGTGAAATGTGTTCCAAGGAATAGAGAGAATGGGGGGGGGGTGGGGAGTGGGGGGGGGGGGGGGTTGTAGAGGGACAGATACAGGAGGACAGAGACTCCAACCCCAATGCACCTTCTGATCTGGAGATTCTCCCGCCCGAAACCCCTAACAAACGGGAGACTCCAAGTTGATGTGTGCGAAGCGCGAAGTTCCTAGGGTTTTAGATGTTCTCTGGTGCTATCTAAGGCTTATTTTTTCAACATACGATAGCAATAAGTAAGAAATCCTTTCCACCGGGAGACACAGAGCTAGGGCGGGAGAAATCAAATCTCAAACGGGAGAACGGGAGATTTTGCAAAAATGGGCTTTCGGCGGGAGATCTCCCGTCAAAAACGGGAGGGTTGGAGTCTCTGGGAGGATGAGGGAAGGGAATAAAAGTCGTAGAACATGGTGGGAGGCAAGATATGTCTTTGTCATTTACTTTTAATATTTTGACAGTGGAAGACAAGGGGGGATGGGGAGTAAGTCACATTTACATGTACATGTACAAAATAGTGGGATGACGATCGCACTCAATCTCAAGATTTTTTTGCAAGCATTCACATGCTCAGAAATACCGGGATAACGATCGTGCTCTGTTAAATCTCGAGATTTTTTTCTCGCGTTCACAGGGACATAAATAGCCAGCTAGTTACTGATCAATAAATCTATCGTTCGTGCACCTTGTAGTGGTGTGGTGTGCACAGTGTTGTGATGTGCACTTTGAATAATGGGATATAAAAGCTCAAGATTATTTGGTCCAACATTCAAACTGGCATGATAATTCAGAAATAAGCACAAGATTTTGGGGGATTAGCATCGCACTGGTAATTGCGCTAATTTGTGGATTTTTTGTGTCCACATGTGCAAAAATCTCAAGATTGCAATCGCGATGGAAATCTCGAGATTTGTAACCTGCTAATTTGTGTACATGTGAACCCCCCCTGTTTACTTTTATTTTGACAGTGGCAGACAAGGGGGAAAATGACTGATTAAGGATGACTTCTCAGTCGGTTAACCCCATTAATGGCATAGGCAGGTCTATCGTGTGTTCTACCAATGGAAGTTAGAGACATTGGTATCATGATGGTTAATGGAAGTGGCAAGAGATCATTGGGATGTAAGGTTTGCTCATAGGATAAAGGCATGCCATCTCCAATGAAAATTCTCATCATCCTCGAAATGAAGTAATGGTTTTAGGCTGACCATGAATTGTGCCTGACTAGTGCATTTTTCGCTGTGGCCAAGCGACGGTCATTAATGATTTACGCTTAGAAATGCGAAGGCAATATGTCTAAAACGTGTCAAGCCCATGATTAATGGGGCTGCTTGGGGTATATGTCGCATGCTCTAAAACGTTATTAACTGGAAGAAAATTATTTAATGCACTGTCTTTGATGCATGAGATGCTTCCACGGAATGTCATTTAAAGTGTCATCATGTATTATCACAGGGTCCCACATATTAAGTTTTATGTCAGGCTTAGTGAGTTTTTTCTGTCTTTTTATCGTAGTGTTTAGTGTAACGATGATAATAATGATAAAAGCTAGTTTTTATGATAGTGCATTTCAGACTTGTTAAGAATTTCAGTACACTTTAGAGACTATTTTCTTTACGTACTTGTAGTCTCATATAGCTGTATATTATTTTCGTTTAAGAGTGAATTATGGTTTTTGCTGAAACCTTCAAGGCTGTTAGTTAATCGATGCTTGTGCTGATCTTTGACGATGCTACTCCACCGAAGAGAGAAAACGGTGAAAATTCAATTTGTGTTGCCATACAAATAGCTCTTAGAATTAATCAGTGGCAAACATGTAATGCTAATGTCACCGAAGCATCTATGGAATGTAGTGTTTATGTAACCTTTCCCTATCAGGACATTGATGTGATTATCTTGTGTATGTTATTGATTATTGACATTTCTGGAATTTGCTAGACACTTGTCACTTCTTTGATGAGATCTTGATGAAATGAACTCAAGCCGTTGTCACTTACATGCTTGGAAACCTTTCTAGAGGAATTCCATCATTTGATTGATTGAAAGTATGATGTCAATTGCAAGGGAGATAATCTTGTTTTCTCGCACTTGCTCATGAGTTGAAGTTTGACAGTTGAGCCATTCACTACTTGGTCTGATTCACTCTGTGTGTGCATGTGTGATTGAGGCGAAATTTTTTGCAGTCAGGAACTTGTTTATTTTGTCGGGGCGTAATTGATGTCGCCCATCACCGGCTCATTGCCGGATCATAATGGGTAATGGGTGGGGTTATCTGCTGTAAACACACTGCTCATTATCCTTGATGAAATCCCCCAATTTTCTGCGATTCTCCAAGCGATCACGGTAAAGTTCTTGCATCAACAGAGGACTGTTAGAAGGGACAGAAAAAGGAGGATTCAGACATTGTACATCGTCTGCCCCATTTATGATTTTCTCAGCCCGAACGTTTTGAACGGCCTGTGACTGACTGTTTGTGGAAACAACAATCCTGTGGTTTTGTCAAGATTTGATATGATATCAAGAATTTGATTGCAGTCAACAAGCTGAATAGAAGCAACATGCTAAATGAAATCAGCTAGTTATGAGCCGATCATCTTCGGTCGTCTGCATTCTTCACTGAATTCTTTGGATTCGTAGATTTCTCCATTCTCTTTTGTGACTTTCGTTTGACCCAACGGTTACTGCATGAATGATGCTGCATGCAGCTATTGTGTAAGAGGGCCTCATTAATTTTGGCTTTCTGGTTTGTTGATAGCTTTATTCGGACGTGTGGTATGTGTGGGACCTTGGGTGATGCCACTTCCTGGAGAGAGAGGGGGAGAGAGAGAGAGAGAGCAGAAAAAAAGCGATAACTGAATATAATCCACCTCATGTTCATTGTTGTGAGCATATTTTTACAAGGGGAAAGAATTTCAAAGAATCTGCGCTGTGCTAATTGCACAGGACATTGCAATCCTTTATGAGGGGTACGTGGATGCCCCCCTCCACTCCCCATTTTAGCTGGTGCTCGCCCGTCAAGTCAATGGGACAAGTCTCACCCTAATTGCATCTTTATTGGCGGGTATTTCACTTCAGATAACAGATAATTCTGACCCCGGTGAAGCTATTTGTGTATTTCCATGCATAGTTATGTGTCATTCATGGTTGATTTCACTCAAATCATCCATACCATCACCGCACCTGCCAAACCTTCTTTCATCCTTTTATCATCATATTCATCTATACCATACTTTTCTTCCTTTTTTTTTCCACACAAAGGGACATTTCATCAGAAAAGAGATAAGAAAACAAAACTCTGCACTTTAATGTCCGCAAGAAGTTGATGTACTTTTTAGGAGGGGAACATCCAAATGAACTTTTCAGGAACCTAGTTCAAGGTGCTAAGTTGAGGCGTTTATCCTGTTTTTCAAACTTCTACCCATTTCAATTTCTTGCCAAAGCAAAAGTTCAGATGTACTATTTGCTATTCTCTCTTTTTTTTCCCTTTCTCTATTTTTAAGCTGAAGGGGATACTACCCCCCAGAAGGAGAAAAAGTACAATAAGTTTGAAACTTGCGGATTATCTTCTCATTGTGCGTGTGTGCTATACGTGATTGGGACTTGAACGATTTTTGTCTTTTTTCTTACGTCCTTTCATCCTTCCAGCTATGTTTTTTTTTTTCCACCAGAATGTGTCGATCAGAGGTAGAACACCTCTTTCTTTTTTTTCAATGCTCTTTCGTTTGGTAACAGAAAGAAAAAAGACGAGACTACAACAATCAAATTTGCGCGAAGGAAAAATATCTGAATAGCAAATTATTAAAGAGGATAGGTATTACTCATTGGAGATTTCATGTCATTTAGTAAATCATTCGGCTTGTATCACAAATGTATGCCAACGAGATCATTGATATGAGTATATGGGAGGGTATGATTAGATTTTATTTTCTTAATTGATGCGGTCTGCACACAACAATGGGAGGTATATTGGAGGGGAGATTTGGAGCATGGGGGGGGGGTGGTTGTGGGGGAAAAGATGACGCATTGATTTAACCGAATACAACTTCTTCATCTTGTTGGAATGTAAAAAAAAATACAAGAGAATTTCCCCCAACCTTTTCTGAAAATGTTTGAAAAGCACACGCTTACCTTTGACCCGTCAACTTGGATGTATAGTTGGCTGAGAACCAAAAGGGCGCTATCGCATTCTAAGATTCGAGCCTAAATAAAGATGAAACAATCAGTTTTCATGAAATAAAAAGTTGATTTAATCGAAAGGGGATAGGTTTTTAAGCATTAATTATTCCAAATATTGGATAAAATGGCACCCTTTTGGTTTTGAATTTTAACAATGAACTGAAAATGAAAGTATAATAGACGATTTACAGCATAATGTAGAGGAGATTGAGCTCCACAATGTGATACTAATAATTCAATGTCCCCCAAAATTGTGAAAATGGCCAACTGCTTCTCAACCGACGAGTTACGTCGGTTGATCTCCACAATTTTTGTAATATATGGGCATGTTCGTGCTATTACAGATGAAGAGAAACATTGTTGGTGCATTAATTTTGATTCAGTTTTCATGTCATTCCTGAAGCGCATCCCTCGGAGGGAGTACCACTCTGTACATTACCTCCGAGTATGACTCGTGACAAACGAAGGGGGGGGGGGGGGGGGGGAGTCATGTGATTCTGCAGTCGTAGCGCGATCCGTATTTGACCCAATTTCATTCACGAGGAAAGCGGATTTGCCTAAGCCCTGCAGCTATTCGTGCACATATATAATATATACATGTATATGTCTTTTTCGCATGATCCGTGAGTTTCAATCATATTGCGATTGCAGTCGTTCCAAAATTTGTGGCCTTTTTTTTTTCTTTCTTTTTTTTTACGCAAGACTTTGGGAAATTTCTGGGACATGTTGCCACAGGGTTTTAAAGAGGAACGGAGGAGAGTGAAACTTACAAGATAGGAGACTTGGATATAGATTTTAAATTAGAATTAGTGAGAGAGAGAGAGAGAGAGAGGCAGAGAACATGTGTGAAGGAGCTTACAACTTATGACAGGTGGCACCAGAGAGAGGAAGAGAGAGAGTCAGATGTATTGTGTTATGGAAAATTTCGAAAAAAAAAAGTGCATGCTATTTGTTTTATAATTTTTCTGAAAGAACAAACCCTTGTTCCTTGTTTTTCAAAGTAAGAGAAAACAAACTTTTCCTTTTTTCTTTTTTTTTGCTTTTCTGAGTTTGTTTCACAGCAAATAATGACAGAATTTCTCTTTGAGCAGATTCCTCTATGTTTTTGTCTCTTTTTACCTTTTTCCTCACATTGTGGAATTTACTCAGATGTGGTATTGGGATCTGACATTCAGCTATTACTCTAGGAGATGGTTTCATTACAAAATCACTGTAGTGAAAGAATGGGACATAACAACATAAATAGCATATGAAGGTGATATGTAGGGGCAAAAGATATGTGACAAAAACACTACGGTCTATGTTTTTTAGCAAATATTTATAAGAATTATTGTCCTATCTGCATATTCTTCTGTGATAGAATATGGCAGTGAAATGGAACAGATTGTCCAGATACCAGGTAGTTATAGGCATGCACACTGCAAGCGTTTGTGAGATATGTGTTGCATACAATGCTTTGCATGTGCCTGTATGTCTGTGTGTCTGTGTGTCTGTATGTCTGTGTGTCTGTGTGTGTATATATGTCATCCTGATTCACATTCAAATTACCGACAGTATTCATGAGGTTTCACGACCGTGGAAATGCTCCTTTGATGTGTTTCGAAACGGAATGGTATAAATAGATGCACGGAATATGTGTTTGTGCGAGGATGTGCCTATCGTGGTTGAATCAAAGCAAACTCGGAACAAACACGTGTAAGGAGTAAACATGAATGAAGGCTGGATGTGGAGCTCTCGGGGGAAAGAAACGAGAGATGGTGAATTGGCAATCAAACCCCGGAGTGCGGTGATTACCGTGTGCTCGGCGGATAATCCATTATTAACAGACGCTGTATCCCAGTGATTGGCGTGGTATATCGGTTCGTTACAAGATTTTCAGTCGTGATTACATCAGGCACTAGTCTCTCCTTCTCAACATTGTTAGCCTCCAGAAAGATTAACCCACTGAAGACAAGTTCCAAGTATACTCAAGCAGGTGTCATTGGGAAATTCGTGTCATAGCAAAAGAAGCCCGTCCTCAATGGGTTAAAAAGAAGGATTTAGAGAGGAAACAATAGAGAGATATGTAAACATATGGTAGATGAATACCATGCAACATTGATATGGATAGAAACACTGCAATGTGCATAAATACACAGTAGGTGGATAGAGAAATATATAGACAGAGAAAAGATGAATACACAGGAGGTAGAGAAGTATGCGAACAGATAAATACAAAGGTGAAATATATAGACATAGAGAATATGAGTATATGTATGTATACAGGAGGTAGATAAGTATGATATGAATAGATTAATACAGGGGTGAGCATAGAAAGATGAATACATAAATATATTGAGAGAGATTGTATGCATACAGTAGTCAGAAATCAAACATAGACAGATACAGAAATAAATATTATGTATGTATAGTATATTATGCTTAAGTCATAAAGAGATAGATAGATGGACTAAAGATGAAGGGATGGATAGATAGATGGTTGTATTGATGTGATTTTTTTTTTTAATTGATGGATAGATGGGCTAATTGGCAGTTACACAGTCAAAATATAGATCCTGTCTCAATTGGTGAAACTTGACTGATATACATTGTAGATGAAAGTGACCTGAAGAGATTCTTTGATGCCTGGGTGGATAGACAGATGAACTGAGACACAAATGATCAGAAAAAGATGGAACCAAAGGAGGATGCTCAAGAAAAGAGAAGGAGAGAGATAGAGAAAGACAGAGAGAAATATATAGATATAGAAAGAGACAGAGAGAAATGTATAGATAGAGAAAGACAGAGAGAAATGTATAGATAGAGAAAGAGACGAAGAGAAATATATAGATAGAGAAAGACATATATATATATATATATAGAGAGAGAGAGAGAGAGAGAGATTGGAAGAGAGAGAGAGAGATTTGAAGACAAAGAGAAATATATAGAGAAAGACAGAGAGAAATATATAGATAGAGAAAGAGACAGACAGATATAAGAACAACATACATGGGATTGCATAAGCATTGGAACGCAACATATCATGTCACTTAATACACCATGTTGTATGCAACTGAATGTACAATGTGCATTTGATGGGCATTTATTATTCATCAAATTAGCTTACTGAGCAGTGAGCTATCGAAAGAGAAGAGCCCTGGTAGTCTTCATACCAGACCTGCAGAGGCAACATGAAAAAGATAAGATATGTTCTACAAAGCCACAGAATGCAAGCATGAAATGCTTTGATTTGATTTGATAGATCATGTATCATCATCATACATGTGTTAAATGCAAAGTGATTGAAAACACAAACTAAAATATTCTTCTGAGTACAATTATATATCTGTACAACACCCCCCCCAAAAAAAAAACCTCTAAAAAATGGCTATTTTGAACAACAAGAAAAGTTACATGTAACAGCAAGTTTGTAGAGGATCACAGTTATGCACATAAACCTCAACAGAACAGGAGATATCAGATTCCTTCTTGTCATTTTTTGTTTGAATTAAGATATTTTAATGAGTAAATATTGTAAGTGGTATTGCAGTGATGGGGACTAGTTCAAAGACTGTGCGAATCTTAATCGTGATCTTATGCTGCGTTTGTGATGTGTTGCCTAATATTTGATTAATGATATGTTTGTGAGATCTCTCCATCGAGTCAACAGATGAAACCAAAAGATTGGTTTGATCTCTTTATCTTTTTTTTCCCCCACATCTTCATATTTGTTAGACAAACAACAGAGTGATAAGTAACTGGCAGAAAAAAAAAAGAGAAAAAAGAAATCAAGTCAAATATAACAGGTTATGAAACCTGAGCAAATGTGCATTTTGCTTGTCATAATCAGCACTTACTCAACATCTCTGTTTTATCACCAATTTTGTCGTCAATCTTGCAAATCCTTTTTGTAGATATGAGTTTGATAGATTTGTTTTAGTAAAAAGAGATTGAGTGCAACTGAATGGCAGACAGTAGAATGTTATCATTGAAGATTGTTCAATGAACCAAAGTAAAATGTTATGCCCTGTTATAAAATTCTTTCCCTGTTTGATTTTTTTAAAAGTTTCATTTATTTCATCATGATTCATATTTTTATTTATTTATGTATTTATCTTTTTTTTTTCGGGGGGGGGGGGGGGGTTAGACTGTGTAGTAATGCCTCGGTAAAAGATTACATGTACCTTAGGAAATTGATTTGTGTCATTCTATCCAGTATTTCAGGGATGGTATGTCAAAGGAAAAAGTTTTTTGTCATTCTGGAAGACAAGTTCAAAATAATATTTTATTTTTCCTCTCTCTCTCTCTCTCTCTCTCTCTCTCTCTCTCTCTCTGAGTCTGTATTTTCTAAGTTTACAGAAGCTGTTAAATATTGTAGTTGCTCCAATTTTTATAGTACATGAAAGAAAATAACACTCCAGCATATAACCGTTTGGAGAAGACTACCCTTGATTATGACTAGACAGAATAATAAAACTGAAATGATTTATGCCAACACACCTGCCTGTGGGAAATATTGTGTGAAGTACATCCGGATACTCACAGATTGTAACTCTTTCTTATTTGGTTTGAAGCAATTAGAATTTTATTTCAGCATGGATATTTTCATAGCCATTTTCATTAGCCATAGCCACCTCTTTGAACAATATCAGAGACGTTGGTAGCATGCAGACATATGCTACTCAGATTTTTCACCTGGAGGAAACATTGTTGAACAGTGGCTTTAAACTGGCTAACGGTCTAACTCACCTTGATTTTTTGATTTAGTACATCGCATCCCTTTTTCCCCTCCTGTGTTTTTCCCTTCTCTCTCTCTTATGGGGGATGAGTGTAATAATCCCCATATAATGAAGGCCTATCGCGCGTAATTAATATGACATTGCGGCGTAATAACGTGGATATTACCTGCCGAACTTGTTTGGCATCAACTCCGCGCTCGCTGCAGTGACTGCACGAATGAGGATCGAAAGGGCGGTGGTTGGGTGGGCGGTTGAGGGGGTGGGGTGGGGGTGGGGGGTTAGGGAGAGGGGCAGGTTGGGGAATGTTTCCGATGAAGTTTATTCCCAGGTATAGCTGCAGGTGAATGTGTTGGTGTGTATAAAGTGAGAGTGCGCATGTGTGCAATGTACCATGTTTGTGTGTGAGTTATTACAGTATGTTTGTGTGCATGTGTGTTTATGTGTGTTTAATGTTTGTGCTTGTGTTTGTGTGTGAGTACATTTGTGTGTATACAGGTGTATATGATTGATATGTGTGTTTTGTGTTTGTATCTTATTGATGTGAAAGTGAGTTTGTGTATGTGTGTATTAAAGTGCCTTTGTGCATGTATACACCATACATGTGAGCATGTGCGTGAGCGAGTGTATCTGTATGTCTGTGCACACGTTTGCGTGTGTCTACGTGTGTGGGTGGGTGCATGTGTTTGTGTGCAACGAGGCCTTTGTTTGGCACCCACAGAAAATTGGTGGGGCGGAAAATTGGTTGCCAGGGCAACTCATGCATGTATCATATGTATGAACTATTTCCCTTTTTTCTCCCCCTCTTCCATCACTTCCCTTTTCTCTTACTGAAAAGAGATGGTATTTACAGAGATGTCAGTTAGTTAAAAAGGATCATGATTACATGTACAAACCAGATGGATGATTGGTATTGTGTAAAAATATATGAATTTGTCTTTTTGGCTGTTTTTTCACAACTCACAGCTGTGTAATCTTCCTGATTTTGCAGTATGCATGGTAAAAACCTGTGATATCTCTTCTGTGTCAGGATTTCAAAGATATAAGGTAATGATGATTTGTAATGTGTAAAGATATAGTGTTTGTGTAACATAAAGATATTTTTTTGTTATATAATATAAAAATATAATGATTCAATTCCGATGGTAGCAGAGGTTGCGCCCTTGGGCAAGGCACTCTATCCCAATTGTTTAGTCGTTTAGGGGTGATTTAAAGC
Source organism: Diadema antillarum (assembly GCF_040938485.1). Taxonomy (NCBI): domain Eukaryota; kingdom Metazoa; phylum Echinodermata; class Echinoidea; order Diadematoida; family Diadematidae; genus Diadema; species Diadema antillarum. The sequence goes on from NW_027270903.1 coordinate 5,646,506, forward strand.
TGTCAGTCCAGTGGTAACTCCCTCATAACCTTTTTGAGTGCTGCCCTAGCAACCACATTGAAAAAACAAAATCCCCAAACATAAAGAGACGATATGACGTCATTCAAAAGAAGACGTGAGTTTTGTCCGTTGGTTTGATGGATTTTGTATCTATTGATTTGCTTTGATGACCTGAGTGTTTCTCGGGAGAAGTTTTACAAAGTTGACACTATGAATGATTTTTACATTAACATCTCTGTATTGATTGACTGAGATACAAACGATAGGTGAGAGAAATTGACAGTTTGATGGGACTATGATCTTTTAAGGAATGAGAAGGAACATTGCCACTGCAAATGTCGAATTACCCACGGCAGCTGACCACAAGTCAACAGTGCTACTCAGCTTTGCTGTGTCTGCTTGCCCGCAATGCAAACACTATCTTTAACAGCTCTGCGTGTAGCCGCATTACCTAAAACAACAATGGTCGTACTGACTCTCGTACTCACTCTAGAATTAAGCCTCGCAAATGAATAGATCTCCAAAGAGAAGAGAGAAAAAAAATAGGAAAAAGTAAAAAAGGGGGGATGAAATAATGACGAACGTGCCAATTGCATATTTCCTTTCGCTCCACGAGATCTGAATGGCCTTATTGAACGGGGGCGCCATACAGAACAAGAAGGGATAAAGTGCGACGGGCGACCGCATCGGTCTGACAGCGGTTTCGCACCGGCCAAGGTTGCGCGCCCCCCGCTGCTCTCCCCCTTTACCCCCCTTTTCGCGTGGAGCATGCCCCCGGCCCGTGATTCGGCGAGGCGTAAGCATTGATAATCCATGTGTGAGACATAACGCAGTGAACTACGCTCGCACTCGAAGTCTCCCCCCATCTCCCTGTCTTTGACTTTACACTGCATATCAATGCATCTTTTCTCTGGCTTCAATGTATATATATTATATACTAGTATTTCTCTCTCTCCCATTTTTCCTCTTATATATTCATACATGTGTTTCACATCTTGTACTGTCTGTCAAATTAGTTATGTTTATTTCTTCTCCATTTTGCATGCATATATTCAACCTATTTGAGTCTTTAGATTCCATGTTAAAGAGAGGTGCAATATGTGTTCTATAGTGCTTTGTGTAGCTAAAAATTGGAATTTCATTTCATCATTGAATTCAAACATATAAAATATATATATTATTTATATCTAATATATCCAAGATATGTGATATATTTCATATATTTCTGTCATGTCACACCTTTCCTTCCTCAATCTCTGAGTCTCTTGTTATAATGGTCCAAAGTTGTCCAGGATGGGTGCCTGTTGTGTTTGCAGTTTTATTTTTGTTTTTGTTTTTGTTTTGTTTTTTCATTTGCCCTCCCATTGTTATAACCCTTCAACTTACTGATGGGTAATATTACCTCTGAGTTGAGGGAGAAAGTGAGTGCTAAAACCTTATAAAAAAAAGGCAAGAAAAAGCAAAAAATATACAAATGCACATATTAGAGAGAATATGGGCAGAAATTGGTACTATTCTCCACTCCTAGATAACAGGTAGAGAATCTGTATCAAAGGTTGAGTGCATTAACATTTCTGACCCTTTACATGGAACATTTGTTCTATGTACCCCAATCCTGTGCTCATACAAAGATCTAGTTGACATGAAATGTATGTGGGCCATGTGACATGGATGGCAAGATGTATTCAGGGCTGCCAAGCTTCCCTATTTCTGCTGGAAGATCTCCATAAACAAAACAAAAAAAGAGGAAAAAATCAAGAGATGTACTTTCGTATTTTGACAAGAGAATACAATAATTGTGGGAAATATTTAGATGTATGTACTCAGAAATAACCAGTATAGAGGCAGTCAAGCTTGATAGTATCATAAATATATCTATTTGTTATGATTTTATCAACTTGAATTGTGCATACTACTTGTACCATGTGTAGATTTCTTGACTAATGTCCTTTTTGTCTCTTTCTCTGTTTTCTTTTCCATGTGCCTTCATGGATGCCTCCTTCAACCCATCTCGATCCATTCCAGGTAAGTTTAAACCCATAAAATATAGATCTGTGTGATGAATACTGTAAAACGAGGAATGTTCACGTGCATTTTAATTTGGCAAATTTCGCGAGTGCCAACGTTCGCGAAATTAAAATGCACGCGAAAGTTCTTGCCTACACGATGCATTGGATGCCAGTGGCAACTTGCATAAATTTCATGCTCCAAGAAATGCCCTCGGCTCCAATTCGAGAAATTTGCGTGCCGTGAATATATCGTGTTTTACAGTATGACAATTTTTGTAAAATTTTAGCCGGAAATATAATACAAGTAATTTGTACCTCACTTGTGTATAGGTATTTCGGTATTTTCTCATCCTTGATATATCGGGAACGATTAAACCTAAGGATGGGAGGAACATTTCCGAATATCAACCTGGTCATTTGATATATTGTATGTGAGAGAGTTATGTTTTGTCTGTAATGGTATATACAGTAATGTCTGCCTGAGGTGAAAGTGAAATGCTGATAGAAAAAGTGCATCATAAGATCATACCAAAGTTAAATTAGTTCCGCATGTTGCTATATGGGGCAAGTCTCACTTTATGATCTGTAGCAATATACACAGCAAGGATGATGATATATTCTGGAAACCATCAAGACCTGAGGTAATCTTTTGTAATTTTGTCCTCATCAAATTGGCAACTCTGAATTCATCTGTTTTTTCATTTAATGTAGAAAGATTAGATAGAACTGTTAAATGTGCTAAATCTGCTCAAAATTTAAGGCAAATGCAAAAACTGTCTATTTTGAGGCAGAAGCATTAATGGTGAGCTTTTGAAATGTGTTGTTGATTAAATGATCACTTTTAAGCATTTAGCGATTTAGATGCTTTTGATAATTCTGCAATGAAAATGAAAAAAAAAAATAAAACAACCAGAATAGGGCTCAAATAAATGATAGGTTTTGATTTCATATGATAAAATATTCTGGGTCAATGATGAGAAGTATGATCAAATAAATCCTGCGTCAAAGCAGGCAAATGCAGTTTCCGTAATGTGATGGATAAAAACTGAATGAAGATGTCGGTGTATGGCAACATCATGTGTGTGGAAGCTGAGGATGCCACCGTTGGCCACAGAGACACGCAGTGAATGCATCTCAAAGGGGAAACCGGTATCAATGATTCCCTTCTGCTGAAAGAGAAGGCAGGGTGTCGCCGATGACTCCTAGGGTAATGATAATCACAGATGGAAAACAACGCTCGGGGAAAGGAAAAAAGGGGAAGAAAAAACACTAGGAAGAGAAAGAAGAAGGGGTTAAGTTCGGCGGGGTTCACGCCAAACCATTGACACCGCCGAATCTGCTTTCTGATCCGCGCTTGATGTGTTTTGCCACGACATGTGTGATTAAGTGGGGCAAGGAGATCATCGCAGAACACTCGTCAAATTCGGTTAGTCTCGCTTCCTGCCTATCTTGCGTCATCTGCGCTTGCTCTCCTCAACCTGTGACCAGTCGTATCGCTAGTTTGGTACCCAAAAATATTCCTTGGGTTCTACCCTACCATCCTTGAAACCTCAGTTTTAATGTCTTATTCTAGTTTTTTTCTCCATCCATGTTTGGAGATGACAAAAATAGAACTTGTTTTGCTCCTAAGTGCAAATGTCACACATACTCATCATCATTGATGGGAGATGGGTAAAAGAAAGAGGGGTCTGGATTGAGACTAAGCCCCAAACCAATCAAGTTGCCCAGAATGACATTCTTTTGAGTCTTCCCGATTACTTTCTCCGCTTGCCTCCATTTTACCTGCACCTTGGCATTGACTCTACTAGTCTCGTCCTTCCAGACTCGACATCAGTGTCACGCATCCATTATTGCACAGCATGATGTCACATATAAACTGTTTATACCTCAAATTCAGTTAAAGTGGCATTAGAGATTTTGAATCAAAGAAATATGGTTGCCAATAAAAGGTACGCTGAAATTATCCACCATGCTTATCATTATTTCCTCTTAATCATGCAGACTAATAATACTTGAATAGTTTGAAGTTTGCTTTAGAAGTAGTAACACAGATGTGAATATGTGGGCATATTATGATGAGATGTCCATCTACAAATGAATTATCCCCAGAGGTCCACTTCCAAAGTGTTGCTCACAATTAAACTTATTTGACCAGGGCATTTTTATCTCTGCATATTTGCAAGAACTACAGCCAAGTTTCGTCGTCTGGGTCCACTGATTGAAACACCTATGATTAAAGACCAGTCATTTGATAAGTGTGAAGCCCCTCCCATTTTTACGAGTTGGTTATATTCCACTTTCGTGTGAGTGGATCAGATATGATGGCAAAAAAAAAAGAAGTTTCCCGTGGATTCATCTTCTTGTTTCGTATTTCTTCATCGTGTCCATGACTGCAATTCCATTTCATTCACCATAGTGGCGGGACTAACGAAGTAATCGCGTAATTGCCGTTAATAAGCCTGCAGGAATACTACTCCGCCGCTGTGAATAGAATATTTGTTCCAGTGGTGGGGCATGTTATTGTCCCAACTTGTTAACGATCAGAAGATAATGATGATGAGTTTATTGCCACATGTGAATGGAGTCACTGTCTCGGGAGATGAAGTAGTGATTAAAGTACAATGTGTTAGATACCATTCGCTGCAGAGATATACACACACTCACTATTAAAGGTGTTTATAATTCCTAATATTCACCTGGAGCTAATTCAGAAAGATGTTTGATAGATTAAATAGACAGGACATTTATGTACGTATTATATGTTTGCATATTTGTGCGAGGTGTATATAGGTAATATGTTTGGATAAGGTGTATATAGGTAATATATTTGGATATACCTAAATGGATCCCAGAGATATGTTTATCAGTATATTTATGCCATGCATGTATTGCTACCTGCTTTCTTAAGTCAGTAGATGTTCTCTTTAAAAATCCACTCATGTGCCACAATTGGCAACATTTAGCAAAGCTTTTTCATTAAAAATGTTAGCATAAGTGCATGTCCATTACTGCCATAGTATGATCTTCATTCAAGGTTAATCAATGCTTTTTTTAAAAAAACGGTGTTGTAGTAACTTTGGGATAACTCCTCCCGCCTAGATCATATCGGCGTGCGTGCGTTGCTTCCAAATTTAACCAAACTAATGGATGGGTTCTGTAAGTGCCTGAAGGACTTATAATATTAAAGGATGCATCCCTTAAGCTGAACAAGTTTTTGGGCTCTTGGTTAAAAAAAGGATGCGCTCATTCTGAGAGGAGATGGCCGCCATTGTGTGTCACAAACATCTCAATATTTAATATAGTAGTCCCAATGACCTATTTACCCAATTGAGCAGATCCACTTATCCCAATTGACTGATGATAGGAAATCTGCCCAAAGAAGGCTAATGGATAGTGTCTTTGAAGATTTACAGGAAATACGAGTTGATGAGAAAATTATCCAAATTCTCTACTTTGAAATCCCAGATAGTTTCAGGCAACATTTGAAGAGTTATATCGCAAAATGAGCTATTATAAAACTCCATTCTTGTTAAGTTGAGATATTTGTGAGTAAAGCTGCTAAAAAAACAAAGAAAATAATTTGAAAATACAGGATATGTTTAATCATAACTTCTAGAATATTCCCTGTTATGTCACAAGTGAGATAATACTAGAAAGGTTTAATTTTGCTCTATCTGATGATTGATTTACTTTGAAATGTTTAAAATTGGTGCTTAGCTCATTTTGCAAAAGAACTCTTCATTTTCACCCTTCTATCTGCTTAGTTTCATCTGATAAAACGTCCTCCTATTCCCAGGTGCTAGTGGAATATGTCTAGAATAATCTTTTAACCTAATCATTACTGCTGTCATTCAGCTTGGACACGATGTCAATGTGAAATCAATATGGTGGTTTTGTAAGGCTTAGACGAAGTTTGTCCTGGCAGTTGGTTCCTTTGATTGCAAAACTTCAGGGCAATACATTAATGACAGCCCAAGAGGGGTGTGTCACATCGAAAAATACACAAAATGGCAAAATTCCTCCCATTCTGACATTCAGTGCGCTAGAAGAATGCATTTGCCGTAAAATATATTCCTTTTTTATAGGTCTGAGTGGAGAAGGGAGGGAGAGTTTGAGTTTGAGATTCAAAATGGTTGCATTAGTAGAAATCCAGCTCCCAAGCAGGGTGTCAAGAGCATTTTGGCGCCAGCGTGCGTCTGTTCTCCCGAGGGAGGGGGGAGGGGTGAGGGGACTTGACATTGGTTGGAGTGTTCGCGCCCGTGCTGGTCGCAATAATGCAATTTTCGCCAAATTTGCGCTCTCTCGTAATCTCCAGAGCCCCTGCCCCCTGTTTGACCGTGGGGGTTAATTACTGGTTACTCGTATAAAGAGATAAGGCTGTTGGCCCATGTCATTCCCTCCCTCTCTCTCTCTCTCTCTCTCTCTCTCTCTCTCTTTCCCCCTATTTCTTCTGTTTCTTATATATCTCTCTGTCTCACTTTTTGTTTTTTTGTTTTTCATGTGGGGTCATCAGTGGAGGCAACGGTTGCTCTCCCAGATCCCAGATTTACGTCTTTCACCGACGATGATTGACAAATTATCGGAAACCCGGCATCCAATTATGACGACTTGACGATAGTAGCTGGTTGGACGTGGCTGGAGTGTACAGTCCGTTGTTGGACTCCAGGGACGGGTAAAGGAAAAAGGAAGCAATTATCAATGGGTGGAACGGATAATTCATAGTGTTAGTGGCACAAGGGGCCACAATTTCACATCAAATTCAAAAAGCAATTGTTGTGATTCAGTGCCCTTATGTTACAACTGCTGTGGCATCTTTGATCCGATTGCTAACAATGTTAAAAATATTCATACACTGAGATATACGGAAAAAAAAAAATTGAGAAAATGTGAATTCCTTTGTCAATGGAACATTGACTCTAAAGAATTATTCGAGTGCATTTGATCTCTTGAATAGATATGTCATGTGATCTCATGTACGGTTTTGTCATATGTGATCGATCACCTGAGTACCTAGTTGTATCAGGTGACTACTGTAGAGTGGTTACTGCCAAAAACATTTTGTGGTCATGAAGGTTGATCTGAGCCTTTTGTATGTATGGAGGATCTGTGTATATCCCGATTTGTGAGATACCCTGTGAATCCCCCTTTGAGCATAATGGAATCTTCCATCATGGGCATAGCTGCATTTGTCAAATTGGAAGAAACCACTCTGCCACAAAGGGGTCAGGGTCTTCCTCAGTGAATCATTTATACTGTCATAGCATCTGGATGTACAGAGTTTCATAAAAAAAGCCTTCGGGTATATATCCTCCTGTCTTCAGAGCCGTAAAGTTTATGGAAGTTTTGTATCGCTAAAAATATGATGACATTACAAGCAAGAATTAAAGCTGTAGAGTTCTATCTCTTGCCAGAAAATAATTATAGAGAAAAATAAGTGGTCAAGGATGGTTGGGGGAGGATGGCTTTTATCGCTTGTTGGTAATCCAATTTCTGCCAGGATCGACACCTTTCAGCACGGGGGAAAAAAGGCCTTTTTTTTGCAGCTGTCGTGCCCAGTAGATACAAGATGGGGGATGAGTTGCCTTTTTGCGTTAATTTGATTTTAGCGAAATATTTATTCAGTTTGGGTTTCTTTCGACACTGGGAAGAGGGAGCTAGGAGGTGGTTTGTTGAACCGAAGACATCTGAGCACAACCGAAGGAGTGCTTTGCACAAACTGGGGCCTGTGGATGCATGTGTTTTTCAATTGATATGTATGACTGTGAATGCCTGCAATAGTGTTATGAACCTAAGAATCTATTTTGTTTGTTTTGCTGTACATTCACACATGCATACTTGAAGATGCACAAAGGGATGTGTATGTATGTTTCTCTATATTATACACACATGTATGTGCCTGTATGTGTGCATGCGTGTGTGTGTGTTTGTGTATGGATTGAAAGATTATAGCAAGATGGAGATATAAATACATGGATAGGTAGATATACACTAGAATATGTATATTGCTTATTTTTGCATTATATGTTTTGTACGTGCTCGTATATTCTTTGTTGAAAATGAAAATAAATGAAAGTAAATAAAATCAACTTAGGAGACAACAAACTGATTGTGATTCTCTCTCTCTGTCTGTCTCTCTCTGTTATATGTTTCTCTTATATCTTTCTCTCTCTATTATATGTTTCTCTTATATCTTTGTCTATCTATTATATGTTTCTCTTACATCTTTCTCTCTCTATGATATCTTTCTCTCACACAATCTTTGTTGCTTTCTGTTTCTACCCTTTTCTCTCTTTTTCTCCCCATATTTGCTATATATGATTTCTGTGATCAGAGAGATTCATATGTTTCTCTCTTTGCCTTTGAAAGGTAATTTTGACACACTGAAGGCCAATTTTTCATCGTGTCAGACTCGGGAATCCAAGAGCTGTCAAGAGTAATCCCCAATGAACAGAGAGTTCTAACGTCTGAGTGCAGGGCTGGCAGCAAAGAATGGGTATTATATGAATACAGAGAATATATTTCTCTTCCTACTGACAAATAATAATATCTTGTTTTTCACAGCTGGGTTTCAAGTGAGAAACATTCCTCTGCCCTTTCTCTTCTCGACCGAAGACACGCGTGATCTTTGATGGCGCGACCATCGATCGTATGTGCGTAATTGTCTCGTTCAGACGACATGCATAACGTTCGTCTCCATCATACGGAGAGACGTGTCTTTATGTTGTCGTGGACTTTGTCCACATAAAGCGGTGATTGAGAGAGGGAGGAATAGACAGTCAGAGAAAGCATTTATTACATCGGGGATACCATGTTAAGGAGTAAATATTCGAAAATAGTGTGTTGACCTTGTACAGGTGGCAAGCATCTCGAAACAATGGTGCTTAGTGGTGTCCATGATTCTCTCATGATGTGTACAGTTGGATTTTGCGGAAAGAATGCTTTTTCAGGCACATCTTGTCAGCCCATTATGTAGAGTGATTGTTTGCAATTAGGTGGAGATTTATCCAGAAATATTTGATATTTATGATAATTAGATGTGGATTACTCGGTTAATGTTTATTTTATCTTGAACGGCAATACAATTTTTTGCAGTTTGATGCAACTTCAAGATCAGAGATTTTGTGCAGATGTACATGATATCACCTGGGGAGTGTACAAAGTCGCAAGATCTTGTTTAATTTCTCGCAGATCGGCAGTTGTATAGGTCAGCCTTCAGTATCACCCGGGCGTTCGCCACAACAAGGAACGCATCTCCCGTGGCAGACCGTTAGATGTGCTCAAATTGGGATGGGATTCACTTTGAAAGGCGCTCGGCGGAGCGTTAATACTGAAAGTGGGTCAAGACGCGCGGAGACGGAGGAAGACAGCCGAAATTGCCCTCAATTCCGGGTCAGGAAAAGAGCAAATGTCAATATCTCTAGGGAGAGAGAAAAAAACAAAAACAACAACAAAATCCCCTTCCATAGACCCCCCCCCCCCACATCATCTCTCAGCTAAACTTACACAACAAAGCATACGTAGAATGGCCATCATGCCGGTAGTATTGATTTGCCTTTTATTTATATTTTTTATTACTCTGTGTCCTACTAGCCACATTCTAACCCCCATTTCCTCACAGCTAGATGCCAAAGCAGCCACAATATGAAATATGGTGACTGGTTTGTAAGTCACACTCGACACATGCGACACAAATATATCTGTTTCTTTTGTGTCTTATTCATGTGAAAAAGCACACATTGTGTGGTGATAGTGTATCCATTTGCCAATGTAGCATGAAACTATCATTTCTCTTTGAGGCGACATGCTAGAAGACAAACTGTTAATCATTTGCTTGCATGAACACATGATGATATCCACAGCACACAGTTGTATTGTGATGGCCCCCAGTTAGCGCACTTGTATATCACCCTTCCCTTTCAGCTTGTCAGCTTTGAAGGCTGTGCATAAGGAAAAATATTGGAAACCTTGGGTCTTCTGCCTCTAGCCTTGCATTTGAGGCAATGTCACTCTTTAAGGCGCTACTGTTTCAGTAGGAGTGTGTCGTAGTTATAAGGTCATGTCTTGCCCGAGGCGACTGATCAATGGCAACAGTACAACCCTGTATGAAATTTTCAACAGTTCACGTCTGATGCTGCATGAACTGCCCTAATCACTACTTGTGCTGTGACCGCCCCCCCCCCAAAAAAAAGATACAAAAATCAATTGAAGATGTGAAGGGTTTGTTTGCAAAAACCGATAAGTCCATTTTTGAAGATTTTGAAGTACGATCTCTGTCATAAAGTACAAAATAATACCTTTTGAATGATATATTGGTCACTACATATAAAGGTATATTTTTGAAGTTATGGTCAAAAGAAGCAAATTTTTTCTTATTATTCTCCTTATTTTTCTTGACCTTTAATTGCAAATATCTCCATTTGGCATATATGGACTTATCGGTTTTTGCAAACAAACTCTTCATGTGTTTTAGGCTGCGTTCATGCGAAACTAGAATTGCGTTTCTAAACACGTTTAGTCGCTAAACGTGTTTAGTTGCGTTGCGTTCATGCGATTTTTCCATTTAAACGCGTTTCAAAACGCCGATCTGAAACGCGGAAAAAAGGGCGTTTTGAATCATGATTCTGCCAGAATCACGATCGCAGAAACCGCATGAACGCAACCGTGATTTCAATCATGATTCTATGACGTCATTGTGCGCTGTGCGCATGCGTGTCTCGTGGGGTATCCCCAAAGAGATTTTCCCCAGTGGTGGGGAGGAGAAAAATCTCTTTGGGTATATATCCCACAGCTTCTTGCTCTGTTCGCGCGCTTGTGTACGTCTTAGAGTCGTGTGTTTCGGTACCATACTTGCACTTGTTTGTTTACATCAACGCCATACACCGATTATATGCTAGTATCTAACGTTAGCTGTTTAATATAATAAAACATGTAATTACTCTCCGATTGAGTTGATAAAAATAATGGCTGCAGCGCTGTGTCTACCAAGGGAAAGAATTGGAATTAGGAATATTCCTCGATCTGTGGGTAGAGCCTGAATGCCACACCTTACTGGAAAGTATTCACCGAAATAAAAACGAAAAGGCCTATAATAAACTGACTGATCAGTTGGCATTATAAGGAGGTCTGGCTCGAGTTGCAGAGACAAGGTCAAACTGCGCAGTGCGCTGCGCAATGGCAAAGGATGAGCAGAGCCAGAATCAGCGTTGCGAAAGCCCGCATGAACGCTCTTCCGCCGAGACCGTGATTTGAAACGCCGTTTTGAATCATGATTCATGTTTGTGATTCTGGCTACGAAATTCGCATGAACGCGGCCTTAGTGTTGCAGATTTCATGCGGCTTGAAACTTTTGATGCTTCAACTTTGCTATCTTCACAAGATATGGATATAGGACTGATGTGGTGTATATTGGTACAATATTCTGGACCATCTTAGTGTCAAACCACAAGAAATATTTCATCATGGATGTCCATCAGAATTTAGACGGCAGAATATTTTTTCTAGTGCTGTGTTTTTGTATGAATATACAAGTACATGTATGATCAAACACACAAGCTAGATGGAAAAAGAGAGAACGAGAGTGAAGCAGAATGCATCGCGAGTGTCACAATCAAATCTGATGTAATTTTTGGATCAGGTGAATAACATTTGTCTGTGTAATCATGGCAGAAACTTTGTTTGTCATGAATATAAGTTTTTTTTTTTTTCTGTAGAGAAAAAATTCAGTCTGTTCAAAGGAATAGAATAAAAAGAAAACTTTGTGAAGCAAATCATGTATTTTAGATATGGGCTCTAATTATCCATTCAATTTGAAGTTTATTCCGCACCATTGCAACCTCATACAAACTTTTCTCGTGATACCTTTCAAAATTGCTCGTGGTAGAGGCTTCAAAGCAGTTTAATTCCCTAAAGATCGTGGTCCATCCGATTGTTAAATGAATCTTTTTCTGCATTCAATGCCCGGAAATTTGTTGAAGACAAGAGCCGCGATGGTCCACCACCGCTTTGGTCCCTTAGGTTAAGCGGAGATTTATTTCCCCAAAGATTGGCGGATTGGAAGGTATGATGGGAGCTATACCCGCCTTTTTGGACGGTTGGATGAGCTGTGCGTGGATTGTAAAACGTTCGGCAATCTCGGCGAGCTTTCCTCACGAGCGACCAGTTCCGTGAAGTGCATTTTTAAGGCAAACAGCGTTTGGAAGCCCCCCAGAGAGCATGGGGGAGAGAGATGGGAGAGAGCTAGGAGAGGGGGGAGCTGGTGCAATTAAAATTAATCAGGGGGCAATTTTTTCGGCTGTGACCAATTGCCCCTCGCCGTCACTTCGTTTTTTGAGGTACGAGCGAGCCGCGGCGGTGACAGAACGGAAAACGAGCCTCTCCATCATTTATGGGGGCTCAAGCAACGATGATGAATACATGCTGATGTCCGAGGCCTTCCCCCTCGAATCTTAGTTCGTGTTAGATGGACGCTTGGCTCGTTGCCGTTAATGTCATCCATTTGCCCTCAAGATTTTTCAGTTTTGATGAGATATATGATATGTTATAGTTTTCATCATTTTTAAATCTGCATACAGCTGTATGAGATTTAATTCTTTAATAGATTTGAGTTTGATACTGTATTTATCATGGACTGATTGATAATGTTCAAGAAAGAGTGAGAGGACTCTTTGGATTTGTTCCCCCAATATTTTTTTTTTTTTTTTTTTTTTTTGGGGGGGGGGGGGGCGAAGGCACTTAATGCTGCGGCTTACCTGACCATATGTTGTGGACAATATACTGTAGTACAAGGTTTAGCTGATGTGCAACTCCCTTTGAAAAGAAGAAACATGGAACGACATGCATGAGGAAAAAAGATGAAGAAACAGTGATGTTCATGAAAAGAGGATGAATGGGAAAAGAGGAAGGAAAAGAAGAAGAAAATGACCTGAAGTAATAAACCCATTGTGTGCATTGAGTGCTGATTGGTACAGAAAACCTCATAGCATTGTACACACTGCCCAAAACACATGGCACAAAAAGGGTTCATAGTACTTTATCCCACTGACGCCCACTTCTTCATTCTACCATTGCAATTATTGTATGGTATCTGTTAGTATAAACCTGTTAATGTCAGTGATAAAGTTAAAGTGCTTGTGACCCCATCTTCAGGATAATGTCCAAATGTGTGCAAAAATCACAGAGGCAAATATTCTTTTACATCATCATTGGGCATAGAAATAGAGAGTTATTATTTCTTTTGAAGTTTTACCTTGGTTTAGGAGAACATTGTAATATTTAGTTACTGTCCAAATTGCCATACAATTACACAAGGTGATTATCGTACGTTTATACCGATGCACAGTCTTGCTGTGCTGCTGTTTTGTTTGGTTTTGCCCAGTTTGTTAAAATCCACCATGCGCTCATTGAGCTTTCCGCCAGCACCTAGTACCAGTGTCATGAAATATGCCACGTTAGTAGGATGGGGGAAAGCTTAAACATGGAGTGAATATAATATCTATGGTTAAGGGTGCAAGTTAAGAATAGATTGGAGGGGAGGGGGGCAAAGACAAGGGGAATCATGAGATGGGGAGGGGGGAGGGGGGGGGGACTATAGGGAGAGGATGCTGATGCTGTAGGACCGGAGAAGATGGAGACGAATCACCACCGCACGGAGCATAACTCAGCGCGACACTTCCACACGTGACCCGCTCCCCCGGGGGGCACCAAACGACCACGCACGGCGATCGAGACTCGCATCTGTCCGGAGTAGATTCTCAAGCCCCGACGACGCTACGAGGAGCTAACTCGATATGTGTGTGCATACAGTGTATACCAATACGTGTAGAGAGATAGACACGTAGGAAGGGCTGTGAATGTATGCTTTTAGATGTACATGTTTATCACTTGCCTTCTGTTGTTGTGTTTATTTGGATGGATTAGAATGTTTTTTCTTCTTTGAGAGAGAGAAAAAAAATCATTCCAATGAATGTTTATCGATGCACATGTAATGATATGATGTCTTTCTTGTAAACTGGTGTTTAAAATGTGTGTACCAGTAACAGGGTTTATTGAGCAGTTAGTTACATAGCAATAAAACACCAGGCAGAAAGGGGGGGGGGGAGTAGGCTTTGGGATATATACATGTATATTGTACATAGAGAGAAAGGAGGAATACATAATTTATTTTAAAGACAGCAAGAAGGGATAACAGTCCGCTAATTTTATGTGAGATATTGTGATTAGAGGATCAGAAGTCAGGGCTGCTGGATTTATGCCCCTCTGTAAATGATGTATGGATTTTGAGGGTTCGTGTGATCAAGGTATTTGGAGCAATTTATACTGAGGTGAGCCATGGGGATCTTTCTAGTTGGTGGAACTTGGAGAAAATTTGATGAAGGAAAAATGATGCTCAAGCACGCAGGTAATCCATGTCCTTTAGCCATGTGGATGTGCAGGTGCATCAGTAGGTAATAATCACAGCAGTCTTTATAATGTGGAATTCTCTGGGGGTAGTATTGAGGAGGTCATGCTAATAGTCCCTTGCATAGATAATTTTGTAATGCTGTCACGGTTATGGTGAGCCTTATATGTCACAGTCCCACACATTGTGATCTGTGTGAGGAGACAGAGTCACTGAGGTGCACATCTCAGGGCAATGCCATTGACACAACCCTGTGCATATGAGCTCCTTTTTATCATGCTGGGCATCAAATTCGCACCCCCAAGTGGATGCCATCATGTCGATTAAGGGGTCATGGCGGGGGACCAATCAATCGCGTGTCTTCTCTCTGTGGCATCCCATCTCTGGCGCATGCCAACTGCTCGACACGTTTAGGCCGTGGTGATGGTTTTCATCAACCGCAATTAAGCAAAGACATGCACAGCCGTGATCACTTTTCATGAGCATAATGAGGTATCAATTATGTCTGAAAAGCATACAGACATGCCAGTCATTTTTTTAACAGTGTATACTCACACATTTTGTCAACTTCTAGAGTGTTGCGGTTTTCACCTTCATCCTGAGCATTGTGAAAAAGTTAAACTTTGACTGAGCACTGTAAGAGAATCTTGTGTTGTGCCGTGGCGCTAACGCTCTGTTGACGTTCCCAGGCGGTGCTTGAATTCCCGCTGCCCGAGTTTGGCCCGAAAATTTACGCGCAATCTAATTCGTATCGGATGTAGGTTAATGTGTGCTCACGAAAGCAATGGAGCAGCTGCAAGAGAGGGGCAAAACGTCTTCATTGCTCCCAGGGAAAACTGGGATGGTAACGCCACTGCATGTTGGAGTAAGGAGATGCGGTCGTCTATCGGTCTGCATGTAATTGAGATGGGGGGGGGGGGGGGGAGGTAGGAGGGTAGGATGGGGGCATGCAAGGGGGGAGGGAGTCTGGGAGAGGAGGGCAAGACACATTTGTTGATAAGCCAGTTTGGAGTTAGCTCATGTACATGCGATGGATACAAATGACCTTTCTTTTTCCGGTTGGTTTTATACAATATTCACTTCGCTTGTTTTCAAAGCAACATGATGCATTCTAAAATGCTTGCCCATTGAAACAGTTTATGAATTTCATCAATCACGTTTGCACACAGGATGAATTTGCATATTCCAAGTGACCAGAATGATCTGTCCATTAACACTTGGGAAAGCATCCATTTTACTCTTTTGAATTGAATGTATTAACACTCTTTCTCTATTGATATTTCCAAATACCACTTTTGCTGGCTGGTGGAAGTGCTCGCAAGCACCATTTGTAAGAATCACCTTAGATAATCATTACATCACAGATGCTTATCTCAGTGAATTTAAAAACCAACTTGCCGTATTGGTACAAATGATGTTGTTGTTTTTTTCCTGCTCATGCACATAGTGGAACCCGCAACTGGCTAATTGTTTTGACTTTTTCTGCTCATGTGCAAAAGCGGAACTCTGAACTGGGTTATTGTTTTAATTTTTTTTCCCCTCTCAACTGCAGTAGCATGTTTTCATGGATTTGCATAAATGATGCATTCTGATCGTTTTTACTATGTCGTGCACACTTTTAGAGGAAGGATTAGATCCCCAAAGGTAGATGTCTCAGGAGTAATCACAATGAGACATTAGTAGAACTGATGATTGCTGAATGAAGTTGAGTAGATGATGTCCTCATGCTCATCATTTGCATAGATGCCTGTCATGACAACACAATTCAGCTTCTGTCTCCAGATGGTAGATATTAGATATTAGGTAAGCTTATATAGCCTCCTGACACAAAATAATGCTAGCTAGTAGAGAAGAAAAAACATTAACAGAAAAGCTAAGAGATGAGAGATGATGTTCAATCTGGAAGAATATTCTCGAAGAAAATTCAGCTCTGTTAAACCATTGAGAATGTGCTGATTCTGCTACAACACACATTTCCTACATTCACCTACCAGAGTGTACTTGGGACTGGCCTTCAATGGGTTAAAGATACACCCCTTTAAAAAAATCCAGATCAGTGTTTTCCTATCTTCCTAAGATAGCTCTTTAGTGGCCCCACATATTTTAGGCAAGGAATATCATGACCTTTGATCACAATTTCTGGGAATAATACTGCCCTCTTTGTTTGCATGGTGTCAGACAAAACAAAAGGTAAATTATTCATCACATCTTTAATTGTCATCCTCCAAAAAATGAGACATTGACAAGAATTGTATGGATGTCATATTCTGCTAAATTCAGGAAGAGTTGATTACAATAATCATTGGCATCTATTGTCAAATATAGGCCTTAGATTTGAAAAAAAAAAGAATACACCAAAAAAGCTAGACAAATAGAAAGAATAATGCCTTGGGTAAGTCAATGAATTTCAATAAAGGAAATGAGAACAGGAATATACTATAACCCCCCCCCCCCCCCCCCCGAAAAAAAAAGCCTCCTCAATTTATTACCAGCAGTCTTCGCTGCCCTAATTGGTATTTCTGCATTCTGTGTTTGAAGGCTCTGGGGTACCAAATAGTTGGGGGGACCAGGGGGGCAAATCAATCAGGGTTTGAGGCGCATTCAAATATCCTCTGGCAAGATTTTTAAGAGGACATCCTTCGCCCAAGGTGCTAGATGGTTCACTTTGTTTGACCTGTTAACCCTATCATAGTTCCTGGCAAGTTCGTCATGTGCAGTAGCAATAAAAACTTCATGTTATGGTTTGAAGAGGGTTAATTTCATTTGCTTTGCTTTTAAAGGGGAATGGGGACATACCAATCAATTAACAAATGGAAAGTAGATAGGGTAGATGAAAAGAGAGAGAGAGAGAGGGAGAAGTAGAAGGAGAGAAGATATTGATTGAGAAAGAAGAAGAAATATATATGTCACAAAAATAGATTGGTGTTCGTGTTTATATTGGGAGGGGTGAATATATAAGTGAATATAATGAGTATATATATATATATATATATATATATATATATATATATATTTCTAATATGTTGAGAGATAGAGAAAGAGATAGAGATAAAGAAAGAGTGATGAATATACAAACATAAAGAGAGAGATAGAGAGATACATAGGTAGATAGAGAGGGAAATATCAAATCAGCACAAAAATAATATGAAGTCAGAAAAGATGGAAGTATTTAAATGTATGCATTCAACCATTCCCATGTAACAGTGACTAATGACAATCTTCTTTTTTTTTCTCTCTCTCTCTTTCTCTCCTGCTTTGCACCTGTTGCATCATGGGATATCTCTGCCTAAAATCTCCGTCCTTCAGGTAAGTCTTGCTTCTCCTTGTATGACATTGGCAATGCGGTGTGCAAGTTTCTCACTTAGCTTATTCATTGTTGTAAGATGAGGATATCTTTCTGATGTTTTTGGTGTTGCCATAGAAACCGTGAATGGAGTGATGCTACATTTGTTCCATGTACATTGAATACACTCAGGGTTGGCTGAGAATTGCAGCACTCGTAGTAGACATTATAATCGATATAACTGGGTATAAACGGCACCAATATACAATAATATCCTGAATCGTGGACTGCCCGATATCTTGAGGCAAGTGGAAGCGAGGCATCTCAAGAAATATAAAAATATTGAAACATTTTCATCTAAAAGATGATACTAGCCCTCATGTGAGCAGAAATGTGAAAAATGCAGAGATGAGGTTAGCTGTTGTCTTCTTTTGGAAGTGGTATGACAGAAGAAAATTGGAGAGAAAGAATAGAAAACTGCTAATCTCTCTCTTTCTTTTTCAAGATATGGATACATATATCTATATCTATATAAATGCATAAATGTAAAGAGAGCAATAGATGACTAGATAGATAGATCGATGGAAAGAAGAATACATGAAGGGAGGGATGGAGGGAGACAAAGAGTAGTGTTAGGCTACGGCGGACAAAAAAAGGAAAGTGCCCAAATAGGAAATGCAAGAGAAGTGAAGATAAAAAGGGGAAATTCTAGCCAGATAATGGTGCTGGGGGTTGATGTTATTTCTGACATCGGACACCACCGTGTATGCCCAGACTCTAAAAGGCACTGCCGCCAATGATTTGCCGCAGCTATTTAGGAAGGTGACCCAGTCCGTTCGGAGGTCAACTTTCATCTGCACTTTCTTTCTGTTGTGTGGCTATATCTCCTTTTTTAAAATCTTCCCCTCCAAAGTTAGTAGAGAAATATCAGAAGTGACCAAACTGGGTGTAAGGTCTTCCTCAGTATTAACCATTTATGTGTGTTGAGTGCCAATTAGCACTGAAAACCCCATAGCATTGTACACACTGTCCAAAACTCCCTGGCACATAAAGAGTTAAGCATACTCTTCTCTCTGTAGGAGTGTTGCTATTGGTAATGTATGGGTCATACTTGAAAAATATAATTGTGTACAAGGCTCTCCCCCTGTACTTCATCCATGCTAGTCTGTGAGAAAGATTCAGCTATCTTGGATGTTTGAAAAAATGTGATGCATATGTTGGTATATGATGAAATGAGTTTTCCAAACATGCTAGGAGAACATTGTGAAAGGTGTAGAATGATGGATGGAAGCGGGTTCGCGTGTCATCACCCCAGAATTGTCTTCCACCGATGAGATGAGATGATGCGATCAATTAGTGTCTGTTTTTAGGGGGTTGCGGTGGTGGTGGAGCATCCAAAGAGGTTAATAGCTCCTTAAGAGATGCTTAAAGAGTGGAGCTAATGTGGTAAATGATGATGCTGACACTCGGAGCTCTTGACATGAATCTGGTCGTTCGCTTGTGACTCATGCACAGGTACAAACCAAACCACGAAAATGGTTTTCTTGTCCGATGAACTTTGGGGATAGCATCAATCAGGAATCTGCATCTTTCTCTCTTTCTATCTATCTCTCTCTCTCTCTCTTACAGTGCTGCCAAGTCATCCTGATTTAGCAGGCTTCTTCCCCCTCCTAAAAACTTCCTGAATCTTTTTTTAATTTTTTAATTTTTTTATTTATTTATTTATTTATTCATTTATTATTTATTTTTGTTTTTTCTATTACTGTTTATTTCCTAAAATTTTGATATGAATAAAAACAAACCCTCCCTGATTTAGAAATTATTTTGATCTGTTCAGATGCATGTAGAGAGATATTAGTCTTACAAATCTCCGTCTTTATCCTGTCGAAGATGAGATATTTTGTTATAGCACACATATTGCCTCTGCCTCTGTATATAGATATTTTTTTCAATGTTTTTTTTTTGGGGGGGGGGAGGGAAAGGGGAGGAGCAAATAAAAAAAAAGGAAAAAAATACAAACAGCTCACGTCAAAGATGAACAACGGGAGATGCTGACTTAAAAAAAAAAAAGATTCTGTAGCTGCTTCTGAGAGCACAGAAGTGGGTCACGGTAGGCAGCGGAGTCTATTTGGGTGGTTCCCCTGGCCATGCATGGCAGAGCGCAGGGCCGAAAGAGGCACCTAGATGGGCTCTGAATGCAAAATGAGTTGATGGTCTTCCGTCCCCCCCCCCCCCCACCACCCATTTCACACCAAAGACGAAGGCACTTGCTCTAAAAGCAAGAGCAGCTGCATTTATTGATGCGTGCATTGCCTGTGTGTGAATGTATGTGTGCGTGTGTGTGTGTGTGT
Source organism: Diadema antillarum (assembly GCF_040938485.1). Classification (NCBI taxonomy): domain Eukaryota; kingdom Metazoa; phylum Echinodermata; class Echinoidea; order Diadematoida; family Diadematidae; genus Diadema; species Diadema antillarum. The sequence continues at coordinate 5,666,546 of NW_027270903.1, forward strand.
GTGTTTGACATAATATAGAATAAGATGATAGTCGGGTCATCTCAGGTATAATACTGCTTGAACGTAAGACACCGGTAACCATGGTTACAGTGATGATGTTCACTGATGCCAATGATGATGTTAAATGATGTTGATGATGTAATTGGTGATGGCACTTCTTATAATGATGTCTTTTATGGCTTTCTTCCCCAAAACAACACCACCATCAACAACAACAACAATGAATATTATGAGACCATTACTGAAACAATATTATACAAACAGAAAAGAAAGGTGACATGAAGTTTTTTCGAATAATGGAAAAAATGCTTTTTGAATGAAGAAACATTTAAAGTGTTTTTAAAGTAAAGAAACATATAAAAGTATACAGTTTAGATGTCATCAGAGGTCATACACTGTATGGAGTACTTTTTCTGCCCCTTCTGCTGAGTTTTTGTTTGTGTGCCACCGTGGATCAGAGAGGATTACGAATAAAAGAGGCTGAAGGTGATGTTAATATGGTGATGGATAATGATGATAATGGGTATGAGTAGTAAATATAATGAGTCGTTGAGGTCTTGTAGAGTAAATTGTTCAAATGTATGCATAATGAATGTGCTTCTACTTGAGATTTTCAGTTGTACCACTGACTCAAAGGCCACAGCCACATGGTGAGAATAGATATGGAGATATAAGGTTCTATATATACCTTTTATGTGACTCCTTCTTGCCATGTGCTTTTTTTTTATTGCACACAATCTGAGCCTAGCTTTTCAATGTGAGTTGGCAGTGTTTGTGTCCCATAAGCTTTGCCGTGTATAGCTCAATTATGTTGAGTAGGGAACTCGCTACAGGATGAGACTTTAGTTTAAGGGGTTTTTCGGATGAGATGAGAGGGCTAGGCTGGCATAGGGGTGGGGTGGGGATGGGGGACGGGGGAGAGGGGTGACGAGGAGGATAGAAAAGAGCGCGTCATCCTTCTGAAGCGAAGATATAAGACGGAAAAACGAAAATATGGTCAATTTGTGGCCGTGGAAAAGTAGGTTAGCTGCCAAACGGCTTTTGCCCGGGAAATGAAAATGGATGCGCCGCTCTTTTCGGAGCATAAGGAGATTTGTTCGGGGGTTGAATGACTGGAGATGGGATATTCCTGTTTAGGAGGAAGGCTGGAAAAGGATGCTGGAGGTCTCGATGGGTGGAGAAGGGGACAGAGACACAAGAATGTGAGTGATAATGGATGAGAAGAAAAACGGGAAAACGGAAGACAAAAAACTGTAAAGGATGCGAGATTTCAAGGGGAGGGCGAGTCAGATTTCTTGCCTTGTGAGAGTTTTTGTGTGTGTGTTAGGAGCTACTCAAGTGACAGATGTCGAGTGTCGAGGCTTTTAAGTTAATTTTGTGAGTTGTTTCCATTTATTCATTGGCGTAATTTCCTGGTTTTGCTCGAGAGCTCTCGAGGTGCGGTCTCGCTTAGCCGTCAACATCCGAGGGTGCTGGATTTGTTTTATTTTATCATCCTGTTAGTCTGAGTGTGTGTGTGTTTACTTCCTGGGTATTAAAGATTGAGTAAAATTCTTTCCTATCATATTTTCACTTGAAATCTCAGCTATATGAAGTACGTGTTTTTGTCAAATCTGATAAAAAGTATCGTTTTGTCGTCTTTTATATTGAAATGCTATTTGTGGACCGTGTGATATGTTTCCTTGACTCGACCTACGAAGCCAATACTCTAAAACTTCTAAAGGGATGTAACACAACAATTTGTATTTCTTCCAATTTGCATTCATCTCGCCCTCTGTAATCTAAGTCTGTCTCATGCAGTTGACCCTCAGTATTATACTCATTATAATAATTATGCATAGGTCCTATGTACATCCTTGTCTCCCCCCCCCCCAAAAAAAAAAAAAGATACACACATACACACAAACACATTCACATACACATACACACAATAAAATAAGCATGGCCAATGGCAGTAATGAGAAGCAGGGTAGCATAATGTGACACAGATTTAGATCAACTGTCCCCCCTCCCCCCCCCCCCACCACTCCCCCTTCCCCTAAAGGCCCTCACCCCTCCCCACCCCCATAAAAAGAATGACTGATGTATTATTTGCCTTCCATTCTCCACCCTATCTCATTCTCTCATTTATACATGTATATCTCTTGTACCCATGAGGGCAGTGTGCATATTTTTCTTCTTCTGGAGCAAATGTTTGCTGGCGAATTCTCCTAAGTCTGAAGGAAAAAAAAGAAATAACTGGGAGGGGGATGAAATTCAAAGTGACCTATATTACATCAGTGGTAGCATGGGAGATATATCATTGGCATGAAAAATTATGCAATGACTCGTAGTTGTGTTGTCCAAATAAGGCCATTTATGATGGCTTTTATCAAAAGAATAGTCAATGATGATATCCCGGGTTATGATAATAATGGTGATGATTGTGATTACAGTAGTAAAGATAATGAACTTTATGACTACGATAGTGCTAACTATAGTAAAAGCTGTTGCAGGAAATGGAGTTATGCTAGTGATGAATCTGAATGAATATGAATGACACCTAGTATGATGGTTGAAGATGGTTTTAGCTATCTTTGATTGATGATAGTAAAGAAATTATGAACAATAGGAATAAAAAACAAATAGGAGGTCAGAGACATTTTCCCAAGTTGTTTTTGCAAATTTACACCAAAGATATTGTAAATGCCCCATTGCCCTAGAGCATGGTGACACAATCGCATGTTGTTAAATTCACAGACCAACTATGATTACGTGAAGTTTGTAAGAAGTAAACACTTGTTAGAATAACAGCATATACAGTATCTATTTATCAACCGTCATATCCATCAACAGAAACATCCACCTGGTTGTAATCTTTGAAAACCATCTATGTCTTTATCAGTCCATCTTTTCATCAATTCATCCATCCATCCATCCATCCATCCATCCATTCATCCATCCATCCATCCATCCATCCATCCATCCATCCATCCATCCATCTATCCATCCATCCATCCATCCATCCATCCATTCATCCATCCATCCATCCATCCATCCATCCATCCATCCATCTATCCATCCATCCATCAATCCATCCATCCATCCATCCATCCATCCATCCATTCATCCATTCATCCATTCATCCATCCATCCATCCGTTGATCCATCCATCCATCCATCCATCCATCCATCCATCCATTCATCCATTCATCCATTCATCCATCCATCCATCCGTTGATCCATCCATCCATCCATCCATCCATCCATCCATCCATCCATCCATCCATCCATCCATCCATCCATCCGTTGATCCATCTTTTGTTTCATCCGTGTCAAAGTTGTCTTAGCCCCCAGCGTCTGCTCCCCCAATGGTCTCCCTTCACAATCCACACTCAAGAAAAACATCGCTCCTGATGACAGGGGAGGCGACAAGGCCTCTACCCACTACCCCCCAAATAACAATTCACTTCCCGTCTTCCAAGTTAGGAGCTATTATCGTCTTTCAACGCACTCATCTCGCCCATACCAACCTCCTATCATTACCACACAAACTCTTTTTGGAGGTGAGAAGGCAAAGAGTTCCCCATTACCACAAATTTTCTTCCATTGATGTAATTCAGGTTAATTTTCACTCCCACAGAAGATCTCTCTTCCCATTCCTCTACTCCTTTGATTATATTGTAAACAAATCAATCCTCCCCATCTATTCTTCTAAGATGCCACCCTCTTGTTTTTTCTGGCACTGGGGTCAAAAGATGCCATTACCGCCACAAGAAGGATCCACCATTACTGAAAGGGGGTTAAAGGGATGGTACTGTATTGGTGGAGATGAGAATTGGGCTTTTAACTTTTTGCGAGATACCAAGAAAACACTTATATAGTATAGAGCATACCATTTTAAGAGGAATTCAAAGTTTATTTGATGAAAATCGGGTTTGTGATGACTGAAACATCCAAAAACAAGGTAAAACAAAGCGATCATAATAAAGTGTGGGTCCCACGCTTATTAGAATCGCTCTGTTTTGGATATCTCGGCCATTTCAAAACCAATTTTCACCAAATAGATGTTGAATTCCTCATGGAATTACATGCTCTTTCATATATCATAAGAGGTTTCTCATTATCTCACTAAAAAATGTTAGAAACCTGAAATTAGGTCTCAACCAAAACTATACGATCCCTTTAAAGGTTGGGAATCCCATTTGTACGCCTTATATGAAGAGCTGTATGAATACAGTGGTATGTTGAAGAGAGCATCATTTTAGAAACTCCCATAAAGTATTGAAAGTGGAAGGTAACATTTAGTACATTTTTTTGACCGTTAGATTTTGAATTGAATTGTTTTCGGGGCTCACCGTAAATTCCAGTACATTACTAGGCTACCTTTGCAGACCCATGTACTGCATGTGTGTCCATCATGTATATTTTGTGAAGAAAGTTCATCAACGCTTTCAAACATTTCTATATACATTCTTGCCACACACTCTATATGTTATTACATCAGCTCTTGTAGTTTTAGATTTGTGTTTATAGATCACAAATACAGAAGAATGCAACAAAAAGGCTTAAGTGTGGCTGACACACAGAACTACTGAGTAGTTGAGTTTTGTACATCATTCAAATTTTAGATAACTGTTGACTTCCAAATTTCTAAGCAGTGGCCTAAGCAAGTCCCCTGAGGTTCATATCTAATGTTTTGCTGCATTTTGGGAGGTCTGTAAAAGGTATCCCCTACCTTTAAGAAGAAGAGCTTGTTCTATTGATGTGGTGATGCTGGTGGATTGAGGGGGTGGGGGGGGGGGGATAAGCAGGGTTGGAGCTGCCAAAATGTCAATTATCAGGATCATTGTGAGCTGTCCGTGGTGTCTGGGAGAGAATGTTATCCAAACACCCATTCTCCATCTCTTGAAAGCAATACCCCTTATTAGCTGTCTCTTTGGCTGGAGGAAGAGACGTTCAGGTTAAACCCCCTCCCCTTCACCCCATCCCAACTCATCCCCACCCATCCCACCCCCCCCCCCCCCCCAAAAAAAATGCCTTGCCAATTATCTCTGTTAGCTTAGTCAAACAACATTCTTTGAACAAAGTAACTTTGATAGATAACATCAAAAAGAGAGAAACAATTGAAGCTTCACGCAATAAGGAAATGGTAGAATTGTAATATTTCTCACTATTTCACATAACAGTGAAATAGGTTACAAGCACACGACATGCAAATCAGATGTGAGTACCTTACAGGTCTTTCAGTGACATGCACAAAAACAATGAATTAAATTAAGTTATATTTGGTTTGATTTATTTAAATTAAATCAAATTTAATTCAATACAAATAGATGATATTGTTTATCCCCTCTCAGTATCATAAAGTCTTATAAACGTAGCATTGATAACGTGTCACAGTAGAGGGTTTGTGGATGTGTCATTCTTGACCCAAACATTGTGTTGTGTAATATATATGATTATATATATATATATTTTCAGCCCTTTTCTTGTTATACAGTGCTTTACAAAGATAAAACTCTTGTGTTTCAGCAAAGCCTTTCTGTTAAAAGTTTGTGTCTTTGAAACTCACCACCAAAGTTATGAAAGAATGTGACAATAGTTTGAATCAGAGACAGGGACCCGTAATAAATCTTTCATACATTCAAAACTTTTACAATTATGCTACCTACCTGGCAATCATATTTCAGTTAGACATTCCACTTCTCTGCGTCATTGTGCGACTAAAAATAAGAAGGGGAGTATGATTTGTTGCCAGCCATATGATTAGACAAGCAAAATATAATAAATTTGTCTTCACAACCTGATTAGCTCCCCCAGTATCCCAGCAGTTGGGATCTATTAACATCATGGCAGTGGAGACAGAAGTTCAAAGGAAAGTGGAACAGTTAGAAAAAAGATACCATACAACATTTGGGACACTTTCTGCATGGAAAGGATTGGTAAAAGAAAGAAGAGGTAAATAAAAGAGGGGAGTGATTCATGAAGAGAGGAGGAGGATCAATGAAAGGAGAAAGAGAAGGAAAAGTAGAAGGAGGGAAGAAGAAGAAAGATTTTTAAAAAAAAATGCTGAGATGAAAATGGAGGATAAAAAGAGGAAGAAGAAAAACAAATAGCAGTGTTAGATGTTGAGTAGAAATTGTAGAGGAAGAAGGAAACAAAGTAGATGAAGGTGTAGGAGAAGAAAAAGAAGGGAAAAATAGAAATTAGGAGGGAAACGGAAGATAATGATAGGGAGGAAAAAAGAGGTGGAAGAAGATGATCAGGAAGGAGACTGAAGACTGGAAATACATGGCAAAATTGAGAAAGAAAAGGCTTGAAATAGGAAGGAAAGAATATGAAATTTGGAAGGTTATAATCGATATAAGCAAGTGTCAAGCATGCAGGGAAGACACAAGTCTAGGAAAAAGGTTATATTCCCTACAAACGCATACACACATACAGGAACTCCCACAAAAGGAATAGTGGCGAAATGACAGTGGCTTTGTGGCTAGGTTGTTTTCACTGTGGTTTTAGCAGGGCATTAGCATAAAGACTTTAAGGTGCAGTAAAACAGAGAGCCCCAAAGATTAATGCCCACTTCATTGCATCAACCTCAAGATATTTATCTAGTTTGCGAGATAAAGGAGCCATTTGCAGCATTGCAAATTACATCATGCGTGGCCCCACTTTTCTTGTTGGATTTATGAAATCTGGCATTCACAAAGTATGCCCAGAAATGAAAGTATATTTCTCATTTAACAAACAAAAATATTCTCTTTTTTTTTCTATGTCATCTCTTACATCTCTCTCCCTCTCTTTCTCTGTATATATATATATCTCTCTCTCTCTTATATTTCTGTCTGATATATCTCTGTTATATCTCTCTCATATATCTCTCTCTCTCCTCTCTCTGAAATGCACTGCTGTCTTGCTTGGTTTGGAATGGTGAAATTGACCTTGATGGAATTCAAAACAAAGCGGGCTGGATGAAATGAACGCTGAAATGAAGGCTGAAATGAACACACCTGGCAGATTTTTCGGAAGCTGGGTCAGCCCTCCTGAACATCACAACAAACATGACAGGCTGAAAGTGGATAAGGCTGTCACCATACCTCACCTGAAAATAATTTTCCTCCGCTGGTCTCAAATTATTGCCTTTCAAGAGCAGTAGGATAAGTAGGGAAGGCTTATTTTCTCATGTGAGGAATTCACTGATTAATCAAAATAAAAGCTTCGAGTGAAGCGTGTATCAGTCAGTGTCAAAACATCCTCAAAAAACAAGATATTTTATATTCTATGTTTAGCTCTCCATCCCCCCCCCAAAAAAAAAAAGAGAAAGAAATTAAATGTTTATAGGGTACTGCACCACTTTTGTAGTCTTGTGTTGTGCTTATTGATGAGTAATTACTTATTCAGTGTCTCTTCATTAGCTTTTCATTCTAATTATCACAGGATATTTTTTTTTCTGCAGAAGATGTGTGTGTCTTGCATAGCAAAGTTCAAATGCCTGATTACTCAGAAAAGTAGCCATAAAATTGTTATATCTGTGAGCATAAGATTTGCTAGAAGAAAGTCAAGGACAGGCTTTGATTTTATGTTGTCAAGAAATGTGTTTTCTGAGACAGCACAGATGTTGGCCAAGCATTGATGGAATTGATTTAAGTAGGGAAACCAACATGGACTATATGAGTGTACATTTGTGTGTGCATATCTCACTCATCTAGGTGCTTGGTTTAGCAACAGAATGATGTTAAACTTATATGCCACACAAGCTGATAGAATCTCCTATGTCCTTATTCTTCTGACTTGACTTTGCCAGTGTGTATGGCTACTGCAGACCTTCTAGTCTCAATGCCAGGCCTGACCAGCATCCCTCTTTATGATAATGATATCTCTTGCACTTGCCCCCCTCACAGAGTGTAAACAGTTTTTCCTCGCCTGTGCTGTGCTGGTGTTTAACGGCTTTTGTTGGTATCCTCGCGCTATAATAGGCCCTGTCACAACATAGTAAGAGAGAGGAAAGAAAGAGATGGAGAGAGAGAGAGGCTGTTTTCACATGTACAAAGAGTATACGATTTGAATCGTGATTCTAATAACACATCACCAGAATCATGATTTAAATGATGCATTACGGCCATGTGTATGCAAACTGGAATCTTGGAAGGTGATTTGAATTGTAATTTGAATGTTGATTGAAATGAAGGTACAAGGTGTTTTTCTGTCGCGTTTCTCAAGAATTGTGGAATGAGACATTCGTGTGCACAAATTGACCTCCAGATCATGTTTTAGGGGGTGGATTTTACAATGACCTTTCAACCACTGCACTCCTCAAGTGCATGCACTGCAGTCAAAGTGTGTGCTACTTAATGCTCGAGACTAATTCGTGGGAACTTGAAAGAAAGCCAGTCCTCTCCATGCTCTGAAATTAAAACAAACAAACAAACACACAGAATCTGTGAAGCTTTCCTCAGTATCTTGTGCTTGGAAGATAAATCTAAACGTAATCATAATTGTAATTGTAATTCAGCATTGCAATTACGTTTCTCAACTGGTGTGAAAATGGCTATGGAGTAAAAGAGAGAGAGTAGAAAATAATTGGAAGAGAGGAGAGAGGGAGAGAGATGTAGAGATGTAGAGATTGGAGACAGATGGTGGTAGGAGGGATGAGCCAATGTCTGCCGGTCCGTGAAAACCTGCGCCCGTGTTTACTCGCGAATTCATCAAACATTTACACGTTGAAAGGGAGTGTGGAAATATAAAAGGGGGCATTATTGGGAAAAGAATCATGGATAAGTATCAGGGAGATGGAGGGGGTAGGGGAGGGATGGAGGTAGAGAGAAAAATTGGAAGAGGGGTAGAGGAGGAGATAAGAGGAGACAGGAAGGGTGGTGGAAGGAGGATGGAATGTTTTCTAGAGATCAAATTTTCTTATGCCCAAAGATGCACAGTCTGAAGATGCAAAATATGTTTCTGTTGTCATGACTACCGTTTCCCTTTAAGAGATCTGATGAACATTGGAGGACTTCAATAATACTGCATCATTTTTATTATGTAGGGTATATAAGCATTAGGGAGAGAACCAGCATAAAGGCAAAAATGTCTCTGGATTTTATCAGAAGAGGATTCAAAAAAGGAATAGACAAAGGAATCATTTTGTGGTTGAACGACCGCCTGTTTGTGCATGGCTGGGCATACCAGCGCAAGTCTGCAATTAGGGTCCCATACACTTTGTCAAATTCAATGATGATGCCGTAATTGCGCGTGGCTTCTGTGCAGGGTTGCAATTGAAATTGAGGAAAACATCCCTTTAGTGGATGAAAGTGTGAAGAATGTAACATGTCACCAGCAGAGAGAGACAGAGAAGGAGAAAGATGGAGAGAAAAAGAGATGAAGAGAGAGAGATATGAAGATAAGAGAGAGATATTAGGAGAGGATAAAAGAGAAAGATAAAGAAAGATATGTATAGAGAGAGAAAGAGAGAGATGAAGATATTGAGAGAGAGAGATAAAAGAAAGATATTGAGAGAGAGATATAAAGATATTGAGAGAAAGAGAGAGAAAGAGAAAGAGTTAGAAAGAGATGAAGAGTTTGTTCGCAAAAACCGATAAATCCATATCTGCCAAATGGAGATATTTGCGATTAAAGGTTAAAAAAATAAGGAGAATAATAAGAAATTTTTTGCTTCTTTTGACCATAACTTCAAAAATATACCTTTATATGTAGTGACCAATATATCATTTAAAAGGTATTATTTTGTACTTTATGACAGAGACCGTTTGGTACTTCAAAATCTTAAAAAATGGACTTATCGGTTTTTGCGAACAAACTCTTCAGATATTAAAGAGATTGAAGAATAAGATAGAGATGAGAAAGAAAGAAAGAAAGGGAGAAGATAGAAAATTAAAGAGGGATAGAGATCAATATCATGCTTGAATTCATCTGTGCTATTATCAATATCATTATCAGTAAAGCTTTATTGAACGATTTCCTTCAAGAGACACAACGAATGCACACACACACACTTACACACTTATACACAGGGGCATAAACATGTATTCATATGTATGTGTTCATATGTATGTGTTTATTTTTATGTATTCATAATACAAACAGACATATATGAGGTGCATCATCACATTACCTGCATAAACTTGAAGATAACAAAATCAACTTTGGCAGTATAACCTATACAGTTTTCTAACTTTTGATTTTTTTTTTTTGAAATTATTTTCCTTGTAACAGAAGCAAGGCAAATTATGTATCAATTCAAAGCTCAGCACCTGATGAATTCATATCTGTCAAAAACCAAGAAATAATTCTCCCGATATTATAAGGCTTTTGTGATGATACATCACATAAACATGTATGATTGTAAACAGCCTTTTTTTTTCTATAGCAAAAATGTGTATAGGCTAATCTAGGAAATAAATAAAGTGCTACTATGGGTATAAGGAATTTATCCTTGTACATGTACATGCACATCAGACAAATTATTTTCCCAGACTTGTTATTACCGGAGTTTTATTTATTTTTTTTTCCGTTTTTCTTTTTTAAAGCTAAGCTGAAGGTCAAATGGTCATGGCATGCACTGACTCATATGTTGATTTCCTCACCTCTTAGCTATTATACCAGTGACAAAAGCATCTATCTCTCGCTTTTTGTTAAATGATAAGATCCAATTAAAAGACCATTCATCACATTCAGTAGACCAAGAGACTTGAGAGAGAGAGAGATAGATAAATAGAGGAAGGGGGGATATGCACAGAAAAATTTCCCCCAGTTGTCACAAGTGAATAGTTATTCAGAAAAAAAAAACAACAACTTTGACTTTCCATTACAATTAAGTGGGACCATATATTACTGGAGAAAAATAGAAGAGAGGGAGAGAGAGAGGGAGAAGAGGAGGAGAGATGAAAGATACTATATTGAAAGAAACCTTGGGTCTATTTAGAGATTCTTTGCCAGTAAGTGACCGGAACTTGTAGGTTTTCGGATACCTTACAAATTCAGACGTTGCCTATTACGCCATGTATCGAGAATGCAATGTATACCCTGTATGTACATCACATGTAGTCACAGCACACATTATACAGCATCTCAACAGTATACTCTCTCTCTCTCTCTCTCTGTCGCTTTCTCTCTCCATCTCTCTTCTTCCCCACCCCCCCCCCCTTTCGCTCTCATTCCGTTGGAACCGTACAAGTCCTCCCCAATTGATCCAATGTGCAGCAGATTACCAGCTGCGTAAAAGAGGTTGTTAATGCATGAGGACATTTCGCACTTTAAAAGCTGACGAGCCTGCCCTTCGAACGATGCTCGTATCGCTGCCAAGTTGATAATGTTGTTACAAATGATACGAAAGGACTGTGATTTTCATTGCTTTGGACGATTTCTTATTTTTGGGTGGATTTGGTCCTCTTTGCTGTCGATCTTATTAACCCATTGAAGACCACGTAGACCTGAGTATGCTCGGGTAGGTTTCTGTGGGAAATGCATGCTATAGCGAAATCAGCCCATCCTCAATGGGTTAATGTAAACTGCAGCAGTAAGTTCTCTAATGTTCCTCTATGATGTATGAAGAACAGTTCCTTCCGTAGTTGCTCCTCAAATGTATACTGAAGTAAAACTGGCAACAAGTTATTAGGAGGTAATAATTTCCTGGAAAAGTTTGGAGTTACCATTTACGTTTTTGCTGATGCTCGGAAACATACCCATAATGTCTGCTATTTCAGTGTAGTACTCTCTCTTTGTGAAAGTCTGAATTCATATTTCAGGAAACGTGTTCTAAAGTGACTATATTCAGATGGTCTCATGTCTCGGTACAGATACATTTGAAGAGTTTGTTTGCAAAAACCGATAAGTCCATATTTGCCAAACGGAGATATTTGCGATTAAAGGTCAAGAAAAATAAAGAGAATGATAAGAAAATTTGTGCTTCTTTTGACCATAACTTCAAAAATATACCTTTATATGTAGTGACCAATATATCATTTAAAAGGTATTATTTTGTACTTTATGACAGAGATCATACTTCAAAATCTTCAAAAATGGACTTATCGGTTTTGCAAACAAACCCTTCATTTATTTCTGCAAAACTAGTAGTAGAGAAATAAATGAAGATTTTTTTTGTCCACAATTGAATCCTTGATATATTTATCGATTGGTCTTTCTTGCTTCAAATCATCTATTTCCCTCCATGCAACCTGAGGGTGAAAGATTCCCGGGTAGTTATGTAACATTCCGTACTATGAGTCATGAACTGTTTGTGCGTGACTAATGATTAAATATGTTTTGAACACAGCAGGAGTTTTGCAAGGGGATGAATGACTTCCGGAGAGTTGAACAATTTCTCCTCCAAATGGCGTCAATTTTCACCACCAAACGGGGGTTAGAACATTGTTATATTATTATTCACCCTTTCACGAGATCTCTTAATAGACTGCGGTGATGTGTAGTCCCTGCCATTACAAAAGATGTTGGTCACCTGATTTAAAAAGAATAAATGGAGATTTAGCATCACCAATGCCATTCAGACGCTCACCCCAAACTGAGGAGAAAGACATCAGTTACATAATGTGCCTCCTCGCTTCACCCGGGAACAGATACTGTGTTGTCTAACACTGTCACTTCACCGCATTGTTCCCTAACTTCCTAATCTATAATGACTCCATTGTGGACACGGAGGACTTAGTAACCTTACCTCTTCTTCCACTGCAAACCACCCCCAAAGTGCTCTCAGCACCAACAAAACCTTCGACCAAACCTCCCGTGACGGAGCGCTTTTTCATCCCCCTTTATTTTTTGGCAGAAGGCGACCACGTCGCCGACTCACAAAAGCTACAGGGTTCCGTGCTCCTGATTTTGCATGGGCAGTCCAGTGATGAGGATTAACATTCTTTGGGGTTCGCGGGGACAATAGCAAGGAGAAAGGGATGAGCTCTAATCGGATTTAGAGGGGTAGACCCGAGAACCAGAGGTGCCAGCTGGGTAATGAAGGGGGACCAAATCTGCCCCCATTGGTAGTAGACCAGCAATATATGAGAGGAAGGGGGATGGGCAGGAGTTTTCGAAAGAGAGAGAGACACAAATGTAGGCCTACGTATATTACTTTTTTGAATGCCATAGCATGCCAGCTAAGATAGAGCACAGGTGATGAGATGATATGATACACACACAGATAAAGAAAAAGGCAGAAGAAACATATATATATATATATATATATATATATATATATATATATCTTCCAGTATTTGCACCCCTTCTCTAGAGCAGCAGCATGAGATGAGAGCATGTGATGATGTATCTTAACATTGCCTCATGAGCCATCCTTTCATGTTATATTTAGCTGATTTTTCTGTTCTGGAACCAAACCCTCTTAATACCAATGGAGTCCAAGAAATGGCTACAGTCTCAGAAACCACTTTGAATTGCACCATACCAAGAAGAGGACCAATTTGCTGCATCCACTGTGGAAGGCATCTCTAGGGATGCCGGCAGCAGTGGTGGTAGGAGGAGGAGTAACCATGGCAACATGCTATCATCTGGACAGTCCTGCAGGTTCGAACAAATACACACTCTTGTGAGTGACTCTTTGCTCCCTCATGTGTGTTTGTTTATTTACAGTGAAATCCAATCACGATGACAGATTAGTTGACTCAACCAAGGGAGAAGACGTCTCGAAATCATCACGCTAATCAATAAATGGTCTCTCTCTCTTCACCTCAATCACATCAAAATAGAATAATAACAACAACAATAACAGTACCATCAATAGTAGCAAAGGAGAAAAAGACAATATCAAGCCGACACATGCCGGGGAATTTGAGCTTGGATTCAAATGTGGTTTTGCCGTCCGGCTGCACATGGCGTGCCAAATCCGCCCATGTCTGCCCCTTCGTCTGGACAGCGTGGAGTCACCGAAGATGAAAGGGGGGTGGGGAGAAGGTGGCGGAATGAGGCGGTCAGTGAAGGCAATTTGAGGTGGCATTATGGTGGGGAAGAGTTTGGGGGGAGGGGAAAACTCTTTTTGGTCCATCGGAGTTTCCATCCCTCGAATGAAGCAAAGAGAGCAGGTCCTTCAGCAAAAGATGATGCGATTGTGAATGTGCAAGTGAATATGTTGCCATCTTTACTTGATATCACAAATCACATTATCATTATATCCATCTCTTGCTGCAATATATTTCTCTCACACACCATTATATTCCATCTCCTATATCCATCTCTCACTACAATATATTTCTCTCACATACCATTATACTCCATCTCCTATACGCATCTCTCACTACAATATACCTCTCTCACACACAAGTATATTCCATCTCCTATACCCATCTCTCACTACAATATCTCTCTCTCACTCACCATTATATTCAGTCTCCTATAGCTATCTCTTACTACAATATATTTCTCTCACACACCATTATATTCCATCTTCTATATCCATCTCTTACTACAATACAGTGTATATTTTCTCTCACACACCATTATACTCCATGTCCTATATTCATCCCTCACCACAACATAGGCCTAGCTCTATCACACACCATGAAATTATAACTCCTGAGTCCTATATCCATCTCTCACTACAATATATATCTCTCACACACCATTATATTCCATCTCCTTATAATTGTCTTCCTAAGTGTCCATTTATCTTCTCTGTCTCCTCATTCATGCTTTGTCAAACTTTCATATCCATTTTGTGTACTGGTCTGCAGATCCCTTTGATATCCCCCAGTTATTTTATATATCTCTCTGATTAACCATGGATTAAGTCACTATCTGTTTATTTGTTCATCTTACATGTCTGAAGAAATGCCGGGTGATGCTACTGGTCTTGAGAGAGACTAGCTGCCACCACTCATTCCCCCTTGCCCCCCTTTTCTGTTCCAATTTGTGATCCATGTTGTTACAGCTTGGCTGCATATTTCAAGGTCACTCCTTTGAATGTGACCCGGTGCCACAAGGGTATAGTGGAAATTGTACCCCCTTGCACCAAGCGCCTCTTGGGTTGAGAAGTCAGTCCGCATACCCTGTTTACACAGGGACATTTTCAACCACCTCTTCTTCCATCTTCAACAATGTCCCCCCCCCCCCCCCTCGCCCCCATGTACCCCCTCCTGAAACAGTGCCTTCTCATCAGAGGGGTAACTGGAAGACTGGTAACCATGGAAACGGTGATCCCTTTACCTCTATCCCCATCACTGTAGGTGCTGCGCCTAACATGATTATGAGGAGTTGAACAATTGTTCCCATGGCAACAATGCCTTTTATAAACACAATCCACGTAATGCTTCCTTATAACGACTATCTCATCTTTTTTGGAGGAGCGTAATCTTTGTTTATGGGCCTGCACCATCCACACCAGTTAAATATTCAAACGATGAATCGCGAGGCCTTACGCGGCTTTCGTGAGCCGCTCGGGGGAGGTGTGTGGAATTTCACAATCAATCAAACCTCCTTGGTGCTAAATGTCTAATGCCTCGCCATCGGCAGGAAATACCGCTTACGATGTGCCAGGAAATTAGGCAGCTTCCCACAAAGTACCTGGAACTAATCACAAGCCTGTAATATAAAATCAACATTTTGATGATCCAATGCCATTATTTCTGTAATGCATCATGTTTTTCTGCTGTACAAGAGAGAGATTCAAATATTTTTTGATAAGTCTAGGAATGTGAGGAGTACCTCATTGTTTAGATACTTCAATTTGTTCTTTCAATCTCAGTTAGAATTGTGGTCAATGGAAGACAAGTTCTCAACTCCCTGATCATTAGACCAAATGATGATATGCCAAACTGGGCATTAGACCAACTGAGGAATAGACCAAACAGGCATTAGATGAAATAATAGTAGACCAAATAAGTTTAGCTGTAGTGGTGTTAGACAAACTGAGAAGTAGACAACCTGATAATAGGCCAAGTGGCAATAAACCCCTTTATATACACCTTGTGGGACAGTAAAGAGCAGACAGATGTTGATTGAAAACATTCAAGTTTTGCAAAGAAATTTTAATAAAAAAAAGAAAAACACTGAGAGTTAGTGTGAAAACAACAACAAAATCATGAGAGAGAAAGACATTCAAGTGTCAATGTCAACATACATTTCTTAGTAGCTGATCGATGTGACCCACGAACCTGTACTTTTCCCACTCCCTCTATAGAGTTACTTGCTCGTCTGAGCATTGGAACGCCAATTGACTGGTTTTCCGGCCAATAGGTACCTGGGAATGTGGCTTTCAAATTTACCTATATTTATCCCTCTTCTTTTTTTTCTCCCCTTTTCTTTGTATTAAAACTGTAAAGTGGATGTCGACATCTGCACTTACGCGAACGGTTGTGGCGGATCCCTGTATTGATTTCTGCTTCATACGGATGAAAAAATCATGTTCTTCCCTGTATAACATAGACGCTTTACGATTTTCTCGGTTTTTTTTTTTCTTTGCTTTTCCTTTCCTTTTATGTTTTACAGCACGTCGAGACATTACGCCCAGTTGGATAAAGATATTGATCCATGTGGGGAGGGGATTTGGAGTGGTGATAGAATTATGCAAGATTGAACAGTTCAGGAGAGTTTGTCGTGGTCAAGGTATTGGGCAGACCTCATGAAAGCCCTGTGTAGGTCTTTGAGAAAAGTGCAAGTATGTGTTGCGGAAAGGATTCTGCATGCTTGCTCTCACGGAATATTAGCGGTCTAGGTGAGACCAAGTTGATTCGCACCTGCAGTATCCGTGCACGAAATCTCGATGAGGATGACACGAGCGACCGGAGCAAGTCACGAAGTTGGAATAAACATGATGTGTGTTACGACCCCATAATGACTCTCATTTTATCGAGCTGCGAGAAAATAATGGGAAGGGAGGTGTCATTTCTAGGCCAGCTTTCAATACCATTTGTAGGAAGAAAAAAAAAACCCAAAGCAAAATGCAAAAATGAATGAACTAACAATCAGTGCATGAACAAATTTGAATACCTGAAGGAATGCCCAAGCATAGTTGTCATATAGTGGATGCATCAGTGAATCTTCATCTTAATGCAATCATTAGGCCCTACATAGATTAGATTAAGTGGTTGATGATAGCGTGCAAGTGCAGACCGAGAGAAGCAAACTTCTCGTCGGTGACTGTCCAAGATGTCCTCAATAGAGAGACAAATAAAATCCAATTGAGTGTGTGTATGTACCTAATGCAGTTGTACCTGCTATAGTGACCACCTCTCTACAAAGGTCGCCTGGCTATTAAGTCCGCTAAATCTGTCTCTCTCTCTCTCCTTGTGCTAGCTTGGCATACTTTTGTGACAGAAGCTTTTGAGCATCGCAGTCACTCTCGTAGAAATCTGCGTTGGGTATCTTGGTATCAATATTTCAACGCTGATGCTCCAACATGTGACTGGGAGTGATCTTTAACCCATTGAGGACAAACTGATTTTGCTATAACACGCATTTCCCATAGACACCTGCCCGAGTATACTCGGGGTTCGTCTTCAAAGGGTTATGCCACGTCACCTCTCACCACAGAGCTGTTCCAAGTCGTCAGGGTCGAGTGTTTCAAGTCCATTGTCACATCTGTGAGGGACATCCGCAACTCCTCTCCCACCCTCTTCCCCTTCCCCCCGACTCAGTCATCGCCGCGGCGATTGCTCCCCCGTTGCCCGGGCCAGCCAGAGAGGTATCTGTTTCGAGAATCAATGGCGATTAAACGTCGATTGTGGCCGGCGCTGGGGCTAAAGCATTCTTCGCTGCTAAACCAATTAGAAAACTGATCTAGAGCGCTCCATCTTCTCAGGATGCTGAAGAATGCGCAGAGATTCATGCTCTCTTTTCCAGATGCCTGGTGTCATGTTTATTCTTTCATTCATGTCTTCATCTCTTACCCATCTCCCCTTTCTATATCTCCCTCTCTTTCTCTCTTCCTCTCTCTCTCATTTTCATCTGCATGTGTCTAACTCTTTTTCTATCTCTATTTGTATATATATTTCTCTCACTCTTTCTATCTACATCTTTCTCTTTTCTTTATAGATATCTCTCCATTTATTGCTGAATATATGTATCTCTCTATATATACGTTGATGAATATATCTATCTCTATTTGGTTTGATCTCTTTCTCTGTATTTGACTATCACTCTGGATCCATCTCTCTCTCTAACTATCTCTTTCTCTCATTATCTATCCATCTCTTTCTCTTTATCAATCTCTCTCTCTCTCACTCTCTCTCTCTCTCCTTTTCTGTCGTGGACCAAATCTCTTTCCCATTACACAAATTCGTGGCGGAGATCCACAGAAGACGAATCGATTGAATGGATTGCCTGTGATGTCGAGAAACAATCAGATGCGTCTGCCTTGGAAGATGGGAAGGGGAACATTCTCATATGTTTTACTTGATGTTGTGTGTGCATGCATGTATGTGTGTGTTTGTGTGTGTGTGTGTGTGTGTGTGTGTGTGTCTGTCTGTCTGTCTGTCTGTCTGGCTGTCTGTACATAGCAGTCAAAGGTTATTGCAGGATATTCTCCCTCTCTTTGGGATATTTCACTGGTGGTATCATCTGTATCTGTCTGCTGCCGGTCCCATCACCATTCTTTCTCCATCCTCTTCCTCCTCACCCCTTCTCCCCTCATCCCACCCACCCCACAACCACCACTATCATCCACCCCCTTACTGTACCTTCACTATCTTTTCCTCTATCTCTGCCCACCAGCACCATCCTCCCCCTCCCCCAACTTACCACCACTATCCTCCTCCCCCTTACCACCAATATCATCCTTCACACCTTACCACCACTATCCTCCTCCTCAGCCCCCTCCTCCCCGCACCATCCTCCTCCTCTCCCTCCCGTACCATCACTGTCCTCTACCACCACAATCCTCCCCCTCCCCACCACCACCATTATCGTCCTTCCCACCTTTAACCATTCCACTATCCTCGTCCTTTCCCCCTACCACCACTATCCTTCTCCTTCCCCCTTATTACCACCATTCCCCCCTCCCATAACACCACTATCATCTTCCTTTCCCCCTTACCAATACTATCATCTTACCCCCTTACCACCACTATCCCTCCACCTTACCACCACTATCCTCCTCCTCCTCCTCTCCTCCCCCCTCCTTGCCACCCCTATCATCCTCACTACCTTACCACCCCTATCCTTCTCTTCCTCTCCTCCCCCCCCCCCACCACCACCACCACCATTATCATCCTCACCCTTCCCCTTCTCTCAACCCCTCTTCCTCTGCATGAATGCTCCCCGATGTCATCAGCCCAGGCTTGCCAGGTCTTCCAGAGCTAGAATGTTTTTACAATTAAGGGAAATGTTCCCCTGACACATCCAGGACTAAAAGGTGTACATCTGGTGTTTTCTTCTCATGTTGGTTGGAATGGATACAATATGCAGTTAGTTAGTCCCAGGTTCGTTACATTCGCTGGTGGTTGGGCGTGGCACTTGAAGTATGGTACCGGTATCTGTAGATGTGATTAACCCTTGTAAGACCAAAATCCCAAAATGCCATTTACATAGTACACCTACAGGTTGTGATAATAGTGAACCAACCCTCCCCCCTCCCCCCCCCCCCAAAAAAAAGGAAAAGAAAAAAAAATACTTAGGCCTGATCATCTTTAGAGTTCAGACCTGATGTCCTTTAGAAACACAATTCTAATTTCACAATTATATGATGCATGTTCCTCTGCAGGTCTCAAGTTTGGGGTAGTCCAATTTTTTGAACAAAAAGATAATTGATTCACTTCACATGGTAAAACAGCTAAGTAAAAACTAAAATACCAACACAAATATAGATGTGTGGGACTAGGACCTTTGGATGGTGATCATCTACAAGATTTGAACAGTACAGTGACGATTTTCACTTTTGTCCTTTTCTCTTTTTGTCAGGCTATGATTTTGGATTTTTTTTTAAACCTTCACAGATTAGTTATCGCTTGAAAGTGTTGGCATGAGTTCAGGATATATCACAACACATATTTTGCGAGCAATAAAAAGGCATATTTTGCATACATCGCATGTCCATGTATCCTGCAAGAACGTCTGAACAGAATTTCATGAAATTGCAGAAGAGACATTCGTGGAGTACATGTATTTCTTACTGCAGAGCTCAGCGTTAGTTTGAAGCAGATATTAGAAGCATCTAGGCTTATGGCTTGCCTACTCAATCACATTAGCCATTGTAACAACAAGATTTGATGACTGCGAATACTGGAAAAAGGTTGCCTTTAAAACCGAAGCAGTCGCTGTCGTTTATCGGCGACGTGTCTCGTCCGTTTATTCCCGATGCATCTCACATCGAGTTTGAGTGAGCACGCGGACACGGCACAATTGGAATTTTCTGCGAAACGCGTAGCGGCTAATTTGATCTGATGTTTTCAGATATCAATGCATTTATGAACACATCTACCCCTCTCTTACCCCCCCCCCCCCCCCCAACTAAAATATCATCTTCCCATCTGATGAATACAGATTAGCCATGCACAACTTTGACAACTCGTTAGGCCAAACTGAGTGCTTTTTTTTTTCAGAAATTCAGGGAATATTTCCACTGGTAAAATCAAAATGATGCAAGTTTGAGCTCACAAGAGTCAAGCCACATCAATTGTCTGTATTCCGTGCATGTTTTAGCATGCACAGTTTTTGCCTATGTGAGATACTTTGTTGGGACAGAAAATTGTGTATGTAGTAAGGGCACTGTTAAACAAAATTTTCCTGTTTGGAAAATCTGTGCTGCAGTGTCCTACATGATGCCAAAATTTTCTCATATTGTGTGAATATAACTGTACCTGAAAGGTAGAGTTAACATTGCATCGCCAAAATGTTAAACAGTGCTTTCAAGAATAAATGGGCAGTTTTACAGGTAGTGTTGTTGAAGCAGACATTATGGACTTTTTTCCCCCAGCCAGATAATGATGGGCCCATATAAGCCAGGTAACATGCTGCCTCTGTTTTTAGGCCTTCAGTGCAAAATGCAATTTTCTCTTGAATTTGGATGTTGGCAGGATATTTTTCAGTGGTTTCACGCTTTTAATGTGTCAGTGCTTATGTTCAAGGAGAACTCTCAGAAAAAGTTCCCTTCCAACTTTGGTATGATTAAGACATTGAATACTCTGAAAGTGTGATATATGTGCAGAGTGTGATTTTAACAGACAATAAAGTTCCTTGTATCCTTGTACATGGATTCTGTGGGCAATGAGGGCTGACGCGAGTTATTTAATTTGAATGTTTTCTCATACGATGTTCTCTCTTCTCTCATTCTCTTTCATTGCCATCTCATCTCGGCGTGCTGTCATCCTTCTTGCATCAAACAGGTAAGATTTTATTTGAAATTCGAGGCATTTTGTGTTAATGCCCCTCTTTTTTTTATTTTAGCAGCTAACCATTTATAAACCCATTGAGCAAGAGGTGATTTTGCTATAAAATGCATTTTTCATAGATACCTGCCCAAGTACACTTGGGACTATTCTTCAGTGAGTTTAGATATTGGTATTACATAATTATGTTTGTGTGTGTTTGCTTGCAGCATGTTACATCTCCTCTTCACCATAATTCATCCTTCTATTTATATTTCCCAAACATTAATGCTATAGTAAGTTGAATATGCAATCCCCTGCTACTGATTAGCATCTATCAGAAATTTTGAGAAATTGGTGATAAGAGTAGGCAAAGTTTTGCAATCTGATTTTAATAGCCATTGAATCAATTTAAAGGCTACTTTCTCTGTAGCTGTCGAAATGCACCTTACATGAAAGTACCTGGATTTGCAATTTGGATCAGTTGCTATCTTTTAGGAGGGGATATAGTAGAGTGCTGAGGGAGAGACGACTTTCCAAGAAATTGTTTCTCTACTCTTCCGGAGCTTGCTCTTCTCGGAATCAAAGGGATATTGACTCGTTGATTGATATATATCTGTCTGTCCATCTCGCTTTCTCACTATCTTTCTCTCTCTTCTACCTGTCACTGGCGTTTGCGTTCGTTTGTGTTAGAAATGTAGATTGTTATTCTTTGATGTATTCAAAGGTAGTATGAGGTCAAGGGGACACGGCAGGGTAAAACATTTCGCTGGTAGTTTTTCAGGTATGACTCATCCAAGACGTTTTCACTGTGTTTGAATCCTATAGTTGGTGAAGGTAGATTAAAAAAAGATCGTGGTTGCATATATCAGACAACAGGTTCCCTTATTTAAAAAATCACAGTCTAACCCCCCCCCCCCCATCTCTAAATCATTCTTAGTTTTAGACTACCAGCATATTTTGTCATATTATAGCTCAAACTAGTTCATAATTTAAAAATAAGGAACAAAATTATTTTGAATAATCGTAAAAGTTCTTGTGTTGAGTTCTTGTTTTGTCTTCAATTGTTTTTGATAACTCTGGCTTTCTGGCTTTCTAGCTGTCTTTTAATTTGTGATCATGATTGTCATGAATACTCCCCTTCCTAAAATTGGGGGGGGGGGCTTGTCTAGATGGATGAATAAGCAGAAAATGGAATGGAAATTCTTCCTTTTTTTTCTCACTGATGAAAAAAATGGGAAAGTCCTCTACCAGCATGTTGGTAAGTATTGCCAAGTGTAGTTTTCTCTTCTCTGAGTCTGACCATTGTCAGGCTTCCAAGAAACTCTTTCGACAATTATTAAGACTCTCCTGGTGGTCTGCAGGAATTCAACAAAGAAAATAATCTCGATTGTCCAGAATTTTGTAACGAAGAAAAGGAAAAAGAAGGAGGAGGAGCGGTCTGGAGATTGAAACTTGATATTCACAAGCGTTTTCGATTTCCCAGGAGCTTGGAAGAGAAGTTTCCCAGTATGTGTGGAAGTCCAGTTTTCGGTCAGTCTGAAGTGACCACAAATGGCCGCACGTGGCCAGGCGATGACAGATCCTGTTTGGGCTACCAGTGGGATTATGCCCTTTGTTAATCCCAACATCTACAAAGAATGCCAATTATTGGACCATCCCCATCAAGGTTGTTGATATGCTATATGAAGACCTCATTGCAGATGAGTCATAAGTGCTTTTTCTCCTCTCAAGGTAGTTGGTAATTTATATGTTTTTTTACCTATTTGTACATATGACTTGTGAGCCCTTTCCATGAAATTCTCTGAGTGGAACAGAAAACAGTCTATATGAATAATTCTTTGATTGATTGTCATCTATCCTTTTGATAACTGTTTTCTTCTAGGACAATACAATTCAAGGCAGTCAAATTTGAATGACTTCCTATAGTACTCAACGTGACTAAAGGATTCTTCAG
Source organism: Diadema antillarum (assembly GCF_040938485.1). Classification (NCBI taxonomy): domain Eukaryota; kingdom Metazoa; phylum Echinodermata; class Echinoidea; order Diadematoida; family Diadematidae; genus Diadema; species Diadema antillarum. The sequence goes on from NW_027270903.1 coordinate 5,689,754, forward strand.
TTGCAAACTTTCTATAATTCAAGACAAATGTTGAAATGTAGGCCTATATTCACGAGTGTAAAGAACTCATAATTAGGATTAAAATACGGAAGGGGAATGACAAAGAAGAGGTAAGGGTACCTGTGTAGTTAGGCAGGATTATTAAGATGTAAAGAACAGGGGAAAAATCAATGGTAATATTCATTTGATATGATAAGGATGTCAGTGTGAAATAAGATGTACACATGAAAATGACAAAATACATCATAAACAAATTGCACTTATTCTGTTTATTAATGATACAGATTAAGTATACAGGATGCAGTTTTTTTTTTTTTTGGTTCATTTCTCTTCATTTTTCTCCTACAGTGGACACTGTGAATTAGTATTAGTATCATGTGTTCTTTAGAAATTCTTTCTCTATCATTCAACATTGTTACCTGCTATTGAAATGTGAATTTTACTCATTGACTATCGATTCTCTACTGCAACAGTGATTCCATTTGAGTGCAATGTAAGAGTGAGTAACAGTGTAGGAGACTACTTTGATGAATGTAATGTACCCTAATGCGCTTGAGCCACTTGACAACATTAAGTGGTAGTAGTCTTCATTCTACTCTGATCAGACCGTTTATCCCAAATTTTGTAACAGTTGATTTAAGGTAGCATGGGATGATAATCAAAATAGGGTATGGGGTTATAAAAGAGACCAGTTCACTCCCACACCTCCAAAAATTGATTTTGGGGGGTATATTTACACCCCCTATCTCCCTGGTGAGGCAGTATACCGGGCGGGAGGAGAACAAAGATTCTCCTCAAAGTTGTCGGTTGGTGGGACGATTCTTTAGCGCCGACCACAACCTGCCCACCAGCAAGACAGCCTATCAATAAATCGCCTCATTTGCATATTCTGACCTCAAACAGATCAATATGGCATTCTTTTCTCTTTTCTTACCCCCAAGGAGAAGAGTCCTCTTCAGCGGCAGGGGCGGAAAAAATTTCGTAATTCCTCTTTTTGTTTTTTCCTTTTGTCTTTTCTTCTTCTTCTTTGCTTCACGTGTGAGAGAGAGGAAGAAAAGAAGATAGGAATAGAAAACTGAGAGGATAGTGTAAAGAGAGGGAGAGAAGGAGAGTTTATGTTCTAGTCTGTATTTCCTGTGTCTACCTCTTCTCCCTTTACTTATTTATTCAGAATGACAAATGTTAAATGGATAGGTAAGTAAAGGGCACACGGAGATGAAATTTTGGATACCAAAAATACATAAAAAACCATTATTGCCATCACTTGCTGAATAGAAATGAAATAGAAATAGAAATAGAAATAGAGCTAGAGCTAGAGCTAGAGCTAGAGCTCGAGCTCGAGCTCGAGCTCGAGCTCGAGGTCGAGGTCGAGGTTGAGGTCAAGGTCGAGGTCCAGGTCGAGATAGAGATAGAGATAGAGATAGAAATGAAAATATAAGTAGAAGTAGACGTAGACGTAGAAATAGAAATTGAAGCAGAAGTTGAGGTAGAAGTGGAAGTAAAAGTAGAAGCTGAAGTAAAAAAAAAAACAGAAGTAAGAAGTTGAAGTAGAAATTTATTAAAAATGTTGTAGGCTGTGATGCCATTGCATCTTGAAATGTCTTGAGAAGCAAAACATTAATTTGGTGTGTCAGTGGTAGAAGGGCATTAGCTGTTTCCTATACTATACCTGTAGTCAGCAGCGCCCTTCTGCCGTAGCCACGATGAAGCAGCATCGCAGGGATTCCGGAGTGAAGGTGATGCGTGGCGAAAAGTTCAGCGGGTTTGTTATAGTTGGATTGGGGTGGAATACTCGCGGTGTTTATTGATGGGAGGTTTGGGAGAAAGAGCTGGGGACTTAGATGAGAGGGAGTTAAGGGGGTGGGGTGAGGGAGAAGAGAGAGGGATCCTGTATTTAGACTGGGGATGGAAAGTTGCCATGGCAAAAGCTACAAACAAAGCTTCACTAGTGGCTTGAGAGAAAAAGAGAGTTTATGGGAAACAGATTTCAGAGAATAGAGAATGAAAGCAAATGTTTAATTGCCGGTATTTGTCATGCAGATTTAAAGAAAAGAAAGAAAATTTTACAAGAATCATAAATTTGCCCGTGAAATACAATTTCAGTGCAGGTACCACTGCTAAATAAATGTTGCTGTGAAATGGTGATTGCTCTTTTTAAGTCCCTTTATTCTTCCAGGGAGGTGGGAAGAGACCACCTCCCTGGTTCTTCTGACTGATATGTGCAAGTACTAGTAAACAAATTCTAGTATGCTAAGCTGAAGACTGACTGCATGCCATATTATTCTAGGAATAGCCAACACAGATATGAGTATGTGGGACTGCATGGCTACATCAGAAACCAGCATTTGCCCTATCTACAAATATTGAGATTGTGAAGATGTTTGTTGTCCCATATTCCTTAAGCATATTTTGTTTTAGCATCACTTGGTTGTTCCAGTCACATGATTTTTGCTGTAGGAAGTTTTGATTCTTTTCCCATATCAAGCTATTAATGGCTGTTCTTAGAATGGATAGTCATGGGGGAGGGGCTGTAGGAAGAGGGGAAAGTCTGAGAAACGGGGCCAAGGGAGGTGAGCAGATGGGTTGGGACTAGGAGGGAAGGAAGGGCGTGGCAGCTTTGATCAGCCGTGGGCAGGATGAGAGCTCATCAGGAGGGAGAAGAACAGAACTCAGGTAGGAAGAAGATGGTGAACGGGAGGGAGCTCTTCTCCACTGGTGGTCGGCGAGACATGAGACCATCGGGGAGTGATGTCACTCGAAAGAAAAACCAAACAAATCTTTCAACAGACAAAGGAAATGAAGAAATTTGGCTGTGACATTTAGCTTGTAATTAAGCACTCTGTCATCTGCAGAAAATTGCAGACAAGTAAACGAAAAGGAACAAATGCACATGAGAGAAAGAGAGAGAATGAAAGAGGCTCATGAGAATGTCCCGATGTAAATTTTAGTCACATGCCTTAAAGGGGATGGCTAGTAACTGATCAGTGGGAATCACTGGGAGTGCTGGGGGATGACTGTTCCAATTCTTGTGGGATTCATTTAAGAGTACATCATAAATCTATTGTGTGAAAATTATTTGCTTCAGAACGGTCTCATATTCAAGTAATGTGCAGTTTAATGCTCCGTCACTGTACGGGTATGCTAGCCTGGAAACATTAAACTGCACATTACTTGAATATGAGACCATTCTGAAGCAAATAATTTTCACTCAACAATAGATATATAATGTACTCTTAAATAAATCCCACAAGAATTGGAACAATCATCCCCAAGCATTCCCACTGATTCCCACTGATCGGTTACTAGCCATCCCCTTTAAATCACAAGGGTGTCTTAACAGGAGTTGAAAGACAAAAGAACAAATGGCTGGCTGATAAGGATACAATTATTTACAACATGCTATTGTGCATTGTGCCCTCATTGTTCATGGTGAAAGATACTCAACCCACATTTTCCCACCATACTTTGATTGTAAATAAGTCACTGGCAAGGTTGTCATTAATTTGAACACATTCTCAGAATAATAAATTACAATGAATGGGCACATGCGCTTATCTTTTGAGTCATTCCATGCAGGTTGTTGACAAAACAGCTCAATTCATAACACCTAATTGACAATTTTACAATGCTTGCACAGATCACAGTGACTGTAGCAATGTACATCACCCCATGACCTCTGATATTCATTATCATTGTAAAGCAGCGTTAGGCAATGTCCAACAAAGAATTTATGAGGTCTGAGTGCAGAATCTGCTCATTGCTATGTGTGTTTTCAGTGTCTATGTTGTACTATCTTCCTATATCTTGTCTTTCTTGATGTCTATTCTTTTTTTCTTTTTTTTAATGCTGTGCTTAATGATTCATTGATGATCTTTTCTTCTTTTTTTGTTCTTGGATCATATTGTTTCCTCACAAGATTGTTACGTTTTTGTCTTTTCTCTTTCCACATCTGAATTGTTTTACATTCCCTTTTTCAGTCTATCAATATATTTCTCTGTCTCTTCTATCTTTCTCTCTATCCATTTATCTATCTATTCATCTATCTTTATATTTATATCTATCTATCTATCTATCTATCTATCTAACTATCTATCTATCTATCTATCTATCTATGTCTCTATCAATCTATCTATCTCTCTATCTGATCTATCTATCTATCTATCTATCTATCTATCTATCTATCTATCTATCTATCTATCTATCTATCTCTCTATCTATCCTTGATGTCTGTAGTACAACGTGTACCTTCCTTCTCATGTCTAGTGTAATTCTGTTTTTCTATCTCTCCAGGTATCTTTCTATCCATCCACACATCCGTCCTCTCCAGCTATTAATCCCCAGCATAAACCTGCCAATAATTTCTTGTAATAGCAATATCTTTCTAGTAGTATGTGTAGTATAAATAAAATTTCACTAAAAAGAAGCGTACCTTAAATCATGCAGCCCTTTACTTTTTGTTAAAATCTCAAGAGCAAATGATTTGGAGGTGGATAGAAATTCCTATTATGTTGGAAAATGCTGCTTCCATTCATTCCTATTAGTTGAACCTTAGTGTTAGTAGTCAGCATGCCTGCATCTATTCTCTGTTTAATATTCTTCTTCTCTCCTTACTCTTCTCTCCACCCCCTCTCCAGCGTAACCTTTATGGCAGCTCCTGCTTCAATCTAGCAAACAATTTTACTACACAATGCCACTGGAATTTTCATGGCCTAATTGTTCCTTGTCAATTGCCTGCCAATGCAATATACTCACCCGGAATGCAGCCACCTGCATTCTAGAAGGGAAATCTACAATCTACGTTGTAAATCCATTCCAAACTGATTAGGTGTTAGGGACAATTGTAGATTTAATATCTAATCTATTTATTTTCTTTCCCTCAAGAAGAAAAATATTTATAGCTCTTGACTTTGGAGTTTTATCGTTATTCTGAGAATGTGTACAATTTTACAAGCATAGTCACTGATAGGTGTTCAATTCAAGCGATGTTTATCGTACATTTACTAAGTGATCTCGAAAAGAAATGTTTTTGAATTTAGGTGTTTTTTGTGGAGTATGGAATCCTTTTGTATTACTCATGTCTGTGTGATTATGTTGTTTGTAAACAAGGAGGCTCGTGGTCATTGACCTCACAAATGTTTGACCTACTTCTGTTTGCTCATGGTTGTGTAAGTTTTTTTTTTTATCACACAGGAATTTTTATTTTCTTTTATTGATGATGGTAATCATATAGTAAAACTTCTGTGTTGAACAAGTGTTATCAAATCACCTTGTAATGAAAAGATGCTGATGAATTTCTTGTCTTGTTTGTTCACACATCGTCTGCAATTTTTTGAGAGTTTGCAAAACAAGACGTGCAGTGAATAAATATGCTGGATTTTTTGTGAGGCATTGACAAAGTTCCCAAGTTAGTACTCTCTAAAAAAAATCGAGTGAAAATATTCACTCTTTAAGGAGTGAATACAAAAAAGAGTGAATTTAGAGTGAAATTGGAGTGAATTTTGAGTGAAAATGTTCATTTTCACTCATTTTGGAGTTACCTCAAAGATCACTTGAAGATTTTGGAGTGATCCCTGAGGTCACTCTAAAATGAGTCGAAATGAACATTTTCACTCAAAATTCACTCCAATTTCACTCTAAATTCACTCTTTTTTGTATTCACTCCTTTAAGAGTGAATATTTTCACTCAATTTTTTTAAGAGAGTATGTTAATCATATACAATACTTTTTTTTTAGTAAAGGCAATACAGTGTTTGAATTAGATTTGTTTTAAAATTAGGTTTTACATGAGTGATGTGTGCAATTTCTCAATTCTCTTACCAAGGCTTTTTTTTCTCTTTGACCTTCAGAGTTTTTCTTGTTCTTTGTTTTGTGTGTGGGTCAGTATCTTTTTAATCTGCAGAGGTAGAAATCTGTGCATAAGGAAAGGTTTTTCTATAAAGTCTACTTGAAAATCCAATATGCTAGTGCTGTACTTTGGAATTGACCATTCAGCGTCTGGAAAAGTTCCGGGTCAGTAAACCAACGTGGCATAGAGATGACACAGGGTCAATAGCCGTTGGGTTTTTTACGGCCTCCAAGAAGTGACCACACAATTTCGTGAACAATAAATTTCGGGTCCTTAGTCACGGCATGGATGCGATATTTGCCAAATAGCACAATACTTCGCCAATTACAGTTTTCATCCTCTTGTGATGGTTATATCAATTAGGTGTTAAGATACCAATTGCATAGTTGCCGTACAGACTTGTAACAAAAAAAAAAAAAACAAAAAAAAAACAAAAAGAAGAGATTGAGATGATCTCAGTCAACATACTGCTATCGTGCAGAAGAGCTCCAAGGTAATATAGCTAGGATTACTTTGTTCATTGAACATGAAATAGTTTTGGGGTACTGGGATTCACCGAGCTACTCGGCCAGTCTTGATCTAGAAATATTAGGAGTCACCATACACGTGAGAAAAGCTCAGTTGCAGGAAGTCGTGGATTAAACCCAACTTTTCCACCACGATAAAACCTCAAGAAGAAAAAAACACAATTTTGTAACATCCCTTCAAGGTTCTTTCTGTCTAATACAGAAAAAAAGGAAGAGAAAAATGAGTGTCATTTTCCCACTCCATTACTCCCCCCCCCCCCCCTCATTTTCCTTTAAAGAAACGGCAGGCAATCACCATTATTAGTAAGGACTGAAATAGAACATCGGATGTGACACAATAATATGTCGGTATGTAAACCGTGAGGATGAAATGCAGTGCTGATCACTTCCTTTAAGCATGTCTCGCGCTGAGCGACACAGCACTACGTGATGTGCAGTTCTTACGACTCAAAACAAATTCCAAGTGAAGCTGGCGAGCATGTAAGTGCATTAGGTGAGAAAAGGCTAGTGTGTCCATTAAGAGCACAATCAGGTGGGTAGGGGGTGCACTTCCCCCCCCCCCCATCTCCCTCCTCCCATTATAATGGTGCCCTCGGAGAGAGAGAGAAAAAAAAAAGAGAGATAGATATAATTCAATGTATACTCCTGTACACTTGCATCATATTTATTTGCTGGATTGAAAATTAGTTGATTTGTTATTGAATTAGACGTGGGAAGTGGGAGGAATAGGGAAGGGAAGAGATAATGAGGACTGACGGAGGATGGACGGAGAAATTGGAACCAAATTGAGGGTGGGGAAATGAGATGGAGAGAGATGTATAATTGACAGCAATTTGATGATTGTGTACATTGATGGAACATACTAAGTTTGACAGAGAGAGAGAGAGAGAAGAAAAAATAAAAAGGAAAAACAAACAAGTGATACTCGTGATGTGACTAGATCAAATGAGATAATATTATCAAAGTTTGTCCTTAGTTTGACACCATACGATTCAAACCTCCTCTTTTTCCTCTCCCCAAGCAGAAAGAGAGAAGTATATGTATTTATATACCTTATTGCAGAGATCCGTCATCAAAAGAGTAGAAAATCATGTATGGCAAAGCTCTGCTTCAAAGAGCTCGCCAAATGTAATTACGCTTTAAATTTGCAGCACCCACAATGAGCAGACGTGGACAGAGAATTAAATAGATTGGTAGTAGATATATAGATAGGTAGGTAGATAGGTAGATAGGTAGATAGATAGATAGAAAGATAGATAGATAGATAGATAGATAGATAGATAGATAGATAGATAGATAGATAGATAGATAGATAGGAAAAAGAAATAAAGAAAAAGAAAAGAACAGGAGAGAAAAGACAGAAATAAAAGGCATTTGGGAGTTAGGAAATAGACAAAATGAGGGAATCTTGAGAAGAAAAAGAAAACCTGATTGTTAAAGGGGATGGCTATTAACCGATCAGTGGGAATCAGTGGAAATGCTGAGGGATGATTGTTCCAATCCTTATGGGATTCATTTAAGAGTACATTATATATCTATTGTTGTGTGAAAATTATTTGCTTCAGAATGGTCTCATATTCAAGTAATGTGCAGATTAATGCCCTGTCACTGTACAGGCAAGCTAACCTGGAAACATTAAACTGCACATTGCTTGAATATGAGACCATTCTGAAGCAAATAATTTTCACACAACAATCAATATATAATGTACTCTTAAATGAATCCCACAATGATTGAAACAGTCATCCTCCAGCATTCCCACTGATTCCCACTGATCAGTTACTAGCCTTCCTCTTTAAGAAAAGGAGGTGTAACGGAAATGATTGATTTCTGGACTGCCTTCCGCACACATACACACAAACACGCAAATACAGACAGACAGACATATTATATGCCAACTGAGACTCCATCAATCCCCTAATGAGTAGACCTTGTTACCAGGCACACACCTGTATTGTGATCGAGATGCTAAGTGAAGAGGGAGACAGACTTGGGGGGGGGGATGAGGATGAAAGGGATGATAACAAGGAAATGGTAGATTGTGAGAGGGCATCCTGGGTAGAACTGATGGGTTGCCATGGTAACCATACAGCTTCTGCTGTGTGGACAAACATTGCACGGTGTGTTGCCTGACCTTAAAGAGGTGCTGGCAACCAGCTGGGTGTGATGAGCACCCTTTCCCTCTGATTGTTCCCATGGCGACGCCGTGAGATGGGGGAATCGGAGTCACCGTCTCCTTGAGGAGTAGGGAGGGGGAGGGGGAGGGGGATTCTCCGGGAGGAGGGTGTTAAGAGATGATTTTTCTTTGAGAGATTTTCTTATTGTTTGGATTTCAAAAGGAATGACAACGACCAAACGAAGGCTCTTGGCTTCGTTAGCGGCACTAGCTCGCGTCCGTCTTGCTGTGTAGCAAGGTTTGCTCGCTGCGCACTTGACGCGAGGAGAAAAATATTGTGATGGGGGCAGAGGACTAATGAGCCTCATCAAGTGGGGGTGAGAATGGAGGGCGATGGGGGATTGAGTGACGAAGGACTTCAGAGATTACTGCAGAATCATGAGAAAGCAGCTCATGGTCACAGACAACTTCTTTTTTGCTCATCATAATGTCTCTCCTGCTGGGTTGGTGAATGTAGCAATTGCTTTGAGAAAGTTTTTGCCATTCAATAAAGGACATTTCATTTGTTTGTTTGACTTTTTTTTTTCCAGGAAAAGTGAAAAGAAAAAATCTCACCCTCGTACTAAAGACCCACGTGCTGATTTCTTCAAAATTACACCTGCACAAGTCTGATGTTTTCTGAATAGATATATATGTGTTTGGGGTTTTTGTTATAGAAACATGAATCATTAAGTGACGATTATATGATGCAATATTTTCAACGTGTGCCCTTTCAAATCTTCCTCTTAGCTGTATTGTCCAGGTGTTTCAAGTTACCTTAAATTGCATCTCTAAACGCATTTTCTCTGAGCACTACGGTTTGGAGAAGAGACGTTCTCTGCGCTCCCCCGTTGAGGGGCAAAGTTAAGCTGTGTGAAATAAGGGGATTTCAGCTCTGAGGGAGAGGCTTAGGGACTCAAACGTGACGTGAAATTAAAAGCATGCACACCTTGGTGTACAGACTCTATTCTAAACACCTGAGTAAAATATTTTTTCATCTCAAAGGAGAATTAAGTGTATATTTTTTGCCTCTCACTTTTCTTCTTCCTCTTTTGCACATTCGTTCTTTTCTTCTCTTTAGTCTTTTCTTCTGTCTTCTTTATTATTCTTTGCCTCGTCCCTCTGTTACGTGTTTGGATTATCATGCAAACGCGACTATTTCTTACCTTTTCCAGATCTTCTCAGGAATGAGTATGCCTTTATCAGAGAGGAAAAAAAATGGACAAGTTTTTACATTAATGAGAATCATCACAATGACTTAACAATTGTCTACAATCGGTGGCTGATACATAAAGATTTCTCTGTCATTTGAAGATAAGAGAAATTTGGCATGTGTTTTTTAATGAAATGTTCATAAAACTCATTAAGTACTCTCATTGTTCTGAAAGCAGTAGAAAAAAAAAAGAATCTGCCATGTATGTCATTTTTCTCTGTAACATGATGATGAATGCAAGGGATAATCACTTTTGTACCAAGTGATTTTTTAAGTGAAAGCAAAACGTCCCCCCCAAAAAAAAGAAAAAAAAGAAAAAAGAAAACAAGATTTAATTAGGGTGGTCAGAGTACGGAGATGCTATCCACCACTTTTTTGGATTTAAATGTGTTGCTACTCAGCATTCAAGTGTATGTGGCCTAGATCTCATTTTCCATTATGCAATGAAAATTATTAAATTATTTTTTAGGGAATAGGGCAGCAGAAATTTGTCATTAAATTTCCATTTCATGTGAGGAGGGGATTTTTGTGTGTGTGTGTGTGTGTTTCTCTATTGCTACATCTTTTGCAAGGTGAAGCTGCTTTGCCCTTTCGTCACATTTTGATATCGAGGAGTGTACATCCGTTGGCCTCCAGTCCAGACCCTTTTCCATCTCCCATCTACCCCCCCCCCCCCCAATTTTTTATTTTTTGGCTCCCCGCTCCAATTTGCACGCTTGGCTCCTCTGCGTCCCTCATCCAACCAGACACGGATTAACGCCCCTGAAGCGTGAGGAGGGTGATTAACCATGAACTCCCAATTTCTGTCTCTCTCTCTCTCTCTCTCCATCTCTCACCGAATTTGTGAAGATGAGGACAGCATCGTCCAGGTGAAGATGCGAGTGGTTGGCCGGCGGATGAAAGAAATGGCGCTGGAGGAGCAGGCCCACTTGCGAGTGGCCCCTGGCGAGGCGATTAGAGAACTTTTCGGACGGAACGTGTCCGGCTTCAAAGATTCATATCAAAAAGTGTTGCCGTTTCATTATTTGCGAGAGAGTCGCCCCCCTGTCGCAGAGGGAAATCAACGCCCGTGAACGTTATTGACTAATATCGTTCCTCTCTCACCTTAGAAGTCAATTTGTCCGGCAAAGGTGGATACAATCTATTAGACGCAGCCGACACAAAGCCACCAATTTCTGAGAAAAGGAGAGGGATTCCATGCATTCAGCTTGGGATGTTAAAGCTTGCGTGTCAACTTCTTCTAAATTAGCCTCACTCTTTTTTGCAGCTCTCCGCAACTGGAGATTTACCTAAAGAAGAAAGAGGGGGTTGCACACATGCTGAGAAGTTATAAATGTGTGAGAGAGTGTTTAGAAATGCGTCCAGAAATGAGTTTCATGCTTCCCGAATTTATCCTTGTTAGTCAGAAAGTCAACTTGGAGAGAATTATGTTACATTTCTTGCAACCATGTGCCACAAATCTCTCCAGGCCAATCTGAGAATATAGTCCTGAGATTATTTGCTTGATGAGCTTTCTATGAATTGCCACCTAGGGATATCTTTTTGTATTGTCTTGTTGAGTTTTTGTTTTGTTTTTTGTAATGTATGTCTTGAATCATGTCGTCTTATCCAGTGCGTTTTGGTTTCATGGGTCATCGTGTGTTGTAGGAGATACCATTGTTATCGCTTTAAAGGACAAGTTCACCTTCATAGACATGTGGGTTGAGTGAATGCTGCAATATTAGTAGAGCACATCATTGAGAGTTTGAGGAAAATCGGACAATCCGTTCAAAGGTTATGAATTTTTGAAGTTTCTGCTCACTCAAGGCTGGATGAGAAGACTATTATAGCTTGTGATGTCACATGAGTACAACGATATAAAAAAAGAATAAAGAAAATTTAACATATTTTCACTTTTCTCGCATAACAAAAGAACACTTGACTTCTCTCTTTCAGAAGGCGGGGGAATAATATTATCCTTAACATACATGTCAGTAACAAGTCGAAGAAATGTGCACTTTATTCAAAAAGTAAAGTTTTGTGAAATTCTCCTTTTATTTTCTTTATATGGTTGTACGCATATGACATCATACACTGTAGTAGTCTTCTCATCCAGCAGTGACTACGCAGATACTTTAAAAATTCATTACTTTTGAACGGATTGTCCGATTTTCCCCAAACTTTCACTGATGTGTTCTACTAATATTGCTGCATTCACTCAAGCCACATGTATATAAAGGTGGACTTGTCCTTTGATATCCAGGCATCCTAAGTTTCCCCCGTACTTGATCTCTAATCATTTCACCAAATTCCTTTTTGAAATGAATAATGAGACTCGAATACTATCAACGTTTCATTTCAGTGAGCATTCATAAGGCAGCCTGAAGAGTCAACAAGACTGCAAAGTAATGTCTTCTGTATTTGGTGATTAGGAACGGGTTTGGGAAAAACAAAAGTTTAGAGTAATTACTGATGAATTGGAACTTGCTTTGATAACAAGAGTGAGCCTTTAAATTTTCTGCAAATTGTTATTACATTTGTGATGTACTTTACCCACAGACTTGTCTGAAATTAGTTTTGCATTTGACAAAAAAGAAGAAGAAAAAAAGATTAGGCTATGAATCGAAGTGTTGAATGCCAGCAATTATGGCGAAATGTGATGGAAATGTCAAATGACTTAGGGGAGGTACCCTTGTGTAGTTGCAGGTATTGAAGTAATGCTATTGTGTTTGGCGATCATTTTTTTAAAGCTCTTTATGTATACCCCCTGCACCCCTCTCGTTATATGGAATTTAATAACCTATATCCTTCACTGCCAATACTCTGGCAAGGGAGGTGATATTAACACCATATATTGTGATGGAATACTTAATGAAGAAAGAATTTGATATGCCGGTACATGCTCCTCCGAACCCGTAGGTGCACCCCTTGTTAATTTCTTCTTTTTCGTTTTTTTTTTTTTGATGTTGTAATTATCCCCCTTGTCTATGATTCTTCATTTCTCATTATCTTTCCCATTATCTTTCCTTTTTTCTATCTCTCTTTCCTCCCTTCTCTCTCTCTCTCTCTCTCTCTCTTCTCTTTGTTGCTACCTTCTCCATGATATCCTTTGTATTCAGCTCCTCATGTTTTAACCCTTTCTCTACCAATGAGTCAAACATGCACAAAGTTCACACACAAGCTAATGGAGAAGAAACTAATGTGGCACTCAGAGGGTTTATATCCTGTTTATTTGTACCTTACTATGTAGAGTTTACAATAGTCTGAAGATACTACAAACAGTTTCACCTGTCCCTTACATTTTAAGATATTTTGATCTCTTTCTTTCTCCTGTTCTGTTTTCATTTCCCTCTGGATCTGTTTCTCAATATGCCTTTATATCCACCTTCCTCACTGTTTATGTATTTATCTATCCTATTTATTCATCCATCTATCCATCTATCTATCCATCATTCTGTTTATCCATCCATCTATCTATCCATCTATCTATCCATCTATCCATTCTATTTATTCATCCATTTATCTATCTATCCATCATTCTGTTTATTCATCCATTTATCTATCTATCCATCATTCTGTTTATCCATCTATCCATGATCATTCTATTCATCCATCTATTCATCTATCTATCCATCATCCTATTTATCCATCCATTCATCTATCTATCCTTCCACTCATCTGTATGTCTCTCTATCTATCTATCCATCATTTGGCATCACTCTCTCCTCAGAATTAAATTAACTCATTGAAGACTAGTCCTGAGTATACTCAGGCATTAGTCTATGTGAAGCTTGTGTTTTAGCAAAATCAGCCGATACTCAATGGGTTAAGACTGCTGGCATTACATCAATTGAAAAAAAAAAATTGTCTTCCCATTGTCAATTACGATGATCACGTTTATGTTACATTGTACCTCTTTTATTTTTAGAGCTAGAAATATGTTAGATTGGCAAGTCAGATTTCATTACCCAGCAGCATGTCCGTATCTGAACCTGTCCTTGGCAATTTTTGTTTCCATGATTCGCCCTCTTCAGTTTTTAATTGGCCAACGTCCCCGGCCCATTATCATCATTGGGACAACATTGGATGAATGTAACAAGCGAAATGCCATGCAATTATTTCCTCTATTTGACATAGAGTTTCATCCAGTGAATTTGAATGTGACATTTGGCGAGTGTTAATTGAAAAGGGACCTCTTATGGTGCAGGTAAAAAGTTATGAAGTCTGTGCAAGTTAGCCTTCAGTTTTGATAACTTCTAATCAGTGGATTTTTGTCGTTTCTTTTTCAAGTCTGTCCTTTCTTGTAAGAATATTGCTTCGGGAGGGAATTTTTGTGGTCAATGTTCGAAGAGAGAATCATGTGCTTTGAATTCATAATTTGAGGTTTGCTTGTGGTATTATTGGCAATTTATTTATAATCATTTTCTCCATTTTCTCTCTTCTTTGGCACACGTCTTCCTTTGTCTGCCTGCATGGATTACTACATGGAACGTCAATTCTTTTAGGTAAGTCGACATACACCCATTTTTTTATTCAAGTCACAACTTTGCTCATCGTCAACTTTAGATATGATGTACATTTTTTCTCCCCTGCTTTTTGATCACAAATCCCCCCCCCCCCCCTCCACTCTCCCTTCCGGAAAAACCACAGCATTTACTTTGTGGCGCACGAGAAATTACAATCGGAAGTCGTTTGATATTAAAGCCTTCCTTTTTGTATCTCACTTGTGCTGCACATCAAATTCTTTCCTGGTCTTCCCGTTCATTTTTGGCAATTTGTGCTTCGGGGAAGAGTGAGCGGGGAATGGATGAAAAGTGGATTTCGGTTTCATTTCTAATTCATTCACTTTTCCCCCCATATGTTGGAATGTTCGAACGTGCAAGGTTTAATAGTATGGAGGATATGAGAGTGGATGGTTATATGTAATGTGCATGTATAATATGCCCTACGTTGTTTGCTGCATGTGTTAAATGTCAGATTGACAACAAATTGATTGATTGATTGATTGATTGATTGATTGATTGATTGATTGATTGATTGATAGGAGTAAAAAAGAAAGAGTTGCAAACAGATATTGATGATTATGGAGGAGGAAGAGAAGAAGTTGATAGAGGAGGAGAAACAGGATGAAGAAGAGGAGGAGGAAGGAGAGGAGAAGAAAGAAGATGAGGAGGAGTAGGAGGAAAAGGAAGAAGATGGAAAGAGTAAATTTGAGGAAGAAAGGAAGGATGGTGACAGATGACAAGGATAAGAAAGTGAGGGAGGAGGAAGAGGGGAAGGAAGCAGAGGAGGATTGAAGGATGAGAAGAAAGAGGAGGAGGAAAGAAGGAGGGAGATGCTGGAAGATAAAGAGATGGAAGACAGGGAGGAGGAGAGATGAACCAGCAGAAGAGAAGTAGGGAATAATGATGAAGTTTGAAAAATCAACATGATTGGACAGCATTCTAAAAAGAGTTGGGAGTTGAGGGAACGATCTTTAAGGTATCTCACATAATGTTTTGTACTCCACTCTTCCCTTCCAGTCAAATACATTCAGATTGATACCCCCTGCAGAATGAATATTAGTATGTTAGGTCACGTAAAAATAGAATCTCTTACATCCAGGAATAGGAGAAATCTTGGGAGAAAGCTCGCTGTTGCAAGGGAGAAAACATCAAGTCACCATGTCAGAATCCCGACGCACAAAAATCTCCCTCTCCTTCTTTGACTTCTTGTCAGTTGAGTAGCGATCGTGCGTGCAAGGTCGATGACCAGATCGACGACTCGCCGAACGACTTGAAGTCAGACGCCACCGCTGCAAACGTCCGGAATATTTTCCACCCGTCTTCGGTTACTTACCCCGCGCATTGCAAAGGGCGAAGGTGGAGAGTCGAGACGTTAAAGGGAGGTTGTAGCACCCTCATGTATGTACAGCTCACTGCATATTCCTGGTTTCTTTTTTTCTTCCTTTGGCCGATAATTCATTCGTACTTGAGAATCGACATCACATTGTCATGAGTCACAAATTCCCAGATGCCCAAAACCCAGTCGTATCTTATCCACTGACAGCAAAACTGTGAATGAAATGTTATCTGAATTCAGTGGCTATCACTTTGAATCATTTCCTGAATAGATGACTAGTCATGCATTTTTTTTTTTTCGGAATTGTGTGATGAACATGTTTCTCTCCCCCCCCCCCCCAAAAAAAAAAAAAAAAAAAAGGAAGAAGAAGAAAACTTGCTGTGAAAAAGACATAATAAAATCAGCAATAAATAGCCAAGTTAGTGTACCAAAGAAAATTTGATCCTAGAAATTTGCCCTAAATGACATTCCAGTTAATTTAGTAACTTCTATTCAGGAGAAAAACACATAGTATATCACAAATTACATGATAAACATAATCATCATTGCATGAAGGATCTGACTTCATACCATGTATGAATAAGGTGGGATGTAAATGTTAGGATGTCCCTATGTAATGGATGTTACAGGTATCATACAATGTGCTTTTTGGAGAACAGCCAGTGATTTAATGGCAAAAAGCAAAGAAACAAACAAACTAATGCATTACATGATATGCACATGATCTGTAAAGAATGTTTCATGATCTTAAAGAGTAGGCCTAATTCATGATCTATCAAATGTCTATAGGAATAGCTTGAACTTTGATGGAAGGAACTTCTTTGGAAGACACTGTGATATTTGATTCTGCTGTAGCAATGAAAAAAGTTAACAAACCGGGCAATTGGGTTGGATGGAACAAAGGAGAATGTGATATCAAACAATATGAGCTTCTGCTTACAGCTAGGAAGTCATGTAAAGCATGAACTCTAGCTAGTATTGGGGGGCCCCCCCATCATGCCGAGAGTGGTAACTGAACCCAGCTCATGCATAGTGCAAAGTGGTTAGAGGACGGGTCACTAGGAAGAATGGGGGTGGGGGAAGGATTATGCACCTCTCTGGTTGCCATAAGGGATGTAGTCAACAGACTGAAGTATTAAAAAGCAGTCTGAACTCATGGATGTTTCTCAAGGTCAGGGAGGGGAAGGAGGAAGGGGGAGGGCGGATGGAAGAGATGGGGAAAGGAACTCAAAAGGGAGGAGCATTTGAATGTTAATAAAGAATGAAAGGCACTAGTAAGAAGAAATTGTGTCACAAAGTTGAGGCAAAAAAGGTCATAGAGATTTCAATTCAATTCAAATTTCAGATTTTGAGATAACGATATACTGATGAATGTGTAGACCAGTAAGACAGACAAATAAGGAGATAGATAATGACATAATATACCTGTAAAATGTTAGATAAATTGATAGATAGATAGATAGACAGATAGATAGGTAGATAGAGAGGTAGATAGAGAGGTAGATGGATATATATAATAGGAAACAGGTAGATATAAACATAGAGAGATATAGAGAAATGAAGATATTAAAAGAGATTGATATGATGTAGTTCTATGAAAGTTTAAAGAGGAACTTGAGAGACCATCAGAATATGGAAAGAATCAAAATGAACATTGATGGACATTAAAGATATTGGAAGAGAGAGGGATGGAGGGGGAGAGATGAAAGAAAGAGAAAGAATTGATGAGATTGAGAAAGAAGAGATGAAGAGGTATGGTTTGTGAAGAATGACAGAAAAGTCGTAGGTGGTGCCATGTCAGTAACACAACTGTTGAAGTTTCATCCGCCATCTCGTATTCGACTCCCTATTTGCTCTCCACTCGCCTCTACGCATCTACGCAAGGTGAAGTGCCCGCCGCAAACAGAATCGGCAAATATTTTGTCGGCACCCACATTAGGCAACACAGCAAATTCAGCTCGGCAAAGAGAGAGAAATGACGGAAAGAGGAAACAGAAGAATCGAGTAATATTAATCCTTCGAATACCTTGGGTGCTGATTGCCACAGAAGGCCCCCATAGTGTTGTACACACTCTCTGAAGTCTCTGGTATAGAATGGGTTAAGTATGAGATGCTCTTGTTAAAACTTCCAAGGGACGGTTGGTGTACACGATACAACATAAATGAAGTATCAACATACACACTGTGTGTGTAGGTGTGTGTATGTAGTAGCAGTGAAAGTGTTTACACATTATCCATGTTGGGGTAAATGTAAGATTGTTGATTATGTATGTGATACAGCCGTGCATGGTGGGTGGTAGAACTTTTTGATTTTGGTTTGGGAGGGGGGGGGGGGGGAAATACTTCGATCTTGAGTGTTGGGCATATAGACTCCGAGACGACAACTAAGTCTATGCCAGCATTTTTCGAGTAGCGTAGTGACAGTTGAAGTTCGCCCTCGCTGGCAGCCATGGTGCCATGCAGTGATGAATGTCACTCATCTTTAGCTGATTGACTATAGCATGTAAAAAAGAAATCTCTCTTTCACCAGATTTTCTTTCTGAAAAGCAAGTTCAGATGATTCTTTATGCTCTCTCAATAGGATATGCCTCTGTATTGTGTATGTAGCAACTAGGTTTAATTGATATCTTTGTGTACCTGGTGAAAGTTCCAAGTTGCAATTCCTGTATCATGAGATATATTAGTCTTGTCAGGTTTTTGAAGTATATTTGAGAATATGGGTATTTCTCTTCTTCTTTTTTCTTTTTTTTTTTTACAAAGAAGCTACCATAGCTCAAACCACCAAAAACACCTTGCATAACTTCATCCATCATACAGTTAAGGTTTATGTAAGTAATATTTTGTGAAAGTAATAGTTCGGTGTCATGCTTTGTCCAGACACCTCTATTGTAAGGGTAGCTTGTACCAAGCTCCTTGCTTGTACTGAATTTGTTCTGGTCCAAGTGGAAAGAATAATTTGTTTCCATTTTTTACACCATCCTCTTCATTTGCAAATCATGCCATCATGCCCTTTCGCATCTCTAAGAATTTCAAGAGGACTTTGTGATTTGGCTGTGACTGACTTCAAGCAACTGAGATGTGGCTATCAAAATTCCTCTTCCCTGATTTTTAACAAGTTTTCTCAGCTCGGTTGCCAAATTGTTTCGGTGACAAAATGTGACAGGAAACATTCTTCAGCCCGATATTTTTTCTGTTTTAAGGACACATCTCCTGAAATGTAATGACACTATTCCCTACCTCAACCTCCTTTAGATGAATGACCTTTGACCTTGAATTCATTTTTTTTGCCTGTAACTTGGCAGGGATAGAGATGGGGGGGGGGGGAGAGAAGGAGGAGGAGGAGGAGGAGGAAGAGGAGGAGGAGAATGGGGGTGGGGTGAGGATAATTTGAAACTACTCCATTCTTCTTGCAGCCGCAAATTACTCCAACTCCTCAGTATCCATGGCAACTGATTACAAAGCGCTGGTCTCCATCTGTCCATGGATGACTCCTAAGAACCCCTTCTCAAGTTCCTAAACATGGAAAAGTTTATTGTTGTTGGGTTTTTTTGGAAAAGGGAGAAAATTGGATGGTTTCAAGGGAGTGCTTAGGTCCCGGCCTGCTTCTCCCAGACTGGGATATTTATGCTCCTATAATGAGCTCCCGATATCTGGGCCTTACTAGCTAGATTCATGAAAACCCACACCTGTTCTCTGGAATATATGTCAATTAACATAAATTGCATTCATTTCTGTGCTGATGGATAGACCAACTTCATGAAGCATCTAGGAGAGTAGGAGAGTAGGCCTATATAGGCCTACATATACCACTTACCAGTCATATGAAGAGACATATATCACAAATTCATATATTCCCATGGCATGCCAATGTGATGCTGAATATATTATGTTTGAGATGTGACCAGACTCGTGGAGTATTAGTGTAGCCATATGACGTATGGATATGCAACATTCTGTTATGTGGGATTTTAGACTGTATATCATGGTTTGAGAAAATCACATATAGTACTAAGGCAATCAGAGTGGTGAGTTTTCATTGCAGCATGAAGCCGACACAATCAACTCACAGATATTGCTGTCACAATATATTAACCAAGTGTGAATGAACCCACCTTATATCCACCTTTTCTTTCTGCTTTTATTATTCCAAATGGAGGAGAGAGATAAAAGAGAGAGAGAGGGAGAGATGTAGATTTTAATGGATGGGTCACACTTTTTGAAGAAGTTTAGCTACCCCTTCTCATCCTGCTCCTTCTATTTCTAAACATTTAGAGCTACCAGAGGTGTGGGAGAGAATGAAAAAAGAGGAAGAAATCAGACATTCCTCAGCTTGAGTGCAAGGGATGACAGAGAAGGGGAGAATGGAAGAAATAAAAGAGAGAAATATATATATATAGAGAGAGAGAGGGGTAGAGAGAGCGAGAGAAGCAAATAACGAAAAACAATTTGCCAACTCATGTTCTTTTTCTCTGATAACCTCTCCCCAATCCTTTACCCCCATCATCCAACCCTGCCCATTAGAGGGGCGATAATGGCCCTATGGGTTTGGACTGAGGAGCTTTCAACACCCTAACCCATGGCATTGGATTCTGATCTCCCTAATAGTCAAAAATTATCTCTCGAAACGAAGCCTCACCCCATCCTCTTTCCTCAGCATCCACAAAGTATTTCAGACTTTTAGAGAGAAGAACTTGTTGCATCTCGTTAACTAGGCCTAATTATCAAAATTCAAAGTTTGAAAGCAACCAAAAGACGACACAGCATATTTAGTAAGAGATGTGATCTGGAAGTGTTTTCCAACCATAACCCTGGGAATTTGCAGCCTGAGAACTTAGACTTCTACAACACAATTCAGCAGCTCGACATTAGATTGCCTATAGCCATGTTGCAAGCATGGCATATACATTTGTATTATTATTATTTATTTTTTTTTTTTTTGCATGTAAGCACAAATAATCAAGAGTTGCATGCCCAATGTGACAGACCCCTCCCCACCCCCCCCCCCCCCCCCCCCCCCACCCCAAGTTTGTGACACAGTCATGAGTTCGGAAGAAATTTTCATTGAGCATTTGGTGAGAAGAGACATTTCAGTGTTTGAATGTTTTGAATGTTTTTTTTTTCAATGCTAAAAATGTTGAGAAATGCATGTGTGAAGGGAGATTTGCGGAGGAAGTTCACAAACAAGAAAATCCGTTACAGTCTGAAACCAGTTATCGGCCCACAGTGAGAAGATAAGTCCTGTCACTTGCTCCTCCACTCTACAGTCTGAGGAGTTTGGCGACATTTTCATTATAAACAAACAGATAGTATCCTCTCCCCCTTCCCCCTCATCCCCCCCCCCCCCCTAGATAGAAGAGAGAGAAGGGGGGGGGAGCTGAGAAAGGTGAGATAACAACATACAAGCTGAAAGACTCCATCTACTTAACCCATTGAGGCCGGACTGATTTTGCTACAACACACATTTCCCACAGACACCTGCCCGAGTATACTTAGGACTCCTCGTCAATGGGTTAAGCATTCATTCATTCCTCCGTTTGTTCATCTAATGGCTTAGTTATATGTCAGCAAGTTAACTTCCACGCAACGGAAGAGACTCTTGGCCAGACTTAGACCATGTTAATGTTATTACCTTTCTACTTTAATGACTTCTTGAGTGAACATGTCACTAAAGTGGGGGAACTAGACAAACAAACGGATAAACATACTGACGGACAGAAAAGTCGTCAAGTTGAAAGCACTTTCACTTTAGCCCTGCCCCTGTCTTCGGTTATAGATTCTGCATCAGCAGCATCCCAGATAGTGATTACCTTTAGAGATAGTGAGGGTGAGAAGGATTAAAAAAAAGTAGAATCACAGAGAGATGAATTGACAGAGATATACTGATAAACAGTCATACAGACAAGCAAAGATATAAATAGATGGACAGACATAATGACAGAGAGACAGATATACCAACAGACAGAAAAGAAGACAGATATACCAACAGACAGAAAAGAAGACAGATGTAACCATAGAACAGACAGACAGACTGACAACATACAGCCAGGTGGGCACACAGACAGATACACTATCAGATTGATACGGATTGACATACAGGCAGACAAACAAACAAACAGGCTGAGAAATGTACAGGTAGACAGACAGACAAATAAACATACAAATGGACAGACAGACATACAGTCAAGTAGGTAGACAGACTTACAAACAAACAGACAGGGAGGATGATTGTTGCTGTAGAAAAGTAGTCCCCTAAAAGACCACTTCTGCTGTACCTCGTACTGCCCTCCTACAACTTACTGTATTACTTGCCACTTAATATGACAGCAACCAGAAACTCTACCAAGAGAAGATCAACAAATGGAGTTGTGCCGTCATTTGAAGTTAATGCCAAGTCAAGTCTCTCTTTTCATGTTACCCACCAATAATACAGAACATCTACTTTTATCCCATGTAAGTAAGCCATTGTTGTAGTTTAACCCAGTTAACAGGCTGATTTTCCTACAACATGCATTTCCCATAGACACCTGCGCGAGTATACTCGGGACTCGTCCTCAACGGGTTAAGTTTTTCCCCATCCTGTGTAAAGACAAGTGACAGGATTCAAAATGCTTGATAAGTCACATTAGTTGTACGGTCTAGGGAGAAGGTTGGTTGAGGGAGAAGGTTTTCCATTCGCTTCCTTCTTCCTAGGTTTGTTACTGTTACACCATTCTTCCTCGCATCAGTTCAACGCAGTAAGAAATCTTCTCTCCACATCTCGGAGAATATTACGGCATGTGAAGAGAGCAGTAAAGAGGTCTTAAGACGGCTAAGCTTCCCTCGTTTAGCCAACACGGGCGCGGATTTGGTAAAAGCCTGTCTCTTCGGATTGTCCGTCCTTTGTCCATCGCACTTTTGTCTGAAAGCTGCTCAATCCTCCCGTCCTTCCAAACGCTGCTGTGAATCCAATCCTCTTATGGGTGGAAAGATTTCTTTTTCGGGCTGGCAAACAAAACAAGAGTGTATCATTTTGTTGGTCATTCTCTGTGACGGAGCTCTAATCACTCTTAGTCTGACAGGCAATACTTGCTATTTTGCCTTTTTTTTGGGGGGGGGGAGGAGAAGAGAAGTTTAATAACTCTGTGTAAGAGAGTAGTTTGGTCTGACTTTAACCCCTCGTAGACTACCATTTTTCCTAATGCCGTGGTTATCACATACAAACACTACACCCAATGACAGTGAGAGAGTTAATGGAGGAGAGGGGTTGAAAACACTCATCATGCTGGAGAATGCATCTTGAAGAGAGTGTTTAGAGAGGACAGATTTGTAGTGATTGAAAATATTCAGGGATTTCATTTCTTTCTCCTCTTCTTTTGCTTCTTGTTTTGCTTCTTCTCCTTCTTTTTCTTCATCATCTTCTTCTTCCCCTTTTTCATCTTCCTCTCCTTTTTCATCTCCCTCTTCCATGCTTTGAAGAGCAATGGATCATTTCCTTTGCAAAAAGAGGTTTAAAGGATTTTGGTGGTTCAAGTTAGCCCCTCTATGGGGTTTAAGTCTCTTCTAGAGGTGTGGTATTAAAGAGATTATAAGATAATTGGTAATTGTTGGGAAAACTTCAAGGCATTGTCTGAGAGTTTGTTTGTTTATTTGTTTGTTTGTCTGTTGCTTTCTATTACATGAAAACTGACTCTTGAAAACAGACTTACTTGTAATTAAATTGACTTAATTGCATAATTTTGCTTTGAGGGATTTGAATCTGAACTTTGGAGATATCCCTAGATTTTGTACGATGAATAAACAAACAAGTTTGATCTCATGCACCAGTTCTTGTGTGCTTTGATTCTGAAAAGCATTCCTTAACTGACTTGATTTCGGAAATTTTGCATTAGGCCCTAAATGCAAGTGAGACAGAAAACTTAGTTCAGCATGTTTCATATGATGTCTTTGTGTGTCGAGTTCAACTAGATACACGAATGAAAATGCAATACCAATGTAGGCTTAGAGGATGAGTTTCTGTAGCTGTCTTCCAGATTTACCTTCTTCTTAACTCTATCATCACCATTAGGAGCTTGATGCTACTCAATACCAGTGCTTTTCTCAGGTGCTGGTGTTTGGGAGGTTAAACTCCCTGAATCGTGAATCAAAAATTGAGACAGAAGATAGGGTGTGGTACAGTACAGTTAATCAGTGAGATGTAAAGGTACAAAAACAAAAGTAAAAGCTTTTGAAGACGCACTTCGATGTTTTTAGGACAACATGCCCTTACTTAATCTTTTAATCTGTTGAGAGGGCAAAGGTGGCAATCATCATTCAGATTGATCACAAACCATGATGACATTATAGCATGATTAGGCATACTTCCTACAGATCTCAAATCCAGAGGACCCTGATGAACCGCAAACCGGATGTCAGTGACTAGACCTCGAGAAAGCCTTTGTAATTTTGTAACACACCCTGTGATGTTGATTGTTTTAAATGGCTTACCTTGACGTAGCAGCCGTGAGTGGCATGGTAGACCTCAGAGGTGGTAATGGCATCGTGATGCTTTTACAGAAATACATCTCGATGAGCGATGATCTGTTCTGAAAAAAAGTTTTTTCATCTTGTTTTAATCTCATGATTTCATAAAATTCTGTCACTTCAGTGGCATTCTAATGGCATCATAATCCTGTGACTTGTATCTGTGCGAAGGAGAAGTGTATGATTGTACTACGGGGAAATAACTGTTAAAACTTTTACATCTTCATGTGCCCGTCATGATCATGATCGTTATCCATCTATAAATTCTGTGCAACCAGCTCTGTGTTATGTGTTTCTTTTATACATTTTTGTTGCTTGAAAAAGAAACAATATTTACAGTTGCTTGTCAGATTCCTAGGAAGTAATTTTCAAATGGGAAATTATCATTTTGAAGGAAGAAGTTACGGTGTGCAACTGTTGTAGATTCTTTTCTATCCCTCGTACAAAGAGAGAGAGAGAGCACATAAAATTTTCAGATTATAATTGTTATTTAGATATGACAATGTAGCCTTGAATCAAGGAGGTCCTATTTACAAGCAAGAGACACCATGTATGAGAACGGGAAAGGGCAGTGCTTCAGAGTTTACAATAATTCAGTCATTGATTTTGGGAGGTTTTGATGCAAACTGCAATAAAAACATGAGGGGAAGAGATTTGTGAAATAACTGAACATTTGGAGACTTGCATTATGACTTTAGAAAATATCTTTTGGCAGATAATTATGAACTGTGGGTTTTTTCTTAAGCCATTCATTCCCAAGGGCAAACATTCTCATAGTACAATGGCAATTGGATTTAGGCTTGTTAGTTTCAGGGGGTAAGCATGAGAAACAGCCCTATAATTTGAGAGCATTGAGAGCATTATTAGTTCATCTTTATTCATAAATCACAAGTAATTTATTGCTGTGTAATTGTGACATGTCCACAATATGAGAAGATATTTCAACAAAATAAAGGGATACAGTGGAAAGAAGAAGTAGATCACTAATACTCAACCCCCAAAGAGGTAGTTATAGTCCTCAATTTTGAGAAAAGTTATTCCATCATTTACTGAGAAGTATTTTGGCACTAAATTTATGTCTCATTCAGATACTTGGAGGTTATATCATTTTGTGAGCGCTCTGTTGCACGAAGAATTTGAGATGGCACAAGGTTCGTAATAGGAGTACCGAGATCATGACTTGTGAATGCAAATTTCGATAGATAACCTTTAGGAGAAATTTACCTATAAATCAACAAGCTTGGTAAGTGGAGGAATTTTGCATATGAGAGACTGTAGATTTACAAAGAGGTGCGTAAACTGAGAGGAAAAAATAAAAGAAAGGCATAGCGACAAATCAAGAGAGACAAAAAGAGAGATGGACTCTTATTAGCTGTTTCATTGTTAAATATTAAGGGTTTTTTTTCTCATTTTTTTCTGGTCTATAACCAATACCTTTAGCATGCCATGTTGTTATATGTAACATATGTTTTAGTGGCCGGAGCAACAAGTCAACTGTTTTTGTAATCTGCCTACTCTCTAAACAGGCAGGCTAACCAACAAGTTGCGGCTAAATCAAGCAGCAAAGAAGCCCAGAAAGAGAAAGTCATTGCCAGAGTTTGAAAAAAATTCTTCAACATGGCCTTGCTAATTGATTTATAATCCCCAATGTCTATATCCCTCTTGGAGTGACTCATTCATGACCCTTTAACCTTTGACCCCATAGGGGTCACCACCAATTCACCTCAAAGTCAAAAATACAAAGCTTCGCATTCCTCTTTTGCCAGTTTGCTTTAGTCGGAATAGGAGACCGATGCAAGATTTATATCTTCTGCAGAGTCGGTAGACATCCCCGTAGATTGCCTACGCCAGATATTTATGATTCCATGTTCGCGATTTTCTCCTTATTTTCCTTTGATTATGTGAAACCATGGGCGGGCAATTGGGGAGATGTAAATTAACTTGTCTCTCTGAAGTCTTGCGTTTGTCATATTGGAAACCCCCGTCCGCGCTTGGTTTGTGGAAATCATTTCTGTGTAGGCATTTCTCTCCTGTGCATTTGATTCTTTTTATATTTGTTTGTTCTTTGTTGTTTGTTCGTTATGTCATTTATTATTTTTTTTCATAGGGCTTGTTATGTGATCTTTCTCTTTTCTAAATTTATTGCCCTTTTGGTTTGTTGGAAGAAAGAGTTCCGTGGGTGAAACCGCCTTCCGTCTGATATTGAGAGAGTCCAGTCATTACTGCAGATTTTTGAGAAAAATACTTCTCGCATTATTCACTTTAATATGTCGCCACAACATATATCATGATTCAATAGGTTTTATAGCTCCTTAGGGAAATAATAGTGAAATGAATATAGAGGAAAAACAATTCTTTAAGGGTCAGATAAATTGTATAGGGATCAAGGGGAGGTAATATTTTTTGTTCCCTTTTTTGTGTTAATCATCCTATTTGTATAACTTAACTGCATTTTATAAACAGATTGTTGAGTGAATGTTTTTCACTTGTAATAATATTGCATGTCTTGAACAGTTAATTCTCTATATTATGCACACATCATGTGAATGTATACCTGATTACAACTAAGATGTGTTGAAACAGTGAAGTTACATTCAAGAAAAGATATCACTCCTGTTTTTATCTCTGTGGATTGAGTTTTACTATAGGGGATCAGAAACCTTGCTCTATCATAAGCAACTTTTTGTGAATGTGCAAATGGATTGTGTTGTGTCTATAAATGGGTTGTTAGCCTGGAAGAATTCCATCTATTCCACCATTCCTTTTTAATTCCCCTTAGAAACTGTCATTTTTGTCCTCTTCCGCCACAAAATGAAAACTCAAGTGTTCCGATGAAAGGCGATTGACGATGGTCCACGTGATATGCTCAAAATCAATAGGATTACACACAATCACGTCATTCATAGCAGCCAGCCTCTCCCTCTCTCTCTCTCCCCTCGTTTCGCCTTCCTTAGAGAATCGAGGCGTGATAAAAAGTCGAACGGCACAAAAGTTGCGCGATTTATCGAAAAACAATCCATACACAAAAGTGCCATATGTCCTTCAGATAATGTGGATGAAGCAAAACAGAGAAGAAAGAGAAAGTAAGAGAGTCCGTTGATGAGAATAATTGAA
Source organism: Diadema antillarum (assembly GCF_040938485.1). Lineage (NCBI taxonomy): Eukaryota > Metazoa > Echinodermata > Echinoidea > Diadematoida > Diadematidae > Diadema > Diadema antillarum. The sequence continues at coordinate 5,716,927 of NW_027270903.1, forward strand.
GCTGATCAAAAGGAGAGTTTTGGAGGCGTTCTATTGTCGGGCTTGGAGACAGACACCTGTGTTTGGTTGGAGGATATCAAAGAGGTATCGATTGCAAAATCAATTTTTTTTCCCTCCTTTTTTTCTTTTTCGGCCCGGTTGAAAGAGAGTGACGTGAGGGATTGAAGAAAGTGTGAATCTTTCATCAGGAGCCTTCTCTCGATGTGATGAAATATTCAGGAAAGAGGGGATTTAAGTGGCCTGAAAGGAAAGTTTGAGATGAAGAAGAGCTCGTTGAAAAGTGACAAAAGTGAAGATGGAATAGATATAATAGATATATTTGATAACATTAATTTTTATATCATTGAAGACTCATGGTATATTCTTCATGTTGTTGTTTTTTTTCCATTGACTTATTTATTCTTCATGTTAAAAAAGTCTAAAGGACTTTAAAGTATACAAAGCTTTTACAATTATGTGCTTGGAATTCTTTTATAGAGTTTCTTATCCCTGGATATAAGGAAATGCTCGGTTGGACAGATCTATATCTATGCATAACCCAGTTTGCAACAGTGTAACAGTGTATCAGTCTCTCCAAGCTGGAATAAGTTGTTTTAGTAGTTTATCACCCATTTGACATTTTTTTATTATTAACCCATTCTGATTCAACATTTTTATCAGTCTTACAGCTGTTTAAAGAATCTGTCACTCAAGTTCTTATGACCTTACACTGAACAGGCCCTACGGATTGATACCCAAGCTTTTCAAATACATTTTCCAGTTTCCAACCAAAGTTCATCTGCCCTTTTTACTGAAATGCCTCTTGAGAGTTAAACTTGTGATGAAATACAATGAACCACTTTCCAATCGTGTGAACTTTCACTCCTTATCTAAACCCTTTCCCCTTGAAACTTTGTTCGACTTAATGGAATGAGGGCGCTACTTTTGAGAAGAGTTTAGAGGGATTGGTGGGAAAAGATTGATCGAGGGATGGAGAAATGTCGAGGATGAGATTGAAAGGAAGAAGGACAGAATTAGCGCCAAAGCCTGCCAAAAAAAAAATCTTAACGGATTAATGATGGGAGAGTTGTTTGCAAACATGGACTGAGGGAGGAAAAAAGGTATCTGGTTGATGGAGAAGGAATTTCTTTTGAATCCTTTGTCGATCGGCCGTCACGCTTTTGTCAATCGTCCGTCTTAATCTCCCTCATCCCCCCTTTGTTGCGCAAGCCCCGAATCATTAAATCATCGACCCGGTTGTCACATTCAACTTGTGGTGTAGTCTGGTGCCAGGGAGACCGCAAGGAAAAAATTTGAATTTAAATGGCTGAAATAAAATGTAGAAAAAAGTACTCTTACCACAATTGTATCAAAAGAGGATTGAGAGCCTGTCTGTGTGTCTGTCGGCCCTTTTACTTTGACCTCAACGGTGGATTCATCTTGGTGTATTTCTAAATCTGATTATCTCTATAGATCGTAGCTTTCCCGTTTCACTCCATTTCGCGGGGAATCTGCTTACGTATTTTCTCTTTTTTTCGAGCAAGGTTAAAAATTGGTTTGATTTCAAAAGTTTTGCTGCACATAAAAGCAGTTCCCAAACTTTTCACCGAGTGCATGCAGTATTCATTTAGTTTTTGTGCCTTTTGTTTCCGCGGTAACTTCTAATGCAGCTTGACTAAAGTCTGAAATCCACAAGACTAACCTTGATTTCTTCATCGATCTCGATGCATTTCATTCGCTTTGTTTACTTCACTTCTAGGGATTTTGATTTCCGTGATGCGTTCCTGTCTGCTGCCCCCCTTTGCGACTCTTGTTTGTTCTGCTCTCCATTCCAGCGACTTCCAGTCCTAACCAACAACAACAACAAAAAAATCATAATGGACATTTTCAAAAGGCAGGGATTCCCACCCCATCCCCTTCATCTACCCCCTCCCCACCCCCTTGCCTCTCCCCACCCCACACCTATCTCCTGGTTTTATCCCAAAATGTAGGTACTTGTTTCATATTACTTTTTTATGGTGGATAGTTGCTTGTCAGGTGACTGGTTGCATTTCTACATGGACTGACCGTTTGAATTGATGCATGATTTACACCCAGAAAAGCACCACAACTATTTCAAAAGGGTTAGTGGTACCATGCAATTTATCTTGGACCGTCACAGTTACCTTGGTAGAGTTCACACCAAGCAGAGAGTATATCGTAGTAAAAACACAGACAAACAAACAAACAAAACGCACAAAAAAAAACTAGCAACTACCAAACTAGAAAAAAAAAGAGAGATTTGGATATTATCTCATACCCTTAGATACAAGAACAAGAAAGTAGTTGCTATAGTAGAATATTTCTGTTCCTGTGTTTACATCTACCATAGATAAGAGAATGCCATTACTACACTTCAGATAGTAAGTTATTAATTGGCAGATTGGCAACGATTCTCTGGCCTGTTTGTATCAACATCCTTACACAACCTCATCCCCCCCCCCCCCACCATTCTCAAGTCACTCTGTATTTGCCTCTCATCACCTTACACCATGAATGTTGTGTGACTGACACTGAACTTACTCTTTTTCCTGTCAGAGTTCAACATTTCAATGATTAAAGGGTGTGTACAGTTCTGTTAGAGGTGAGGATTCAGCTTTTAACATTTTGCGAGATATTCAGATATCACTCTATGAGATGTCAAAGAGCATGCAATTCTAAGAGGTATCAAAAGTTTATTTGATGAAAATCGGTTTTGAAATGGCAGAGATATCCAAAAACAAGGTGAAACAAAGAGATCCCAATAAAGTTGTGGCATGTCGCCTTTTATTATTATCACTTTTTTGGATATCTCAGCCATTTGAAAACCAATTTTCATCAAATAAACGTTGAATCCTTCTTAAAATTACATGCTCTTTAATATTTTATAAGAGGTTTCTCTTTATCTCACTTAATAATGTTCAAAACATGAATCCCCACCTCAACCAGTACTGTACAGACCCTTTAATGGAACAGCTGCGGTGTTTAGATGTAAAAGTTACAACTATTTTCATCTCTCATAGAATGCACAAGTTTCATAGAGAGTAAAAGCGATATCCTGTAATCTTTCACCATAGTCTCTCTGTCTCTCTGTCTCTGTCTCTCTCTCTCTATCTCCTTCTCCCTGGAAAACATGCTAATGGTTTGTTTATTTATCAAGCTATGAAAAGTCTCACTTTGTCACATTTCAAAGTTTGGAGGAAAAAAAAAGAAAGTAAAGAAATGTAACAGGAAAAAAGAGAGACATATTTCTTTCTATAAGAACCTATATTGATTTCTTATCTCATGTCATCATTTCAGAAATGTCTAGTCGATTTGATGACATTAACTCTTTGATGTGAATTGGGGCATGAACCTTATGCACTGTAAAGGGATGTCAGTTCGCATCAATAATGTCACTTGCCTCGCGAAGATATTTTGTGATTTCATTATGGTGATGGAACACATTATAAGTGGGTGGTAAGGTAATCGGACTTGCAATTATAGGGCTGTGATTCCGAATCCATCGAGGATGATTTGCTGCATTGCTCTTTTTTTTTTGCTGAATAAGCGCTGATGAAGATTTGAAAAGGAAGAGGGGAAAGTGACAGTGCCTCGAGTGTCGATGCTCGGGGAGAGGCGCCAATGATCACCCACGCCTGAAATGATCTCTCTTGGTGATAATGGGTGATGCGCTCATTGACTGCCATGGTTTTTCTTTCAGGAAAGTGGAGTGTTGTTGTTGTTCTTGTCTTTCATCGAATATCTGTGAATGGAAAAAGAATGGGGGGGGGGGGGAGGGGGTTACTCAGCACACACACACACACACACACACACACACACACACACACACACACACACACACACACACACCAGATGTAATCATGTCTGATTTATGGTGTGATTATGCCCGATTCAGGAACCCAAATTACTCTTACAACTGCCTGCTAACTTTTGCATCCCTCTTGATGAGTTTGAATTGTCTGCAGTGAAATAACTGTGTATTGTTGTCTGGAATTGTCTCTTAGAATGGCCAATAATTTGACTTACTTTACTTTGTGTAAGGTGTTTTTCTTGTGGAGGCACACTGTGGGGCTGTTAAAGGGATAATGTAGTTTTGGTTGAGACCTAACTTCAGGTTTCTGACATTTTTGGGCGAGATGATGAGAAACCTCTTATGAAATATGAAAGAGCATGTAATTCCAAGGGGAATTCAATGTTTATTTGATGAAAATTCGTTTTGAAATGGCTGAGATACCCAAAACAGAGCGATCCGAACAAAAGGTTGGACCTACTTTTTATCATGATTACTTTGTTTTACTTTGGTTTTTGGATGTCTCAGCCATTCCAAAACCAATTTTCATCAAATGAACTTTGTATTCCTCTTAGAATGGTATAAGTCTGTACCATTTCACAAGTGGTTTCTTGATATCTCGCTAAAAGTTCAAAGCCCAATCCTCATCTCCACCAAAACTATACCATCCCTTTAAACGACAGCTCAGTAAGGAAGAACTCTTCACAGAAGAGGAGAACATTTATGGCCGACCATTAATGGCCGACCATTAATGGTGAATTTTGCCAATTCTTATAGTAATCCTTTTCTGCCAATTTTTCAACATTACTATTGTGGTAGTGAGCCTTCTTTCCTCGTAAATCATAATCTCAATGATTTGAGGATGGTTACCATTTCATGGACATTTGAGCATCTCTTGTACAAGGTGTGTGGCATAATTTTTCTTGACAAAATTACACCCACTAAGATACATTGTTTGCCTAGATTGTGCCATGCTGTTGATATGTGTTTCAGCCTGTTTTGTTTTCTTCATTAACATTGGCCAGGAGGCAGAGTATATTCTCCAGTAAACAGAAGAAATTTGAATGAATTCTATGCACATGTCCACTGTGAGTATAGCCCACAAACGCACTTGCACACACAAATATGTATTTTATATATTGATGAGCAATTATTTGTTTATTCATACCAAAGATGGTGGCATAAAGTCTTCAAAAGTACAGTAAAAGTGCATGTAAAGAAAAACAAAATGTGAAGAGTTTGTTCGCAAAAACCGATAGGTCCATATTTGCCAAATGGAGATATTTGCGATTAAAGGTCAAGAAAAATAGAGAGAATAATCAGAAAATGTTTGCTTCTTTTGACCATAACTTCAAAAATGTACCTTTATATGTAGGGAGCGATATATCATTTAAAAGGCATTATTTTATACTTTATGACAGAGACCGTACTTCAAAATCTTCAAAAATGGTCTTATCGGTTTTTACGAACAAACTCTTCTTATTTATATCAAAGATGGTGGAAAAGAGACTTCAGAAGTACAGTGAAAGTAACAGTAAAAGTGCATGTAAAGAAAGACAAAATGTGCTCTAGTTAAAGAATAAGAAAGAAATGATGACTGGATAAAAGTGCATGGAGAAAGAGAAAGTTTCGATAAGGAACCGACCCAAGGCCATTAGCCTTTAGTTCTTTGATCCTCTTAGCCTGGCCATAGGTGGAGTGCTTTGTTTGCACACAAAGCATGGCCAGACAATAGCGACAATGCGATTAAATAGGATGATAGCAACACCATTGATTGGCTGGTGACGTCGGCGGTATGACTTACTAGGAGTTCCTAGCGAGCTACGTAACTCCGGCCGGCCAAGAGGGCGGCGGACCAGCAACGGCCATATCATGTGAGAAGAGAGAGAGAGAGAGTGTATTAGGAGTGTACTAGCTGTTAAAGCGTGCTCTCTCGCTCATGTGTATCGAGATGTAAAGAGCTGCACCGGACGGTTGTAACTTCTTTGCACGGTCCATTACAGAGGAAGAATATGTGTGTGCAACTCTTCAACCCGTTGAAGAGGAACTGATTTTGCTACAACACGCACTTCCCATAGACACTTGCCCGAGTAAGCTTGGGACTAGGTCTTCATCTGATTCAGAAAACAGTCAAAGAGATAGAGTTGAAGAGACCAGATGAGTTGAAACAAACAATACAATGTTTACGTGGAGGGGAAAATGTAATATCCTGTCAGTGAATGTCTCATATATCCAAATGCACAAGAAGATAATTGATGGTGAAAACGAGCATGCCAAAACTTGTCTCGTAATCCAAAGTTTCCTCGTAGTAATTATGTCTTTCACAATGCTCCAAGAATCAATCATTCCACCACTTAGCCCTGGAGGGGTCCAAGTAAAAGATGCAGGAATATTTACAACAGAGCAAGAGTGATCAATACTCAATTCCCCGCTTAAGCCAACTTGAAGGGATCGTAAAATTGTAACTCTCTATACACATGTTCAGCATGTTTCAGCTTGTTTGATACCAGATCAATACACATTACTTTGCAGAGGAATTTGAAGTGATAAAAGCATTCAGGAGGTTTAATTGTGAGGATAAAGGAGAAAAGAAAATATTTCTGGTCGTCCATTCACACTACCGGCCTATGTTATAATTTTACCTGTTCACCAACCAGCATCACAGAGTCCAGTGTTGCTGCAAGTGCATGGAATCATGTTTGTTATTAAAGGCATAATTTACCATTTGCAGATGAAACAAAAGCCAGCATTAGTGCTTCAAAATAGTTCTAAAATGTGAGTTTGGGATAGAAACAGCCAATGTAAAATCAACCAATATAATGGATGTAAAGTATCATTAAATATACAGAATGTGAACAATAGTTATAATAAAAATGTTTCCAGACTAAACCATATACAGTTACGGTTTAATGAAAAAATGGTAATATCTCCTTATATTATAGACTTTATTGCAAAAAAAAAAAAATCTATGTGGTAGGATGTTTTGTGATGCAACTGACCTACATATATGCATCAAAAGTGATATCTCCAACATTTTTTTTTTTTTAAATCACTGCCCCCCAATGGTAAACAATACCTTTAACTTATTGAGAACAAGCTGATATTGCTAGAACACGCATGTCCCATAGACACCTGCCCGAGTATATTTGGGACTCGTCTTCAACGGGCTAAGAATCCCTTCTTTGTCGTTGATCCAGTGATGGTAAGTGGTGAATGCGCGAAAGAGGAAGAACTACCATAATCTAGATGAGATATTATTCCCAATTTTGGATCATATGCAGGCATCCTGTTTACTGGACTAAGGAAATAGGATTTTCTATAGGAGAAAGAATAGAAATTTCTTTTAAGATATTACCATGCTCTTCTCTTCAGGTACTTTTATAAACTTGAGTAACAAGCCAGTGATTGAATGTGAGCCTGTTTGTACAATACAAAGCTGTCAGTTTGTACATGACATGTTTTTGTGACACCCCTTTTGCCTTCATCATTGAAGACGTGTGTAAGTCTGTCATTTTCCGAGACGGAATTTTGGTGCGCCCGTTGAGGAGGGAATCAATATTTTGATATCCGCACGTAAATATTGTGCCCTCATTTTCACCACCTGCTGTTATGAGAGAGGAAAGTGCATGGGGGGACATGACCTTGGAGATTCTTCTTGTTGTTGTTTTTTTCCTTATTTTTTGAGGAGGAGGAGGATAAGGCAAAGATGTAGATAGGAGGCGGTTGTCTAGCAACCTTAATTAGACTGCCTACCACCTGGATGGCATCGACATATTTGGGCTTCCACGTGATGATGTTTTTTTCGGAGTCTGCATATCATTAACAGATAATCATCACAGATGGTTCATTCTGGGCTTTGCTGTGCTAAAATGGTAGAAATAATCTTGTCATGATTTGTGTTTATGCCATGCCCCTCTGCTTTTTTTTTGTTGTGATTATGTAAGTGAAAGCGATGCAAAGGGAAGATTTGAATCTCCAAATACAGGAAAATCTGCGCAAATGGCAAGTGCTCCACGTAAACGAGAACAGAATTACATCGCTGGATTGTGAATAGATATATCCTTGTCCCTTGTATGTAAAGTGCCAACGGTTTTCTTGTGGGAGGTTGACGTGTCGTCGGTGTGATGGAATTACCGGTGAATTTGGAGCGAATTCATCATCATGCCCGGTGATTGAATACTCTAAATTGGACCCTTTGTAAGGATTCTGGAATCTTGTTGCTTTCCCCAATTGATTGATTGATTGATTGATTGATTTCATTCAATTGTGAAAATCCACCTTTTTTGCCTGTTTTCCCCCTCCCCCCTTCTCTGCTAAATGTGGGTAATTTATCCGTGAACAGTCATAATTGATTGCCGGTATTCTGGTTATAATGTTCTGATTGTTGGAAAGACTCGTAGGACATGGTGATCATTTGTGTATGTCCCGAGGGCTAAAACTGGTGAATGGTGCCTTCAGATTACTATTCTGATGATCTGGCTCAAAGGAGCTGGGCTCAGTGGTAGGCCGTGTGTGTGTCTTAGAACAGAAGGTCCCTAGTTCTCTGCACAGTAGGGGATAGATTGATTCTATGTAATGGCTATAATTGCGACGCATCATGTCAATGGCCGAATCACAATTGTGACAGACATGTTAGATGATAGTCACTTTTACCCAAATGAATGCCAGCATCAATCGAATATATCATTTGAAGCGATGAAGTGACTTAAATGATGCTAGCAATGGTGACGTTTATTTGCTCTCTCAGCAGAATAAACTGACAAAAGCATGGTGTCCTTATCCAACTTAAAGGGATGGTACAGTATTGGTGGAGATGAGAATTGGGCTTTTAACTTTTTGCGAGATACCAAAAAGATCCAAAAACAAAGTAAAACAAAGCGATCATAATATTTTATTTTATTATTTATTAGAATTGCTCTTTTTTGGATATCTCAGCCATTTTAAAACCAATTTTCATCAAATAAACGTTGAATTCCTCATAGAATTACATGCTCTTTCATATTTCATGAGAGGTTTCTCATTATCTCACCAAAAAAAATGTTATAAACCTGAAATTAGGTCTCAACCAAAACTATATGATCCCTTTAAAAGATGCATTTTATTCCTTATAAATGTTATTCCTTATAAACTTGATTGAAGAGTAGCTGTAGGGCCTACTCCCTATTGCAATACTACTCAACTTTTTTTTGATATAGACCTACCTGTACATCTGTTATAACTGCAATGCACCTTGGAATCGTACACCTAGAGATCGCTATACCTTTGTACTGTATGCTAGTGATTTTATCCACCTTTTACAAAGTTGTATAAACACTATTTTAACTAAATTGAGTTGTACAAATTGCCTCAGTGAAAGGTCTCTTTTCAAGAATCAAGTTGTGCATTCAGTATCTTTATAATGCAGCAAAGTGTTGTGTGTATAAGTAGTCGCTGGAAAGCCCTACGAGTGCCGGCTTCTGGGTCCAGGACCAATTCAAGCCATAGTCCACCAGACCTTGGGCAGCTTTAGACGGGGACCAAGACTCTCTTTTCTGCTGGATGCAATGTTTTGTGGAGCGAGGAGTCGGCAATTGTCGCCGTCGCTAAGATCAGGATCAGGGGACCACTTTATAGTCCCCACCATACACCACTTGGCGGGCTTCTGTTTCTGGTGCCGATTCCAATTTGGAGTCGGGGGACGCAATGTTGGTCGCCGCGGCCGCCAGCCTTGCCTGATCCTAGCAGCGATAGGACTGCGTCGGTTGGCCTCAATCCAGGGAATATGTTTCTCCTATCGGAATATGTTTCTTTTCTTTTACGAGACAGAGAGAGAGAGAGGGGGGGACAGACAAGTTGTCATTTGTAGGGATTCGCTGTGTTTACACATGTGTCGACTCTCATCAATGATATCGGCATGTTGTAGTTTTCACTTGATACGTTGTAATCTCTGCACGTTGTATTCCACAGCGATGGTGGAAGCTGCGATAAACGTTGGTCCATTTACAAGTGAATCGGTGTGTGTTTATCGCGATGGCGGACAATGTTCGGATAGATTAGATTCAAGGATGCGCCTCTCATTATTGTTATAGAGTGAAAAAAAAATATGAGAGTCCAGTTTGCGAGACTTCACACTGAGGGAAAGCTATGATGAAGGAATGAGAGAGTTGGTTGGTTTGAAAAGGAAATGTTTGTCCAGCAGATTAAATGCAACTTTTTGACGACGAGCCTCAGCTGGGTGTTTAGCACTCTGTTGTGACTGTTACGAGGTAGTAAATCAAACCATTGCAATTTCACCCTCACCCTTCGATACTCATGAAGTTTTTCACAGCATGCTAGCTTCTTTTCACTAAAAGATGCTTTCGATCATACTCTGCTGCATGGGTTCACACCAACTGATTGAGCATTTACACTTGAAGAGTTTGTTTGCAAAAACCGATAAGTCCATATTTGCCAAATGGAGATATTTGCGATTAAAGGTCAAGAAAAATTAAGAGAATAATAAGAACATTTTTGCTTCTTTTGAACATAACTTCAAAAAAGTACCTTTATATGTAGTGACCAATATATCATTTAAAAGGTATTATTTTGTACTTTATGACAGAGACTGTACTTCAAAATCTTCAAAAATGGACTTATCGCTTTTTTCAAACAAACTCTTCACTTATCAAAGGGAAGGGAAGAGAAGGTTGTGCAGACAAGATACAAACTGTGCAAAGGAATGCACACACATTTGTGTTTCACTCCATACTCCTGCACACATTGGTCATAATGTTTAAGGGCAGCTTAGGGCAGTTCAAGGGTTATTCAGGACACAACATTTGAGATGCCTTCATTAAGTGCTGGGCGTAGAATATGCTATTAAAAGTAAGAGTATTAGCAACTGGGTATTACCCCCTGGACAGTTAATTTCTTATAGTGAGGGAAATAGCAACCCATCAGTGTAGCACTGGAAATAGAATCGACTTGCGCCTAAAAAGTTACTTCAGTATTTCTGGTTAGGATTGAGAGAAAAATATGAACACAATTCAAAATGTGAAAAAAAAAACGACCAAATAAACTTCCACAAATAGCTTATGCCCTGTCATGCATACTCAGAGTGTGGAGATTACCCCGTGCCATGGCGCATTAGATGTTGACTAATATTTTGTACACAAAGGTGGCCACTTCTGGCCAAGGAGCAGCGCCTGGAACCGGAGACACAATGGACCTGGTCCAGCGCGGACAAAGGGAGTCCTGGACCATCCACAATGGACCAGTTGATGGCACAATAGGCCTGTCCCCTTGAAAATAAAAGAAGGAATAAAAGAGAGAGAGAGAGAGATGGGAAGAGAGATTCAAAAGCCAGTGTCTAGGATAGTCTCTTTTCAGACCCTCTTTCCAATTTCTGGTACAGATATCAAGAAATTATCCAAACAGGGGCGGGATTTTCTAATCAAATTCAGAACCAGGTACTATAAACTACTTTGATGAAGTGGTGTTTGTGCTAATGATAGGAATGATGTTCTGATGCCTTTGTCCGGACTATATGGAATGTTCTCTTCCAAGAACCAAGTTTGTAATGTTATTGGTTTGTGACTAAGGATGACCAGTAGTGTCACAACTCCCTGCATCCCCCCACATCCCGGTATGTTATTACCTTCTGGCATTCCATGGCGCTGAGGCAGGGAATGCATCCCTAGTCACCAGAACATTCTCATCTTTCTTGTCCTCCTCCTCCACATACCTTCCAGTGCATCTTCTTTTCTCAGTATGGACAAACTGTCTTCCATATCCCACCATCCTTTTTCCTCTCAGAACCACACCCCTTGAAATGAGTAACTTTTCACGATTTCTCTGTTTGTTATCATTAATGCAGGGCATCAAAAAGATGCATTCTTCTTTTGTAAGTGTGGACAAACTGCTTTCCATATCCCATCATCCGTTTTCCTCTTAGAACCATACCTTTTTTTTAAACAAGGCAACTTTTATAGATTTTCCCCATTTGTTGTTATTAATCTAGGACATCAAAAAAGAATATGAAAATACTCTCCAAATATGTGACTGTATTTTCTTCACTCTCTCCTCACTGAATGGGAATTCAAGCAAGGTATCATCCTGCATTTTGATTTCTAGTTTTTGGATATTGATAAAATGAAACTCTCCCAGATGGCAGGAGCTGTAGATATTGCCAGGGAGAGGTATACCAAATCCCACCATAAGATCGGAAGACAGACCTGCGTAAAGGACAAGTTCACCTTCATAGACATGTGGGTTGAGTGAATGCAGCAATATTAGTAGAACACATCAGTGAGAGTTTGAGCAAAATCGGACAATCTGTTAAAAAGTTATGAATTTTTGAAGTTTTTGCGCAGTCACGGCTGGATGAAAAGACTACTATAGCCTGTGATGTCACATGAGTACAACGATATAAAGAAAGAATAAAGAAAATTCAACATATTTCCATTTTTTTCCCATAACAAAAGAACACTCGACTTCTCTCTTTCAGAAGGCAGGGGGAATAATATTACCCTTAACATACGTCAGTAGCAAGTCGAAGAACTGTGCACTTTACTCAAAAAGTAAAGTTTTGTGAAATTCTCTTCTTATTTTGCTTATATAGTTGTACGCATGTGACATCATATACTGTAGTAGTCTTCTCTTCCAGCAGTGACTGTGCAGATACTTAAAATATTCGTAACTTTTGAACGGATTGTCCAATTTTCCTCAAACTTTCACTGATGTGTTCTACTAATATTGCTGCATTCTCTCAATCCTTGTGTATATGAAGGTGGACTTGTCCTTTAAAGAATTCCCTTGCTCTCCTTTGGACGTAGGGCCTAAGTTTGCATCATTGGAGACGAGGGAGTGATGGGGTGGGGTGAGGTGAGGTTTGGGTGGGGGTATTTTTGGGGGGATGGGATGATGATACAGACTGGAAGCATATTGAGCGGAGACTGGGGGCAGAGAGGACAAAGGCGGGGATGGCGCTGAGGAATTCGGGCCCATTGTCCGGCCCGTGGCGGGTACCTTTGTACCACCAAGGCTGCCGTGAAAGGGGGTGCGAGAACGGGGGTCGATAAGTTTGGCTTTGTGTTTTGGGGACAGGGGCATGGAAGCTTTGCGATTAAACATTTCTTCTTCTTCTTTTCTTCTTTTGGTGATGAAGACGAAAGGGGGGGGGGAGGGGGCGAGGAGAAGAATGGAAGCAATGAGGCAAGGCAAGTCTAGGTTCCCCGTATGGAAATATAGAAACAATCAATGGGGGAGGGGCCTGATGGGGTGCATAATGAGACTGCTTCACGACAGGACAAGAGGGGGAGCTCTTTGAGATTTGGCATCATTCCAGTACCAGATGCCTTGTCTGGTATGGTCAGTTTTCATTCTGGGTGATACTTGACAGCAGGACTATATTACCATAGAAATTCATTTACTGGAAAGACAAATTTATTTTGATGACATTTATGGATGATGGTAGCTGTATTTCAGAGGAGAGGTCAACATCATTTCTTAGTGTACTCTTCTGTAACATTTGCTTCTCCTTTTCCTCTTGTTCTTCCTCCTCCTCATCATCATCATTATCAACATTATCATCATTATCAACATTATCATTGGTATCATTATCAACATCATTATCATCTTCATTATCGTCATCATCAACATTATCATTATCATTAGTATCATCATAAACATTATCATTATCATTAGTATCATCGTAAACATCATCATCATCAGCATTATCATCATCATTGTCGTCATTATCATTATCATTGTCTTTATCTTTGTCATCTTCATCGCCATCATCTTCATCGTCATCATCATCGTCATCAGGACATTATGAAAACTATCATCTTCATCATCAACACCACTTGAATTACTCTTGTTCCTAAAATCAATTAGAAGAACATTCAATGAATTAAAACAAAGCGTTAAAACGATGGCACTCTTTCCCCGTCCAAACCACATCGAGTCAACAAAGGGTGGAATAGCTGTGGAGAGTTTACCAGGGTTACACAAACAAAACATCCAATATCATGTATCAGGAGTAAGCCATTGGAATGTGCCCTTGTAGAAAATTCCTTGAAGGACTGCCTCAAAAGCATATGGATCAAATATTCAACACTGGATTTGATCCTTTCCAGCATTTCTCCTGTAAACTACAGCGCAGAATACAGAATGTGTCTGCACACACAGTGTTGATATTGGTTTTTGAAGACTGGTGTGTGTGTATTGCCAGTAGTACAGAATGTTTACAGTGTAGGCCCTATGTGTGTAAAGCATGTACATTTGTGTGTAAATGCTTGTATCATATAGCCAATATTGTCTTTTTGACTTGCACCTTCACTGTTCTAATGTATCGATACTGTTCATGGTGTGCATACTGTGAAACAAGACATTTTCTTGTGCAATGAAACTTATTGCAAATTTTGCGAAAATAAACTACATGCGAAAAGTTTTGTAGGGGCAACACATTGATTACCAGTGGCAATTTGTGAAATTTTCATGCCTTGAAAAATGCTGTCAGCTCCAACTTGTGAAAGTTTTATATATATCACTACTCTAACTATTCCACCTTTTTAGCTTTCCATACTAGTTGATCTGGTGTACTGCTGTATATTGCATGAATATAAGAACAACCCAAGTCCATGGAAGGCCATTTCGAGTAAACTTAAAAAAAACTTCATATCTTTTTTATTTGTCCAATAACATTCTATTTAACTGTGATGGGAAGGCAACATTGTATATACAAATTAGAACATATATTATTATGACAATTAACATTTACATTCATTGTGGAGAGGCCATTTTGTGTGATGGACTTGGGTCGTTCTTTGATTCATATACATGATATTCTGCCATAGAGATGAGAGAAGGATGAGAGAGGGCGCGATAATATGAATGTAAGAATGACCCAAGTCCTTCATCCTTACATTCATATAAGATTTAACTCATTTATTTCAGGCACTTCCGGGGGTAATTAGGATTTATCATTTATACACAAGATGAGTCCATGCATAAGCTACAATTTCCCATGTCAAAGTGAATTTGGCCAAAAATTGGACTTGGGTCGTTTCTATATTCAGGTCTTCATTTCATCTACAGATTTTGCAGTATTCCTGTGTCATGCAGTGTTTGCGCTTTGTGGAATTTATAGAAGAGTGCACATATATGGCAGCTGATTTCAGTTTAAATTTTGAAGAAGAATAACTAACTAGCTGCCAAAAGGAGAGAATTTACTCCTTCAGTCTGAAATAGGGTGAATGATGCAGGTGATTTTTGGTTGTGGCTATTTTGAGACGCGAAGCTGACGCTTTATGCCAAATTGGGGGGGGGGGGGTGGGGAGAGCAGTAGTCCGTTGACTCATTCAATCAGAAAATGGTGTGAGAGCATTCTATGTTGTTGATGAAAAGTGATGTTTATGCTAACCTGATGGAAAGGGAGGGGGGGGGGGGGTGAGGAGATGCAGAAAATCCGAAGTGAATGACTGGAGTGTGTATTGGTTACTGATGAGGTTCAGATGGCTTCTGTGTGGAAGTAAATCGGGAATCATTCGGCCTCATTGACTCGTTTGATTGGACGGAGGGGTTTTTGGTCGCAGCCGCACCAGGGCTAGCCTCTCTTTCAGTCACATCATATTTTTTCTTCGATCCTGTCAAACAAAAACACAACATTTCTGCTTTTTTTTCTAGTATTTCTGTGCATGTATATGTCTTTGTCCAAAGTATTTAGTGTTGGGGTAGTCACCAGCAGTACCACTTGTACCAATAATGTCTGAGGTAAGGTTTGACTGACTCAATGGAACCAGTCAAAAATAAAGACCGAGGACTTGTCAAGAGACTAGCTAAAGTGCACCAGAAATCCAGGATGAAGTCATGCACAAAACACAGAAGGCCAGATTTTGTGGCATGAAGCTTTTGCTTGTAAAAACTTTTCCCTTTACCAATAGTAGATCCAATCATGGCAGGATAAGAAATTCATGTTCAAAGTTTTTAAGTCTCGACTACCAGTTGAAAAACTTTATCAAACTTTCAGATGTCAGTGTTTCATCAATGTTGAATTAATGTGGACACAGATGATAGAAACAGCCGCTGTTGATGTTGCTTATTAATTTCTATTTTTATGTCCTTTTCTTCTGTTTCACTTTCATGCTGTGCTCTTCCTCTTGGCTGCTGCTTCATCCTTTACTGCCTCCATTGCTATCACCAGGTAAGTGGTATCACTTTCATCAAGAATTTGTTGCTTTTCTGCCTAACTTTTGGATGCACAAATATTTACATTTTGAAGAGTTTTCTAGTTGTATTCATATGTAGAAGCCCTGCAATATGATGTGGTAGGTGCGAACCAATGCAGAGAGCTGGTCATGGCTGAGTTTCATGAGCCTCTGCTTGTAAACAGTGAAACTTATGTTTTTATGGTTTCATTTTTGTGTGATAAATTTGAATACCCAGATTGAATATGCATATGTTAGATAGACAGATCAATAGAGAGGTACATTATTATGTAGCTATCCTATACAGATATGTATTGATAGATATATAGATGGATAGATAGATAGATAGGTAGAGAGGGAGATGGATAGATGGATAGATGGATAAGTAGATGGATAGACAGATAGATATATAGATATATGAATGAATGAATGAATAAATAAATAAATAAATGAATAAATAAATAAATACTTGAATACATACATACATACATACATACATGCATAAATAAAAAAGAGAAATAGATAGGGCCTATAGATAGGTAGATAGGTGTATTGAAGTGAGATAGGTGGAGATATAAAGGTACCTAGATAAATAGATAGATAGATAGATTGATAGATAGATAGATAGATAGATAGATTTGATAGATAGGTAGACAGATAGATGAATAGGGCCTATATAGATAGATAGATAGATTAAAAAATATATAGGGCCTATATAAGTAAATAGATAGATAGATAGATAGATAGATAGATAGATAGATAGATAAATAGATGGATAGATAGATAGGTAGATAGATAGATAGATAGATAGATAGATAGATAGATAGATAGGACCTAGATAGCCATGTACAAGCAGCAGGTCTGGACTTGAGTTTGGGACTTGTGATGAAGATATTCTGTTCTTGAGTTATGGCAGCTGTCTGTGATAATTTTTTTTTTTTGAGTTGAATATTTGATTTCTGCCATCATTTCTCATGCTTGGCATGGTCAGGCAGGATACCGGCAGAGTGTTACCCTTCCTCTCACCTCGAACGTTCTTTAACCTCTAGTCCATCGAACAGCGGAATGTGATAGGTTACCGGTCACAATCCAATTTCTTCCCCTAATGAGGCGTGCAATCCCGTGGCCTTCAGATATTGCAGGAGGTGGAAAACAAAGAACCTCTCGAGTTGCTGGGCTCATTCTCAATGGGAAATATCACAAACACTGAAAATCGTAACGTGTAAGTTCTCCGTTCACACCACAATGAAAATTTGAAAAGTTAGAAATATTGTGAGGATTTTAGCCCATGTAATGTACACGCTGTACATGATTAGCTCAGTAGTGTGCATTGCACAGCTTCAGCTTTGACGCAACAATAACCTCAGTAGTTTGCAGCACATTGTGTAGTTTTGCAGGTGAAGGAACTCAGTTTCTAGTTTCGTTGAGTTCACTGTTTCCAAATATCTCAATTGTTCTTTGAGAAATTTACAGCAGACTTTGGCGGCGCCAGAAAATCACTCTCCACTCAGCAAGTTTTGTAGTGATGTCTTGGGGAGCTATTGGTACAATTGATTATCAACTTTCACAGAAATATCTCGTTGCTCTACTACATTTTCCAGCTAAAATATACCTGTATACCCCTGTACTCTGAATATCCATGTACTTTTCTTATTCAGTACTTCATATGTTTCTCTATGGTACACGGTCTACCAAGATCCACATATAGGTTTGTCCTGGAAAAAAAGAAAAGAGAGAAAGAGATAGATGAAGAAATGTGGTGGGATTCAAAAAGTGCCCACCTGTGCATATGTCCTACTTTCTGCACCCATCATCTTCTTCTCTTTCGCCCCTCTGTCATTTAACTTTGTACCCCTCTTTCTCTCTCTCTCTGTTTCTTTTATAGAGTATAGTCTTTCTATCTCTTCATATCATTATCTCTATCCCTTTTTCTGTCTTTTATAGTGTTTAGTCTTTCTGTCTCTGTCACTCCATATGAGTATCTTTCTCTCTCTATTTCTCTATATATTTCTCTATATATTTCTCTATATATTTCTCTATATATTTCTCTTTATCTATCTCTATATCTGTCTTTACAAATATATGTGTGTTTCTGTCTGCGTATCTTTTTCTCTCTCAATCTTCCCATCTTCCTCTTTTCTATCTTTCCGTCTTGTTGGAAGACCATTTTTCGTTGGGCATATCACGTGCTGATTTGCATTCAAAGTTTGGCAAGGTGTTCTTCCCCTGCCCCACTTTGCATCGAAATCCAAAAGCCTGGCATACTGGCAAGTGCAATGTTACTGGCATAGGTCTTCCTGAGTTGATATGACAAAAATGGGAATGTAAAAGAATTAATT
Organism: Diadema antillarum; assembly: GCF_040938485.1. Classification (NCBI taxonomy): domain Eukaryota; kingdom Metazoa; phylum Echinodermata; class Echinoidea; order Diadematoida; family Diadematidae; genus Diadema; species Diadema antillarum. Next base: position 5,735,223 of record NW_027270903.1, read on the forward strand.
CTTTAGATCAACAGGTGAAAAAAAGAACTTTATTTTGTCAAACAGGATAGACTCCATCCCATACGAGGATCCATGATGTTTGTCTGCAGAATTTTCCCCATTACATTTTCTTTTAATATTCTGTGAACATTTACCTGGATAGGAGCACCATATTTCCCCGTAAAGGAATACATCAACTAGTAGCTCAGCTTAACTTTCAAGATACTTTAGGAGTGTTTAGAAACTAAAAATGGCTTTCAATTCTCCACATTGCCGGTACTGTGACATTCCGTGAGATTTTATTATAGAAGTGTTTGTATTTGTGTGTGTCTGTGTGTGTATATGTTTTTGTTGTCATTCTTTTTCTCTCTTTTTCAGTCTATATCTCTCTTTTTTCTCTTTCTCTCATCTCTTCTCCACCCTCTCTCTCTCTCTCTCTCTCCCTCTCTCTCTCTCTGATATGTTCATCCGCCATGTGTGAATGCCCAGCCGTAATGATCTTCTTCATGCATTAGTAATGAAATCAAAGTGTACCTTAGAGAGACTAGATTCATGATTAGCCCGGCAATGCTGTATAGCAAATGAAAACATCTCTCTCTCTCTCTCTCTCTTTCTCTCTTTTTCCCCCCTTTCTTTTCTTCTCATCTTGCCGAGGATCGATAGATTCCGAATGTTGGCAAAACATTTGTCGTTGGGGCCTGCTCCTGCATATTTAATTTGATTGCTTCGATGGAGACGGGTCGCGGGATGTCTTAACTGACGAAGTAACCCCGCGTAAGAGTTCACGCTAGGTGAATTTTTCCAATGAGAGATGTTTACTCGGTTTGCAAAAACAAGCTACAAAAAATCATTACTCTTGCAAACAAACAGACAAATGTGATCTGTGTTGATCGCGGTCGCAAACAAAAAGGGTGTTTATTTATTAATATATTTATGCAGGAGGGGGTTCTTTTAGTTCAGTCTTTTATGACACTTCACATCTTTTTCTCATACATCTTATGCACAAAGGAGTTGGAGGTAAGAGCAGAAGGCAAACACTGAGATAGAATTAAATCATTAGCTGGTACCCAGAAGGACGTAAGCACCATATCATGTCTATGGCTGTAGTGGCCTTCTGGTTTTCTAACCAACAGAATGAAAGACAAAAGACTAACTTTTTAACGTGGAAATGTGAAAATCAAATATATTCAGTTACTGCCATGGCCTTCTACGTCATAAACAGAAATTCAAATCTTCTAAGGCTGCCAATATGTTGTGCTAGATTACAATATTATTTCATGATGTTATTTTTTAATAAAAGAAATGATAAGATATACAAAATTAACCAAAGACAATGATATAAATCAATTTTTGCCAAACCAATGGTGTTAACTTCAAGAAAATGAATATTCATGATAATTGTTCTAAGGTTTGAAAAAAATATATATGATACACGCCCTCGTGACTTTGAACACTGCTTCCATTTTAATGCAGTTGAAACTAAGTCAGGAAATGCATTGAAACATGGAGGAAATACATAAGCCAGCAACAAAACTATTTGTTGCAAAATAGACTTGTGCAAATGTATTTACCATGTACATAAACATGAGGAATGTGTATTTGTTTCCTTAGAGTAAATGATTTCCCCACGCCATTCAATATAATGTTAACATAGAGCAAATGTTGCCCCAACATTCCTTCACTATGCCATTCAATATCATGTTAACTCAGAGCAAATGTTGGGCAACATTCTTTCGCCACGCCATTCAACATTATCAGGCGATCATGACGTCTTGAGAAAAAAACGGTTGACACAAGACGGATAAAAAGTGGGGCGCCATATTGATTATATACATACCAAGGCCTATAGAAAAGTAGATAGGATTAGCTGGTTTATTTGAGGACTAGTATTGATTCTGAATCAAGAGCTGAATGGCTGATAAGAATGTAGCAAAAGTGCATATTTCTCTGTGTGTTCTCTGTATGTGTGTGTGTGTGTGTGTGTGTGTGTGTGTGTGTGTGTGTGTGTGTGTGTGTGTTTGTGTGTGTGTGTGGAGGGGATGAGAATGAATACAGGTGTAACATACAACTTTCCACATGGCACAGTCAGCATTTAGGAAGCAGTGAAATCTACATTTCTTGGTTGGCATTGTTTGACTGTAAATATGTCGCAATTAACAAGGAGGAGGTATCTATAGTCTGCAATACCACAAACTGTGTGACAATCTAGACATCTGTGAGCCTAATACCATAAAATAGAGTTAAGAATATGTACGTACTCAGATCCTTCTATTTTGTGTGTGTGTGTGGGGGGGGGGGAGGGCATAATATAGGTAAAAGGCTCACAATAATGTTGGATAATTTCTTGGTTTATATATTCTCCTTTCCTGGTACTTTAAGGCAGTTATTGTATTTTTCTCCTGCGTCAAAGCCGCATTAAATTTCATCATGTATGAAGCCAACATATAATGTCTTCTTATTTAAAGATTAACCCTATCCGTACCAGGGACTTTGTACAGTGTGTACAATGCTATGGTGTTTTCTGTGTCAATCAGCACTCAAAGCACACAATTAAAGGGTTAGCAGCTTCGCAAAAAAAAAGTATCCAAAGTTAAATGTCTCTTCTCTGGTGCATGTGTATTAACCACAATTATCTTCAAAAAAATTTTTTTGCAGGTGTAATGATACAAATCTTTTAAAATGATTGGAAGGTTTTAAGTTTTTACTTGTAGAAACTTAGAAATGAAGAACCTTTTTTCGTTATCCTCTTGGATACTGTGCATCTGACTGTATGAGATCTACACTCTCACAGACAGAGGCAGCCAAAAGTTGTAATGATAAAGAGTTATCCCAAAGAGAGTTCCGTTTCTTGAGGTGTTGCCATGGCGAAAAAAAGAAGAAGATATTTTCGATTGCCATTTCAACAAGTTCTTTCACACAAAAAAAAAATGAGGAAATGAGAGGGGGCAATGGATCATTTCTAGAAGTTTTGCTCCCACTTGGAGCAGAAAATCTTACTTTTTAGTGGGGGTCGCTGTGCTCTACGATGATGGGAGATGCGCGAGAGAAAGACTCCGCGTAAAAGAGGAAGGAAGTAGCTCGGAGAACTGGGTGAATGAGTTAAGGGGCGAGAGAGAATGGGGGGGGGGGGAGAGAAAGAAAAGATGGAGAAAAAAGAGGAGGAAACAGTGATTCTTGGCAGACAGTTTGGGGACGATCTAAGGTGTGAAAATAACCGCTCACGGCTGACCTAGTTTGAGTCAGCATCACCATCCTCATTAGCCTAGCTTTTTGGGAAGGGGGGGGGAGGAGAAGGGGGAGGGGGGATGCTGGAAATGAAGAGAGAAGAAAAAACAAGAAGAGGAAGAAGGGGGAGGGGAGCTAGATGGAGAAGATGCGAAATTGTTCGAGTGGAGCTGTGTCTAACCGCTGATGTGTAATGGAAGGAAGTGGACAAAAGTGCATCTAAACTTTCAAGTTGTTTAGGGGCACATCCACACACACACACACAATCACATTGAAGAAAAGAGTTCAAAGTTTGGAAAGAAAGTATAGGAGTGAGGGGAAGAGTGGGAGAGAGAGAGTAAGGAGGGCTATGTTTTTGTTAGATGAGGGGGGTCGAATAAGAGATGGGGTTAGAGAAGGGTACACTCAGGTACCCCTTGAGTGTTTGAGTGCAGAAACAGATGGCAAACAGTGGTTTCAATCTTTTTGCTACTTTTTTTTTTCTATCGCAGCTAGATGAACTTAAACACGAATTTCAGGGTAATACCAGATTGTATCTTCTTGAAATTTACAAGTGTACAGCATGGTATTTTGAAAGTGTTTTTCAGGTAAAATATGCTTACGTTCTTATCAATTTCAAATCAAAATTTCTACTATATTTATTGCTGTTTATAAAGAGAAGTCTGTGTGATGGCAGAGTGGTAGTATCAACATCTTTATTTGTAATTTGTGACAATGAAATATTTATTCATATGTTGGTAGTGTATAAATCATTATAAAATTATTACATCTTTGTTTGGGGTGGGGGAGGGAAAGAAAAGGGGGAAATGCCACAATATATATCTGTGGCAGAGGAAGGCTTAATAAATCATAATCATGAAAATCCCGTGGGGCAAAATATGTCATTTCCTTTCATAAATTTCATACTTTGTAACTATTGTATCAATTGTTGCATACAGGAAACCAGTCGTCACCACCTTGTCCTATTTTTTTTTCTCCGAAAAGAAAGAATACAAAAGTGGAGAAATTCCTCATCAATATTATTTGAAGCACAGCAAAAAAAAGAGGAAACTGGGGAATATGCCCTCGGGTGTACGAGAGAGGTGCTGTGTATGTACTGTCAGGCTTGAAGGAAGGAAAAACATGAAGGTTAAGATTGGGGTGATGTTCATCACACAGCAGTTGAAAGGAGGGGGGGGGGAAGCAAGAGAAAGGGGAACATAAAGAAACAGACAGATGTTTTCCCATTCACTTGTGAAGATGAATACATGCGTAGATGGATGGATATTTCATAGAGATAGAGAAATTGATACGTAGATATGTCAGGATTGAGGAAGAGGACGAGATAAATATATAGAGGCAAAGACATGAATAAAGAAAAACGGAGAGATAGAGAGAGATGAAGTGATAGATGAATATAAAGAGATAAAGCGATGAGTAGATAGATCATGATTATGTAGAGATAAAAGGATGAACATTGATGTCTATGTCAAGAAATTGAGATGAGTGGATCTATGGATATGTAGAGATAGAGAATTGGATATACATAAGAACGTGGAGTTACAGAGATGAATAGATGAATGAGTATATAAAAACAGAAAGAGGAATAGATGGATTAGAGATGAAGAGATAGTTATGGATGGCTATGCAGATGGTTGCATGACTGGATAGAAAGATATGAAGAGATAGATTAGAGATAAAGAGAGTTATGGATCTCTTTGCAGATGGTTGTATGACTGGATAGATAGATATGAAGAGATAGATTATAGAAAAGAGATAGTTATGGATCTCTTTGCAGATGGTTGCATGACCGGATAGATAGATATGGAAAGATAGAGAAATAGATCGATGTATAGGTAGATTGGTGGTTAGGTATGCTTAGTTGGTAACCTAAGGTACAGGAAGATGAATGAATACGAATGAACCTGGCACCAGTTTTCAGTCAATCGCTGTCAAACAACAAAACCACGAGACCAAGCAGAGCTCAGCTCCCTTGCCCTGTGGGCCAGTGGCAATAACAGAAGGGGGAAATGAACTTGTCACGTTCTGTTTTTCGCAGACCAACTCCCACCTGTGAATTCTTCCAACTGTAAAACTTTGCCAACGGGACAGTCGAGGGAGTGATAGGGTGAGATAAAATTGTCACTAGTGCTTCCAAATGTTACTTTACACCTGTGGAAAGAGTTTTCCCCTCCAGACAAGGGGTTCCAACATTGCTCCCTTGGTACCGGCGATATGTGTCAGATCGGATTGTCCTCACAAAAGTGAAATGGTCTCTTTAACTATTAGGGGTTATTTTCCATTAAACTCTGAAGGGGTTATTTTCGTGGGTTTTTTTTTTTAGTCGCTTCGTTCTTGTTTGTGCCTTGAGGTCCTTTGACGAATCGTTGCCCTCTGTGTCGGTTCGGTAGAGGGGTGCTTGATGCGATGCATCAAGGAGCTACCGTGTTTCACTTGGGTTGTCAATTAATGCCTGATTTATGGCGACACGTATTGGTCTTGTAAAGCATACCAGTAAGATTAGGAGGAAGAGAAAGATGGGGGGGGGGGGTAATGGAAAGGGGAGAGGGGGATGCTGTTGCATGGGAGGGGTGTGGCTTCTGAATGAATGGATGTAACTGAGAGATGGTCGGAATGTTTCATCGATGGAAAGAGGAATGGAATGTATTGGATATATTTGCGCATCCAGATACATACACATTTTCTCTTTGTCTTTGCGGACAAATATAAGAAATATATACATATGTGTGCATGCGTGTGTGCATGTGTATATTTATTCCATATCCTTGTGTTAATTTCTTTATTTGATCTGTTTGAATATTTATTCATTTATTCTAGAGCTAAATTTTGGTATTCTGGTCCCATTCTCACCCAACAAGTAGCATTCCAGAAGATGCCTGCTTGGAAATGAAAAGATAGGATTGGACTGACGTGAAAAATGTGGCACTCTTGGTATCGGGAAAATATGATTAAATAGGAGAGTGAATGGATTCCATTGTGTAATGGGATGAGAGATTTAAAGTTAGTTAAAAAATGACTAGGAAAGTAAGCAGGGAGGGGAGGATATATTTTATGATTGATGTACCAGCAAATACGGAGTCAGACTTTGACAAGGTACCGGGACAAGAAGAAAAATGATTAATTTTGGAAAAGGAAAAAAAAAAGCTTGTTGAAAACAGGTGAGGAATGAAGTGTACGTGTGTGACATGAATCCATAACTCCAACCCTTCATTATTTAGCAGGGGGGTTTTCCTTTTGTTGCGGAGTTGCATAAAGGATCTGTCGACATGTAAAGTTTGACAGTTCGGGACGTCTGACATGTGTTCGCAAACAACGAGGGGTCTTAACTCGGTAATGTACTTGATGGATGTCTCATTGTGGCTAGAATTCTGAGCCAGTGAACATTACGTGATGAACACAAAGGGAACCTTGCCTACCTTCTCACATTATACCCTCTCATTCGAAGTCGGTGAACTCAAGATTTGCGGCTCACACAGGCTTAAAGTATTAAACACGAAGAAAAGGGACCCTTTTTGATCTTCAAAATAATTGTACCTCAGCCTGGGAAAAAGCATATATCATATGAATTCAAAGTGTGCTCTGCCTGTATTGAATAGTGGTTATGTGTATGTTCAAGTATAAACATGCATTTCACAAGAAACTTTTTTAAAAATTGCTTTGAATGACGGTGTATTTTGTTGAGCATGTTCCTGATAATTTCAATATGTTGCACAGGTCTGCAAATGACCCAAAAATTGAAAGAAAAAGAAAGCATTTCTTATCATGTATAGATAATATGTATTAAAACAATGTGTAAGTTGTATTGTGGATGTTGCAGTATGTGCTATAACTAGTTAAAACTTCTGTTATCTTTATGAGGACAAATTATCCATCTAAAAACTGACTGCAGATGATTGGACATTCAGCAGATATGTGAACTTCCTTCAGTCATTGAATATTTTGTGTCATTTCATGTTATTCTAGAATACATTCAAAATTGTAATTTCGTGTCATCCAGGATGCTCAAGAACATTTTTCAACTAGAGTTTATGGGGGAAAAATTGTTTCTATCCCAGGAGGGAGGGGGGGAGGGGAGGGTGGTGGGATGACGGAGAAAGGTGAGAAATAATCCACGGATCAGCAATCTCTAGCCAACGGAGAGATGTTGTTCAAACTTCGGGAGGAGGAATGCGGTTCGGAAAGCAATTTGTCACGATGAATTAGGGTGCTTGAATGGACAAAAACTCCCCTCTCGCTTCCTTTTTTCTTTCTTTCTTCTTTAGTTGATTTCTCTTTTTTGGGGTGTGTGATTGAAAAGCATTTGTCTTGCCTACCCCTGGGGGCAACTCTTCCCCTCACCCCTCCACACTCACAAATAAAAAGAAGAAGAAAGAAATAAGCTAGCTCACGTAGCCCCCAGAAGAATTATTCTGGCATTGAGATAAAAAGGAAACACCTCGGGCATAATGTTGAAAAATTTGTTGTAGGGTTTTCTGGCCCAGGTCAACCCTGTCGCGAACTTCGGAAGTAGAATATGGCTATTGTTTCGGCATCTTCGTCTCAGCTCAGATATTTCTGTTTTGCCCAGACACGGTGTCTATGGTCACGTACATTATATACATCATCTGATGGGGAGCATTACCTCTATTGCAAGTTTCCAATAGGAGTCTACAGCCTGATGCTGTTTTGAAATCAGGAGTTTACAGGGGGTTTGGGAAAAGATGTGAAATCACACCGAAATGATGAATTTTGATCTGTTGATAAGTCAGCTGGAATTGTTATCCACGACAACGAGGTTTGATCAGGGGGGTAATTTGCTCTTTGTCCTACAATCTTCTTTGCAAATCCTTTCTACCCTTACCTAGACATTGCCCATAGGCAATACACCCCATGTTATGTATTTGGTTCAGAGAAATGAAAAGTAAGATGGTAGTTCATTGAGATTGCCATTTTTATGATTTTATCAAGTTTTGGAAAATAACTGGGAGTATTTTGACTTATTTTCTTATGTCACATTTAGACTTTGATTACGATCTTAAAACGAACTAATTTTGTTGTTTATATATCACCATGTGTGAATATAGATCATGACTGCGATAACAAATATTTTCCGATGCTAATCCTGCGGTGTGTTTAATACCTGCAGGATACAACCTGTTTTTATAAGAAAAGATGCATTCAATACCATTTCTCAAGCAGTGGAGCGCAAGCTGTGCAATGAGGGATTTTTCAGTTCAGTCAAAGTGTATACGGATAAAATTCCCTCTGAGTTCCCTAGTGTGTATTCCCAGTCCCACACTCCCAAAATCAATGTTTTTTTCTTGTTTATTTGATTTTAGAAGACAATGCAAAAAATAACCAAAAACACACATACACATACAATAGGCGTGTCTTCATCAAACTAAACTTCAAATTAGCAGGCTTTTTTGCAATTTTGGGAAATATCCCCATATTACGAATGTGCATCCCAATCAGATTGCATGCCAGTTGCGTTTTTATTGCACAAAAGTGGATTAATTTAATATCAGACTAACTTCCTAACCACAAAATAGTGAGCTGTTCGGAAGCTTGGGTCTGATGAAGACAAGACTAGTTATTATTTCTTGTTCATGGAGATACACAAAGTCACACACACACACACACACACACACACAAATATGAAATCTCTTGATCTGCATTATAATTTGTGATAGTTCATCTTTATTTTTTTATCAACTCTTGCAATAATTTGAATATCATATTCATAAAAACCTGGCCCAATATGTTAGGAAATCTGCAGTGAAAATTAGGTTGTACTTTCCCTTCCACACCTGGGACAGAATATAAACAGCTTATAGTTAATATGGATTCCAACAAAGAATGGGTGAGGAAATTATAATGGAATTTTTGTTTAAAAAAAAGTGAATTGCGTGTCCTTGGTGAAATGTAATAAAAGAAAATAACAGTTATCCCTCATTTTCTCTCTCTGTATTTGTACTCTATGGTGATCTCGTGTTGAAAAAGTTAGATTTCTCTCAGAGTTAGCTAGGTCGAGACAAGGACACAGCAATTGGCACTTGAGCGTTTGCAGCATTTAGAAGAAGTCTTACGTATACCTTTAATTAGACTCTAAAAATTGAGCCTTCATGTAGCTCCGCTCTACAGTGGGTACAAATTGCCCCCTCCCGTGGAAATTCATCGTTCATGAATGAGCCTGATCCGACTACATTTCAGATTCTTTTCATCATGTGCAAAGCAATGATTAAAGAATAGGGTATGCTTTGTATAGGGAGACTTTTTTTTTTTTCAAAAAGGGAAGAGGGGATGGGAAAGATGGAAAAAAAATCACCTGCATTGGTTTCCTCTTCATAGATTTGGCTCAGAATTTGTATTTTTCTCCCCTCTTTGTCATCACATGCAGATTATAGTTCTGATAAATTACCAGAATGATAAATATTTAAGATATGAGAGAGAGAGAGAGAGAGAGAGAGAGAGAAAGATATATATATATATATATATATATATATATATATATATATATATATATATATATATATATATATTTGTCATATGTAATCTTCCTGCTAGACCCAAACATATAATTCCCGGGGCTCTCTTTATGAGTGGTGACGGCTAGAGCTGAATGGCAATTTGCAGGTGTTCAAATTGACTGAATGCATCGGTTTTAATAGGGAAGAATGACAAGAGAGAATTGCCCAAGATGATCTCTTTATACCGCAATGTATATATTATACGCTTCATTCAATGATGTGTATTTCTCTCTCTCTCTCTCTCTCTCACTCTTTCTGTATATGCACATATATATTCACAGTTATATACAAATATATGCACATATCTCTCTCTATCTTTCTCTCTTTATGCCCCTATTTATTTATGATTATACAAATATATATGCATATCTCTCTCTGTCTTTCTTTCTTTATGCACATATTTATTTATAATTATACAAATATATATGCATATCTCTCTCTTTAAATACGCACACGCACATGCACACACACACACACACATGTATGTATGTATATACTCTAATTGGTGCTCAATAGCTCTATTACAGAGACTCCAACTCTCCCGCTCTCGACGGGAGATCTCCCTCCGAAAGCCCATTTTTGCAAAATCTCCTGTTCTCCCGCTTGATATTTAATTTCTCCCGCTTGAAATGATTTCTTACGTAGTGTCATCGTGTCTTGAAGAATAAGCCTTAGATAGCACGAGATAACATCTAGAACCCTAGAGTTGGACCCCGGCAGCAAGGAACTTCGCGCACATCAAGTTGGAGTCTCCCGTTTGCTGGGGGTTTCAGGCGGGAGAATCTCCAGATCAGAAGGTGCTTAGGGTTGGAGTCTCTGCTATTATAAGCATCAGATGCATTTGCCAATGAACAAGATATGGATCACACACAATGGGTAAAACACAAAAGTCTCCCTTTTCAGTTCTGTCAGCACTTTTCATGTTGGCAATAATTTTTGCTTCCTTTTTTTTTGGGGGGGGGGGGGGAGGAGAGGTTTTCCAACTACTGTGAAGTAAGATATTTTCATGGCATAAAATTTTCACGAATTGGAGCCGACTTGCTTTTTTTGTTCAATCAAATTTTCGCAAATTGCCACTGGCAGTCAGGGCATAAAGCATAGACAAGAACTTCTGTGTGCATTTTAATTTTTGCAAATCTTGGCTATGGCAAAATATTTCTGTGTCCACTTTCTCGGAGACTTCCTTTTTAACCCATTCAAGGTCACCGTCCAAAAATCATATTGGCATTGCACATATCAACACATATCCAGAGAGAATGAAAGAGTTATGCAATCATCAGCCCAAAAATACCCCCTGGAATGAGACAATTATACCCCTTTCAGGTAATCGCGGTTCAATTATCCGCATCCAAATAATGCGGATGAAGTAATCAAAATCGCGTTCATATATCCCATGAAGTGCGCACTACTTTTACGAGCGCCCGTTCATATAACGGTGCGAAAGACTGGAATATTTGTCATGGTTACTGCGCACGCCTCTATAATGACGTAATGTTTCCGGTGATATATACTCACGTGTATGCACAGCTCTCGCTCAAGCTCAGCAATCAGCGATTGTGCGGGAAATCGAGTGACCTTTGACCGAACTGTGGAATGTTAGTGCGCATAAGTCGTATCAAAACGCGTTCATGTATTCTCGATCAACTCCTCATGCTGCAATAATGCGGATAATAGCAGCATCAAAATAATGCGCACTTTTTTACTCCTCTCCTGTTCATGTAATCAAAATTTTACGACTTATTGCTCCTATTATCCGCATCCACGATTACCTGAAAGGGGTATTAGAAGTGAGAGAACAACAATAGTTACGTTCAGACGACAAGCCCTAACCTCCAGGTTAGGAAACCTTGAGGTTAAGCTCTTGCCCCCTAACTTCGACGTGTGTCCACACAACGAATCTTAACCTCGAGGTTAAATTCCTGCTCCTTTGAGTGCGTTGATTTTTGTGTCCACACGGTGCTTAACTAACCTCGAGGTTAAGGCTTGTCGTCTGAACATAACTAGTGTAAGATAGGGAGGGCAAGCGGGGTCATAAATAGCACTATAAAGGACATGATACGCCAGTACCCATCTACTACAGTACAGCGGTCTCCATTTCGGCACCTTGGTGACAATGGATGACAGTTCAAATTAAAGGAGCGGAATCCTATCCCAGCCAAGACGGAAACCCTATCCCGTCTCAGATTTGAGAAGTCATCTTTTTTACAAGGTTTAGTTAACAAAGAAGAAGTTATTCTAGCCACAAGCTTAGGTCTGTAGACTTTTGTTTTAAAGAAAAATGAAGAAAAAACAAGGACAAGAGTGAAAGTGATTCTTAAGGAAACAGTTATTGTTGTTGTTGTAGCTGTATCAGTGATCTGATTGCAAAAAAAAAAAAGTTTTACATGAATTTTATGAAACTTGTGATGTCTGCAGTCCGTCTTCATTATCCCAAGATTAAAAAGAGATTTTGTAGTACTTAATATTACCTGCAGACCATTGTCCATTTATGGTTGTTGTTGTATCATATTTATAATTGTTTTTTGGTGCTGTATGTTCATTAGAAAAAGATGATCTTTGGGATATATCTCCCCAAAGAGATACATGAGGGGGAGAAGTCTTTTGCTGACATAAAAATATTTCCATAAGGACAGTTGTGGGAGAGATTTTGTCCAGTTTTGTGGCTGGGCAGTCTTAAGTATATCATGGTATACATAGGCCTGCAGATAGATACCCCATGATAGTGGAATATGTTTTGTGTGTTTTATTTGTTCATATTCTAAAAAAGTGTTGTTTTCTATTGTCATGCCACCCTCATTCGAGACTTCAGTCCCGGAGTGGCAGTAGATTCTCCAGTAGAACTTCAAATGGACAGATTGGAAATGTACTTGGTAACTACCTTGTTATGCAACTGATTAACAACTTGCCCTATATTGATGTAAATAAGCACTGAATTGATCAGTGGGTTTAGTTGTTATTTTTATTGAAGACCTTATTGTATATTAATGTTTTGATTCAGCAAGATTATTTTACATCTGCAGCTTAAAAAAGAGGAAGGGGAGAATCTGCAGTTGTTGATAAATCCTGTTCACTAATTGTGGCTTGAGATTTATGAGCCGCAGACAGGTAATAGACGAGAGATGTGGGAGTAACCAGCCTAGAGTGGTAACTGATCTCGGTACTAATTCCCACTCATTACTGAAAGGTTGATGACAGCCCCCTTGTACAGTCTCGTTAAAGGGATGACAGTCTTGTTAAAGGGATGGTGTGGTTTTGCTTGCAGTGGGGATTCAGATTTTCACTTCATGCAAGATGATTAAAGACCACTTGCGAAAAAGTAAAGAGCATACAATAAGTTCTAAGAGGTATTCAGAGTTTATTTGATTAAAATTAGTTTTGAAATGGCTGAGATATCCGAATACAAAGGAAAATGAAGTGGTCCCAATAAAACCTGGGTCCCATCTTTCATTAGGAGCTCTTTGTTTCTGGATATCTCAGCCATTTCAGAACCAATTTTCATCAAATGAACTTTGAATTCCTCTAGAATTGTATGCTCTTTCGTATTTCATAAGAGGAGTCTTGTTAATGTTATCTCACAAAAAAAAGCTGGAAACCCAAAGCCCCATCTCAACCAAAATTATCCCTTTTTAGGGAAACGTGTGAATATAGACATATAGAAATATTTTTATGTATATATTCCTTTAAGGAAATATATAATATATGAGAATATAAACATATAGATATATTTATATGTATATATCCCTTTAAGGAAATATATAATATATGAGAATATAGACATATAGATATATTTATATGTATCCCTTTAAGGAAATATATAATAGATGAGAATATAGATATATATACGATTATATTTCAGAAGAGACAGAAGGGGCAGGGGGAGAGAGACAGGCAGGCAGTTAAGACCGGAAGATCTGATAAACTGTAGAGACTGGTAACCCTAGACTGGTATTTGTGGATCATGTCTTTTATCTGTTGAGAAGTGTATGACTTGGCGGCGGGGGAAAGCCGATACTCCAGATAAAAGTGATACCGGTCCAACCCCCTCAAAGACCGGTGCATAATCAATTGGAGAGAGACATGACAATTCAGAGGGTTTATTCAATTGTAAAATTTCACTGGCGGTGTGCATACGGCTCCTTTTCTACACTTGGAAGAAAGGGAAAAAATTAAATAAAGGGACACTGTAAAAGTACTACAAACTTAATAGCTAAAAAAAGAAATAAGAAAAAGAGGGGGAAATGCTTACAATATTGGAGGATCTTTTATTTTTTTTGTTCCTTTCTTTTCATACCAATACAAAGATTTGCTCACAATTTTGAGAGTAGATAAAGTGAGGATTGGAGTGGAAAAGTACATTGACTTCAGGTGATTCAATTTAAGAGATAATGAAACGATGTGTTTTATTACGATTTGGACAATTCTGCAACAAATTCACCCTGCAAGAAATGCACATGGATTTTTTTTTAAAATCACGATTGCATGCATTCCCATCTCGCATTCCATCTTATTTCTTACCGAATGTCTCAGGTCTTGATACAATGTATGTTGGAGCAAACTTTGTCGGTTTTGTGTCTGGCTTGCCTTAAAGGGATCGTAAAGTTTTGGTTCAGACCTAATTTCAGGTTTCTAACATTTTTTTTTTTTGCGAGATAATGAGAAACCTCTTATGAAATATGAAAGAGCATGTAATTCCACGAGGAATTCAATGTTTATTTGATGAAAATTGGTTTTGAAATGGCTGAGATATCCAATACAGAGCTATTCTAATAAAGTGTGTGACCCACCTTTTATTATGATCACTTTGTTTTTGGATGTTTCAATCATTCCAGACCCGATTTTCATCAAATAAACTTTGAATTCCTCTTAAAATGGTATGCTCTGTACTATTTCATAAGTGTTTTCTTGGTATCTCGCAAAAAGTTAAAAGCCCAATTCTCATCTCCACCAATACTGTATCATCCCTTTAAAGTGTCGTTGACATTTCAGTGGTGACTTTATTCTGTGCAAGTTACTGCATGTTCATTTCATTCTCTTCCTTTTCTTTCTGTTCCTGCCCATCTCCATCCTGTCTGGTCTATTCGCATCTCACTCCATCTCGCAACAAATCAAGGTAAGTGCATCTTAATGTTCAAGTGTGAATAGGGAACTCTGAATGTTGTACTGTGGGTCAATGTTGTGCAATATGAGAATAGAAAGTGTATGAAAGTATGGAGTGAATGGTTGTGGACCAGATTAGTGAATTGAAGTGAATTGATCCATGTTCTCTTTCTTTTGCTATGATTTTTGTTTCTCTTTTATATTGAACCATTATTTTCCTTCGTCCGTCATTGGACAGCGATATGAGTGGTAGTCTAAGACATACGACTACTCGGAATAATGGATTAAAGCATGAATTATGAGAGAAAGGTACATTTAGAGTGATGAATGGAAAGAGGACACATCCGTAATGCACTTAAAGTGTTCCCCAGTGAAGATGCTTGGAGGCGCTGACTAACATAGTCTTGAAAATATGAGGAAATTTCATAAATTTGAGGAAGGCCCAAATCTAGCGAGATTGATCATATCTGTCATTCATCGTGCACCTGTAGTGTGTCATTTTCGATAAAGTTTCTCCATATTTAGAGTGTGAAAAAACAAAGTATGAGAGGTCTGAAATTGGTGTAGAGGAGACTAGTGAATCGGTCAACCGTGACCGGCCGGTCATTTTTGTCTTTATGAGGTCATTTCCCCCCCCCCCCCACCTTATTGTTCCACTGTTGCATAGAATATTACAGGACTGCATTTTACTGGTCACATCTGCAGGAAAAACAAAACAACAGCAACAACAATATTGGAGGACAGGGTGATTACCATCTTCTGTAGAAAGTTGCCGTGTATGTGTGTATTGGGGGGGGGGGGGTGAGAAATGATGAAGGGGTATGGAATTCAATGCCAGTAATATCCCCATATCTTGATGAATATCAGGCTGTTAAACCTAAATTTTGCCCTGATTACCCCACTTTTGCGGCCTCAATCCCTCTCTCTCTCTTTCTTCTTCTTTTTTCTCATTCTTATTGGCGTAAACATCAGAAAAGCAAGCAATTTTGTTTCCCAAGTGGCCTGTCCTCACATGTTATGCCCATGACAAGTCATCAGATGTCCTCTCTTAGTCCCACCCCTTTGCAAAAGGTGTCATGTCCAAACACTCATTGTCTGGCTCAGCATTCTTCCCCGCTGTGCAAAATTTGTTCTGTATGGGCTTGCAGCCTATAAAACTGGAACAGTGTGTGCGTTGGAGAAAAAGGAAAAAGAACGAACGTATGAAAGAGGAGTGTATGCGAGAGAAAGGAAGAAGGAAAAAAGAGAGAAATGACGACCGATGATTGTTCTTCTCCCTCGTGACCTCTTCTCCTATTCAGATGTCACATTTTCGGGTCTTTTGTTCGGAGAGGTCAACGCAAGCTAGATCCTGACGCTCTATTTGTTTAGCAGGCGGATTGCGTTTCCCCTTTGACCCCGCCTGACCCTGTGCCATAGTCTTCAGGTGTTTGGAATGGTGCTTTCCATCCCTGGTGCTGGTAAAGGGGGTGTTAAGAGCTTTTAGGGAATGAGAATTATGATGAATTAGACTCCCAAACCAGTCCCACCTAGCAAGGGAAAAATGTCTGCAGTAGCATATCTTCCATTTAAAAAAAAATGCCGAAACCTTCTAATTTTGTTCATTGATAAGTGGACTTCAGCTGGTACTATGGCTTCCTCATCTGTATTGACTAGAACCAGATGTAATTGTTAAACATCAACAACTTCTTGCATTTCTTGGATAACATTTGTTAAGATGATACCCGCTCTCAGAAGAATATTATATTTAAAGACCATTGCACCAACTCTGTTTCATTGAAGTCCCTGCCTTCTTGTGTGAGTTGGCCTGCCAATCTTTATCAAAAATAGCGGTATCATGTCAAAGACCACCATATGCTCATTAGTAACAAAAGACAACATGCATAAGATGCAACTTACTTTCTTTTGCTTGGTGTTCTCATTCAGGATGTATGGTATGACAGAAACCTTGATCATCAAACAAACTTTTCGAACTTTTTTTTGTACATGTTAGCTCAATTATTATAACTTTTGACATATAACATTGTAAGAAAGTCTAATATCGTCTGAGGAACTGGACACTGGAAGGGTTGTCTGTCTGTACACATAGTCTGTGGCCTGAGAAAGCTTATGAGAGTGAAAAGTATCAGACTTGCAGCCTTGAGTGAAGACTAAAGACATCAGTTTGACCCTTGACCCAGGCTGTCATCATTTACTTCACATTCAAACCTGGAATTGGGTATCAAATGTCCAGGAAAACATCACTCATGTGTTCTGTAGATGGTATACCAAGTTTTGGTGGTTCTTGTTACACTTGCTGCCACTGTTGTGATTGTTGTTCCAGTTGCTGCATTTTTTTTTATTTTCCTGTGATCATTGTTGTCGTGCATGCTCTTCTTATTGTGTTCTTGTAGCTGTTGTTTTGTGGCGCTGTTGCTTCCTTTTGTAGAGATGGGTCTCTTTGAATCCATGGGAATCTATGGATACATCATTGTGGTATCACAGTGCCAAAGTTGAATGCGGTACAATGGGAAATTTTTTAATTTTGTGGTGTTTTTATTCAAAGTGGATATGTTTGCCAAGTGGACATGACATGCATGCCTTGTAGTCTTGTTCAAGCTTTTCAGGTGTTTTCTTAATCTAGTAAATATATTATCAGCCACTATAAGGATAAGGACAAGTCTGTGCTGTCATTGTTAGTGAAGTTGACACATTCATAAATCAGTGCTGCTATTTATAGTGTGAATCACCATTAAAAATGGTCATAGCTTCCCAGCTACGCTCCAGTCAAATAGAGTACCCAAGTGTGATGTCATAGCTATTCATTGCCATGGCAACTGGTTCTAAAACAACCTCACCTGGCCAAAATATCTCTGACAACTGTTGTCGCTAACCATGCTCACAACTGGTTCCAACTCAAGCTAGATAACAGCAGACTGTGATATCAACTTGGTACTCCATACACCACACACACATGCAGCCATTTAACCTGCTCTTTAAAGTTTGAATCTGAAATGCACTTATCGTATACCGTATAAGCTGTTATTTTCAGGAGGGTTTAGTTTTCGTTTATTTCGCGAATCACACAGCTGGATCGCGAATTTAACAACACGCGAAAATGCCTCCATGTGCTTTGTTGATAGAGCATTAACATAAGCGTCGGCATCAATTCACGAAAACAACATCTTCGAAAATGTCTATGACCTCATCATTCGCGAAAATATCTGTTCGAAAATAACAGCGTATACAGTAGATGAATCCGACTTCAGAGCACTGTAACTTACGGCAGCCATAACTGGGGACTTCCATAAGAAGAACAAAAGCACTTTTAATGGGTTATGCAATAAGCCAGGTGCATTGCTATGTCAGTGTGCATAAATTATCTTTTGCTAGGCATACTTGAAGCCCCCAGTTACAAATTACCGTAAAAAAAAAACAGTACTCAACCAAATTGGTCTATAGACATAGACACAAGATATTCCTTTCATAGCTAGCCTCTTATTTGTTTTTGCACAAACCGTGTTTTCTCTCAGACACTCGAAAACTGGCACATGGCACTCAGAAAATCACTGATGTATATCACTAAATATGGATCACTTGGCTGTCATGGTGGCTTTCGAGCTGATTAATGCAGGTCGGGGGGGGGGGGAGAATTTGAAATTCAAGTAGAGCGTTCAAGTGTGACGCATGGAGAGTTGAATTACTGCGCGAAGGATGGGTATGAATTATCATCAATCTCATTGCGACATTTCATCTCTTAACTAGAGGGAAAGATATTAAAACATCTGACGAAATGTCAGAACAACCTTCTACTTATTCTAGAGGGTAGGCCTATAGTCTACTCTCAGGCTCATGCATTAATTTGATTTATAATGCAATCAAATAAGTGTGAATTTTAAAAGAAGGTGACATGGGGAGAAAGACAGAAAGAAAGGAGTGGGAAATATTATATTTAAAAGCCTGGAAGCTAGGCCAGCATTAAGGTGAATGTTTAGGAGTGGGGCAGAAAAAGGGAAGGATTGGAATTGGGAAGGGGTGCTAATGGGGAGGGTAGAGGGGTAAGGGGGGCTGACGAGGGGGGGAGGATGTAGGAGATGAAGAGTGCAAGAAGTCAACTGTCAAGTATGCTATATGACCATGGATGAGGGATTTCTGTTTGTTTTCATGGGATGCAATACACAAATCTCTGCCGGGGAGAAACAAAGGCGCAAGAGAAAGGAAAAGGAAAGAGAGAGGGAGACATTCTGTTTTCCTGCCAGGGAGATCATCCCAGCTGATCATGTCTGAGCCTCGGCTCGAGAAAGATGGAGACCGAGAGAAACAGAGAAAGTTTACCTTGAATGTATAATCACAAGGAATTGTAAGGTCGGAGTACCATAGAACAAAACATTTTTCCCCTCCATTTCTTCATCGAGGGGAAGAGATTGAAGAATGTAAGATCATGAAGAAAAAGGGGATTGACAGAAGGGTAGACAATGTTGATGGACAGTGATGTGAAGAATGACTGAAGGTGAAAGGGATGAAGCTGTGAATGATGCTAGAGAGTACTGACATTTTTAAACTTGAAAAACATTATATCAGAAATGAACACTGTGATCCCTTCCTGTAAAGTAACTGAATAGATGAATAGACAGATAGATAGATAGAAAGATAGATAGACAGAAAAATAGATAGATAGATAGATAGATAGATAGATAAATAAATAGATATACAGATAGAGAGAAAGAATGAAAGAGTAAGAGAAATCTATACATAATGAGAGATGAAGAGATAAAGGGGACATTGTGTAAATATGAATGTATATGTTTGTCTGCGTGTATATAGAAAAAGAAAAAGAGAATATATCATATTTAAGAAGAGATCTAGAGAGTGTGCGTGTGTGTGTGTGTGTTTACATGTGTAAGAGATAAAAAAATTGATAAACAGAACTGATGTATGGATGTAGGTATGTAGACATACAGAACTTCAAATCATCATCACATCAAGCCAAAGGTGATGTGGTGTCATATCATGAACGAGAGTTCCGGTGGTGGCCGCCTAAAGCTGAGCCTGAGGTGTGAGAGTGTGTCTCTGCATGCCGAGTGCGGAGGATCGTCGGGATTTGCTCATTTACCTCCGAAGGTCAAGCGGTCAAGTAAACTATTACACAAATACGTGCCTCCGCAAGGCTTCGTCTGCCAGAAGAGAGAAAAAACCTGCCCTGGTACAAAGATGATGCGTGGAGGAGTTGTACTCTGGTGTAGTTTGTGTGATTTCCTTTTGCTTATTTTATTTCCTTTTTTTTAGGGGAGGGAGTGGGAAGGGATGTTGAGAGAGATGAAGAAGAGGAAGGAGCTGTAATCTTGTGCGTGGATTTGAGGGAAAAATTCAGCATCTGAGAGAGATGGATCTCGATGGTGGAGAGTGGAGGATGGTATGGGGTACCGTAGGCAAGAGGGAAGGGTGTGGCGGGATTCTGGTGTAATTAGAGATGAAGGCTGATGATCATTTAGAAAGAAATGTGACTAGAACTTGAAGAAATCAGATAAATCAGAGGAGGTACCAGGTATAATGTTAGGGTATGAAAAGCTAAATATATAGAATAAGCAAATGGTTTTTGTCACCTTTTTAACAAAAATATCTGTGCTCATTACGACCAAATTATTGCTTACTATATAATGATTTCAATATTTCTGTCCAGGTTGTGAAAGTATTTGCATCTTCTTGTAATCAGCAAGTTTTTGTAGAGGTTTTTTTTTGGAGCAAGAAGGGCGTAACTCTGTGAAGTTGGTAGAAATACTTATATTTAACCCTATGTGTTCTTTGAGTGATACTTGGTACAGAAAAGCCATTTGATAGTGTTTGTACACATTGTCCTAAGTCCCTGACATAGAAAGGGTTAAGCCAGTTATTTTCAAGGCTGCAAGAAATATATCTCTTAGAATAATACAGTTTGGACTTCCAAGACCAATTGGAATGAATCTGAGACATCAACCTGGAAGTGCTTGGAAGAAAACTGAAAAAAATGAGTGTGGATATTTTGTGGCAATTGTCAGAAATTTATGTGGGAAGGGGGTGTTGTGGTAGAAATAACATGATAACATTTGGAAAAAATATTGCCAAAGGAAAAGGAAAAATGGAATAAAAAAACTTAACTATCTTTTATACTTTTCTGTTGCACCCTTCATCTGGTTCTTGTTTCAGTTACAACGCAAAGAGGCAGATGAGAATTCACCTGTGGTAAACCTTAGATCAAACAGTTTATTTTGGGGGACAAATTTATGGCGCCCTCGCCAACTTGACTGCTGAGAGTCGGAATGATTTGTTTGTGTGGAGTAGACAAGGGTGGCTAAGAAAGATTTTGTCTAAAAAAAAAAATACAGAAATTTCCTTCAAGAAATAATTGTGAATCATCTCCAGTGTGAGACTGCAGGATGGTTAGGTTTGACAGTGTTTGTCTACGAATAAATTTTGATTTATAATCCAGAATATTCAGTTCTTTTTAGCCTGTCTCTCACTCTCTCTCTCACTCTCTTGGAAGTGGGGGACGCGGTTTCCATTGTTAAGCAGACTCCAAAGATGAACACATATTTGAAGAATTTCATTTGCAAAATGAGTTAACTCCTTTCTTGTCTATTTGAGATATCTGTGATTAAAGCGGCTACAAAATGAAGAAAATAATAAGTAGCCTGAATATGGGATTTTGTAATGATAATTTAAAGAAAAATCCTTGTAATGCAACTAGGGAGGTATAATGGGGGAAAGTTTTGTTTCACTGTATCTGATATTGACCTTTATAATGTTTAACCTGTTGAAGGCTGGTCGCACATATTATACTCGGGGAGGTGTCTGTGGAAATTTCATGTTACAGCAAAATCAAATCATCCTCTATGGGTTGAGAATGGCACTTACAGCCCCTTTTGTGATCCAAGTCCTCATTTTCTCTTCATTGTAAAAAGTAGTTTCAAGTTTGTTTAAAGGGAAATATCAGGAGAAACACTGGCATTTGCAGGGAATGATTGTGTAGCATGTTATTTGAAATCAAACAGTCTGTAATGCATTAAATTAAAACAATGCAGGCAGTTTGTTGAGGAGGGTTATCTTCTTTTAATATAAACTTACTCAAGAATTATCCACACTGTGTCAGAAGCATGAATTGTGGAATAGCAGATTTTGCCCGAAGAGGCTTTGCTTTTTGTGGTTATTTTCGGAAATGCAAAGAGGTGTGAACGGGGAGGGCTACCCAGAGGAATGTTCAGAGTAATCCACTCCGCGATTTATTCCATCACGGATAAATCACTTCCCCCCACGAGAGAAGGGCGAGAGGGAGAGAAGCGTAGCTCGACTCCCCATCGCTGCGCCGCTGGGGGAGTTGGCGAGGTACGAGTTTCGCCGCTTAAGGGCGATGTTACCAGAGTCGTGGTAAGGAACTCGCATCCACCAATACTGTGGAGATGACTTCTGTGTAGTTTACCACCAGTAGCCTATACTTACCAGGCGGCACTAGAATTATGATGTTGAGTTTCATACACATGATCAGATAGAGATTTTCTCACACCAGATATTAAATATCAGCAAATCCATGGCAGCCCTTACAAAAATCCAAATATCTCATGTGTTGGACCTTCATGGTTTAAGGTATGGTCTGAAGTTCATTACTTTTCTTTGCTGTTACATCTCTCCTTTATTCACATTTCACCAAATAGGTGCTGGCACAAAAGTGAATACAATTTGTACATGGGACAAGGTCCCTTTGCAGCTTTGGAATGGTAACAGAATTTATGAATACAGCATTTCTACACAGCAGGAGGTACATAAAAAGAGATTTCACTTGAGATAAGGGGACAAAAAAAATGAGTATGATTGTCTGGTGGAGAGACTATCACATCGCCAAACCTGGAACTTCTCCGCATTGAGTCGTCCCGATGAGGTCTGACACACAACCGCCATAGATATACATTGACTAACCACACCAATCATAGCCAGGGGACCTCATCCAATTTCAGAGGGAAGAGATATGGAGCTATGCGGACAGACATACAGACATACAGGCATACAGACTGACAGATATACAGACATACAGACTGATGGAACGAGAGAGAGATGGGAAAAACATCAAGAAGGGAAGAAAGAAAGATAAAGAAAGATGGACAGACAGACAGACAGACAAACAAACAAACAAATGGAAACAAGATGGAAGAGAGAGAGAGAGAGGAGAGAGATGAAAGAAATAGAAAGACATACATCAGATAGACAGACAGACAGACAGACAGACAGACTTGTTGAGATATATCAAGAGGGGAGAGATAGAAGAGATAGATAGATTGACAGACAGACAAATGGAAATAGATCAAAAAGGAAATAGAAAGGAGACAGGACAGATAGAAGTAGTAGATATATTGATGGAAAGACAGATGGAAAAACATCAAGAGGGAAAAGAAGGAAAGATAGATAGATGGACTGAAAGACAGACAAGGGAGAGAAAGAAAGGAAAGAAAGTGAGAGAGAGAGAGAAGGAGGAGAGATAAAAATAGATAAACAAACATACCAATATAGATGGATAGATAAACAAGATATATATTAAAACAAAAGATATAAAAAGAGAGGAAAGATATAAAATGAGATAGAAATCTTACCCCTACTTGTTTGAACGTGGAGGTACCCTCTATCAAATATTCTTGTCAGGCCAACTAAAGGTAGTGCCATAATTTGTGAGAAGAACAACTGCTATTATAGTGAGCAATATAGATGGTTTATTTCTTTATCTTTTAATGAGATCCTTCATGTGCATTTAACAATGAATTTATCATATTTTCTTTTGCTTTCATCAAGTTTGAGCTTGGAAGAATTAACAGAAGTGCAGAGTAGCAAACTGCCTCCTCAGTGATTAGGGAAAATAGGGCGCCGTGTAAACTCCCCTTCTCGACTTACAGGCCTTTTGGAAAATAGCTACCCCCTCGTGTGCGGTGGTGATTTCGGTCTCAAGTTCAATGATGTTGTTGTTGTTCATGTCTTAGTTTTGTTTGTCTTTGTATCTCCCTCCCTTGAGTGTAATAATTCAATTTGGGGGGACCATTCCTGGAGCTTATCGAAATATTCACAATCCGTAAAGAAGCCAGTGTAAGGTATGAATGTCCATGGATGACTTAATGATGATGAATAGAAAAGACAAGATCTTCGATCAACTGATGAAATTTCTGTACAAGCAACATATCAATTGTGTACATGTACAATAATGACATCACATCAGAATCGGGTCTTCTTCTTTTTTTCTCCTCTTTGAGAACAGAGGAGTAGGAGGAGGGAGGTTTTGTGGGAGGCTGTATCAAAAAGAGGGAGCAGACACGCCTGTGAATTGTATCTGATGTATTCGTTCTCAGTTCAACAGGGTCAATGAGATTTGGTATGAAGATGGTTTAGAGTTTGGGGGGGGGGGGATTCGAGGCACTGAAAAGAATGAGAGGATGTTGGGACAGAGGCGGAGAAGAAGAAAAAAGACAGGAGTCAAATAAAACAGATTTTCACCTCCTCTTCAAGATTTCTCGGGTTTTGCGACAACAAGGGGAGGAACAATTTGGCTGCCTTCGGGGGTCAAGTGAGTGAGGATGCGCTTTCCGTGCCCCAGTTTTACCCGAATTTTTATGAGATCGACCCAGTTTTCCCTGTCAGAATGGGGAGAAAAGATTGAACAAAGCGTGAGTGGGTACTGTGTGTGTGTGTGTGTGTGTCCTCAGATGTACATAGAAGGAGTATGAGGTGGATACACTAATGTATTCACACTGTATGGATATATTGCTTCCGAGGACCTCGTAACAGGTTCTTCCATTTGTCCACCTGTAGATGCTCAACACATTTCCGTACTTTCAACTCAGTTTGCGTAGAGTAATTGTTGCTATGTCAGGAAAGCCTCGGACATGCTTTCTACCAGTCTAGAATGACCTTTGTTATAGAGTTATGAGTGAACAAGAACTTGAGTAAAGTGAACTGGTCTACTTAGTTTGATACAGCTCAAAGATTATGCATCTTCTGTGGATAGAGTTTGATGAAGGTACGTGTAGCTAGTAGAATCTCGACTTCAAGATATATGTGATGCTGACTTTAACCAAGTATAAAACAATGAGAACATCGGGGGTGGGAGAAGTTATACAAAAAAAGAGCCAAATATCAACTTAAATATTGACTTAAGTTTTACATTGTAACAATTGTAGAAGTGATTTCTATCCACAGTTAAGGAAGCACTTTAGGAGATTGCAGCGGTAATTTATTATGATTGTCATGTGTTGGGAAATTTGAATGTTGCTTGCACGGAATATAAGGATAGTGATGACAAGTCCGACAATAGATCATAATGATTGATTTATGGCAGAGTGTTAAACCTGTTAGATATAAAATATACTCAAGTTACCTTCTGTTTCTTTTTGTTCGTCTTCCTCCTAAGTTTCCTCATTTCAGTCTTTTTCATCCTCACTCACTTCTCCTCTTTCTTGTGCATATTTTTTTCTTCCTTTTTCTTCTTCTTTGTTTTGTAGACACTTAAAATTTGTCCGAGGGATGTAGGAAAAAATTGTTGGAAATTGCATTTTGTCTGGCCGAACTAGGTTGCGGATTTGAGAACGAAAACTTGATAGATTTTATCCTTTCCTGCCTTTTTTTTTTTGGGGGGGGGGGGGGGGGTGGAAGCCACCCATCTGCAAAAGATGAGATTTTTTCTTTCTTTTTTAAAGTGTGGAGTGTGTGTTCTACTTGAGGCCTCTTCCGAGTACTGTAAAGCTAGACGCAAACTCATCGTTGGTATAGCCGGGCTGCTCGGATATTGTGAGGGCTGGGCGTTGCTCCATTTCATAGTTGATTCCCGTCCCTCAAGCTTCTCCCATCTTCTTCTTCTCTCCAATATATATCCAGAGTGTAATGCGAATGCAGCTAAAGTGTCAACTGCGCCTCTCTTTAAGGCATAATTCACCATTTGCAGATGACACAAAAACCCAGCTTTAATGCTTCAAAATAGTTCTGAAATAGAGATAGAAACAGCCAATGTAAACGTTGGAATCAAAGTAAGCAATGATAAGTATTGTTAAATACACAAAATGTAAACAATAGTTATAAGGAATTTTTTTTTCTAGACTAAACCATCTACAGTTATGGTTTATTGAGAAAAATAGTGATATCCCCTTATATTTTAGGCATTATTGCAAAAATTTTATATGGTAGGATGTTATGTGATACAACTGACCTACACATAATTATCAAATATATGATAACTTGAACATTTTTTAAAGCAACAGTGGTTATCGTGATGATTGCAATGAAGATATTGATAGCATCATAAGAGATGCTGGTATGGATGATAATTACTGGTGATAATAGCAGCAATGATTGAATCAAACAAGTGTTGAAAACATCTTATGCACCATTACTGTATTGCCACTTCTATTGTTTGATGTTGAAAAAAAATATACAAACTTTGAAAAAAAAATACTGCAAAAAATCATGAAAAATAAGCATTGACCATAAAGATATCTGATGAACCGCTGATTTCATTCACACATTAATGAGAAGAGATTGAACATCACACGTATCTTCTCCCCCCTCCCCCTACCCTGCCATAATTCAGTCATCTTTCATAATACACAGTACTATGTCATCTACATGCTCTTAAAAGTTGAATACTAATGAAACAAAAAAAGTGGCTACATTTGATTAAATGTTAACTCCAGAGGATTATTGTACAGTGATTAGTATGGTTATACTGTATTCTGGGGGCTTTTTTTTTAGTGCATTGAATTTGATGAACAAATATATATGACATATACCGATGTGTTGGCTCAGTGAGTAGAGCGGCTGCCCTCACAATTGGGAGGTCGTGGGTTCAAACCCCGGCCGCGTCATACCAAAAGGCGTTAAAAGATGGGAGTTGCTGCTACCTTGTTTGCCGTTCAACAGTTGAAAAGGTTAGAGCAACGTCGATCTGGCGCTGCTCAGTGGCTACCGGGCCCACGATCAATTGGGCAAAAAGAATTTCCATTCTTGGACAATAAAATTTGGAGTTTATATCCAAAACAATTATTATTATTATTATTAAATCTTCTGTTTATATAGTAAGAAAAAAAAAAGAAACATGGTTGATTAAAAGCTTGTAAAGTCCCATATTTCATTCACTCTTAAATAGAAGACAGAGTGCTATTAAAGGAAATATATGACATTTAATTAGCATCAGTTTTCATAATTGTTGAATAAGCAGAGGAGACAGTGTAGAGGCTTCAGTGAGCCTTGAGTAAATCCATCAGCTCATACGTTTACTCATCTGTACGTACTTCAAATTAAAGAAAAAAAGGTCACGGATTCTTCCTACCACCCAAATCCCGATATGGCCCTTTAATTGGATGCAGAGGGGAATTTGGTTCACGCAGCACGTACCTCGATTTCAGCGTCAATAATTCATATCTAATACAATCATAGATGATACAATATCAACACAGCACACATTCGTTCACACGCTGTACCATCTTCGCCGTTCCAGCAGAAAGCCCACAAAGGTTTGCGATGATTAATGCGCATCGTCCGTGCATCACGCTCAACTCTCTGATGCGGTCCGATTTTTATTTATGTTATATAAAATTTACCGCTGTCTATATTTTCTTTTCTTTTGGTTCTAGTTTTAAAAGCCAGAATATATATCAGACTTTCCTGAAAAGCTTAATGTTCAGTAACTTCTTACCACGCCACATCTGACAGTATATTCACATGAAAGCATCAAAATTGTTCACTTCATATGGAGCAGACATATTTGTCAATGATTTTTTACTACTGTGAGAAGCAAGAGTGCTTTCTGAGGATATACGTGGATCTTGTTTATCAAATGTTGACTGTTTGCATGCGTTTCCTTCCATGTGTCGTATTTATTTTTTGTTGTGTGCATGGACTTTAGGACCCTTTTGTGTATCTGTATGAGTGTGCAGTATGTAGATTTTATCGCAGGCAACGTTGGGATTTCCCCCTTTAAATTCGCGATGCAGTGGATGTGTTTCACGCAAGACTTGGCTCGAAGCTCGAAATCATGAGCATGGCAGCTGGGAGAAGGGGAAAAAATGGAGGAAAAAATGAAAACATATGCGGCAGGTTTCATTAATCATGCCTGTCAGTGATTTCAAACTTCGTAATCTTATGAATGAATAGAATTGGCTAAAAAGGGAAACTTACTAATCCCTATAACTCGCTGCATTATTCATAGTACAGTGCATCTTACGTGAATTGGCTCGCAGTTGTTACAGCTACGTGTGTCTGATAATTCCTACCTTTATAATAGCCTCCAGTGGAAAGTGCCGTGCATTTTCAAGTGGGATTCAAGCAAATGTACTTTTCTATGCGAGACAATGGATAGTTTTAATGGAGGCAAATAATGATCGACATAAGGTGTTTGTTCTTAAACACAGGTATGCATAGTGAAGACTGCCACTCTGTTCCTCTGTTTAATTAAATATACAATATAAAACAAAGCATAAATATCATGTATGAATTGGCAATTGATATTTCCAGCTGTTATGAAACATTGGTCTTTATGATATGAATTGATTCATGATTAAAGAAAAATGATAGAAAAATATGTAATTTGCCAACTATTCTAGCAGAAAAGGAAATCACTTATGATATGAGGTTTAAAAAAAGCATGTGAATAATTCATATGGGATTACAGCACATGGAAGAAGCGAAAACCAAAGATATCATGAAAGCGGAATCCAATCAATGATTTTGTTTCAAAGTGGTGCTGCTACTGCTAGAGAGGCAATGAAGAAAAGAAGTCTTTATCCACATAGTCACAAAAGGTAAATTTATCCACTCAACTGCAACAAAATCTCCCAGTAAATCTCAGGCTAACCTAGACATCACAATCGTGTTTGCTGCAAGATATCATTGCATGATGATTCTTTTAATGGAGAGAGGGTTTTTTTTTTTTTTTTCGACATATCTCTTCTGTAAAGGGTAGACACATTTTCTCCCCAGTGAAAGGTTTCCCTGCCGCCGGTGAGGTGCGAATCGAACATGATGCGACTGCTCTCACGTAGGAAAAGTCACAATGATACATCACACGAGCGAGATTTGCACAAAATATTAGATCTGTATCAAATATTGATCGCAGCTTGTATATAAATATCAAGTTGAACCGGGATTATTACATTACGCATTTTCTTGTCAATCTGTCGCGATAGCAAAGGTGCGAAGAACACTTCCCAGTCGCCTGAGATGCACACTTCTCCTCACTGTAGAGCTAATGGTATTTGACATAATATACTTGCGTCACCAAAATATCTGTTTTGGTTTTGCTACCATCAGTGGTAGTGTAGGCGTTGTTGTTGTCATCCACCATGTGTTAGGAATGCCAAAAAGGTGAGTGATAGAGACTCCTCCAAATTTACAGAGGTTTTTGGCAACAGTTGCCATGGCGACTCATCATCAGGCTTTACGTCTGAGTGCACACTAGCAGGAGGAAATTCCATGTATTCCTTCTGTAGTGCCCGATGTGATGTATTGTGTCAAGTCCTGTCTGGTCTTCGTGCCAGGGTTGAAAAGCATCTCAAGCCAGCACATTTTTTTATGGGGGGGATGGGGTTGGGAGGGAGGGGGGGATGGGGTTGGGAGGGAGTGGGGGGGGGGTGAGGTGAGAGGAGGGGAGGGGATTTAGAGATGGAGAATAGGATAAGCAATGATTATCAGAAGCATCATTGTGTATGATAATACTAATCTGATGTTTATTGCATTACAGACATTGATAGTGTTTCTACTCAAGTTCCACTGTGTGTGTATCAGTTCTTCGTGTGAGAGTGTGTATCATTTTAATCTATATCTACCAATAAAGATACCAGGATACCTTGTCAGAAGGTGAGAAAGAATATGGGGAGCTACTTGGAATTGTGATGGGGGGGGGGGGGGGGAGATGAAGCAAAGAGAAGAAATAGATTCCAAGTAATTCTGCTCAAATTGGCAATTTCTGATATCCCAGCATGCCCCTAGACTTCCCAGCATGCATCACAGCATCCTAAAGAGGTCCCTCTGAGGTGCCCGAGTAGCTGAAGTGGTTCGGATTTATTTACAATTATGACATGCTCTCTTGTCTCTGCCCTTCTGTCAATCCCTCCTTTTCTCTTTCTTTTCTCTCTATGTTTCCATCTATCATATCTGTCTAGCTCTCCTTCCTTGTGCCAGTCTATCTCCCTCGATATATACCCATATATCTCTCCCCCTACATATATCTATCTCTTCTTCTATCTCATACTAGTAATAGTTATTTCTCTCTCTCCCAAGTACTTCTTCTCTTTTCCTTTTTAATTCCTTCTCTCCTTCTCACAATATGTCTTTATCTTTCTCCTATATCTCCTTCTATCATTCTCTTTCCATCTACAGTAATATATATCTCCCTCTATCCCTCTCACTTTCCCCATATGTTTCTTTCTATCTGTTTATCCATCTATCTCTCTCAAAAGTAGTTATAATCCTCTCTTCCGTGTACTTGTTCTCCTTTCCTTTCTCTCTTTTTCTCTCTGTGTCTGGCTCATTTTGTCACTGTACAATGGAGAACATGCACAGGCCAAGACTGTGGCTGTTTGTGCTCGTAGGGAAAAAAAAGATTGTGCTCATTTGTCGAGTTAGTGTCACACAGAGTGTTGACTTCATTTTTCACCCAGCCCAACCACAGAATTAGGATCAGGTACCAGTCAATTTTAACATCCTTTAACATTGCACAAAACATGAACTCTTTTTTAGGGGATGCCAAGTCTCACTGTGATGAAAACATCAGTTTAACAATAGCTAACCAAAATTGTCCATAATTTGACAAAATTTAATCTCAGACAGGCCACGGAGAGGATCATTCCCTCACACCTTTTTTTTTTTGCGTTTGTCAAATTTTCTGAAAGTAAGCATCATTACACAGAAAAGTATGGAATCAGCATGGCAGTTTTATCAGTAGATCTTTTTTTTGTATCAAACAATAATTGTTTTCATGCAGGGCATGGAAAAAGAGGTCTCTTATGTCATTGCATCAGATTCAAATTTCATGTTCTTCTGTGACAGGCAGTATATACAATTCTTTAAAAACTTGTTCCACTCAACTTTGTAAACCCTTAAACACTCTGGTAGATCAAATCTTCTGTCAACATATTTATGTCATGTGATCAAATAATGATAAAGGTAATGACAATAATGATGAATGCGATTAGAGTTATGAAGATGTTGATGATGATGATGTTAATGATTTTGGGAGATGGCAATGATGATGATGATGATGATCATGATCATCATCATCATCATCATCATCATGGCGACGATTATCCCAATCATGGAAACAATAATGGGGATGATAATAAGGATAAACTTCATAATGTTGATAATAGTGGCAGGTCACTGTGCTCGTCAGAGATCAAGAATATCATAAGTCAGCCGACTTTCTGCCGACCTCCACTCATACTAGGTCAAACGGATGATGTGGAATTTGTGTTCCCGTACATGAAAGACAATGTTATCACAGATAATTTGTTTTTCAACATTTTTGGGGAAGATGGGGAATGTTTAAATTGGGATGCCATGGAAGGATTGCCAGGGATGTTCATGATGATACTCATTGTTCCAAGATGAAGGAGGAGCCTAGTAGTAGAGGGGGGTAAATGTTCACCCCCCAATCCACAAATGTCAATTATAATGATGCGCACGTACTGTATCTCTCAAAATAAATTTTTGGTTCTGGTGGAGATGGCATGGCAGGCGGGTTAGAGCTCCTCTCTCCCCCTCTCCCTAGAGATGCTGGTAACAGTTGTCTGTGAGTGAGGGATGGGGTGCTTCGCTCGAAATGTGGCCAAGAAATCCATCAACGTGAATCATTTTGCAGAGGACATATTTCCATGTCAATTAGACATATCCTCACCGATTACTCGCAAATCTTGCGGATGTCGTCGTAGGAAGAAAGGAGCAAGAGGGATACGGACGGGGAATATTATTGATCGAATGTAATATCACTTCTTTGAAAATAACCTGTGGAATGGAGTTTGGGAAATGTGCATGGTATATGTCTAGGATGATGGGGGAGGGGGAGCATTGCTATTTATGATTTATTAGTAACTGTCTTCGCTAGATTTAGGAGCATTAAAGGAGAATCCAGTCGAGATCAGACGGTAGGATTTTGTTTGTGGATAGCGCTCAGGATCAAGGCTTTCTTTGAAGATTCTCATTTTGCAAGACGGGGAAAATTAATCACAGCGTTTGTTTCGATGAATCACGGTAAAGATTTGATTTCAGCTCACTTTATTTGAGTCAATGTATCTTTGTTGGCGCCTCTTTATCTGGTGAATAGAAAACTTCTGAAAAGTCATACGTTGTCTTCCGAAACATTATATTGGCCCTCTTTTTTCATTATGGGGGATCTTTTCTCAGATTGATCACAATGACATTTTATTCCTTTATGTGTCTCTCCTTTTGTTTTCCTTTTTATTGTTTCAGTGGTATAGCTATTTGTTTGTTTGTCTTACTATCACATGTCAGAACATGTCTCCTTTAAACAGCACTGCTACTCCTATTAACCCATTGAGGACAGACTGATTTTGCTACAACACGCATTTCTCATAGACACCTGCCCGAGTATTCTCAGGACCCATCCCCAACGGGTTAAGGTTGCTTCCATAAATATGGTATGTATACAGACTTCTGCAATGTCTTTGCCCATGGTAATAGAAGATTTAATAAGAATTGAAGAACATTGCCCGCTTTTTGAATGTCTCTGCATTGAATGGTGCCAAAGGCTTTATTCCCTCTAATTACTTTTACTTATGATGACTTTGTAGGTAGAGTAAATTTTTTTGAAAGTCACTTGCAACAATGCCTCCTTAAATATAGGACAGAAAAATAATTGCATATTCGTTTCACGGTAAGAAGAGCCATATCGTGGAAAACTCACCACATCCTACCATGTACCATCCTTCCCGCCACCTCCGACATCATGCGCATCTGTCGTCACCGAAATTTTGGAGAGACGAGAGAGAGGGAACTCCATAAAGAAACACACAGTTGCCTCAAATTATGGCCGGCCTTATTGCATTACCTGCATCATTAGCACCGTTGATTTGAGGAGCTATACCATCGTCGGGATGATTATCAAGTGAGAATTTCCCTGAGCACATCTTTCAAGGAATGCATCCTCAGTCATCCATTCTTTCACTCATTTTTTGGTGTTTTTTTTTTGGGGGGGGGGGGGTGGGAGGGTGATGGTGGGGTGAGGAGAGGAGGAAGGGGTGACTCTGGATGACGGTTTGGAAAGGTTGCATTTATTCTCAGTCTGAGTGCCATTTTCTTTCATTGCTGAGGTTAACTTCATTTTGATGCATACACTCTTCCTCTTCACCCCCTCTTTTCGTTTTCATCTCTTCCTCTCTTTTTTTTTTTTTTTTTGGGGGGGGGGGCAGGATGGAGCAATTGCAAGCCAGCCATGCATGTCCAGCTCAGGGGAATTTGGAGTGGAAAGGGAGCTGAAATTTCTGATTCTCCCCAGATTTTATTCCAGATTTATGATTTTTATTCCTCGGCTACAAATTTGATTTGTCCTCTTTCGATGACGCTTGATGATGGAGATGCGTGCTCGGGGAGAACAAAAAAAACTCAATTCAGATGCAGAATATACCAGTTCACTGGAAGAAATGAGTCCTTTTCTTTTTGGAGGGGTTAAAGGAATAGTACAGTATTGGTGGAGATGAGAATTAGGCTTTTAACTTTTTGCGAGATACCAAGAAAACACTTAAGAAATAGTACAGAGGATACCATTTTAAGAAGAATTCAAAGTTTATTTGATGAAAATCGGGTTTGGAATGACTGAAACATCTTAAAACAAAGTAAAACAAAGCGATCGTAATAAAGTGTGGGTCCCACTCTTATTGGAATTGCTCCGTTTTGGATATCTCAGCCATTTTGAAACCAATTTTCATCAAATAAACATTGAATTCCTCATGGAATTACATGCTCTTTCATATTTCATAAGAGGTTTTTCATTATCTCACCAAAAAAAAATGTTAGAAACCTGAAATTAGGTCTCAACCAATACTATACAATCCCTTTAATGATGGTATGTGCTGGATGGGAGGGGGGGGGGGTGTGGTGGGGGGATAGGGAGATGTCTTTTGGGTTTTATAATTACGTGCAACCATCTTTTATTTGTCCTACCCCATCAACCTAAAATAGTGGCAGTATCATCTCTTGAGTTATGTAGAGGCCAAAATTGTGATGGAGATGATGTTATGATATGAAAGAAGAAGAGAGTAAGTGCCAAATAATGATGCCTACTTTAACTACAGTGATATTTATGGAGAGGTAATGTTAGTCACCAATGAGGATGATACAATTATTATGATGCTGATAGTGATAATAATATTATATAATGGGATGATATAAGGAAGAAGAAGATAATGATGTAAAAGATGGAAGATTTTATCACTAGTAATAATTCAAAAATGAAACTGTTTTCTTTGACTTAAAGGGATAGTAGAGTATTGGTAGAGATGAGAATTGGGCTTTTAACTTTTTGCGAGATACCAAGAAAACACTTAATGAAATAGTACAGAGCATACCATTTAAAGAGGAATTCAAAGTTTATTTGATGAAAATCGGGTTTGGAATGACTGAAACATCTTAAAACAAAGTAAAACAAAGCGATCGTAATAAAGTGTGGGTCCCACACTTATTAGAATCGCTCTGTTTTGGATATCTCAGTCATTTCAAAACCAATTTTCATAAAATAAATGTTGAATTCCTCATGGAATTACATGCTCTTTCATATTTCATAAGAGGTTTCTGATTATCTCACCAAAAAATGTTAGAAACCTGAAATTAGGTCTCAACCAAAACTATACCATCCCTTTAAAGAGGAGGAAACCATGTTTTCTGGATTTTTGTGGGAAGTGTGGACACAGGCAGGATGCAAATACACAAAAGGGCTTTTTACACTTGTGTTTCTTAACCCCGGACTTTCTCTGACCCAGGACTATCGTTAGTCCCGTACCAATTTTTCAGCTTTTTACACTCGCCAATTAGTCCCGTACTATCTCTTGTCCGGGGCTAAGGAGAAAACTGACCTTTTTACACTCGTATTTCTTAGCCCCGGACTTTCCAAACCACATGAATATTCATAATTACGCTGTGTACTGTACACGTACACGCACGCACCGGCAGCACTTGATTACCTCGTTTCTGATTGGTCAGTGAGGGTCGGACTTCGTCTCCGTCGCTTAGCCCAGGATTATTTTTTCGTTCTGTTTACACTCACTTGCTTGGCACCGCAATTGCGGTGCTAACCCCTGCTATTTTGCAGGGCCAGATAGTACCGTACTATCGGTGGGGCTAGCCCACTTTGGCAAAAACGAGTGTAAACAGAAAGTGGGCTAAGGATAGTCCCGTACCAACGGTGGGGCTAAGGCCCCCCCTTAGCCCCACCGTTAGTCCGGGGCTAAGCAAAATTTTACAAGTGTAAAAAGCCCTAAAGAGGTTGTGCCATTGTTGTACATCCAGCTGGTGACATTGATGATACAGGTGCAAATTATTTTGAGGTATATGCTCCTTTTGAAATGACCCTGTGAATGTCAGTTGCCCCGCCATCTTTATTGGCCAACAGTGATCAAAATATTTTTGTACTGTACTCTGAAGAGAATAACAGAGAATCATACCCCACTGCGCTGTCTCAAAATAGTGTAATGCCGTTTTGTTCTGAGCATATCTTGATATATTTGTATGATTGCTGCCTGCGTGGAAAACCTTCCCCTCTCATGAGTAATTATTTGGCTGGTGTCTGCTGCCCCTGTTTACATTGCAGTGATATCCAACAGGGCGAACAATGTGGAGTTAATTACGGTAAGTGCGAACAGCTCCAGCTATCCCCAAGCCTTTGTTTATGCAGAAATTAAGGGTTGTTTACATTCTAAAGAAGAAAGCGGTTCCGCAGCCATCATCCGCACAATTCTTTGCAATGGTACAGTCTACACTTGGTGTCTTCCAGTTCAAGTGGGAGCATATGTCAGTAATTTAGAAGGCAACTTCTCTCGGGGAGGTGTTGGAAAACATCGGGCAAATTGGAATGACCCCTACGCTCATCCTGGATTTCAAAGGCAGCCGGCCGCCCATCTCATGGTCGCCATGGAAACCAAGAATCGTCTCAAAGTTTGTGTTTTGGTTCAATGTCAAGTGTTAAAGAAGACCTTACCGATATTATAGTCTGCTGATGATGATACATGATTTCTCGATACCTCCCAACAGTGTTCCGAAACAAAAAGGATGTTGCAGTTCAAATGGTTAAAATATATCTTGCTGTTTAACAGGTTGCGTGTCATTTATTTGTAAGTTGTCAGCCATTCTCTCTGAAAGAAAAGTCAGATATGAAATGAAAGAAGTTTTGGCTTCCAAGCAAAGAAAGTTTGATACTTTGCTGACGGTTCTGCAGTAATCCAAGGTAGGGTGCAGGATTGAGACTATAGCAAAGAAAGAGTGAGAGAGAGAGAGAGAGGAAGAGCTTAATACTCCACGTGCATTCATGGCATACGTGCCAAAAAGATCGCATCATCACGGTCGGATGTTAGTGACTATCCCTGGAAGGGTAGTTGGATTAGAAACTCGAGACCCGGTCGTATTATGGGGAAAAACAGGGACGCTCTGAGCCTCTCTGGGCGGGCGGACCCATTCGCCTCTGTTGCCTTTTTCTGGAAACATGAACAATTGGCCAAGTGGGACGATTTACTGAATTATTGCCTAATGGCTGAAGTGGCGATAGTAGGGCCTGTCACGTTTTCCCACGTAATTCTCCTTTCACGACTCTCCACCGTAGAAGTTTATTAAGGTTGGTCCTGACCAAAGTACCTGATGGGCCCTCTTTATTTTCTTAGGCCCCTCGATGAAAACCGGATTCTCGATGTGTACCTTTACGCGAGAAATTTATGGCAGTCGCTGCTTCTTTGGCTTGGGATTTATTAGCGAGAGTTTCTGATTCCAACAGATGGTTGATTGTTGTGTTAAGGGAGGATATTACCCAGTCGCATTTAAGACTAAGTTTTTGATGTCATCACAGTTGTTGAAAACATGTCTGGATATCGTCCCATTCTGAGAAGCAGAAATATTTTTTTCTTTTTCTTCTTTTCGTTTCTTTACTTCTGCAGATGTCATACTCGATACTCTGCATTTTTCCATATATACACAATCATACATAGTGTAGATACATTCATATGCCCAGATACATACACCTACATGTTGTAAACATACATACACTTAATACATTACACATTTGTATACCTGGTTACAGTGACATACAATCGTAAGCCCAGCACATAAAATTTCTGTGAAAGTGAACTGAATCCTCTTGGGATCTTAAAAATTATAATCTACCACTGAAATAGAAGCATCATATGGGAGTGAAAATCTTGGCAGAGATTTGACAGACCTACAGAATTGTGGTGGAAATCTCCATGGCAACAAATTGTTGCTTATGCCATATGGTATCACACAACCGCCCCAACATGGTAGTCTTTTAGCCAGATGTTTTTACTGTAATACATAATATGCATCATTTTGCAGCATATGTCACACTTTATTTTTGAGCCTATATTTCCCCATCCTGGAAGTGTCGAAAGTAATTAAAAAAATGTAAATTAAAGACCATATGACAGAGTTAAAGACACTTAAACAAATATATCAACTGATGATTAATTGCTTTTTAAAAGGAATCAATAAAAGTGATCTAATAAACAGAGAAATAAAGGAAGTAATCTATGTATTGATAGGGGGATTGATATAGGCCTATATCTTACTTAGAGGAATTGTACACCTAAGTGAGTGGAATTTTTTTATCTTGATTTGGATGAAAAACATGTACAAGGAGGGTCTCAGACAACTGCATCTTTTTTCTTGTTCTCATGATTTGTGTTGATTTTGTTGTTGTTGTCGTTGATAATATTCAAACTTTAATCATGCTGTCCTTTGGAGAACAACAAGTAATGTCCGTGATGTGCAATAATCTCCTCCCATTTCCCCCCTCTGCATCATCGTCACGGCAACGGTAGGGTTCTGCACCTCATCAGCCGGTGGGTTTTTAGAGGTGGCGGTTGCCATGACGTTTATGGGATACCCAGGGATGGACAGGGGTGTGCATACACCACCTCATATTATCATCTCCCAGTGCACATCATTGCAATGAAAAATCTCGGGGAATGATTTATGGAGCAGGGTCTAATAAAGATCACTTGCGCTGGTAGACGAAAATATTTGGGGTGGGGTGAGAGGTATAAAGGAAAGAAGAGGAAGAGGGGTGTTGGATGTTTTGGAGGTAGAGCTGTCATCTGAGGAGCAAAGATTTGATGGGGATGGAGAGGATTAGAGGAGGAGGAGGAGGAGGAGGAGGAAGAGAAGGAGGAAAAATATAGTTAGATATATTGAGGAGGTGAAACTGTCTTCTGAGGAGTGAAGGATATTATTGGGATTGGGAGGATGGGAAGAAGGAGGAAGATGATGATGCAGAAGAGATGGAGGAGGAGGAGGAGGAAGAAGAAGATGGGAAGGGATATGTTAGGAAGATGATGTACTCATCTGAGGAGTAAATGATTTTATTCATGAGATGCAAAACTGGCACATTCAGCTAGCCATCTGTGGACTTGCATACTCATGTTTTTTCTCTGCTGGTCTGTCATTTGTCTGTTTGGTTTCATTTTCCTAGTGTTTCATCCAATATGTTTTATGCTTGCTTGAAAGCAGAGCATCTTCTCAAATTCATTAGAGTTTCATCAAGTCGGTAGATATGTCTGTCACATGATAAAGTATCAGCATGGATGAATATTTTTTCTTCCAGCTTTTTGTGCCTTCACTTTTTATTTCTCTTTTTATCTTCACTTCTACAGAGAGCCAAAACTGTTCGATTAAAGTCTCATAAAGATGTGGCATTGATCATGAAATCGAGTGATTTTACCCTGTATGAGATGATTCCTTAACCCGTTGAGGACAAACTGATTTGCTGCAACATGCATTTCCCATTAACACCTGGGCGAGTATACTGGGAGATGAGTCCTCAACAGGTTAATGGGGGGGGGGGGGGGGGGGGGGGGCGAGAAGGGTGGTAGAGAGGTGGGGTCCAGGGGATGAAGAGGGGATCAATTCCACCAGGATGGGAGTCAAGCTGGGGGGTTAGGGTGGGGTGAGAGGCAATTATATTTCCCCACAGACCCATCAATGTCAGTGATAGGACTCAATGATTGATGGGGATTGATCTCGGTTAAAGGGAGGGGGATGGGTATGTATGTATGCAGAAGAAACTTTGAAGTGTTACCTTGAAAAGAAAAGAAATGAAATGAAATGAAATGAAATGAAATGAAATGAAATGAAATGAAATGAAATGAAATGAAATGAAATGAAATGAAATGAAATGAAATGAAATGAAATGAAATGAAATGAAATGAAATGAAATGAAATGAAATGAAATGAAATGAAATGAAATGAAATATTCCACATAGTTGACATTATATCCCATATAGGCCTATACAGAGTACAAAATTAATAAAATGTCATGATATTTTTTATATAATCACAAATGTGGAGGGGACTACTATGAAGCACTGCTTGTAAAATGTAGT
Organism: Diadema antillarum; assembly: GCF_040938485.1. Classification (NCBI taxonomy): domain Eukaryota; kingdom Metazoa; phylum Echinodermata; class Echinoidea; order Diadematoida; family Diadematidae; genus Diadema; species Diadema antillarum. The sequence goes on from NW_027270903.1 coordinate 5,774,620, forward strand.
CCCCTACGGAATACAGACAAATATAACATCAAAGCTGTTAAGTATTGTGGAACATGGAATCAAAATATTCATTGTATTTTTTGGAGGATAATAATATTATAATATGTTGATGGTAATAATAATGATAATTATCACATATTTTTAAGAAGAATAACAAGAGAAAAATGAGGAGGATTACAAGAAGAAGGCGACAAATTACCTAAGTCATCCCCACCCCCCCATCACCCCACATCAACATAGCCACACCCCTACACATATCAACCTTACCCCAACAATCTCCCCCCCCCCCACCCCACCCCTAATTTGTCCTCCATAATGGCATAGAGATGCCAATACAATAGTTTTGCCCCGACTGAAGTACTGATCAGTGCAATCGGGAATCCAGTCGGGGGCGCTTTGTAATGTATAAAGTATGAATGTGGGAACCCGCGAATCTGACCCAAATAAATATTTCATTGGTCGGCATCCAGTCATGACGGCCGACTCCCGTTTTTAATCGGCCGCTGCGTGCCATTAGTTTCATTCGGCCTCTGGGAAGCATCCCGATGGAGCGATAGACCTGGTGCTCCTGGATGCTGCAGTACCATCCCTTCCCTTCCTCCCCCTCTCTTCCCCCTCCCCCTCCCCCTCCCTCCCTTCCTCTGCAGTTTTGGGAGTGCCATCCCCCTTACTAATTCATGCGTGTGCGAGCCTAGACAAGCCCCCACTTGCTGCGCGCTGTAGGTGACTGACTGCTTGTGATGTTAATTAGCCTGATGCGAAGCGTGAATCATTCATCTGTAGTGGTTTGTGATCACATTGATGTAATGTGCATGCTGTAAGTAATGACAGTGATTGCGCAGATGTGATTGAATGACGTACATGCAAATACTGATTGATTGTGGACAAGGAAGTACTCTCAGAGGTTCAAATATATCTTATAATGTACTTACCATGGCATAGAATTGATTAGCAAACAGATTATGAATCTTTCCTGATTTTTGTATTGCTAATAATCTAGGATATGGCTGGAAAAGAGAAAAGCTTGCAGATGGAGAATAGCATTTGCATAGAAACATGATGAAGCTTCCACATTGATAAGGACTACTTGTATAGGTGTTTGAAGGAAGAGGATATTTTCTTGTCAGCCACCCACACATTTATGAATATATGGGACACTGTCCTGTGAATGTTGTAATGTGACATTTCTGTTCTGTCATTTAATTGATGATATTTAGGACACAAAACAATTTTTATTGAAAGTATCACTTCATACACAAGTTTCTTTCACCTTGTTGTCTTTTTAAAGATCATAATAAGATATCAACACAACTCCATCCCCCAACTCTTGATTATGCTCTCAAAGTTGAAAACTAAGTTACACATTCTGATAGATGACAAAGAAAAGTACCTGAAATTGGCTCAAGGAACACTAAGCATGTATCAGAATGAACTCTATGGAAAGTTCAATTTACTGCTATGCAAAGAAAAAGGTGACCCTACATCCACTTAACTGCTTGTAATCTATTGATTTTATTTGTAAGATATCGGAAAGATAAATTTGCCTTAAAGAGATAGAGGAAAGAGAGAGAGAGAGAATTGAGATCAATAGAAGGAGCTAGGAGTCTCAACCCACTTGGCTATTTCAGGTTCAGGAATATAACTCTAAAAGGGAGGGAATGACAGAGAGAGAGATGAGACGGAAAAGAATAAGGGTCTGCGCCTACCTGTGCACTAGACTAGTCTTGTGTATATGGGACAGGGCACTCTACAGGTGTTAACATTAATATCGATTCTCCGTGAGTCGTTGATCTTTTTCCAGCCCGCGAAAACGTAACCCGATCGACCATTCCATTTCCACTCATGCAATCCAAGGTACCTGGATGACCCTCCTTATATCCTTTTCTTTTTCCTTTCATTCTTTCAAGCTTTTTTTTTCCCCTTTCTTTTGCCTCTTTCTTCACAAAAATTAGCCTCCTTTTATTCTCTGCCCGTTGAAAATGAAGATGCAGGGGCATTAAATTTTCATGACTGCAGAACTCTTCAGATACCATCCCCTCCCACTCCTCAAGTTTGAATGAATAACCGGTATGTCACCTAGTCTCCGCTACCAGACCCCTGTATGCAAGACGTGCCGTCCAGCAGGTATTACAGAGTCTAGCCACATCATCAAAGACTACATCTATATGCAGGTTCTATGTGAAGGAATAACTCAAATGCAATGCTTGTGTTTCTGTTACACTACCTTTTGGGTTGACTTCCACCAAATGTAGATGATCATCACTGTACTGTTCCATAGAATGAATCAAGCATGAACAATAAAGTTTTCTGAACTGTGATCTAATGCAGATGGGAACCTGTTACTCTAGATCATTGGCATTTGTTTGTTAGTCTCCCCGGCAAGACTTTAAAGGTTTACTAGGAAGAGAAGAACAACCACTGTTGATTAACCTTCACAGGGCCGTGACTTTTGACTGCTACTGAAATCCTGTCCACTGAGGCTACTGATGGGAATATCAGAGCTTGTGTTTCAATCTGGTTGCTAACATTGATATGGAAATATTAGACTACGGTGCCCAGGATTTTCTTTCTTTTTTGCATAAGCTGGATAAGATCTGCTGTGGTGTGTGTCATTGATCCCTGTGAAAATCAGGCATTTTGATGACTAGATTTTTTTTTCCCTTTCTCGTCGCTGACAAGGGTCGGCACTGGCGCGATTATGCGCAGTATGAGTCACGGTGGGATAGATAAGACTAAGATATCCCTTGAGTGCGAGAATGGCGATCCGTGGAGCTAGAGAAATTTTGCCCACCGGGCGTATTTTCTGCATCAGAAGTTACTTTTTCTTCTTCTTCTTTTTTGACTGACTTCACATAGTGACCAAATTGGTGTCTCTGCCTTGTGCACCACTGCTGAATCAGCCATGGCTTTAGACTATTGATTGCTTGAAATTGATACATAAATTTGCATTAATTTGCATACAAATAGTGTCTCCTCTTTTCACTGCATCTCTCGGAATGGTCCTCGTTTGCAATCAGATAGACTTATTAGGAACGCTGCGTTGCACAGATAGGGGTGAACATAAATGTTAGGGTTATTTGAGTTGTTTCTCTCCCCTCCCCCCCCCCCCCTTTATTGCTGAATATTTGGATACCTTTTCTATGCTTGAATGAGATATGTGGTTTTCCTGCTGTTAGGGTTAGCATGATGTAGGTGCATTGCGTGTTTGTGTGTATATGTTGGGTCAGAATATTATGAAGAGACTGCTTATCTATCGGCGATTTTATAGCAGAGCATGACTGTACGGTGTTCGGGCTGTTAACGATCGCCCCGTCACTGTACAGTCATGCTAACCTGGAAACATTAAACTGCACATTACTTGAATATGAGACCAATCTGAAGCAAATAATTTTCACACAACAATAGATATATAATGTACTCTTAAAGGAATCCCACAAGGATTGGAACAATCATCCCCAGCATTCCCACTGATTCCCGCTGATCAGTTACTAGCCATCCCCTTTAATCTCACATTTGAGTAAAAAAAAAGTACTTCTTTTCAAGCATATGTTATGAATTCCTGGGTATTTCTTGTGCATCCAAAGTTCTTTACCACCCTTTGAAATTTCCCCTTGCAGTGTTATAACGATACAAGAGTGAACAAAAGACAATCATCAGAAGGTCCACGAAACATACAGAATTATTACTCTACTCATGTAGGCCTATGTATAGAACATTTGAGACAGATATCAATTTCTTACCCCAACTAAACTATACCTTAAATAGAACTTGCATTATTGTTCTTGAAACTTCCTCTCTAACAAGTAAGCACATCTTCATCAATTCAATGGCAGGAGTAGTTGAAAAAAAAAAGGAAGAAGAAATATTGAAGAGAAAAGTAAGTCACCTAATTTGTATCTGTGAGCACTTCTTGTCCCAAGTGGCCTTGAGTACTTTTGGGGAAGTTTCTCTCATCGCACGCTTTCAATTTTTCGTCTCGCATTTCGATCGCGCAAAAAGTGATCCACTTTGCGGGCGGACTGAGAGCTTCCATTCCTCCCTACACCACTCCACACCAATGCCCCCCTCCTCGCCTCCTCCCCCCCCCCCCTTCCAAAAGATGAGAGAAGAGAGATTGAGAGACAAGAGAGAGATGATTTTAACATGGATCCCTCCAGGTATACATGAATGTCACGGTTGTGGGTTGATGCTCCGAGATGCTCTCTGTCTTTTAATGAGTCACTTGACCTCATCCAATGAATCACTCAACCACATCCCCAGGAAACTTTTTGCCAAGAGGTTTGGAATCTTCCTCTCTTATGTATGAAGATGTTAAGTGAGACACAAGTGAAAGAGATAGATAGAGAGAGAGAGGGAGAGAGAGAGAGGTATACATGTGTAAAGGAATAATGAGGAATACATGGAGAGAGCCTATAGAGTATAACTCAAGGAAACAAAAACAAAAAGCATGCTCTGTAACATGACTGGTAGTATTTTTTTTTTCTGTCCAATCTGGGAGTGATGTCTATGACTTAGTGCTTAATGACTTAAGATCCATCCCCCCCCCCCCAAAAAAAAAAAAAGAAAAGAAAAGAAAATAGTTCTGTCTGACTGTATGATATGTGTGATGAAGGGATGCTTTAGGATATATTCTATATATTCCACCTTTGTAAAGTTTTTGTGCATCTCCCACAAGGGTTCTTGAGAATCTATCTACCAAAGGAGTTATAATCTACTACTACCTGTCATTGCTTTATTCGCTCCTTCTCTCTCCCTCTATCTATCTGTTTCCTTTCCTCACATGCTCTAACTAAGTACTCCTGATTTCGTGCCCCAGGCTCAAATCAATTAGCCCAGGTGAGCATGTAGCTCATGCATATTCATGAGTGACTCAGCCCTCCTCTCTCATGAATAAATCATGAGCCCACCTTTCTTCAGTCAGAACAAGAGTTCATATACTTCACTATATACCTCCACTCGGTATATACCTCTCTCTCCTTATCTCTCTCTCTCCATTCACACAGACTCTATATGAGTGGAAAAGAGAGATAGATAGTTTGAGTGTGAGGTGTGGCTTTAGCATAGAATTTAGAATGACCCTTCTCTTCTTCCTATTGAAAATGATCAGAAAAGTGCCTTGTGCTCTCCTGTGAGATCAGGAAACACATGAAATAGAGTTAGGGAGGTGTTGAAAAGCACTTCACTGCAGGGTAGGGATTTTAAAGGGAAATTCATGCTTTCGTAAAGGCTTTTCTTGATTTATGTCCGTCTCATCAGTAATTTGCATGGGGGTGAGAAAGGTGCTTGAAGTGAAAGAAAGTGAACAGAACATATAATTCATCCATCTATTATTTCTCTATTGTCTGTTGATCTTTGTATTTCTTATGTTTGTTTAACAACTTATTGTCTTTAGTGATTATCACATACCAAAAACAGAAACAGAAGTGGCATTCTCAGCATTTCTTAAAATTCTGATTTGTCTGATACAGAGTATCTGTATACTTAAAGATTTGCCATGAAATATTTGTATTATTCACATGATCATAATTGTGTTTGTAATGAGAACTCTTGTTTATACTTTCATGACTTATGAATATGTTTGATATTGTCATACTTACCATTTCTTTTGTATGAGTGGAGAAATAAAACTTGCTGAAACTTAAACTGAAATGCCCGAGTCCCATGCTCAAGATCAAAGCTATCGCAGGATTTCATAATAGATTGATCTAATCTTGAAATTGCAAAAGATATATTTGACTTATATACACATATGTTTGATAGTTGTACGCATGTTGGTAGGATTAAAAGATTGTGGTCAGGGATGAATTTGAAAACTACCAAAGTAAATTTTGTGTAGCTTTGTTCCAGGTAGTTTGTAATTTTCCTCATTGTTCCTTGTTTCTCGTTTCTCCATTTTCTTCATCTTATTGTTGTAATTGGATAAAAATGACATTGCAGCATCTCAGCCCATTTTTAAGAGATTAGACCTCAATGGAATGTCATATTTTGCAAATATCTTCGATATGAATATCTCCACAGGCAATTTTCACAACAGATGTGGACTTGAACCTCATAGTCTCATGAACTTTGCCAGTAATTCTTGCGCCAGGCTTTTTCAATTTCTGGGCAGTGTGCAGGTTTTGATCGGAGAGGGACAATTAAAGCGGCGCTTGCGCAAGAACGTGATTGGAAAGTGCACGTGGCCCTCCCCGGAATTGTGCAAATTCAAATTCATCAAATTGTTTTTTTATTGCCTTCAAAATTGAAAATTGTACAGTAGCTAGTAGGCAGCAAATTACAATTGCTCATACTTTTTTTCCTTTTCTTTTTTGCCAAATTGATTTCCAAGGGCTATTTAAGTGCTAAGAAAGCATATGATCCAATTTCTGTGTGAGCGACGAGAACTTTGATGTGGACCAAGTAAATTGGTCAAAGGTTTGCCAACGAGCTGTTTTATTTTTTATAGCATAACGTCTGAATTACATGATGCAGCTTTTTTGGTTCATAACTGATCACAAGAACTTGTTCATATCATCATGCGGAGGAATAGCAGCAGTGCCAGAAATGAAAGAAAGATGCCCGACAGTTAAATTGGTTTGTTAAATCGATGTCCTTGATGTTTGCTATCAAAATCTGCAATTATGCTGGAAATTTTCCATTTAATGAATAGAATTTAATATGTACTGAAATGAAGTTCAAAAGGGGGTTTTGCAACTGCAACTAAGTGTAAGCCATGATGTCAGATGGTGGGACTTGAACCGTTAACCTTACATTTTGTGCTCCAGCTAAAGCCTCTTACATCTAGTCATGCTCAACACTGATGTCAGAATAATTATGAACATTTGCCTGAACAGTCTTAAGTTTTATGTGTTCTTTTTGACTCCCAGGCACTCTTTAACCCATTGAGGATGAGTCTCGAGTATACTCAGGCAAGTGCCTATAGGAAATGCATGTTGTAGCGAAATCAAACCATCCTCAACGGGTTCAGAGAAAAAGGCATCCTTTAGGGGGAAAAAAAGGCATGCTTTTATGTCTGAAGGCAGTGTTTGTGCACATTTACTCATAGTTTTCATCATGCTGGTTTACATATGATACAAAATACACAACCAGCTGAATCAAGACCATGACATTCATATGTTTACAAAATTGCTAGGTTTATATGAAACTTTGAATATGCCCATTGTAAGTGACTTCCAGAAATTTTTAAATTCAAAAACGTCTTTTTCTAAATTTTTACCATGCAGACAGAATCATGGTTTAAGCTTTACTCTGTTTTTTTTTTACGTCAAAATCTTCTTTCAGAGTGTAACAAATGACATAAATTGTTAAAGATTTCTTTCCGTTAACTTACTGTGCAGCTTTCATAACCATGTCTAAAATGAGAGTCAAGGGCAAATGTCGTGTCATCTTGTGTACATCTTTCTGTCCTAGAGTACTGTCTTTGGTTCTTTTCACCCTTGTTTTGAGGTTTACTCCCTTTTTTTGTGGGGGAGGGATTCTTTGCCCTTCTGAATGGAGAAAAGAAATCTGGATCGAGTACCCAGAGTCCCTTCATGAAGTGATGAAGATCTTTATCGATATTTGAAATGTCACATTTTGAGCTCCGGGGAGAGACGAAACTTCTAAAAACATACGGGTCCATTGTTCATATCTGTCTTCAGTCAGGAAGTATGCTTGTACAGTCCACTTTGGAAAGTTTTGTCACTTTTGACCTTCCCTCTCAATCTATCTCTCTCTCTCTCTCTCTCTCTATGTCTCTTATATACATATATATATATATATATATATATATATATATATATATATATATATATATATATATATAAATCTCATGTATATGTGCAGTATGTCTCACTATCTCTCTCCCTCTCTCTCTCTGTTCTGGTAGCATTTCACATGAGTCTTGTTTTTGTTTGCTTTTTGTCTCATACTTTCCCTTCCTCTTCTTTCTCCTATTGAATGAAAGGCTTGTGAAGTTAATGAATACAATACTGTCATAGATCATGGCCCCCAAATGACTTTACATGTATGCATTATATCACTCAGTGTGATCATCTCCTGCAATTTGTTGTTGTTGTTGTTGTGGTGGTAGTAGTTGTTGTTGTTGTTGTTGTTGTTATTGTTGTTGTTGTTGTTGTTGTTGTTGTTGTGGCATAAAGTTGAACAGCTGGATAGAGTTGGGGATTGTCACCTCTGTTTGACTCTTAAAGGACAAGTTCACCTTCATAAACATAAGGATTGAGAAAATGCAACAATATTAGTAGAACACATCAGTGAAAGTTTGAGCAAAATTGCACAGTCGATGCAAAAGTTATGAATTTTTTAAATTTTTGTGTTGGAACAGCTGGATGAGGAGACTACTACAGCTTGTGAGTCATATGCGTACAACAGTATAAAGAAAATGTAAAAGAAAATTCAACGTATTTTCACTTTTTTGGCATAATAAAAGTGCACTTGACTTGCCTCTTTCTAAAGGCAGGGGGAATAATATTACCCATAACATTTGTCGGTAACGAGTCAGGGGAATGTGTACTTTTTTCAAAAAATGGAATTTTGTGAAATTGTCTTTATATTTTCCTTATATTGTTGTACGCATGTGACATCTAAGTTATTCATACACTGCAGTAGTCTTCTCATCCAGCGGGTACTGCACAAAAACTTCAAAAATTCATAACTTTTGAACGGATTGTCTGATTTTCCTCAAACTTTCAATGATGTGTTCTACTAATATTGCTACATTCTCTCAATCCTTATGTTTATGAAGGTGAACTTGTCCTTTAATTTCTGCTGGAATATTGTGTGCTTCAACCATGTGTAAGTACGTCGTGATGCTCGTGTAAACCATTACAGAAAGTCCACAGGGCTAGGAGAACTGTCTTTCGCAGCGCATTCTCTTGTGTGTCTTCCAAAGGGGGCTGTGTGTACAATTTGTATGTGTGTATGTGTGTGATGTAGGCGGGGACTGGATGGTAGCATGTGATATTCATTATGGATATTTGATCTAGGTTAATGCCATTCACCTGTTAGAGCCCCCTTGCTGGGGTAGGAGGGTGGGGTTTACATCCCCCCCCCCCCCCCCCCCCATTCTGCATCTCTCTCCTGGCCTCTTCTACAATTCTTCAAGAAGTTCAATGTACTAGTAGATGTAGAAACCATCTCACTGGTAGCAGTTTAGATAGTGCTGAATCTGTTTAAAGGCTTTTCCCATAATTTTTTTAAGAATAATAGTTATTTTGTGTCAAAAGCTTTCCACTCCACATTTGCAGTTAAGGAATGTTCAGCACTGTTAGAAGAACTTGTCTCTAAACAGAAAAAATACAATTGATTTGATCAATAGATATCTTGACATTAGGCTTGCTTTCTCCTAACTTTTCTTTGCGCATAAAAATGTTTGCAAAATATTGATGCTATTTTTGTTATATGACCCTATTTAAAGTGAGAGTTTTTGATTTTTTTTTCTCCAATTTTTCTGTGGTATTAGGAACTTGCACAAGTGATGCAATTGCTTCAAATGCCACCTAATTTCATTTGCCTGTGTGTATCAAATCATCTGTCCCCATCCTTAATTTCTCACCCCTTCCACAACCAATATCCCCACTACTTACTGAGAAGATATTATAGGCATGCAGTCCACCCCCCATCCCCCTCCCCCACCTTAAAAGTTCTGGTGACACCCTTCATCTTGTTACTAGACCATGGCAATGAAGGTAAAGAAATACACCAAGGTTCTAGCTGATGACATATCCACCTACATCTGTAGGGATGTAGTCTACCTTCAAGGCTTTTTAAATAAACTTTCTAAACCCTCTGTACCAAAATACATATTGATCAATGGTAAACCATGGCACAATATTGAATACCAGCATAGAGATTTCATATCAAGTTGCCAATGAGAGATTTTATCATGTTGATTATAAGATGATTTTGAATTTCTGGCGAGAATGAAGCATCAGAGCCTATATGTGTGATGTATATGTCCCAGTAACTTGATTCTTGTTGAGACTGGAGTAAAGACTACCTATAGAAGGCTTTCTTTGTACACTCCTGTGTAGTTTTTCAAGCCAGTCTTGTTCTGGTTGTGTCGCTGGCAATTTGAAAACTGTGTATTTCACCCTCACTGAACAGCCTTAGTGGTTTACTGACCTTTAACTCGATTAGATTCATTGCTCCATCCAATTTTCTCTCTCATTTGTCATAATTTCTTCTTTTTCTTTCATTCTACTCCATTTTTTCCTCTCTTCTGTTTTTTACAGCAAGTTTTACTTTAATCCCTTTTCTCATCTTGCAACATGTATTCATTCATATGTGGGGGGAGGGGGAGAGGGACAGATGCATTAATTTTTCTGCCTGGATGAAACATTTTCCTCCATCCAGAAAATTCTCGTGCAAGGGCAAGCCATTTTCAAAAGAAATCACCCCCCCCCCCCCTCTCCCTTCCATCACAAATATTATGTGATGGAATCAGTGCTAGATTGTAAATATGATATTATTATAACAGGACAATATTTTAGGAATATATGAATGTATCATCATAACAAATATTGAATTATCATTTTCTTTTCAGCAAAAGCAAGATTGCTGTGTGAAGATGTGACAAAATACAGATGTTCAGTCAATGACAATAAACCATTTTGCACCAATGTGTTTCGCAGCTTATAGGACAATATGTTTTCATGACTCGGTGCATGCTGTTGGTTGGAATAACTAACTCTTTTTGTGAAGTTTTCTATAATGCAAAGAAAACCTTTTAGCAAGGGTAACAGGGATAGAGTGTGAGGAGGTAGTATGAAGCAAATTTTTGGCCTCCTGCACACATTCACTTTTGACAGTCACAGCCGAGTTGCGTCAGTCTTTTGAAATTCCCCCAACCGTGTGGGTTTCTTGAGGTCATGGCAAGAAGGGGGTGTTTACACTTGTACTTAGGCCTACCCCTTTCTGTGCCAGGGACTTTGGTCAATGTGTACTACAACCCTATGTATTTCTTTGCCATCCAGCACTCAAAAGCACACAATGTGGGCAGAAATTAAGATGCTTGTCTGTGTGTGAACAGGCCAGCATTTCAAAACTTACGTAGAATTGCTTACCTGAAATGCAATTACACATCACTTTGGAACAAGTGTGAAAGCTTCCATGGGTTTGCCGCGGCCATATCATTTCATTTGAGACATACCTGAGACTGGCAGAAGGCACATTAGCAAAGACAATGAGCATAACTGCCTGAGTCATCGGAATATTTTTGAAAAGCCCCCCCCCCCCCCCCTCACCTTGACTATAGTAGGGAGGTGTGAGTGAAGGCAATTTGGGGCTAGGTGTAGCGACTGCAGTGGAGATGTGCATTTGGCTTTTGAAGAGAAAATGTGTCGCCACTGTGCTAAAACTCTCGCTTTGGTAAAATCTGCTCTTCACAATTTGTTCTCAGCTCTTTCTCAAGGGAGGGATTTCTTTCTCTCTCCCACTCTCTCACCTCCCTCTCTCCCTCTCTCTCTTTTCATTTGATGCTAATTCTCTTCTGCCACATTCATGAGATAAACTTTCGGCTAATTTTGCAGTTGGATGTCCCCCACACGTACAGCTGGTGCCTATGTGTATTGCTTGTTGGGGAAGGGGATTGGGTGTGAAAGAAAGCTGACTGTAGCTGACTTAGAAGCTATGGTGGTGGTAATGGGCAAACAATAGCACATTGGTCCCTCCTTTTGATATGAAAGGGTGCTTTTGTTCTTGCAAAGGGGTTTACCCCAAGTGTCAGACTAAAGTGAGTCCCAAGCGATGTCGAGTTTTGGCCAAATTGTGTCTTAAAAGGCAGAGGAAATATTCCCAACAAATTTTTGGTGATCATGTTAGTTATTGTTACAAATAATAAAAGCAAAAGCTTGAAGAGAAAACGAAAATGGTAATACGCAAAGATAAGAAATGTCACTGACATGAAGAAGAAGAAAGGGTCAAAAGTTAGAGGAAGCTTATTGCAGGACAAAGAGTAAATATAGACAGGAATGCAGCTAGGAGGGGGAGGGGGGCAAACAGTGGACAAATCTGTTACAGAACTAACTGCCTTCCTGTGTTAAAGTGTCAACACACTCTTTCTTGAATAAACAAACATTCCAGCCTACTCATAGTGCAGCAACTATAAAGCCTGTGGTGTCCTGCCTGCTAGCAAACAAATCCTGTATTTTGTTTGATCAGTTTGTGGAGGGTTTTTTTTTTCCATTAAGGTCACTAGAAAAGATGATTAGCTGTGTATTACAAAGTGTGCAGCTAATTAGTCATCCCAGTACCGCTCTCAGTGCCTGCTCCCATGGAGTAATAGAGGTTAACGGTTATATTGAGCTACTTTGGGTGAATCATGCAATTTTGACATCATTTGCATATTGCTTTGGAGCAGATGGAGGGGGAGGGGGGGGGGGAAGGGTGTTGAAGAATGTAGAATTTGCATTTTTGTGTGACACCCTGCTCTTCTTTGATTAACCTAGTGTTTTGGTTGTTTGTTTGTTTGTTTGTTTGTTTGTTTGTTTGTTGGTTGGTTTATTTGTTTGTTTGTTTGTTTGGTAGGGTTTTTTGTGGGGGGGGGGGTTGTTGTTGCTGAACCTTCTAAACTGGTATGCTGAACAATGGTGTAGAAAGATCACATTCTTTCTTCTGCAAGCAATTGGACCTACTCATCTTTTTTTAGCTCACCTGAGCCAAAGGCTCAAGTGAGCTATTGCGATCGCCCTTCGTCCGGCGTCCGTCGTGCGTCGTGCGTCGTGCGTCGTCCATCGTCCGTCGTCCGTCGTCCGTCGTCCGTCGTCCGTCGTCCGTCGTCCGTCGTGCGTAAACTTTTTACATTTTCATCTTCTTCTTGAAAACCCCAAGACCGATTTTCATCAAACTTGGCAGGTAGCATCCCTAGGGGGTTAGGAACTCAATTTGTTAAATTGGGCACCATGCCCCACCCAGGGGGCCCCCAGGGGGGCCCAAACCCCCCAAAATTAAGGAATCTGTAAAAATCTTCTTCTCTAGAACCAGAAGTGATAGAGCTAAGTTAATAATATGAGTTAGTACATTGATGACTGTAGTTTCAAGTTTGTTCATGGCAGAATCAGGGGTGCCCCCCTTGGGACCCAGGGGAGGGGGGTGGGGAAGGGTTCTAATGGGGCCTAAATTGTACATTTTCATCTTCTTCTTGAGAACTCCATGACCCATTTTCACCAAACTTGGCAGGTAGCATCCCTAGGGGGTTAGGAACTCCATTTGTTAAAATGGGCACCATGACCCACCCAGGGGGCCCCCAGGGGGCCCAAACCCCCCAAAATTAAGGAATCCGCAAAAATCTTCTTCTCTAGAACCAGAAGTGATAGAGCTAGGTTAATACTATGAGTTAGCACATTGATGACTGTAGTTTCAAGTTTGTTCATGGCAGAATCAGGGGTGCCCCCCTTTGGACCCAGGGGGGGGGGGGGAGGGGTGGGGATGAGGAGGGGTCCTAATGGGGCCTAAATTGTACATTTTTATCTTCTTCTTGAGAACCCCATGACCCATTTTCACCAAACTTGGCAGGTAGCATCCCTAGGGTGTTAGGATCTCAATTTGTTAAAATGGGCACCATGCCCCGCCCAGGGGGCCCCCAGGGGGCCCAAACCCCCCAAATGAAGGAATCTTTAAAAATCTTCTCTAGAATCAGAAGTTATAGAGCTGAGATAATACTATGAGTGAGTACAGTAATGACTGTAGTTTCAAGTTTGTTCATAGGAGATCCAGGGGTGCCCCTCTTGGGGGTGGGGGGGGGGGTGGTTGGAAGGGTCCAAATGGAGGCCTGAATTGTACATTTTCATCTTCTTCCTGAAAACCTCATGATGGATTTTTGTCAAACTTGGCAGGTAGCATCCCTAGGTGGTCAGGATCTCAATTTATCAAACTGGGCACCATGCCCCACCCAGAGGGCCCCAGGGGGCCCCAATTCCCCCAAATTAAGGAATCTTGAAAAAATTGGGCCCTTATTGTACATTTTCATCTTCCACTTGAGAATGCCTCGTCAAATTTTGGTAGAGCTGTGAATAATTTAGATTAGTGACTGCGTGAAAGGTGAACTTGCGATACTCAGGTGAGCGCTAGACCCGCGGGTCTCTTGTTTTTTCTTCTTCTTCTTCTTCTTGTGGAGAAATGCCACTGTGGCTTGATTTCATTTCTTTTCGCCAGTGTCCGCTGTTTGTTTCCAGGACTGATCTGTCATCGGAGTGCCCGACTAACACCACTAAAGATGACTTGAGGGACTTTAAGACCGTCATAACTTTTGCCGTATTTGTCTGGTTTTCCGAACAATCTTTGCCACATCTTTCATCAAATTCAGCGAGTTTTTGTCTTTCTGGTTTTCTTCTCTTGGGGCATTGGTGCAAGATGAATGCCTCCTTTGGGTACAATGCCCGCTTTACACACTAGTCCCCATGATTAAAGACCACTCGGTTATGGCTAGGGGGAGCATCATAACCAAGAAAGCTAAGGGCTTCCGACTGTAGGGAAATCATTAAGTAATCTGTCCATATGATGATCCTGGGATGATAATGGATGTTAATCCTTTGACTACCATTAACTCTATGCGCCCGCTGTCAATTACAAGGCACTTACAGCCCTTCATAGTCGAGGGGTTAATGGTGTAATTATTATTTCAACAATAAGACTTCTCATCTATTACAACTAGCCACACACTTGATGAGACTTGTTTGGCATGTTGCACATGTCCCCTTTGCCCACCAGTGTGACTGTATACATTCTGACACTAGGTGGCAGCATACAACCATAGATTTAGCACAGACTTTGATGAAGCAGAGACACAATGCTTGTCCCTCTTTACTGGGGCGAAACAAACTCCAGTCCAAGAACCCCAAACTTTCCAAATAGGAGCAAATTCAGGCTACATGAAGAAATATTGGAGGCATTAAATGTCTTTCTCATTGTTCTAGTTTCATCATCCATCCTGTTTCTTACATGAGATCGTGGAATCACAAATTGCCATCTACGAAATGGCAGACGTAGAATGCGACACATTTCTTCTGTTCATCGAAATTCCCCAGCAACAGTGAGTCAACTCACGTTGCTCTCCCCTCCCCACCCCCAGCCTGTTGCTTGCCCCTCCCCCTCCTTGAATGTTTACATTAGAGGTTTACCCTTTCACATCTTCTGTCATTGATACAAGCTAGTTGGGGAAGAAGTATTGTTCAATTTTGTTCTACATCCTTCGAGCAATTTTCTGGCTTTTTTTCTTCTTCTTTTGGCCAGTACTTTTCTTCGCACCGAGAATAGAACACACAGTAACCTTAGAAAATAAAGAAAAAAAGAATAGGGGAGAAGAAAGACTCTAATCTGTCGATGCTCAATAAAAGACAAATTATATTACCACCAATATCCCTCTAGCTAGTCTTATTTCTCTCTCTTTTCTATTTTTTTCCCCTCCTCATCAGACTGAAAAGTAGAATGGAAAGGAAGAGAAAGGGGCCAAAATTTTCTCTCAGCTGGGTCGGGGCGAGGGATATTTTCTTTTAATCACGTCCCGATCGGCGCGTGAATGCTAATGAATATAATTTGGGGCTTTTTTTGTGGCCACCCCCTTCTCCCTATTGTTACAGGGATTTGTATGTGTGTGTGTGTGTGTGTGTGTGTGTGAGTGTGAACGTGTGCAAACTGCCTTTGCTTATGACTCCTAGACTGCCTTAACCATTCACATTGTATGTTGTGTTCCTATTCTTTATTTTGTCATGCTGTTAGGTAGGGTGGTGGGGGGGGGGGGGGGGGGGCAGGGAGTGGGATAGGGCTAAGGTCACCTGTTTGCCTTGTACTCTTCCCTGTTGAAAACCAGAAGGGAGTTATTATTTTCAATTCGCGAAGTGAAGGCTTTACACTCTGAAGACTTTATCTTTCAAATATTATCAGTATATATGGACATGTTATTATACTGTCTCTTGAACAGATCTTTTCTCTTTTATCCTTATCATCAAAATACTTCAGTAGCAGAATAAAAAAGGAAGCTTAATCTTTAAGTGGTTGACCTGCCTTTGACAAAATGACGGAAGAACAATATTCAAAGTTGTCATGTCAACAGCATTCATGATTTCTGTCATTTTCCTCTTCTACCTTTAAACAGAAAAAAAAAGTTACTGTGTCCGGATGTAGAATTATTAGTAATCAAGTTCAGGCTGTTTAACCTGTTTCTTGGTCTTTAAATCTTTTGATAGAGCTGGTTTTAGAAACAGTGGAGGCCTTTATGCTTCAGTGATATCATGCATTGTTTCTCAAACTCGTACAAGGTTCGGATTATTTTGCCTGTTTTATAATCCATAATCATATTCTGTGCTGCACACAGCAGTTCTCTTTTACCCTGCTTTCTTAGTTTGCCTTCGCAAAAGAAAGGAAAAATTGAGGAGAAAAAAGAAAAAAAAACATATTTTATAAAGGTCAAGGAGTGTGGAAGTGAGTTTTCTGGCCTCCGGCTTGGTAGCCGGTCGTGTCCCAAGCCCCTATCCCACGTCTTACTCCAAGGCTTGGGATTTTGCATTTTAAGCGCTCGCTCTTGTTTGCTCGTAGGTGCCAAATGAATTTAAAGTCTTTTCGAAAATATCCCCTCATAACTATGAGGGCTTTATTTTCCCCTTCCACTCCTTATCCTTTCCATTCTCCTGCCCGTTTCGTAAATTGGATGTCGCATTTTTTGACATGTTTTGATACACATTTCGACAGCTGTATGCGACAATATTTGCCGACGTGTCATGAAGTACCAAGTGGATTATGCATCTTGGATTGTGGTATAAGAATCGTTAGATATTACAACTGGTGGCAGACTCTGAATGCTTGATATTTTACACCATAGTTGCAGGAAGGACTAAACAGAGAACGAGCCTGAAATGCATAGTATAGACTTCATGTTGGTTGGAAAAGTGAAGATATGTGCATGTGTTTGTGTGTGTGCGGGGAGGGGGGGTGGAACTAAAAGAATTAATACTGTTGTCGCATTATCTATTAACCCGTTGAGGACAAGTCCCAAATATACTCGGGCTAGTGTCTGTGGGAAATGCATGTTGTAGCAAAATAAGCCCGTCCTCAACTGGCTAAAATGTTTTTGAAGGATTTCATTTCACAAGTCAATTTCTATATAATTATTTGATTCCTCCATTGCTATTCGAGGATGCACTTGAAATTTTGTAATATGAAAGAAACCAAGTTTTTTTCTATTTGAGTGATAGCTATGTCCAACTATTCTATCTTCTTCTCTCTTTCTGTGCAGTTTCACAGCCAATGGGCTCAACATCACCGTAGAAATCAACGACCTCATCGACATCGAGTGCCCGAAAACGGAAAATACGACGGCAGGGCGGTTAAAAGCTCAGTACCACAAGTTCACCCAGGTCTCCAGCCAGGGCTACCGGCAGTGCTCGCTGGACGCCGGCCGCCAGCGGCACCTCCTGTCCTGCAATCGCCCCTTTGTGGAGAACAAACTCACGCTGCTGTTCCAGGAGCACACGCCGTATCCGGGCGGGGCCACTTTCTCCCACGGCGAGAACTACTACTTCATCAGTGAGTGTTATTTTGTGCTCCCATCTTCATCACCTCCTGGCATCCCTAACTTTCCTCTTGTTACAAGTTAATAGTGATAGTGCTCCATGATTAGTTTGCTTGAAGGTGAAACAGCTGTACAATGGATCATAGTTGTGCAGAATCAAATTACTTGATTCACAGTGATCTTACTTTTGTTTTCTTTCATATATCCATGCTCTTCATATTCATTATCATTATTACAAATATTATTCTTAGGACTATTATTATCATCATGTCATTATAACTGTTATTGTCATCATTTTAGGCTGTTATTGCCATTTTTTTTTCTTTTACTTTTTTGTTTTCTTTTTTAGTCTTTGCATCCAGTGCTACAAAGCATGACAGAAGATCAGTTGTTTCATTTATCAATCATTCTTGTTACTATCACATTTTTTCTCTTAGCTGTCTCAGACTCTGACCCCTCTACTACTTCACATTGGTTCTATTCCATTTTCAGTTTCTCTTCTGTTCTTTTTCCTATTCCAAATGACACCTTCTCCCCTACTTGCTCTTAGTAGAAGAAATGAATCTGATTATGCCATTTGTTGGTGCTATAAAATGTTCTCCATAGACATGTTTAAAATCTATTTGTTTTGTATGTGATACAGAACCCATTAATAACAATTTTCCTTCTCTTTTTCTCCTCAACCTCCCCCCCCCCCCCCGAATCTCTTCTATACTTTTTGTCCGATATCACAGCAACATCAAATGGTTCAGCAAACGGAATCGACAACAGGTCAGGAGGTTTATGTCGATCGAATAACATGAGGCTGCGGGTATACGTCAAACCCAAACCCACAGGTGAGAGATCTACACCACGTCCAATTAATGTTTTTTTTTTCCAGGAATAGGTTTCTTGAATTGAAGACACTTTGATTGATCCACTATGAATATAGGGACAGAAGACCTCAGTCATGTTAACAGCCAGAAATGTGCTTTGCAGCTGATACTTGAAAAAGTGGCAGTTACTGAGAACATAATTAGTAGTTTGGTTTGTTTTTTTCAAAAGTAGATAATCATAAAGGTTTTGACTAGACACTGTTTTCAGGAAGGTTTACAACAATGTAAGCTGCTCTACGTCACCCACAAAAAGGAGAAACAGGTTTTTCGTGGCTCGAACATAGTGGAAGTTTGTTAGTGTTGTTACAATTGTTTTCACACATATCATCACATCCTTAGAACGTTGTTCCCATCTCGAGGAATCAAAACATTTCAGTAGTGACAACTGCCACTGTTGCTTGCAACTATTACTTCAAAGGGTTGCTTGACTTATGCTAAATGTTTATTGCTGTTGTTTTTGCCACATTACTTTTCAACATTTTGTACCCCATGTCCTGCCCAAACAGTTGCACCCACCACGAGGAATCCGAACATGTCGACGACGACAACACCGCCTACGACGGTGCCGACGAGTCAGTCCACGACGCCGCGGGCTACGACGAGGAGAAGGCAGACGACGATCAGTACGACGACGCAGCTGCCATCGACAGCAAAGAAAACCACAAGAAAACAGACGGGTAATTTTTGCCATTTTGCATTAAACTTTTTCGAATTTTGCGAGGAGCTATGATTCACAAAAGTGAAATGCATGCGAAAGTTTTGGCCCACACAATCCTGTACTTCATTATAGTATACTCATATAACTTTTTTCATGATCGGCAATTCTTGAAAGTTTCATGCCGCAAATATTTCACCATAATATGTCACCATGGCAGACGAGTTGATTTCTGGTTTGTCTGAAAAATGGTATAATCATACCCTTTGGTCAAGAAGTTAGCAGCTGTTAAACTCCATCTCTCATAGTACTTGAAAGATTTTCTGTAAGGGGGTTTATAGGCGAGAGGATATCGCCAGAAATTGTGTGTTTTTTTTTTGGGGGGGGGGGGGAATTTTGCAAACACATACCCCTTTTTTACCCTTGAGAGTCCTCTTATTGTTATAGCTCGTAACATGACTGAAATGATTTGTTTTGAAAGAAAGAACTGGCATGACTTTTGATTTTGTGTCCATGTGGGGGGTATAAGAAACATCTTACCGCGAAATTGTACTTTTTGCCGTACTTGCAACTTTTTACATCTTTACCATAATCTTGACAATAAAACTCTTTCCATATATCATGATCAAATTATGTAGAATGATATGTTAGAAATTCGTGTAAATGGTATACTGTTCTTTGAGCTGAGAGATTTTTTTTTATCACACCTCCATATTTGGTCTTCTGTCATTCCTTGCAGAGAAACCGTCGACGTCAACAGAAGACAACAAAATTGCAAATCCTCAAGGCACGAACCACGCGAGAAGACACCATGCATCTGTAACACTGCTGCTCGTCGCATGGGTTGCGGCTGTTGTCCGATGGATGTCACCGTGACCTTTGACCTGCACCAGACGTTGTGGATTTTGACTGTTGTTTTTGTCTCCACCCCTTTTCTATAAAGCAAAAACAAAAAATGAAACTTTTAAGATCGTCTGAACAATGTAGTTTGTAATTTGTGCCTGTAGAAAATTTTTCTAAGAAGAGAGTTGTGAAAGAGATAACATTTCTATCTAAGCAAACTACAGTATGATGAATCATGCAAACATCACAATTTGCAATGTGTGGGACTATCAGCCGTCACCACCACCAGTGAGCAAAGTTGCCAGCCAATGTGAAAAAAAAGGAAATGATGTGAGTCAATATTTGAAAGTCTGTTGCTCATCGTACTTTCTGAAGTTCACATTTTATACATTTCTCCCTACAGTTAGTTCTGCATGGCAGTGTTAACAGAAAAACAAGAGAATTGAATTTGGGAGAAAAAATGATGGCAAACTTTGCTTCGGTAGAACCTTTGAGCGGTCAAAGCGTCCACCTGGATCCAAATTTCTCAAGGTTATGTAGAAGTCCTGTCTCATATGTTACAGAGAATGCTAACTTTCTGTGTCCATTTCAGTACCAATGTATATTACACATGGTTGAAATTGCCAGGGACACAAGCAAATACACCTCACACCACTCTTGGAACCAAGTAAGATGAATCGACATTTGTATTCTTAAGTACGCAGATTAATGGAATATATATCCATCTCATATACGAGAATTAAATGGTACTACTAACAACATGTAGCCTTGTTTGGCAAGGTGGTATGATATAGAGGATATTGAAATGTTAACACATAAATGCCTTTCTTTAGAAGGAGAAGTTAACCTCAAAACAGCACACGTTTCTCCATCCATGAAACTACAATGTATATGTAGCCGTGTAACCGAACGCATTAGTGTGAGGGGGAAAGGTATGTATGTTTTTATTCTACAGGAGAAATGTAGTCCGTAAGATATATTTTGGGTGTAGTCACATAATTATGACTAAAACAAATAGCCATGTAGTTCCAGTGTACTGGGCCGATATGAACAGACTACATAAGCTCATAGTGCATCGTGATTAATGCTCACTATTAAAACATCTGTAAAACAAAATCACTTCACCTTTTGAAATTCAAGCGTGTCTAGTCTTGAAAAAGCTGCCACAAATTCTGCTTCCATCGCCAGAAACATTTCCTCCCTCCCCCCCCCCCCCCCCCCTTCTCAGCAGAACACTTGTAATTTTACTTTTCCACACCACAGCCAGTCAAAACTTGGGTATGGAATGAAGTATAGTTAATCTTGCCTTTAAACAAACAAAGGGGGCGAGTCCTACATACCAGCCGAATGTACAAGACAAGATAGAAGAAACACCTTTTTGCCAGAAAAAAATCCCAAAATGGCCATGTAGAGAAAAAAAATAACAACCAGAGAAGGGCTAATGGAAGGGTTTCAGTTTTTATACCAGTCTTGCGTTACTATTCTATCTATAATAAGAACATAATAACCGTATAGGAAAACTGCGCATTTCGGCCCCCATTAGCTGCACAGGTCAATGACCTTATCAGGACCGCAGCATTAATGTCATCAACTTGATAACATTTGTATTCTACCGAGAACATATTTTGAATGACTATTTGTACATTTTTGTACATAAGAATATATTATTGCACTTTTGTTATGTACAAACTTAATATAAAAGTATGATTTTTTTTTTTCATATCACCTATCAACATACATCTCTTGAAATTAAACTTTTTTTGTGTGTTTTCGCTGTAATTGCTTTGTTGTCATTGTTTTTTTTTCTATCTTTCTCACGTCTGAATGCCAAAACTCTGTTTATGTGAGAAGAATTTTCTGTCAATTTTCATCTCGTTTTATTATTCTTTATCTGTTCATGAGATATGTAGGTTTCTAGCCATTTAAGAAGGGATAGATGTACACTAACCTGCTGTAAAGGAAATCTTACAAGCCTATTGTAAGAGAGAGAATATGTTGTGATAAAAGTGCTTCCAGCTTGTACTTACCTATTTTGTGGAATGGTCCAGTCCACATGTGCACTGTTTGTATTGGACGAGTTGGAAGGGTCCAAGAGGTAGAAGGGGTGAGGACCTAGCGAGTTGCCTCCATGCAGACAAATATGTCTTGCCAATAATCCTAGTGTATTTTAAGTTTGAAAGAATTACACTTTTCTCTGCTAAATGTGTTTGTGACTGTGGATAGATTTAAGTTTTCATTGTACAAGAAAAGAGCTGACAACCCCACAGAAGTGTGTTTCTACTGTAGCTTTCAGATCGTAACATAATCATGTATTCATTACATCGTTTGTAATATTCACCTATTTGGGGTCATCTGGTAGCAAAAAATATCACCTTTGGCATTCATTTCGACACAAATCACGTATGATATGTTGCAATTCGTTTGATTTGATTTTTTTTTTAATTTGGTGAAGGGAAATATGAAATGTATACTGTAAGTCTGTCTTTTTTTGTTGTTTCTAAAAAAATGATCATGCGACATACAAGTTGCAATATTCAGAACACAATAGATCAAACAAGATATGACACCTTGCAAATGTGTAATGGAAAAATGATGATTTTGTGGTTTTACTGGTACTTTTGACACACAACAAGAGGAAAGCACCAACCCATCAGGCACGGCAGAAATATGGGGATAAATTGAGGACACATAAACTATATGAAGACTTTGATTACAAAATTGGTTGAATGTCTTTTGGTTATTGGGTTTTGTTTTTGTTTTGTTTTTAAAGGAAGTCCATCATCAGATAGAGTAAAATAGAACCTTTCGTGTGATACCTCACTTGTTTCATAACAAGGACTTTTCCCGAAGTTATGATTAACCGTATCACATACTTTCTTAATATTTTCTCGTCTTTTTAGCAGCTTCAATCACAAATAATCTCAAATTAGCGAGAATGGAGTTACCTCCTTTTGCGATCAAACTCTTCTTATAATTAGCATCAACAGCATGTAGATGGTGAGTCAGGGGCAACATTCTGATTGGCCACGCCCATTAGCAGGTGGTATCCTGCAAAGACCAATTGCCAACAGTTTACTTATCTCTGTTAAAGAAACCCCTTGCATCAGTCATTGAGTGGGTTAATGTTCTGTGAATGTCTCCGACGACAAATGATACGTGGGTGCCAATTCTATCGTAGTCCCTGAACATTACACCCAACTTTTCAAAGAATTTCATATTTACATCGACAAAAGACTGTCATACAAGGGCTACACTTTGTGTTTTTTTCGTACAGGATTTTTTTTTTCATTTTATTTTTGTGTCTTTTTTTTTGTTTCCATTAGCGATGTACGAGACACATGTGAAAATGGAAGCCCAATCAATTCTTCCAAGACACTCCAATATGGAGGGACTAGAAAAACTAGAGCCTATGCTTGTTGTCTGTAGATATGGACAGAAAAAATCAAGCAATTATAGGCAAAAGGAATTATATCATATCACCAAGGATGATTCTGTGTTCTTCCCCAATGCTGAGAAATGTTGTTTTTTCCTATTTAAAAGACGATTGTGAGGAAGTAGGAAAGAAAATATGTTCGTCTGATGTGATGTTAAACTAAAGAATGATCTGTACATAATAGATTCAGTACTATGCACTGTGTGGGTGAAATGATAAAACAAGAGAAGAATTATGATGAGCTCATAATCATTCAAATATCATATTTTTCTATGTAAGCTTTCTTTCTTTCTGTCTATTCCTCTGTCTATATTGTGAAACAATATACTGCACTGTACTGTATATTTATTGTGTAAAGTTTAACCATGGCTCCTACAGGGGCATATGATTGTCATGAAGCTGTAAAGGCTTATTGCTGTACAAAGAAAAAACACACAAACACACACATACTATGATAATATTTTCATTTTATACCACTTGGAATTGAGATATGGGTTTTAAATGAGCTGTAAAAAGACGAAAAAAAAAAGGCAAGCACGTTTTTCATGAATATTTTGCAATGCAGTTATGAAAATTGTTTGTATGTTTGTTTGTTTTTTAAATATTCCCGTCATATTTTAAATATTTTCCTTTTTACCTTTTTTGATGTTTGGTTGCAAAGAATATGGCCAACCTCTGTTTTTCATATTGTGAATGAAATACCTTAAACACATCTCAGATATTCCCTGTTGGGTGATTGTTGGTTTTTTTTTTCTTTTGTCAAACTTGGTTTGTTGACTTTGTATCTCGTAGGACTTTCTTTCTCAACAGCAGTTCTGTTTCATTTTATTCTCTCTTTTTTTTGTATGTTTATTATTTTTTGTGAAAATCTTACATCTTGATGAGCTGATACTTGCATATTAGTGTAAGAATGGAAGGGGTGAAAATCCACTAATCTCTGTTGCAAGGGCAATTTTTGAAGAACACTAATCGTGCTCATTACCAATCTGTGTGCAGATCAAAGGGATGGCACTGTTCTTAGTTTTAGTTTGGTCACATTGGTTATCAGGTAGTCACATATAATTTGTGTTCATACTGTCTTTTTATGGATATGTTTTTTTCAGATGTCACAATTTTACAGTGAATGTAAAATTTGCTGAATGTTTACTTCCATTTTGAATTTACATTATTTTCAATGTATTCAGAGAGTGTTTGCGCAATGCATCTTGTCTCCTCATATTTTTTTTTTGTGGACATTTAGTAATATTTGAGACCTATTTCTATTCACAAATTACAATGCACAATTTTATGTAGCACTGCATTGTGATGGAGTATGGAGCAATGTTTACCAGCGTTATTTTGCAAAAATTTATCTATATAATATGATTGGTGAATGACGTAGATATTCAAATATATTTTGAACTCTGACCAAAAGAACTTCCAGGAGAATTTTGCTATTACATATTTCATTTTTTTTTCTCTCTCTCTCTGTCCTGAATGACTTGCGTATTTACTGCAAATTGCGATGTATCATTAAAAAAAGTAGCTATCCTCCATTGTTGTGATTATGGACAAGCAAAAAATGACATACTTCCACTTGTTCATTTGTTCCATCAAAAGGGAATGCTCAAGAAACCATTATGTAGTCCTGACAGCTTGGATGTGTGTGGCCTTTGGCAGCATTTTTCCAGTGGGAACCCCCCTGCAGCAATTACTCATAGATGTTGATGTATTTTGTACGAGATGAAATTCAGTTACATTGTGATACAAATTTATGATCCTTATATTCCGATGCTTTGGGAACATTAAATCAATTTGTATGCTTCGTGATTTGGTAGAGTATAAATCCCTGAAAAAGGAACCAAGCGATAATTTTGGGAAGTTGTAAGAGTAAGAGCAATTCACCAACCTTTTTCTTGTCCCACTGTTTTGAAGCAGATAAAATTATTTTGTTAGCCGATGAACATTAAGGCTATCACTTTAAAAAAAATAAAAGAAAAACGTCAAAAAAATTCCAATGAATGTACCTTAATGAAGAAGGGATTGCCATTGATATGAGGAGTGTTGGGTAAGAAAGATTTCAATTCAAATCACCACCAACAAAGCCTTTAAAGTTCACCTTTTTTGTGGGGGGGGGGGGGGGGGGGGGGGGAATGGCCCCAGCTTTGCAATTTATGTGTGCATTCTCGACGTCCATGTGTCCGCCTTTGTTTGATATGATTTGTACATGACGCATTTTATTCCCAGTTTAACCTGAAAGAGTTGTACCAGCTGTCCCTGTTGTTGTTGTTGTTTTTTTTTTCTTTCATTCTTTCTTTTCCTTCAGAAAGGAAATCGAAGATCTGTTTCCTGGGTTGTTGTTGTTTTTTTTTTCTTTGAACTCGATGAAAGAATTTAGAGCTTGCTATATCACATGTTTTCCACAGCGTTGAGTACGTGAGAGATAAGTAGTGAAACTGGAGGAGTTATAGAATTGGGGTGTATATCGGAGTTTCAATTTGATATCATGGTTACTGTGAACGTCTTGACTTGATTTATTGCATTATTTTATTATATTTTTTAAATTCCAGAATGGTTGTATCTTTCTGGATTATTTTTTTTTCCTTTTCTCTGAATAAAAAAAGAGAGAAATCTTTCTGTCTAATTGGAAAAAAAAAGATATGTCACTCATTCTGTTTTGTTTTGACTTCATCCTATGATTTTTGTGTTTAAGATGTGTGTTTGTATAGATGTGATGATATACATATGAATAGTTTGTTCGCAAAAACCGATAAGTCCATTTTTGAAGATTTTGAATTACGGTCTCTGTCATATAGTACAAAATAACACCTTTTAAATGATATATTGGTCACTACATATAAAGGTACATTTTTGAAGTTATGGTCATAAGAAGCCAAAATTTCCACTTCTTATTATTCTCTGTATTTTTCTGGACCTTTAATCGCAAATTTCTCCATTTGGCAAATATGGACTTATCGGTTTTTGCGAACAAACTCTTCATATATATAATTTATACATACATGTAACTGTGTTTATGTATATTTATTATACAACGTATATACAGATAGTTAAAGATATAATGCATACATACATAGTCATGTATATAATATGCATTAAATCTTTAGTGGCCCAAGAAAGATATGTAGTAACCTGGAATAAAAGCAAAAATAACAATTCATTCGGAATCTTCCCCAAGTTACGCAGTAAGGTGACCAATAAATTTGTTTCCTACATATTATATTGATTATATATTATAGAGATAGATATGGTAGATGTAAGCATAATCCAAAAGAAGCATATAAACAAGGATATCTGCAATATTAGAGTATGTTGAGATACAAGGCTACAGGTCATGTACAAAAAAAAAAAATAAGAATGATATGAAATTTTATAAAATAAGTGTTCTAGAAATTTTCATAAAACTTTAATGTTGTAACAATCACATAATCAAAAGTAAGACAAAGCATTTGCACTAACACTTCAAAAACTCCCTGCTCTAGCTTGCAAGCAAACCACTCATTGCGTTTCTTAATGTCAATTTGAAGAAGAAAAAGTCATATTTTTGATTGAGGTGTTCATAAAAACTTGGATCTGCCTATAGATAACTGGAAGGTTCAATGATTTTTAAAAATAACATGTTCAATCATAAACCCACAAAAAAAATGTAGACAGCTATAGAAGAATCACACACACACACACATTACATATAAATAAATAAATAAATATATAATATATATATATATAATATGCTAGTATATATATGTTGATATATATATATATATATATATATATATATATATATATATATATATATATATATATATATATATATATATATATATAATTGCTTAGCACTTTCATCCCTGACGAAGGGGGAAACCCCCGAAAATTCGGATTTTGAATTAAAATCAAGGCAATTGGCATTTGATGCATTCCTCTATTGTGACATTATTGTTGATATATATATATATATATATATATACATATATATATATATATATATGCAAACCAGTGAGAAAAGTGCAGGTTGTGAGTGTATTTTATCATCATTATTCATTAATTAAGAGTTTAAATGCAATGACAGACAGACAAATACAATTTTCAATTTCTTGAAGTAAGGTCATCACATAGAAAAAACAAAACCTTTTCAGTGATACTGGACCCATTACATAACGAGACACCCTCTTGAAGATATCAGAATTATCACATATATTATTTTCAATAATATCATCTTTTTTTCTGCATTTCATCAGCTATGATCTCAAAAATTGACATATCTGTTTTTGCATTCAAATTCTTTAATTATATGATTTTGTTTGTAGGGAAAACTTGAGTGTATGTTTACAGGCCTTTCCATTTTTTATCTTCTCTGTACCCTGTTTAACTCATTAATATTCAGGAAGCAACTTTGTTAGACCTCTTTAACATCTTTCAGTTTCATTAAGTTTTATTTCCCCACTTGCATTAAAAGAAAATCATTATGACAAAATCAAAAATATTCACAAGTCATGAAAATACAAACAGTATACAGTATGTAGTTATGTGAATAATGTGTACATAATATATTTCAAAGCATAATTGTGATTATCTTCTAGTGTACAGGTGGAGGAGACTGTTGTCTATAAGCAAATTGCTTGACTTGCGCAAGTCCCCAACTCTAGAAATTATGGCTTGTCAGAATTTGGTCCCTTTTTATTAACTGAAGGAACAGAATACAATAATATACATAAAATAAATAACGTAAATCTTTCAAGTATTTTCATTGTCATTTGACCAAAGAAGACAACACAATGTGGAAGTAACAGGAGAGAAACGAGAATAAGGGACAAGAATAAGGGGGTGGGGCGGGGTACCTGAATAGGAAAAGTAAATAGAAGAGAAAAGAAAAGAAGGATTGGGAGCTTTATACAGGAAAACAAAACCAACTAAATTATCTAAAAATTCATATTTTAAATGTTGACAACAGGTAATCACAAAATCAAAAGCTTGTGTGATGCAGTTACTCCCACAGATGTTATTGGACAAGGGCGAATTTTCCTCAAACATGAATATGGATTTAACGAATGACTGCAGAGTGAAACACTATGTAGGTGAAAAGGGGGGAAGAAAATTGATTATCTTCTAAATATGGGTCAGTTCTGTCTGCCGCCCTCTCCAGACGGGAATTGTGCTATTTACAATCCATGATTGTGAAGTCAGAACAATCGTCATGACGATAGGACTTTCACAGAAAATCATTTTATAGGACACTGGAAGAACGTGTGGCAGAGTTCCTTTGGACAGCATGGGGTAGTATTTGACTTAAAAGATAATCTCAGGGACAGGTTTAGGGAATGTATACTTTATACATTGATCAAAAGACTACGATACGTGAATTTTCTGTCATGGTTTTAATCATCCTGAACTCAGTTCTATTATTGTAACATACAGTGTTTCCATCTCGCAAGGTCATCACATTGACCACAGTCTTTAAAAGTCATAACTCTTGAACAGATCGCCTGCCTTTCCTGAATTTCATTAACTGCTTTGATAGTCTCTCTGCATTCGACATGATATTACAACTTTTAATTTATCTTCTCAGACTGGAAGATTTCCGATATTGTGTACCCATGATCTTTTTGGTTGGAAAAAATAAAACACGACTCAGAATAGATAATTATGTGTAACAACAGATACATTCATGATCGATTTCGTATCCTCTCTATGCTCTCTCCTTCTTCTTCTTCTTCTTCTTCTTCTTCTTTTCTTCTCCTTCTCCTTCCTTCCTACTTCTTCTTCTTCCTCTTTCACAGAAAAAAAAATCCCGTCTCGTTGTAAAGGTGCCTACACACTGTCGAAAAGTCCTTAGAATAAAATTCTTATGTTGCCCATAGAGAGCGAAAGAGGGCGCTATGCAAATCAGAGTGACGGGGATTTGAACAGAAATCAAATTACAATTGTATTATCATTTTAGTGTCAAATACCTCAAGCGCCGAAGGAAGCTTTTTATGTCAGTTTATCTTATCTTTTACTTTTTGGCGTATTGTGCTTGTTTTTTTTTTATACTCTTCTCTTTCAAGGAGTAGGACTAGGACCCGTAAAATGTAGGCCTACTTGTCACCACAAGTTGACTCATGTCAACCAGATCGGGGACATTTGCTCCTGCGACAATTGATCCCATGAAATATCTGCACGCTAAGACCTAATACAATTTATAAAACATGATTATATGAAGAGTTTGTTTGCAAAAACCGATAAGTCCATTTTTGAAGATTTTGAGTTACTGTCTCTGTCATAAAGTATAAAATAATACCTTTTAAATGATATATTGGTCACTACATATAAAGGTACATTTTTGAAGTTATGGTCAAAAGAAGCAAAATTTTTCTTATTATTCTCTTTATTTTTCTTGACCTTTAATCGCAAATATCTCCATTTCGCAAATATGAACTTATCGGTTTTTGCAAACAAACTCTTCATATCCACAAACATAACCCTATTAACACCATAAAGTACCCTAGTCCTAATTCTCACAACGTAAACCCTAAAACCCTATCATAACCCTAACACGAACCCTAACCCCAAGTCATTGGACAAAATAAGACGGGAGCAATAATGTCGCAGGAGAAAATGTGTCACCCGTTAAAACAACGTACACATTATCTCGCCCTAAACGTCAAGGTTTCTTGGTATTTTGTTGTTTTCGGAACCTAATATAATGACATTGAAAAGCAAACTTATTTCACAGGTTCAAAGAACTCTGTTTGTTATGACGAGAGTTCTTGACAGTACACTATCCGACATTTACCAGTGAAATACGACATGGAGAATACGCATCACTCGTAACGATGAAAATACTATGAAACGATTACATCAATGACAAAGACTTTATCATACAATATGACAATGAATAACATACTGTGATTGTGCATTATTCCGTCTGCTAACGCCTTTGAACACGGAAATAACATTCATATGTATAATCAATCCATCTTACACGTGTTTGTGTGTGTATGTATGTATGTTTGTGCTTTCTTTTGTTTATGACGGACAGTGTTGTCGTCGTTAGGCTGTTAATATAATGCAGATTTCACTCCATTTCCAACTGAAGGTTAGCTGCGCTGCAAAAACATCGGTGTTAGATTCAACACCATGGGTGTTAAATCTAACACCGATCAAGTGTCAATAGAGGACCACACCCACAGGTGTAGAAAGTATGTTGTGATGGTGTTGAAAAGTGTTCATCTGGCACTTCCCGTGGTGTTAGCTTAACACTGTAACTGGTGATATTTTTGACACTGCGCGGGTGTTAGTTCAACAATGACACCGCATGGTGTTGATTTGATATTGCTGGTGTTAATGTTAATGTAACACCCGCCCAGCTTCAATACGAGACCACACCAACTGGTGTTACTGTGGTGTAAATGTTTTTAAACATTTTTTTTTTCTCTCAAAAATCAAGTAGGCCTTCTTTATCGGAAAATTCTTGATCGTCTTGTTGAAGTTCAAAATCAACAAGAAGAACAGTACCGGTAACTAAGAAACTATTCAAAAAACAATTATATATTTTGAAGTGACATCCGGAGGTGTTAATCTAACACCACAAATGAGCACAGGAAATTTAACACCAGCTCGGTGTTTCATACACCGGATTTTTTGCAGTGTGTAGAGAGCGAAATCAGTTTAACAAAACAAAAACGTTTCATGAAACAGGCCCGATGAAATCCGGAACTGGCACGAGAAAAGAAAAGAAAAAATTGCACGGGGGAGCCCTCTTTTTTTTTTCTTCTTCCGAAAGTGGTCCATTATTTAAAATTCTATACCCTCTCATAAAAATCCTAGTTACAGGCCTATGAAAATCGGAGCAAAGATGAGAGCCTTTCTATTACTAAAACTTTTTTCAAGTTTTCCTCAAAATTCAAGATCTTGAAGACAATCATGATATCTTTTTTTTTTTTTTTAGTGACGGCAAAATGAAGAAAATTATTACATCTTACTGTTGGATCCTCACGAATTGTATAGTGATTGGAAATTGGAGTTTTAATAGTGTATATTATAGTGGAAGGCACCGTCCCAATAACCCAATATTATTTTACTATGAAAACAGATAAGAAAGTTGTCGCAGGTCTAATTTCATGAGGTCATTTGGGTACAAACATGAGAAACTTTAAATCTAATGACTTCAATATTTTCTGTCCTGATTCTGTTCTGATTTCTGACATCTCATTATGATAAAACTTTTACTTTCCCACTCATTTGATATCTCTCCCTCAGTCTATCAAAATCAATTAGCGTGAGCAGGAACTGGAGATCTCCCGTGCATAAGTTCGTTTATCTAAATTGACAACAACAACATCAAGGAAGTAGGCCTATTCGGTTTTAGCATCCAATGAAAGTGGGACTTGGTGTATTCTTTAATATGCACCCCCAGTCTTGGTGAGAGAAAACTATCAATGGAAAAAAAATGATCTGACATTCAAATGG
Organism: Diadema antillarum; assembly: GCF_040938485.1. Classification (NCBI taxonomy): domain Eukaryota; kingdom Metazoa; phylum Echinodermata; class Echinoidea; order Diadematoida; family Diadematidae; genus Diadema; species Diadema antillarum. Next base: position 5,806,371 of record NW_027270903.1, read on the forward strand.
CTGTAAATAATCAACATTGTTTTTATTGTTTCCCAAAACATATTATTCGCATGACCAACGGTCACATAGGCTTCAGTAGCACTTTGTTTGAACAGTCAATACCATCATGAGAGCATTATGATATATGGACCGACAATTCTCGTTCCGTTTGTCTATAGAGGAGGTAATTGGTTCAATTTATTCTTCTAAACTGAAAATGATAGATTTGGAAAGGAATCGGAAGAGGCGGAGAAAGATCAGGAGGAGGGGGGAAAAGATGATGAAAGAAGAAGAAGAAGAAGAAGAAAAAGAAAAAGAAGAGGAAGAAGAAGAAGGAGGAGGAGAATAAGAAGAAGAAAAAATAAGTCGTCACATGCCGTTTTCCGTTCAAAAGTACACGACAAAAACTTCGAAGTATTTTGATACTGTTTATGAAAGCCTTAATTTATTGAATGAAGACTACTGTTTCACCTGTCATAATACCAAATAAAGAATGGATAGATATTATTGTCTATCTACATACTGTAGGCCTATTGGATAACCTAATGATTAAAGAGACAAACTGATTTGCAAAAATTGTTTCTGGTGGATCTGGTGAGATACTGCACAAACTCCACATCAGGGATATAAACGTGCAGGCGTGGTCGAGTGAGCGGAGTGTTTATATTTTGTAATGTGCTTTTTGGATAATTTTCCCCAAGTCAAATGAATGTAACTTCCGTTTGAATGAGTTTAGACTGGGAGCTTCTCTGATATCCGGTGGAAGGAGATTCCATTCAGCACAGGTTCTTGGAAATAAAGAATACTTATGACAATCTTTTGATGTTTTTCACTTTCTGAAGAAAATAGACTGTTGTTGCCTTGTCGTCCTGCTGTTTTCCAGTGGACTTGATTGCAGATGAGACGTATCCAGAGCATTAAGATTGTAGACCGATTTATAGAGTAATGTCAGTCTAAGGGCAGCCCTACGATGTTCAAGTGGTTTCCACTCAAGGCGTTCAAGCATGTCAGTGACACTGGAGGTTCTTTGGTGGATATTGAGGACAAATCTGGCAGATCGTCGTTGAATGGCTTCCAGTTGAGTAATACATTCTTTCTGGTATGGGTCCCAAACTGATGCGCAGTACTCTAGTCTGGGTCGTACGAGGGTTTTGTAGGCGATGGATTTGACTTTTGACGAGCAACTGAAGAGATTTCTTCGCAGGAGGCCAAGGATTTGGTTTCCTTTTGAAGATACACCTCGAATGTGATTTGCCCAGTTCAATTTATTATTTAATTGGATCCCTAAGTAAGTGTGATCTGTAACAGCCTCCAAGATCAGGGGCGTCACCAGCTTTTTTTCATGGGGGGGGGGTGCGTTTTGACCCTAATGTAACGAGATTTTTTTTTTTTGACAGACATTTGGAATATAGGAAGCTCTCAATCCCTAGACTTTTACTGTTTTTGAGGGAAACCAAGCGGGGAAAGGGCACCGGCGTAGCTAGGATTTCATCTTGGGTGGGGGGTGGGGGGGTGTTAGTATGCGAGGGAGCGAGCAGGGGGGGGGGAGGGTGTGCCTGTTGTCCCCCCCCCCCCCCCTCCCACGGTGAGAAGTTTTTGCATTTTGATGTTGTAAATGGTGCAATTTGATGCAGGCTTTTTGCGTGTTTTTATCGACTTGAAACAGTCCCACTTGTTTAGGGTAGCAGTACATTTTGATGGAATTTGCTGTTGAACAATGTGCCTATAAACTATATCATTTCAATAAACTTCTTGTATTGATTCTTACTCTGATGTCATGAACGCGACCGAGCCCGAGCAAGCGGAGAGAGCGAGGGGGGATTTGATGCATGTTTTCCTTGTTTTATCGACTTGAAACAGTCCCACTTGTTTAAAGTAAAGCAGTATATTTTGATGTATATTACTATCGAACAATTTGCCTATAAAATAGTATCATCCAAATAAACTTCCTGTTTTAATATTTACACTGAATATCATGAACGCGGCCAAGCAAGAGCGAGAGGACTGAGCGAGGGGGAGGATGTGGGAGGGAGTGTCCCCCTCCCACGGTGAGCACTTTTTTAGGTGATACGCTATCAGCGTATCACCTATTGTGATTGCCAAAATTTCTCTTTTTTTTTATTCTTCTTTCTTTCTGCCACATTTTGTGTCGTCAATATCTCAACAATGACATTACGGAATAACATGACATTTTCAGTCAACATGTCTCATAACAATATCTAGCCACAATAAGGTTTTCATGACAGTAACATATCTATGACGTCATCTAGGCGCCATTTTGTGATTTTCGGACCTTGTCACATGATCGATCATAACTTCATAACTAGATATCATTTCTGTATCATTTTCGGTGGACATAAAGTTCAGGTCAGGCTCTATCTTACGTTTTAACGCTAGTTACCAAGGTCATCATTACGCGCGCGTTTGCGCGCGTCAAAATTTTAAAAGGCTCAAAACGACTTCCCAATGGGAAATCTCGAAGTTTCAGACAATTCTAAGCGTTTCAAACATTTTCTCGCGTGCGCGTCCGTCCGCGCAATTTCGCGCGCAGAGGGCGTAACCAACATGAAAATGCAATTGTTTTGACTGATTTGGATTTCTGATACTTTGAGTAACAATATCCATTGATTTCCGATCGATTTTGACCTATAACAAAGGAATGCACTGGCGTCAAAGTTGAAATTCCGCGCGCGCGTCTTTCTGCAAATATAGTGAAAAAACATGTTTTTGTTTATGTCGCCATAGCTCTTTAAATCGTCCATTGACCCTATATTTCTATTGCATATTACAAAAGCATATGAATTGGAAATAACGTTTCAAGTACCAATATTGCCAGGAAAACTCATGACGTCATCATATCATCATCTGAAATCAAAAAAGTGGAATTAATTTTTTTGAGGTACTCTTTCTGACATTCATTTACTCGTATCTCTATTGTTTAAGCTTAATATCACCCCAAATTCAGATATGTTTTACTTTGAACATTTGCCTTTCAAGTCCATGTCATGGTTTTGAAATTTGATGACGTCATCATACTTTAAATTGTGATTAAAGGTAAAGACGCAAAATCGGACAAGTTTACGTGTTATGTCTATGGGAGGTGATTTTTTTAAAAACCATACATTGACTTGACAACGTTTAAGCACCTTTATCTCAGATGATTTTGCTTCATTTCCTCTGAAAATTAAGTATGTTGTAGCTGTGACAATAAGCTGCAGTAATCATGCATTTTATTCTTTGAAATCTCCTCATCAGGTTGACAATTTTGCAATTTAAAACTGAAAATGAGAATGGAATGCGGACGAAACGATTCCTGATTCATCTTTCACGTACATAAGTTTACGTTCCTCTAATTTTCTCGTCGAGACGTATGGCCGAGTGGTTAGAGGTGTCGTCACAGAAACGTGAGGTTGCACACGTACGGGTTCGAACCTCACAAGAGCACGAAAGAAAATAATAATTTTTTTTTCACTTTTTTTCTTCAATGGAGTACTACACCTTCGTCCATGTAGAAGTCACGTTCGCATGTAAACACACCTATACGCACACACTCACACAGTATCCCTTTGTTTATCGTTGGAGACTGCATTGCTTCGACTGCTGCAAAATATTGCAGGCTGGGCTTTTCAAGCTGATCATGGTATATTGTAACAAAATGAAATTTGTTCATATCAATTCAGTAACACAATGTAGTCGTGGTTACTTTGTGCTGATTTTATACATGTAAGAAGCTATACATTGTAAAAAAAGGTATTTGAATTGTTCCTTTAAGTCAGTCTTCTGTATTGATGATTGTTTGTCAATTAGTGGTTTTTGTGGAGTTTCAGATAATGATAAAAAGTATGTATGATAAGTGCAGCGATACTTTCTACAGTTAGTTCAAAGTTGTGTTACAGAGGTTTGATACATACATTTAGCATTGTGTTTGTGTGTCCACGTGTGTATACAGGTTGGCCATATGGCACATTCTAGACAATAAATCTTAATTAATTAGCAAACGCGATCAGCTATGGAACTGAATATGGTACTAGTGTATGATGTTCATGATTCTCATTAAACTGTGACGAGTTTAAAGAGATAGCTTAACTGTGTGTAAAAATAAAGCAATAATAAGGAAATTTTAAGGGAATTTGATAACCATGCCTATAATAATTTCATACAGGTACTAATAGCTGCCTCACATTCGTGTGTTTGATCGTCATGTCAATAGCAAACTGACAACGTACGATTAATATATTATACATTAAACAACTGTCTTTCAAATCCATATCGATGTTTTCTAGTTTGATGACGTCATCATACTTTAAATTGTGATAAAAGTAAAGACACAAAATCGGACAAGTTTACGTGTTATGTCTATGGGAGGTGATTTTTTTTAAAACCATGCATTGACTTGATAACGTTTAAGCACCTCTATCTCAGCTGATTTTGCTTCATTTCCTCTGAAATTTTAGTATGTTGTAGCTGAGACAATAAGCTGCAGTAATCATGCATTTTATTCTTTGAAATCTCCTCATCAGATTGACAATTTTGCAGTTTAAAACTGAAAATGAAAATGGAATGTGGACAAAACGATTCCTCATGTATCTTTCACATACATAAGTTTACGTTCCCCATATTTTCTCGTCGAGACGTATGGCCGAGTGGCTAAAGGCGACGTCTCAGAGACGTAAGGTTGCGGGTTGGAACCCCACAAGATCACGAAACAAAATACTTAGCTATTTTACTTTTTTTTCTTCAATTTTGTATTACATATTCGTCCATGTAGAAATCACGTACGTATATAAACGCACCTATACACACACACAGACACACACACACACACGCCATATCCCTCTTTTGTGTGTGTTGGAGACCACATTGCTTCGACTGCAGCACAATTTTGCAGGTTGACTTTGTCAAACCGATCATAGTATGTAATGACGACGACTGAGGTGTTGTACTTTGAACAATTGTCTTTCAAGACGATGTCATTGTTTTGTAATTTGATGACGTCATTACACTGAAAATTGTGATTAAAGGCAAGGTATCAAAACCAGCCGATTATAGGTTTTATGTCTGCGGGACGTATTTTTCCCAAGTTGCCAGAAATGGCATAGCGACCTCAGTCGTTACAAGGCCGCTTTTCCGTCTATAGCAATGCAATAGATGTTCACACGGCCACGTTGGTTGAGTGGGCATTGACTTTCCCCCTGTTATATCTATACATTGTTTTTTTTTTGTCTTACCATTTCCGTGGATGACCCGTGGCCGAGTGGTTACAGAAACGGTTTCGCATGTACGCTCAATATAACTTCAAGGTGCCTATATCACATTCTTTTCTTTGTCGATCACAGATGACTGTCATCTGATGACCACAAGCGTATCACCTAACTCGTCCTCAATGTGACGAGTTTTCATGTCTCGTGCATTTTGATGTTGTAAATGGTGCAATTTGATGCAGGTATTTTGCATGTTTTATCGACTTGAAACAGTCCCACTTGTTTAAGGTATCTGTACATTTTGAAGTAAATTGTTATTGAACAATTTTCCTATAAATGGTACAATTCAAATAAACTAGTAATAATTCTTACACTGATGTCATGAACGCGACCGAGCCCGAACAGGCCGAACGAGCAAGGGGGGGGGGGGGGTGTTGTGGGATTGGGTGTTCCCCTATAAATGAATTATGGAATGACGGTGTGAAACGACAAATTACTGGCAGCAATATCGGGAGAATGGTTTAACGATTACATGCGAGCGAGCGGAGCGAGCGAGCTTTAACATTTTGACATTTTACAGTCCCAAAATTGCCGTTTGTAGCCATATTCTTTTGCTTTGGAAATTAAGGGGGGAGGGGTGCGCACCGGACGCAATTGCTGGCAATTACTGGCAGCAACATCAGGTGAATGGCATAACAAAGTAAGCGAGGAGAGCGAGCTTGACAATTTTGACATTTTACAGTAAAAAAAACTACCATTTGGAGCTGTATTTTTTCGCTTTGGAAATAAAGGGGGAGGGCGCACCGGGCGCAACTGCCAGCAATTACTGGCAGCAACATCAGGAGAAAGGCATAACAATTAAATGCGAGCTAGCGGAGCGAGCGAGCTTGAATATTTTGACATTTTACAGTAAAAAAACACAACAACAACAACAAAAAAAACCCTGCCGTTTGTTGCTATATTTTTTCGCTTTGGAATTTAAGGGGGGCGCATCGGGCGCAACTTCTAGCAATTACTGGCAGCAATATCAGGAGATCATAACGATTACATGCGAGCGAGCGGAGCGAGCGAGCTTGAAAATTTTACATTTTACAGTCCAAAAGCTGGCGTTCTTAGCCGTATTTTTTCGCTTTGGAAATCAAGGGAGGGGGGCGCACCGGGCGGAACTGCTGGCAATTACTGGCAACAACATCAGCTGGTGAATTGCATAACGATTAAATGCGAGCGAGCGAAGAGAGCGAGCTTGAAAATTTTGACATTTTACAGTAGAAAAACTGCCGTTTGTAGCTATATTTTTTCGCTTTGGAAATTAAGGGGGGGGGGGGCGCACCGGGCGCAACTGCAGACAATTACTGGCAGTAACATCAGGGGAATTGCACAAAAGATTAAATGCGAGAGAACTTGAAAATTTTGACATTTGACCGTCCCAAAACTGCCGTTTGAAGCTATATCTTTTTTGCTTTCAAAATTAAAGGGGGGCGCACCGGGCGCAACTGCTGGCAATTACTGGCAGCAATATCAGGAGAATTTAAATGCGAGCGAGTGGAGCGAGCGAGCTTGAAAATTGTGACATTTTACAGTCCCAAAACTACCGTTTGTAGCTATATATATATATATATATATTATTATTATTATTTTTTTTTTGCAGTAAGGGGGGGGGGGGGGGCGCAGCGGGTGGAGCTGCCGGCAATTACTGGCAGCAACTTCAGGAGAATGGCATTACGACTAAATGCCAGCGAGCGGAGCCAGCGAGCTTGAAAATTTTGACATTTCACAGTCCAAAAACTGCCGTTTGTAGCTATACTTTTTCGCTTTGGATATTAAGAGGGGGCGGGACGCCCGGTGTGCCCCTCCCCCTAGATCCGCCACTGGTGGTCAAGGGTGTCGGTTTATGTTCATGACTGGGGTGAGGTGTGACCAGCGAGGTGGCGTCGAAGTGACCAAGCATGCATGGAGAGGATGTCCAAAATCTATCTAAATAGTAAACACTGTATAGAATACACTTGCACTAGATATGTATAAAATCAGTGCTGCCAGAACCAGTGGTGCGAATTGTTTTTGCCCACGATTTTTTTTTTTTTTTTTTTTAGGGTCTGAAGGGGGGTGCGTTCGCACCCAACGCACCCCCCCCCCCCCCTAGTGACGCCCATGAAGATGGTTTCTCCAATATGATAAGTTGCCTTAATTAGGTTCTTTTTATGTGAAATGTGCATAACGAAGCATTTTGTTTTGTTGAATCTCATCTGCCATTGTTGTTCCCACGTTCTCAGACGATCAAGATCTGTTTGAAGGGCCTGACTATCTTGTGTAGTGTGGATCTCCTTGTACATAATACAGTCGTCTGCTAATAAACGAATTGTTGAAGAAGAGTCATTAGAGATGTCATTTATATAGAGAAGAAAAAAGAGCGGTCCGAGAACAGTACCCTGTGGAACTCCGGACAAAACTGGTACTGACGTAGATGCGACACCTTCGATTATTACTTGTTGGGTTCGTTTTGTGAGGAAATTTCTGATCCATGTCAAGAGGGCACCCCGAATTCCAGTGTTGTGGACCTTATAGAGGAGTCGTTCATGGGGAACTAAGTCAAATGCTTTGCTGAAATCCATAATTATTAAGTCGACTTGCCCTTTGTTGTCTAAAATTTTGGTGAGGTCATCAATAAGAAGAGCCAACCAAAAATGCCAACTGTGTCTCGCAGGAATGCTTCTTCCGAAAACCGTGTTGGTTTTCGTTCAAGATGCCATGGTATTCGATGAAGGACATAATGTTCGTGTGTATAATGTGTTCAAGAACCTTGCACGTTATTGAGGTTAACGAAATGGGACGATAATTACTGACGTCTGAACGATTTCCCTTTTTATACAAGGGCGTAATGTTGGCTTGGAGCCAGTCTTCTGGGACATTTCCGGTAGAAAGGGATTTCTGGAAAATTGTTGTTAGGACAGGTGCTACACTGGATGCACATTCTTTCAAAACCCTAGCTGAGATTCCATCTGGGCCTGGAGATTTCTGGGCGTCCAAGTTTTTCAAGAGCTTTTCAACTCCTTCTACAGTGACTGTGATAGGTGCCATAGCTGGAGAGTCTCCACTATTTGTGGATATTGGAGGAGCATTCATGGTGTCTTCCTTTGTGAAGATAGACTGGAAGTGCTTGTTGAGTAACGAAGCTTTCTCTAAGGCTGTTGTTGCAAATCCATTTACCGTTTTTAAGGGTGCGATGCCTGAAAAGTTTTGTCGAGAGTTCTTGATGTAACGCCAGAAAGATTTTACATTTCCAAGTTCTAAACTATGCCCGATGTCTGACAGAAACTGAGACCTGGATTTGCGAATACTCCTATCTAGTTCACGGCGATATTTCCTAAATTCTGTGTTAGTAACAGTAGTCTGGAACTTTTTAGCTTTGTTGTACAAACGTTGTTTGCGTCTAATCCCTCTGATGTGGGAACGATGAATCCATGGTGCCTGAGAGCATTTCCTAGCTAGACCAGTGGGTATATGTTTCTCTATTGAAGAAGAAATTGTGTCTTTGAAACAACACCATAATTCATTCACACTGGATTGTTTGATGACATCCTCTGTGAGAGATTCACAAAATATCCTAATATCTTCGTTAATTTCATCAAAGTTACCCTTTTTGTACAGGTATACCTTTCGACGTGGGCATTTCACTTTTTGTCTAGACAGTTTCTTTGTGGTTACCGCACGATAGGAAATAATAAATTAGCAAAACATTTTAGTTGTTGTTTAATGTGAGAGACAGTGATAATAACAATATTGTTAGTTTGTGGGAAGGCAGGTTACGGTATTTACAACATACAGCTGACGGTATTTACAACATATGGCGAAATTTCGACTTTGGTGATTTCGACCATGCGATGCCACAACATTACTCAACCCTGTCCATGACTCACCAGGGTCGCAGGGAGCTCGAGGTGGACTCACTGATCACATACAGTACGTGTGTTCCGTGTATTGTGGATTGCACCCCCTTCGGAGTGATCGAACACGCGAAAATTAACCTGTGGGACTGACTGAGACGGTAAGGACGTAGAAATCTCGTCTTTTTATGTCAAATTTAGTTGTAAGGACGATAATTCGTTCTATGACATTAGCTACGACAGGCACATGTCATTACCATACTCAGTAAAGGCACTGTTTGTAATGTAGACCTATTCTAGAGGCAGCTCTGAAGCTTCTTCATGCCTCGATAGTAATATGTAGTCCCATATGTTACAAATGGTGTAGTTGGTGACATCCTCCAACACTAAACTATGCGTAGGTCCTATGCGGTACGGTATGATCTAGAAATTTACACAGGGCAGCCCTGTCGCTGTACAGCTGCTACAGAGAAAACTAGACGCGCACGCGCACGGCGTCTCTGGTCGGGCTACCAACACTATTGACCGAAAGATCGGTCTGTATCTGGTCCGTCGGGGAATGTTCCGCGGAGACTGCGTCTGGCTTCACGGATCCCCTCCGTATACAGACCGAAGTCAATGATGCCAGCTACTGTGTGGCAGTAGCGCACAGATAAAACGTTACGATAAACCAAATTACAGGCAGCTTTTTTACATTCAAACAAGTTTGACATGATATGACACATTATGCAGCAATATTTGGGGTTAATTTCTCACATTTTGCAATCGAAATACTCACAGTGACGCGGTTATAATGCAGAAATTTTATCCATATCGCAACATCGCCGTTCGCTAGCTGTAAGTCGCCATTTTGAATCTGTAAACCAATCACATGCGAGGTACTTTATTAAGTAAAAAAAACACATAGAAACTACCTCGCATGTGATTGGCTAATAGATTCATACTGTATGTTTCTGCAGTTTGAACGTGACGACGCGACGGGCTGGTTGATGTGTGTTTTGCGTTGAAAATTCGACCGAAATATTGGATTATTCATTAATCTGGTGAGTGTAGTCTATTCTTGAATAGTTGATTTAACTATTCAAGCTTAAATTTGCCGAACTAGGGCCGTGAATTAGACGCAATCGAGAAGGGTGAGGTACCTCACCCAATTTTCCATAGAGACAGTGGTTAAGAACATCCACACAGCAATGGGTACTACAACCTTCCGTCTGTCTACGGAGGACGGCGTTAATGGCAAAATACAAAAGAGTCCTCCAGACAGACGGATCTTTCTGTCTACCAACACTACAGACCTGATAGACTAGTTCTAGTTGGCAAAAATTTGTGCTGTCATTTTGATTCTGTTGTCAGAAGTGAATTTACCACAAAACTGTTCTCGTCATCAGTTGTAGTTTCAAGCGTGTTTAATTCCACTTTTATTCATTTGTCGAATTGTGTTAGTCTGAAAGAGCAGGGTCCAGGAGTTGTAGTACGTTGAAGTGAAATTGAACTTTTAGTCTGAATTGTCAATTTCTTCATATGTTAAGATGTGTAAATTTTACACACAAGTCTTTGAAATCAAGTATTTTGGCAATAGACACTCACTGGTCAAGGTCTCACTTATTGATTAGTAAAGAATAATTAAGACTCGGTTTCAACGAGTTCACGGTAAACATCATGATTAAAAACAGCTCTGCGATGTGTATAGCTGTGCAGTATGCAGATCATATGCAGAGTAGTGTGATTAGTTGATAAATGAATATATCACAAATCAATCACAATTTAAGATAAATAAGTTCACCATACAAGTGTGCACAGATTTTCAAATTGTTCATTTGTAAGCAAGTGTCAAATTTGTAAATTATTTGCCAAATTTTCTACAGTATGTATTGTCAGCTTAAATATCTGTGACTTGTAAGAATAATGTGGTGACTGGTCTTAATAATGTACCTACATGTATGTGAAATAACTACCTTATACCATGGTAAATGTTATCTGTTCTTGTCCAAAAGGAACCAGTACAGTTACATCAGCAGGTAATTGCGAGTAGCGGTAAGATGGTGTGACTCCAGGGATCTTTTGCCGTCAAAAATATTTTTCTTGAGTCAAGTATGGCTGTGAGAGAGTTTGTCGCAAAGCACCTCGAACTTCTGAATTTGGAGCGTCAGGCAGAAGTGGAGCAGACAAGGTGAGAAGTTCTTATCTGACTTCATATTAAAGGCATAATTTTACCATTTGCTGATGAAACAGAAACCCAGCAGTAGTGCTTTAAAATAGTTCTAGAATGTGAGTTAGGGATAGAAACAACCAATGTAAATATTTTGATCAGTATAGTCGATGTTAAGTATTGTTAAATACATGTATATATATATACAAAATGTCAACAATAGTTGTAATTAAAATGTTTCCAGACTAAACAGTCTGCAGTTATGGTTTAATGAGAAAACTCCTTCTATTTTAGGCTTTATTGCAAAAAAATTTATATGGTAGGATGTTTTGTGATACAACTGACCTACACATATGCATCAAAAGTGATATCTTGAACATTTTTTAAATCACTGCTCCCAAAGTTAAACAGGACCTTTAATATGTGGTGCATATACACTTGTAGTTTTAGCTGAGAATGGGGATTCAGATTGTAACTTTTTGTGAGATATTTAGAAACCACTTACGAAATATGAAACAGCATGAGATTCTAAGAGTAATAAAAGCTTGTTTGATGAAAGTAGGTTTTGAAATGGCTGAGATACCTGGTACTCAAAAAAAAAAAAGAAAGAGTACCGAGGTAAAATGAAGTGGTCATAATAAAAGATTGGTCCCACCTTTTGTATATTTTCACTTTTCTCACATAATAAAAGAACTGTTATTAACTTCCTTCTTTCAGAAGGCAAGGGGGAATAATACTACCCCAACATACATCAGTGACAAGTCAAGGAAATGTGGTTTTTTTTTCTCCAAAAGTGAATTTTGTAAAATTCTCTGTATATTTTCCTTATATTGTCCTATGCATTACTCACGTGACATTATACACTGTAGTAGTCTTCTTATCCAGCAGTGACTGAGCAGAAACTTCAAAAATTCATATCTTTTGAACAGACTGTCTGATTTTCATCAAACTCTCACTGATGTGTTCTACTAATATTGCTGCATTCACTCAATCCACAAGTCTATGAAGGTATAAACTTGTCATTTAACTATTACCTTTTTATTGCTTGTATACCATTTCCTGCCAGCTGATTGTCCTAATTCAATTGGTATTTTCTCATTGGTTTAGAATGCAATTCAAAATGATTTTATTTTTTTTTGTGTGTGTTTGTGTATTCCTAGTGAACTTCTTGGAAAACTCTCCACTCGTGAACTCGAGCGTCGGGGGATATGTCTCCTGAAACTCCACGTGGCCAGCCAGGCGACAGGCCTGTACGGGAGAGCCGTTCTGACCTTTGAACCTTTGAGGGTGCAAGGTCAAGAGGGCAAGTTGCCGGCGCACAACTTTGGATCAGGTATCGGTGAACAGTAAAGCAAAAAAAGGAGATTATACCACATTTTATGATATTAAAGAACAAGTTCACCTTCATAAACATAAGGATTGAGAGAATGCAACAATATTAGTAGAACACATCAGTGAAAGTTTGAGGAAAATTGGACAATCGATGTAAAAGTTATGAATTTTTAAAATTTTTGTGTTGGAACCACTGGATGAGGAGACTACTACAGCTTGTGAGTCATATGCGTACAACAGTATAAAGAAAATATAAAGAAAATTTAACATATTTTCACTTTTTTCACATAATAAAAAAGCACTTGACTTGGCTCTTTCTAAAGGCAGGGGGAATAATGTTACCCATAACATTTGTCGGTAACGAGTCGGGGGAATGTGAACTTTTTTCATAAGATGAAATTTTGTGAAATTCTCTTTATATTTTCCTTATATTGTTGTACGCATGTGACATCTAAGTTATTCATACACTGCAGTAGTCTTCTCATCCAGCGGTTACTGCACAAAAACTTCAAAAATTCATAACTTTTGAACGGATTGTCCGATTTTCCTCAAACTTTCAATGATGTGTTCTACTAATATTGCTACATTCTCTCAATCCTTATGTTTATGAAGGTGAACTTGTCCTTTAAAGATGTATGCAGGGTTAAAGGAGTTTGATTTGCAAACTACCCAAAGAGGCACTGCGCTCAGAGTTGCCATGTCTTCCTGATTATGCAGTAGGCTTCCTGAAAACTTCCCTACCTCTCCATGTCTAGATAAGAGAATATAGAAATCTGGGATTTTTTGCTGGAAGTGTGTTTTGCCCATTGAATTCTCAGTATCGCCAGTGCGAGGATAATTTCTGCGCACGCTGAAGAGCTCTGTCACAGATGCACTGTGGGATTTCTCGGTGCCTTTGTTTGCTTCCAGTTGTCTCACACGAGTCGCAGTTCCCATACGATTCAATGGAGTTATTTGTCTACTTTTCCGTTGTTACCCCCTTTTTCTTGGCTATACAAATTTGTAATTCAGCTTACAAGAGTTGAAAGTTTCAAAGTTTTATTGATTTGCTGTCACTAGAGTCGTGGTTCACTACTGCAAGGCTTCAATGTGCTGGTCACATGATGAAAAGCGAAGAAATCTTCAACAAAAAATACCTCTGGATAAAGAGAGGGTGTGATCTTGGTGTGCATGTGCAGCCAAAACCGGGGTAAGTTTGTCCTGTGAGCTATCCCATAATGCATCTAAAACGCTGCTCTGCGCACGGCACCTAGGTATTTGCGATACCGAGAATTGCATGATATATTTAGCAAGTATCTCCCAGATTGCTCTATGGGGTCTCCCAGACTTCAGTACATGAATGTTTGTTGAGCCCTGTGTACATGTCATGTCATGCTAAACCAATACTACATGATGATATTAAATGACTTTGATCCTATCAGTTACAGACATTCTAAAGAAGAGAGAAGTGTTTGTTTTGTAGCATGTAGGAGAGGAGAAAATGTCAATCAAAAGTTGGTCATCCTTCCCTGTTATTACGTCAATCATTTGCTGCAATTTCCCTCGTGGCGTTTGATGTTGTTTTCGCCTTAAAGGTGATATTGCGGGCGTGAGCGTCTCAAACAGTGACACGACGTCGTCCTCCCTGCTGGCATCCGGCATCGTGTCAAAGGTCACCGCCACCAGCATCGCGGTTGCATTCGAGGAGAACGTGGAGGGGCTGTCTAGGGGTCACGACATTACTTACAAACTGACCAAACTGGCCAATGATGTCACATACAGAAGACTCAAAAGGTGAGTAGAATCTGCCTTTAATATAATTTCGTAGTCATTCTTAGTTTTGCTTCAGATTGATTTTCCCTTTACTTGATTGGTTTCTGTTGTTGGAATTTATCTCTCAGCTAGGAGAAACACTCCACTAATCACAGAGTGTCTTTTACAAGCAAATTTTCTTAGTTCATCACAATCAAAGTTTGATTTTACCTTCATGAGCTTTTGCCTCCTGTTTGCAGTAAGCCCCGTCCGACTGAGTCGCTGTAAACGGAGTATTGGCAGTTTTACTGTCCAGGGGAATAGATATTGTTCCATGTTGCGATTCATTGTGTTCACACTACAGCTGGATGTTAATAGCCTCCCCCATCCAACCAATGAAATTTTTGCTGTTTCTTAACCTGTTGAGGACAGACTGATTTTGCTACAACATGCATTTCCCATAGACACTTGTCTCAGTATACTCGGGACTCGTCTTCTATGGGTTCATCAAAAAGACAGAATGTCAGCTTACTACTCAAAAATAAGATTTCATCATATATATGGCCATACATTAACTTTATGCAACGTGCCATGACAGACTTTTGTATCTTTTAATCGTGGTTGGTGATTGCCCTGGTGTATGACAGAGCTCTCCATGAGCTGGATGAATACAGGGCAGGCCCTGCAGTACGGCTCATAGAGGTTCTTTATGGAGAAGGGGAGATTGGGTCTCCCATGCGCCTCCCAGCTCCCGATGGAAACTCTGTGGGTGAGTTCAAAGGTCACTTGATGGGGGGGGGGGGGGGAGCACTCGCTTTATATCCGGTTTGTTTCACTTGAAGAAAGGAACTAGCCACTTGGTATGTGAAAAACAAGCCATTGAAAGTCAGGTTGTTGCTTCAGCCATCATAGGCAAAGCATTGCTTGATAGTAGCATTGCATAATGGGAGCATGTGTAGTGGGAATGGTTGATAGTGTTTCAACCAGTAAAGCATTCGTGTATAGTATTACCTTTGCTGTACAATTGAATCTCCATAGGTACACAGTTAATTTCCTTGCATCATTGTATACTGGTAATTGCACTGAATTTACTGCTTCCTCTTGTAGGAAGTAGTAGGGGTTGACATGGCAAGAAACCTTTAAATGCAATAGGGTTTAATAATGGCAGTATCACATGCCAGGGTGCAGCATATGTACTTGCCTGATTGCCCTGGGCAAATGACAGTCAAAGTGAGCCACGTGTTTTAGAACAGTTAGAAAAAATACTTGCCTGAATTTGGCAAGCTAAAGGTTTTGAAGCCACCTTTTTTCACTCCCCCCCCCCCTTCAAACTCATGAAGTCAACCTTACAAAAGCCAAAGATAATGACTGCGTAGTGATGCAATAATGCAACACCAACGCTCGATGAAACCAAGTTTGTTACTACAATGTGTTTTTTAATTGTGTGAATCAACGTGTGCTGTTTATTCAAATGATTGTGTTTTATCAAGCCCTTGACTTACAAGTGATTTTTTAAAATCATTTTCTAATATTTTTGGACTCTCTTTTCAGGCAAGTAAAACTAATGATCGGGCTAGTGTTCTGCAACAATTTGAGAATCAGATTCAATCTGCATTCTGATGATGCAAGAGGTGAAAACAAAAAGTTATGTGGCATACTGCATAATGCTACACTGCACTGCGGAATAAACTGTCTTTTACTTCTTAAAATGTTTACCCCTGCCCCCAGAGTCTGAAGGACTGAAGTATTTCAATCAGAAGCTTAATGAGAGTCAGAGAGAGGCCGTGACCTTTGCCCTGGGTCAGCGAGAGGTCGCCGTTATCCACGGCCCACCGGGCACAGGCAAGACGACGACCGTGGTTGAAGTCATTCTGCAGGCTGTCCAACAGGGCATGAAGGTAGTGATGTTGTTAGAGAAACTTGGCTTAGAAAGCCTGGACATCATACAGATGCTTGGCATCTATGGCAGATAACAGGTTGGCCAAGTTTCCAAAGGCTCAGATTGTTTGGTAGAAAGCAGGTTTTCACAACTGAAATAAACTCCAACCCTCTGCCCCCACCACCAGCATCCCCCCCCCCCCCCCCCCGATTTGTTTAGATCCCATTTAATAGAATGTTCTTATTGTGCGTCCACACTTGGGAAAGGTTCTAATTCCGCAATGCTGCATGTATTTCTGAGACTGTAGATACATGTCTGTTGTTGACTCCAGCAAAACTCTACCAACAGGCAAACAACTAATGCTCTGTACTCTGGGAGATGACTGTAAAAGTGGAGATTTTGGTTGTGTGGAAATGTTTGCACATTTTTTGCATCATGAGACTAGCTCGAAAATATGAATGCGGGAGTAGTCTGCCTGTTACTTGCTGTTCTTATATGTTTTGATTCAGGAGAGTCAAAAACATGAAATTCAACATACCTGGCCGAGCGCGAAAACTTTCTTGTGCATAATTTGCTACCTTTACAGTACCCAAACAATGTTATCACTATATCAGTCATGTGTGCAATACAATACACTGTGACATATAGGTGCAGATAGTAAGTATATTCCATTCATGTGAAAGAATAAATGTGGCATTCCATTCCCATTAACACAAAGCCCCTCCCCCAGAAAACAAAACAAAACAAAACAAAACAAAACAAAACAAAACAAAACAAAACAAAACATGTGTTATTGGACACACACACACACACACACACACAAATCACATGTTACTCTCACCCAGAATTTTTTTTTTCTTGTGTTTAATATGTTGCTTAAATCCTTTTAACTGTTCTTTGCTTTTAAATCCTTTCTATTGAGTATTGGTAAGAACTGTTCTTGTATTGGTTATGTTGCTCTAAATTTTGACACCAGGTTTTAGCCTGTGCACCGTCCAACGTCGCCGTTGACAACCTGGTGGAGAGACTGGCTGCCTCGCCGTCCTGCCGGCCGGTCCGGCTCGGTCATCCAGCCCGCCTGCTGCCCACCATCCAGCGGTTCGCACTGGACGCTGTTCTGGCCACCAGCGACGGAGCGCCCATCGTCAGGGACATCCGACGGGACATTGATGGCGCATTGGTGGGCTTGGAATTATTGTAGGAGATCTTCTACTTTCTCTCTCGTACCTCTTGTACTTTCTGCCTCCTTCTCTTAAGACTTACCTCTAGACTTACACACACATGAACACGCACAGCATCGAAGGCTGTCATGGGTTTGACTGATTTTAAGAGCGGTGTTCATGTGATTTTCAAAACTAGGTCCTGCTTGTCTACAATGATTAATATACGATCAATGAGCAGATGTGAGTACTTCAGTGGAGATGCAGCACACTCAATATTTGCAATGGTGTAACATGCATGAGGTGCAACCGAATACATTTTCCATGACATTGGAGTACGAGACAATGCACTGCATCTTCACTAATGTCACAAACTTACAATCTGTGCATTATTTGGTTTATAAAATGGTTCTATGAATGATTTCTCATTCACTGTTTTTGGTAAATACCAGTCGGCTGCATGGAAAACTTGCTCAAAAGCCAAAATGTCTGAAGAAATGTTGCAAACACACTATAAACCCATGAACGTAGAAATTGTCAACAGTAAATTTGTGGTGTGAGCATCACTTTTTATCTCCTTGTCTAAAAATTCTTCCCCAGAGCCAGATGCGCAAGACAAGGGACAAGGATGAGAGGCATCGTCTCCGTGACGACCTGAGGTTCCTCCGGAAGGACCTCAAGTCACGGGAGCAGCGTGCGATCTGCGACATCCTCACCGCGGCTGACGTCGTGCTGGCGACAAACACGAGTGCCTCAGCCTCCGGTCCCCTTGGTGCTCTGGACCAAGGCCACTTTGATCTGGTGGTCATCGATGAATGCGCACAGGTACCTGCTGTATACAGCTTTAAAAAGAATTCCGCCCCCGAGAGAAAACCCATGTTAAAGATCCTGTGTATAGCAGCCATCTTTTTTGTTTGCCCTTGAGTAGCAGCTGTTAGCAGGTTTGACAATATCTGGCGTGTTTTTCTTCTTTTTCCTGTTCAGTACAGTCCACCTCTGGTGTATCATCATACTGTTGGCAGGCTTGGTGTAAATAACTACATTTTCTATATGTGCAGCTAAATAACACTCCATTCCCATCTAGCTGAGTTGAATATCATGCACCACCTGCTTTAACCCATTTAGGACCAACTGATTTTGCTGCAACACGCATTTCCCATAGACATTTGCCTGAGCAAACTCGAGACTCATCCTAAATGGGTTAATTGAGCAAAAATAGTACAGTTGAAGGCATCTTGGGGCAGAGCAATGTGTATCTGGGAAGAATATCCTTTGATAGCCAACAGTTCGTGCATATGGAATATAGATCTAGTGAGAATGACCACAGTCAGCTGTTGCTTAAGAAGGGCATATAATATCTTGGGATGTGACAATGAGTGAGTAGACAATACAAGACAGTCATGTTGAGCTCATTAAGTCTGCACACAATCAAATTCAAAAGAATTTGCCAATTTGAGAGTGAAACAGGAACTCTTGCCTTTTAAACACATTGCCAATTTGAGATTCAGTCATAAATTTAGCAGTTAAGAAGTCATTAGAGATTTCTGCTACTAAAATAAACAGTCATTGCTCAAATAAGAAAATCGTTATATTTTATTCATTTATTCATTTTTTTTTTGTATTATTTTCTTTTTTTAACTTTTGATGAAACAGTAGCAATGAATGGTATATAATAATACACATAGCACGAAACCACAGAATGTGGTTGCTGGGACTTCATGGATTTAAAAGGTTATACTGTAAGTATTCAGAACCAGATATCACAAGATCTGATGGATTAAGTATCTGTCGTCACTTTGCCTTGTTGCAGTCGTTGGAGGCAGCCTGTTGGATTCCTCTCCTCAACTCTCCCAGGTGTCTACTGGCCGGGGACCATCGCCAGCTCCCAGCCACCATCATGTCGCAGAAGTTAGTACTGGATGCTATTAACCACACCCCTTTCATACCCGATTCTTAGCTTCTTTTAAACTCGTTCAAAGCGTGCATAAACAGACGGTGCTTTAGAGAAAATAAAAATTCATATCATAGTATATTTTTCCATGTGGGGATGTTGGGAATATTGTGAACACAAAATAATTGCCTATTGACAGTTTTGATGTGTTTGCAGTGTGTGATAGATTTTTGGGTGAAAATTCACCAGATGTTTTATGAACATTTGATATTAAAGCTGCACCTGGTTTAGTTTAATGATTTCAAAGATGATTGTATACATTCCGAAAATATGTGATTGCTTTAAATTTGCAAGGCAGTTACTGAAAAGGTCCAAGACAAACATTGTTTCAATATCAGGTAGATTTGAGTGAAGTTCATACTCTGGAAAAAAACTGTGACTGCTGTGTGGATACTTCAGTGTCTGAAAAATTATACAGTTTCTTATCTTTAGGTCAATCCACATTAGAACTTGTGCAAGTCATGCTTTGTCTCTTCAATTATTGTGTGAATTCTCCTCTCACAAGGGCGGCGGAAGAGGGCTTGGCAACATCACTGATGGAGCGCATCATTGATCTCCATGGTAACCGCGTGGTGCGGATGTTGACCACGCAGTATCGGATGAACGACAGCATCATGCAGTGGTCATCTGACCAACTCTACGACGGGAAGCTAGAATCACACGAGACTGTGGCTGGCCACCTCTTAAAGTATGACACTAAGTTCTCGGATCATTTTTAGGGATGGGGGTGGGGCTTGTATTAGTTTTCTTACCAGACATAACATATATAAAATTGACACTTACAACCCATTAGCATTGAGCATTACCTACGTTACTGAGGGACTGACGGATGCTGCAACTAAACTAAACTGGCAGTGGTGATTGATTATAAAGAAAGCTCAAAATGTAGAGTTCTTGCTGTGTGTTAATATGGCCCTGAAATTTTGATAATGAAGAAAAATGTTGTGTAAAATCAACTGGCATGCTTTGAAAATATAATTTTCTTGTGTGTGTGTGTGTGTGTGTGTTTGTTTGTGTGTTTGTGTGTCTACATTACACAAATTATCATGCTTATTTGTTGTTGAACATCTTCCATGAAATGTTTCACCTAGAAGTCATACGAGGGTACAAGTATTTTTCACAGTATCACATAGAATTTATGAAAACTTGAAATTTGGGAAAACAGAACCGGTATCAACATCCTCAATTTCTTAGCACTCAGATGCTCTGAAGATCCTGTGTAATCTGGTAATGATTCATGTTGCTGGGTGTGGCTTCTCCTCTTCCTGTCTTACCATCTTTGCCCCCATCTATCTCTCTCTCTCTCTCTTTCCAGAGATCTTCCCGGTGTGGAGGAGAATGAGAACACCAACCTGGCGCTCCTCCTCATCGACACGGCGGGATGCGACATCACAGAGCTGGAGCTGGAGGAGGAGGTTTCCAAGGGTAACGAAGGTGAGAGCCAGTAGTGATTATGCCTCCATGGCTATAGTCAGTGGTGGTGATGATGATGATAATTATATTGATGATGGTTGTGGTGGTAGTGGTGTTGGTAGTAGTTACGATAATCATGATGACGATGATGATGGTGATGATGATCATGATGGAGATGATAGTGATGGTGACGGTGACGGTGATGATGGCCATGATGGTGGTGTCGGTAATAGTGATGATGGTGATGATGGTGATGGTTGTGATGATGTTGATGGTGATGATGGTGATGATGGTGATGGTGGTGATGATGATGATGGTGGTGATGATGACGATGATGATAATGGTGATGATGGTGATGATGGTGATGATGGTGATGATGGTGATGATGGTGATGGTGGTGATGGTGGTGATGATGATGAATATGCTGATGCTGATGTTGCTGAAAAAAGTGATGTTACTGATGATAGAATGACTCCAACGAGTATTCGTAGCGATGACGATGGTGATGGCGTTGATGCTGATGATGTTGATGAAAAGAAAATATGGCATTACGGATGATGATTACAATGACTCCACTTACCACTCGTAATAATGATGGAGGTTGTGAGGATGAGGGTGTTGATGGAGGAGATGATGGTGACAGTATTGTTGATGATGGTCAAGGTGGTAGTAGCGGCTACAGTGATGGTGATGATGATGATGATGCTGATGATGGTGATGATGATGATGATGATGATGATGGTGATGGTGATGCTGATGATGATGGTGATGATGATGATGATGATGGTGATGGTGATGATGGTGATGATGATGGTGATGATGATGGTGATGATGGTAATGATGATGATGATGGTGATGATGATGATGATGCTGATGATGGTGATGGTGGTGATGATGATGATGGTGATGATGATGGTGATGATGGTGATGATGATGATGGTGATGATGATGATGATGATGATGATGGTGATGATGATGATGGTGATGATGGTGATGGTGGTGATGATGATGAATATGCTGATGCTGATGTTGCTGAAAAAAGTGATGTTACTGATGATAGAATGACTCCAACGAGTATTCGTAGCGATGACGATGGTGATGGCGTTGATGCTGATGATGTTGATGAAAAGAAAATATGGCATTACTGATGATGATTACAATGACTCCACTTACCACTCGTAATAATGATGGTGGTTGTGAGGATGAGGGTGTTGATGGAGGAGATGGTGATGGTGGTGACAGTATTGTTGATGATGGTCAAGGTGGTAGTAGCGGCTACAGTGATGGTGATGATGATGATGATGCTGATGATGGTGATGATGATGATGATGATGATGATGATGGTGATGGTGATGCTGATGATGATGGTGATGATGATGATGATGATGGTGATGGTGATGATGGTGATGATGATGGTGATGATGATGGTGATGATGGTAATGATGATGATGATGGTGATGATGATGATGATGCTGATGATGGTGATGGTGGTGATGATGATGATGGTGATGATGATGATGGTGATGATGGTGATGATGCTGATGATGCTGATGATGGTGATGGTGGTGATGATGATGATGGTGATGGTGATGATGATGATGGTGATGATGATGATGATGATGATGATGATGGTAATGATGATGGTGATGGTGATGATGGTGATGATGATGATGATGATGGTGATGATGGTGATGGTGATGATGATGATGATGGTGATGATGCTGATGATGATGGTGATGGTGATGCTGATGATGATGGTGATGATGGTAATGATGATGATGATGGTGATGATGATGATGATGCTGATGATGGTGATGGTGGTGATGATGATGATGGTGATGATGATGATGATGATGGTGATGATGATGATGATGATGATGGTAATGATGATGGTGATGATGGTGATGATGATGATGGTAATGATGATGATGATGATGATGAAGATGATGGTAATGATGATGGTGATGGTGATGATGGTGATGATGATGATGGTGATGATGGTAATGATGATGATGATGGTGATGATGATGATGATGCTGATGGTGGTGGTGGTGATGATGATGATGGTGATGATGATGATGATGATGGTGATGATGATGATGATGATGATGATGGTAATGATGATGGTGATGGTGATGGTGATGATGATGATGATGATGATGGTGATGATGATGGTGATGATGATGGTGATGATGATGGTGATGATGATGGTGATGATGATGGTAATGATGATGATGATGATGATGATGATGATGATGGTGATGATGATGATGGTGATGATGCTGGTGAAAAAAAAGTGACTTCACTGATGATGTTCAGAATGACTCCAATTACTGTTAGTATTTATGATGATAAAAAAGGGACAATGCAAATGATGTTTAGAATGGCTCTGGTGATCACTCATAGTGACAATGACGGGGTCTTGAGGAGGATGGCATTGATAGGATAAGATAGTGATGATGGTGGTGATGGTAATAATATATGTGCTTTTGGGAAATGAAAATGACAATGAGGTAAGATGAACATGATGCCTATGATGATTATTCCAGCAGATTATTAGGAATGTGATTATGGTAAAACATAATATTTTTGAGACATGAAATTTTCGTGAATTGGAGCCGACGGCCTTTTTTGCCGCATGAAAATTTAGCAAGTTGCTTCAAACATTCAGTGCATATAATGTAGTCAAGAACATTTACATGCATTTTAATTGCGTGAATCTTGGCTCCTCCAAAATTTTTCAATATTAAGATGCAAACAAGCATTCCCCTGTTTTTACAATAGATATGCATATGTCCCTTCTTTGTTTATTTCATTAATATTAGATATTTTTTGTTTCAGGGGAAGCTGATCTGGTGGCTCACCACGTTGACAACCTCATCTCCAGTGGACTCACACCTGCACAGGTCTGCGTCATCGCGCCGTACAACCTGCAGGTGGACCTCCTGCGGCTGAGGTTGTCGGCCAAGTACCCCGGCCTGGAGATCAAGTCTGTGGACGGCTTCCAGGGCCGAGAGAAGGAGGCCGTCGTCATCTCACTGGTTCGCTCCAACGACAGAGGTGAGTGGGGTATACTGAATATGCCATATATTTAGCGAGTCTAAATTTTCACAAATCGGAACTTCCTGACGATTTTGCGAGTGGTTAAATTCGCGATTGTGGAGTCCTGTCCCAAATGGAGAAATGTATACAAGTACGTCATATTCATAGCGTGATCAGAGTCAATTTCGCTTGTCTTAGATTTTGCAAATAGCCCGTGACTCGCGAATTTCGCGAAAAAACCCCCCTGTGAAATATTTTGCGTATACAGTATCTCTCCAGCAAAACACCCCTGGCCCTGTTGCTTTATAAAAGATGCAATCAAACTTAAGTCAGAATCTCACACATAACTCTGATATCAGCCAATTAGTTTTGAGTATTCAGAGACTTACGTTTGATTTTCTGACTTATGTTTGATGTTTTGACTTATGATTGATTTTCCCATGTTTGATCTCAACTTTTATACAACAGGGCCTATCATGTAAATGAGAAGGGGGCAAACAGGTGCGACAGAAATGAATCTAGATATTTCACAAGCATGGTACAAGTGCTGTATCAAAAGTCTTTTTGTTTCTTGTGCAGGTGCGCTGTTGATGTGATGTTTACTTTGTTTTCAGAAGAAACAGAATGTGCTGTTGTTGTTGTTGTTGTTTTTTCCAAAAGATGTATGGATGGATGAAGGGATGGATAGATTGTTGACTCTAACAAGAATTGGCTAGACAGAGTTATTTTATTACAAAAGCCAGGGGTAAAGATGGTTGAATGTTGAGTGATGACGGAGAAGCTACTTTTAATGCATGGGATAGGTGAATAGATTGTCAATAGATACGTGAATGGATTCCTGGAAAACTGGATTAATTGCTTGATTGATTGATTGATAAATGGATGAATAGGTAGAGGGATGGATGAATAGGTAAGTAGATTGATAGATAGATAGATAGATAGATAGATAGGAAGACAAAGATAGGAAGAGATAGTGATAGAGATAAGAAGAGAGAGAGGAGAGGGATATAGGAAGAGATTGATAAATAGAGAGATAGGAAAAGAGAGAGATAGAGAAAGAGATAGTAAGAGAGAGATGGAAAGAGAGAGAGAGATAGAGAAAGATGGGGAGAGAGATAGAGAGAGAGAGAGAGAGGGATATAGTAAGAGAGATAAGAAGGGAGAGACAGAGATATAGGTGAGATGAATGCAGAAGTAGGAAGAGAGATATCAATATTTAAAGTGAAATAAGTGAAAAAGAGAGAGATAGGGAGAGATAAGCTTGTGCAGATGTAGAAAGAGACAGAAGACAAAATATGTGACCCTGCACCACAAAACCAACAAAAAGTTGCCAGACATGAATCTTTAGTTAAGAGCAGACTCTGAAAGAGCAGATTTTAAGCTTTAAAATGATATAAAACTCAATTCAAATGGACTCTCCTAACCTATCCTAATATTGGAAAGAAAGCGCACACTCTGGAAAGTGTGAACTGAGAAAAGAGACTCTCAAGTACAGGGTCTCTTCAAGCGCTTAATCTTTGCAAAGCCGTGCTAGCTGTGCCATGAACGGAACAAAAAAGAGGATGATAAACATTGGAGCAACAACAATGCAGGGATTATCAGATTAAGCTGAAATTGAGCATGCTTTATTAACACATTATGTAGTTAATTAGTGCCAACTTTCTATGCAGTAACATCATTCTTTCTAAAGTTATTAGAGTTGAAAGTGAAGAGTATGGACAGGGCTTTTAAGAAATGAAAAAAACTATGAGAAACACCTAATCACAACTATTCCACCAAAAAAGTGTTTGAGAAAAACTGCTAAAAACATATTTTATGATCCTAAACTTTAGCATAACATAGAAAAAGACTTGCTAGTTCAGAAAATATGAAAAACTAAAGATTGGCTGGGTTGACCCATTTTACCTTTTATCAGTCCTAACACAAAATCAGTGCATGTGACTTTTTGTTGGTTTTGTGATGCTCGGTCACATTTGACAAATATATATTTGGATGCAAGGTGAAAAGAATGGAAGAGCAGCTTCTAATCTTTCCTCCCTTTCCAGGTGAGGTGGGCTTCCTGACAGAAGACCGGCGCATCAACGTCGCCATCACGCGGGCGCGACGCCACCTGGCCGTCGTCTGCGACTCGGAGACCGTGGGCAAGCACGCCTTCCTTCGTAGTCTCCTTGACTACATGACGGAGCATGGGGAGGTGCGGACGGCGTTCGAGTACGAGGAAGGTGAAGACTGAAATTCCTTTTTCTCATCAGCTAGTGTCACTGTAGGCTTTAGGGTGTGTAACTGGGTGATCAATTAAAGTTGAATATCACTGCAGTTTGATATTGCATGTGTGCAATGTGAAGCTGTAGCTTTCACTACTACAATATTTTTATTGTTACTACTACTACTACTACTACTACTACTACACTTTAACTACTACTACTACTACTAGTAGTACTACTACTACTACTACTACTACTACTTCTACTACTACTACTTCTACTACTACTTCTACTACTACTACTACTACTATTACTACTACTACTACTACTACTACTACTACTAGTAGCTACTACTACTACTGCTGCTACTACTACTACTACTACTACTACTACTACTACTACTGCTACTACTACTACTACTACGACTACTACTACTACCTCTACTACTAACAACTATCCCTACCTTTACTACTAATACTACGACTACCATGATCCCTAATGTTACTACTGCAAGTGCTTTCATTATTATTACGACTACTTGCTGCTGCCGCCACTGATACTATTACTGCTACTTCAACTTCAACTACCACTGCTATTGATAATCTTATGACTACAACATCCATTTATCCCATCATTGATTTTACCACAATACACCCACAAACACTGATAACACTGTTTATTGTACCAGTAGCACTGTTAGTAAGTTCAGGACTCACGTGTTTGAAAAAAAAAACCCCACAGCAACATCAACAACAACAGAGAAAGTCTGATCTCATAGAGCTACTGTGAGTTCATGTAGTGCATGAAATATGATCATATGTTGCTATAGCAACCACTATGTTCTCAGCTCTTTGAGAAGAAAAAAGTTGATATGGGGCAAACTTTTCGCCTCTCCACACAGTCCTGGAGTCGGGCTCCAGCGCCCCTCGGCCCGACCATCTTGTCTTCAAGTCCAAGAGGCCCGCCTCTTCCCCCTCCTCCTCAAAGTCGGCCGGAGCGAGGCCCAAGGACTACAGGGGAGGTCAGCAGAGGCAGAGGCAAGAGAAGGGCAAAGGTCAAAGTTCAGTGGATCCAGCTCAAAGGTCAGGGGACCACACTCTCTTGCATGGTTGGAAATCATGTGAAGCTGGAATTTATTGATTCAGAGAGAAATACATTATATGAATACTGAAATGTTGTTCAGTTGTAACAGTAACCACCTCAACCCAATTTTCTTGGGGAAAAAAGTAAAAAAAAAATGAAAGACATTATAATTGTTCATATATTCTATTTTAATGTTAAGAATACTTCCTGAAGGAAATAAGCAAATGATTAATTGGCGAAGATATCAAATGAGCAAAATTTATATGGCAATAAAATAGTTGTATTTTTGAAGAAAAAACAATGTTTTTCTCCAGGCATTTAAGCGTTTTGAGCAAACTCATGAGGGATCAGTTTTCTTCAGGGCAGATAGTCTCAAGGAAATTCAGAAAGTTGTGAGCAAGATTCATGGTTTTAAAAAGCAATGCTATGAATCAATTTGTGTATGATTGCCAAGAAAACAAGATGTATTATTGAAAGCACTCCTTGTGTGAATGTAATAACTAAGCAGCTATGACAAGTCACACTCCTGCCTATGTGATGGTACAACGTTCTTGAAGAAAATTAAAGTTATTCAAGATCATTATTACAGTTTATATAATGAAAAAATATGTACAGATAATGATTCAAATCTGAATTCTGGGGCACATTTACCAGCAGCGTGAATAATATCTTTCTATATTTGTTGCTTGTTTGTTTCTTTTGCCTGTATTTGAATAGTTTTAATGTAGAAACGGATAGATCTATTTGTATCAATATGAACTTTTGATATTAAAGCTACTGCAAAAAAAAAGAGAAAGTAATTGAATGTAATGGTTTTCATAATATTTGTAAACACATTCCCTATTAATGATAGGCAACAAATGCAGTAGATCATTGAAGAGATTTTCTTTTTCTTTTTTGATGATGACCCCAATTTAAAAAGACTGAGATTAGCATTTACTGTATATGCCATATATTTCTTTGGTGCTGTGTGCAAATTTAACAAGCAAAGATATTTGCTCTGATCCTGACATGAATGCGACGTGCACGTGGACATTTTTCTTTCCTTACTGTACTCTGCAATTGCGATTTTAAGCACTGGCAAAATTTCCAGGAAGTTCCGATTCACAGATAAATTAGACTCTCTACATATGTGGCATATACAGAATTTGTTTTTCACGTTCGATCTCTTCATTTCCAGGAGTAAAGAAGATGCTACTTTCAGGAATGAGGTGAAGAGAAGACTGGCGGAGTTTAGGAAGGAAACGGCAGAACGGATCGTCTCCTTCCCGACTTCGCTGAATTCCCATCAGAGATTTGTCGTCCATGAAGTAAGTTTCAATGCTGATAACGAGTTCTGGTATACCCCTGTAGGACCTGTCTGGATCATGCTCCCACATCAATTAAGTGACAGGAATTTGTATAATTTCATTATATGTTAAGATATATAAAACATTATAACAGCCACTCTTTTCGCCTCCCGTTGGTGGCTACTATAGACAGGTTTGACTGTATATCATCACCTCAACACCAAAATCACCATCTCCATTCAAACTCTCAAAATATTGTTTTTTAATATTGTTCCTGTTGATTTGCCGCTCTTTTATTATCTACCTACAAATAACTTTGTGCTTTATCTGATCTGACTCTTGACATCCAGCTTGCAGAGGGCCTTGGACTCTTTCATGTCAGTACGGGGGTGGCTGCAGACCGGCACATTGTTGTCACCAAGGAAAAGGGGGAGCTTCCTGCACAGCCAGAGAGAGTCCCATCCCAAGCAGGTGATCTGCCACCCCCGAGCAGTAATGGATGTGCCGACACAAACCTGACTGTGGACCTGGATGTTGATGTGGAGGAATTTGTTACAGAGGTTCGGACAGAGAATGTGATGGAGAATTTATCGGATGAAGACAAAGAGAACGAGGAATGTGAGGAAGTGGCGGCAGAGGAGCGTTTGAAGGAGGCTAGCGTGGAGAAAGCCGAGATGGAAGGAACGAAGGAAAATGTCAGAGAGGGTGCAAAGGAAGGGTCAGACAAACCAGACTCTGATTTGCGAAAATGCCAGTATTGCCCCAAGAAACTTCCCCCGGGAAATCTGCTTCTGCACGAGATCAGGTGTGAGAAGATCCGCGAGGAGAAGGAGCGGCAGAACTCCGCGACCGCCGGCGGGCGTCGCCGTCGCAACCGGGCGGAGACGAAGGCCAAACAGAAGCACTCCCTCGAAGATGCGAAGGAGGAGGAGGACTTTGATGCACTGGTGGCACTGGCCGTGGAGCGGGACAACCGCTGCAACTTTGTGCGCTGCCGTGAGAAGATCGCCCTCACAGGGCAGGGGTGCCCGCACTGCGCCAAGCGCTACTGTTTTCGTCACCACGTGCCCGAAGTGCACGGCTGCGAAGAGGCGGCGCGCGCCCACGTCAGGCACCAGACGCTGAAGGCAGGCGTAGTGACCAATGGCAGCGGGGGACCACGGGAGAAGCGCGTGGACCCTGCACACCGGGCCAACTTGCAGAAGAAGATGGAGCGTCGCCTGGGACAGCTTGGGGAACAGCGACAGAGAAAGCAGAAGAAAAAGTAGTTCCTTGCTTATGCAATCATTTACAATTAAAACCATCATCTCTTGTAGTGTACTGACAGAGACTCCAACCCAAAGCACCTTCTAATCTGGAGATTCTCCCGCCTGAAACCCCTAGCAAACGGGAGACTCCAAGTTGATGTGTGCGAAGCGCGAAATTCCTAGGGTTCTAGATGCTCTCTGGAGCTATCTAAGGCTTATTTTTTTCAACATACAATAGCAATAAGTAAGAAATTTTTTTCCAACGGGAGACACAGAGCCAGGGCGGGAGAAATTAAATCTCAAGCGGGAGAACGGGAGATTTTGCAAAAATGGGTTTTTGGCGGGAGATCTCCCGTCGAAAACGGGAGAGTTGGAGTCTCTGTACTGATAGGAAATAATTGTTCAAGTATCACATATTCGTACAATCCTCATTAAAGTTGAAGAAACTTCTAGTTCCTGTCTTTCATGTTAGTGATATCAATAATACAAGAGCTATATTTTCAACGAATTCTCAACTCAAATCACACGTAATGTGTTCTGGGATATGATGCCATCAGTTTAAGTTATTGAATATGATTGGCTTTTAGTGAATCTTGTCAACCGACCTCCCAACCATTCTGAACTTAGAGGAAAGAATCTGAATTTTGACCATTCCCAGCTCTTGTTTCATTAGGATTTTCATATTTTTCTTTACATTGTACTCCTGTTATAATTAATATGGTTATAATAAAATTCCGATTACAACGAAGTAAAAATTTGGGCCGCAACGTTATCCACTCTGTGATTCATTATTGTTTATTTGTTTGGTTATAACGAAATTTCAATATAATGAAAGAAAACTGCCAGTCCCGAGGACTTTGTTATAATGGGAGTCCACTGTACTACTTACTCCTATAGGAACTGCTCTTTTTTGCTTAATTTTGAGCCAAATTGTCCCTACTTTTCAGTTAAAGATTTGGAAGTCTGTGTCAATGAGCTATGTGTTGTTCTGTTAATTAAGTCTCAACTCAAGTCAAGTCATGTTTAGTAAATTGCCTGTTAACCCTGACTGAGTGACCCTCATAACATTTAACCCTTTCTGTGCCAGGGACTTTTGACAGTGTGTACAATACTATGGGATTTTCTGTGGAAATTGGCACTCAAAAGACACAGAGGATTGAGGAAACCAGTGGCAGTTACACGAATGCACTATGTGTCCATCTTATTTGGCAGTGAGAGAGTTAGTACAATGTATAACTAATCCCTCATCATGTATAGCCTTAGGGCCATTTACAATGACTTGGTAGCTAGGGGTAATTTTGACATTGTAATCACAACAGTGTATGTCATTGCTCTAGGATTTCAGCTTAACCCCTCGAGGACAAGCCCCGAGTACATGTATACTCGGACAAGCGTCTATGGGAAATGTGTGTTGTAGCAAAATCAAACCGTCCTCAATGGGTTTCATTGTTGCTGTACCAGTCGAGGGCGAGTGAGGAAAGAATCAAGTGCAGACCAACCCTGTAGACAGAACTTACATTACTGTACTGTAAAACATGATATATTCGCGCCACGAAATTTTCGCGAATTGGAGCCGACGGCTTTTTACGTGGCATGAAATTTTCGCGAATTGCCACTGGTGTTCAATGCATATACCGTAGTGTAGACAAGAAATTTGGCATGCATTTTAATTTCGCGAATCTTGGCGCTCGCGAAATTAACGAAATTAAAATGCACGCGAACATTCCTCGTTTTACAGTACTCTGTGGTGACTGAAATATAAACAGATGATGGTAAGGTAGGGAGCCTTCAACACAGTTTAATAGTCAACACCTGTGCTTCCATGTGGAGAGTTTCCCCATGGCCAGATCCAAGTATGGCTGGTAACAGAGATAAAAAGATCTTTAGAGGAAATACTTTGTGCAATAGTTTGTCATATCAGATAATGTAAAGTGAGAAATATTTGCAGAATGAAACTTTTGCGAATTCCCACTGGCATCCAATGCATTAGAGTGTAGACGAGAACTTTCGTGTCCATTTTACTTTCGGGATTCTTGGCTCTTGTGAAATTCGCGAAATCAAAATGCATCAATTTTTGTGTAATTTCTATTCGTAGCATCCTCCTGCCTTTACCATTTTTGTTCAGCTCATATTTTATAAGTATGCATGGTGAAAAGAAACTACCATCATAATGACATATCTTCCTTTGACAGAGTGGCTAGTGATATGCAATGAAATATGAGTCAATTGTCTTCCTATCTGTGAGGCAGATCCAGTTTGGCACATACAATGTACATTTGTACTTCAAATATTTTGGAGTGGCGGCATCGAACATCCAGTAAAGGAGATAAGATGGTTGTGACTCCATTCTCTTGAACCTCCATGGTTAAAGACTGTCCTACCACGGGTCTCGCCCCTGTGAGTAAAGTGGACCAGCCCAAACCAAAGATACTGAAATAAATCTGGGAGAAAAAATATTAAACAGACCATACAAGTCTGGTAAAAACTAATTATTTGTGGCTGATGAGGGTGAATCCTTCTGCAAAATAAACCTCATCACAGAGACTGGACTTGCTTTTTTTTAATTTAGGGGGACTACATTTGTGTTGGTGTCGATTCAGAAAACGTGAAATTTTGAGTGATGAAGTCATGGAATCTCTCTTGAGGGCCTCTGAGTGGAATTTGAACAGAAAAAATGTCCTTGTAATTTTTTTTTTTTTAACTTGAGTGAAATCATTTATTTTGGTCTACTTAGATTTGAAATGGGAAAGACACTGAATCTATTGTGTATTATTTTTATAATAATTGTTGGTTTTATTTTTTAGCATGTGTGTCTATTAAAGGAGAATTATTTGCAGATGTGAGACCTGCAGAGATTGTATGAGAAGCAAGCAGAAGTCGATACGTGAAACCCATCAAGCCACCATTGAGAGCCACGACCCAGTGAGAGGTCTAAAAATTGTCAGACATGACAAGTTATCAGTCTCTTTAGGTTTTGATTGGCTGAGAAGCTCTGGTCACTGACTGTTAACTATGGTGATTGTCAGAGACAGACAACTTTCCTAAAACGATGCCCTGACCAAATTCCTTTGAATGACTAAATATTACAACCAGCATTTGGTAGCAAAACTCACTATCATTTAGCACAGTGCCATCCAAGCAAGCTCATGTATACATGTTCTGCACTCACTGTCAATGGGTGAATCGAGCGATTTTGTTAGTGGAAATGACTTTAATACTGGATTATTCAACGAGAGAATTTGTCAAGAGCAGTGAGTGGGTTTTGCTTTCTCCTGGTCATGACTAATCGTCATAATCATTACCAGTAGATCTTGAAAGGCATTCATGTTGACTTGGCCTCAGCTCTCATTGGCTCTTTGCTCATGACTGTACGTGCTACCAA
The DNA here is from genome assembly GCF_040938485.1 of Diadema antillarum. Lineage (NCBI taxonomy): Eukaryota > Metazoa > Echinodermata > Echinoidea > Diadematoida > Diadematidae > Diadema > Diadema antillarum. The sequence continues at coordinate 5,839,294 of NW_027270903.1, forward strand.
CAGCACGAGTGTCCTTGAAAGAAGACTACCTCTAATGTTACCCACAAGATTCGGGCTGTGTTAAATTTAGTGCAATCTGTGTTATGTACATTGTGTCTGTGTGTAGGACAATTGCCCAAGTTGACAAAGCAGACATAGGTATGTATGGAGTTTCCATGTACAATGGAACTTTGTTATAAAAGAGGTCAGATATAACACACCCTCTCCCCCCCCCCCCCCCCCATATAATGAGGCAATTTTGCAGGTCCCAGATCTTTATATTACTTTGTTTTTGTATCTTGATACATGTATAATGAGAAACATGATAGAAACCTGTGAGAAACAGGGATATTGTCAAGGCTTTTGGGTCCTTATATTGTTATGGCTCCCCTATGTATGTTTTGTCCCCTCCAGATGTGGTGCTTTTAAAATTGAGGGATCCTGTCTTTGTAAAAGTGCAGTAAGAGCGCCCTCTTCTGGGCTAGTGTGAGAATTATGTTGTCATTAAAGTGCAATTCTGCTTCTATAACTCGAGTTCACTTTCTTTGAAATGTGCATTTCTATACCAGTGGAGAGATTTCAGCAAAGAAGAGTCATATTTCATGTTTCCATTGTTTCCAGTACAGCTGTGGTATTTAAAACAAAAATACAAAACAAAAAACAAAAAACAAAAAACAAAAAACAAAAAACAAGAAAATCATTTACTAAAGTGCACTCCCATTGTAACGAACACAGTTATGACGAAATTCCGGTTACAACGAAGTAAAAATTCAGGCCGCAACAATATCCGCTCTATGTATTTCTATTGATTATTTGTTCGGTGATAACGAAATTTCGATATAACGAAAGAAAACTACCGGTCTCAAGGACTTCGTTACAATGGGAGTCCACTGTATTATGTTGCTTAGATTGTAAGACAATATTAAGTCAATTTTTTTTTTTGTACTAACAATATTCCAATGAAGCAATACATGTACAGTGTACTCACACTCAATCAACAATACACACACTCCTTAATAAAGCACAGGAGAGAAAACGAAAATTCTGCACATCATCTTTTGTGAAAATCTTTCAGTTGAGCTTGTTGTATTTGACATCTGTATAATATCTCCATAATTCCACAATGGCATATATCACATTCATGGATATGATAAAAAAAAAACAAAAGAAAAACATTGAAATTACAGTAAGCCTCACGTAAGTCCTCATGCACGGAACCCGAGACGTGAATGTTGAAATATAATGCAGAACTCAAGAAAGTAACATTTTTTGTACTAAGAGAAAAGAAAAATTCTCGACATATGATAATTGCAGTGGCTTCGAAGATTGCTTGACTTTTTGTAATTTCAATTTACATGAGGATTTCTTAATAACATCGATCAGTCATTTCCTTTAAACTTTTAAATATTTCCATCGAATTTATATTAACAGAAGAATAATCCAACAAAATTCTGTCACATTCAGCTCTGATCCTTTTGGAATGATATTTGATTTCTGAAGAGTTTTGACGACTACAAACAAAGAACTTTCCAGCTGAGACACCAGTACCAACACGATTGATATCCAATGCTTTAGGTGACCTTTCACACTAGTGTCAAAATCACAGACATTCAAAGAATCCTAGAAAATTGCAACTAAGTGAAAAGGCTAAAAAGAAAGGAATTTAACTGTTTCTTTAAAAAAAAAAATGAAGAAAATTTTGTATAAATTGAACAGCCCCATCATATTACTCAAAAAGTCATGAACATATTTTGGGATTCACATTTTTTTTTTGTGTTATGAGCTGTGTTACTGTGATGCTTTAAATTAGCCTTGAGAGTTTACTTGTATCTCCAATAAGCATGAAACACTAGGAAATTCTTTTTCTTAAAGCTGCATAAATCTTGAGACCAGCTCTTAAACTGTTTTTCTTTGAGTATATGTGTTAAGTTTTCGAAATGATGTGAGCCAAATAATGCAAATAATGTATCAATGAAATATCTACTCACACCAAAATCAGGACAGCAGTAATAATGGCAGCTCTATCACACTTCAATATGGGCTACAGTTGTAGGTATTCCTCATTCACTAACATCTCCACCTCTCTATCCATTCAACAAAATAGATAGGATAACCTGAATCACTGGACTACAAATAGAGCACCAAAATGTGATAGCATAACCATTCATTGATATGGAAACTGGTTCTAAACAACCTCACTAACTCACATACTGTAAAAGTGGATATTTTCGTATGACCAATTTTTCGTGCTCGGCCGGGTAAGAAGAGTTTCGCGTGTTTTTAATTCCGCGGTATCAAGACATCAACCAATGGAACATATGGCAAGCAAAAATATTCATGTGCTTTTACTAATAGCACTAGTTTCTGGTTGCGCCAGACACGTGAAAATTTCAACACCGCGAAAAATTCCACTTTTACAGTATCTGTGAACACAACGCTTGCTAACCATGCTCAAAACCCAGTTCCAACCCACTGCCTGAAACCTTGTGCAAGCTTATTTTGTACGGAACCAGCACTCAACGACACTGTGACAGTATTACTTTGGTGCTCTATTATGAAATAAGCATGCAACAGAGAATTACAAGAAGATCTTCACAAACTTTCAAAAAAAAAATAGGAAAAAAAATAACAAGGAACATTTCTCCTACTCACTCTCAACATGATACATATAAGACAGCTTAATACAACCGTAATATTTACAAGAGATTGAATATTCTATCCTGTACACTACTGTAAGAACAAAAGGGGGGGTCAGTTTCATTTCCTCGGTGGACCGTTCATCAGTGGGCGTGGCTCCATCATTGGTCCCATCCCTGGCCCCATCGGTCTCATTACTGGTGAAAGAATAAAAACAAGAGAAAAAAAAATATGCCTGCATAATATCATAGCAAAGATTCATCATTAAAAACACAGACAATCAACAACTGGCACACCCCCCCCCCCCCCTATTTTCTAGCATGGTTACAACTGGTTATTGGTTATGAGGTAAAATGGGCGGTCCTACAGAAATTGTTACAGCAGGATTTTCCTTTGAAAAATTTCTCTGACCTGAGATCAAACATGCTACTACAGCCAGTCATATTACAAGTGTACTTAACATATTAGGAAGACGTAAACTGCGAGTATGTGCTGCAAGAACATCTTTGTATCACAGAGACAAGGTGCTTGCTGTACAGTATAACATTGATATATTCCTGAAAATTATAGTGTTTTGTGTGTGTGTATTTGAAGATCTATCACAAGTGTTGGCATTTTGTTGTCATTATAATCATCATAATTTACTGTAGGTATCATTCTTGCAATCATAATGGTTCTGCACAATAATCTTCAACATCATCAATAACTATTAAATCAATGTCATCACATCTCATTTATGCAATAATCCTTCCACATGAATTACACTTATTCATAGCTATGTAGGCAATAAATTAAAAAACATGTTACAAAGCACACACAAGAATATTATTTTTTTTATGTGTGTTGTACAAGCAAGGAGATGATGACAAAACAAACAGAAAAAAAAGAAAAAAAAATCATGTGGGGCATCTTTGGAAGATTTGTATACACATGTAATTACTAAAGTTACAAGGTGTTCACATATTCTACAACTACAGATGACTAAACTTACATGGCTGCATGCCCGGTCTTGGTTGGCCCATAACAAAGCCAGGTGGGCCCCTTGGGCTTGGATGGGGCGGTCTCATCAGGCCCGGCCTGGGAGGCATGGGCCCACCAGGAGGGAAGCCAGGGCCCGGGTTGTATGAACTTGGTGGTGGTACTCTGGTTCCAGATCCAGGGGGCCCGGGGGGTCCTGACCCGGGTGCCCCTGGCGGACCGTTGGCCCCCGAGAATGGGTTGTGTGTGATCTTTCCGGCTTGGAATGCAGCAGCTGTGCACACAATATGTGAAAGAAGGTTTGCAATCAATATCAACAGAAGAAATGACATGGGTTTGTGTTTAAATTCCCTCTGGTCATTACAGTTTAATATAGAGTGTGGAAAGATTAGGCACTTTGTTATCAACTCAAAAAACTGCGAAGTTATGAAGGTTTACAAGGACTTGTGTGTCTTTGATTAGACATTTGTTTTAAATAGTAGAAGCACATAATCAGTTAAAGGACCAAGAAATCAAAAACAAGACAAACACAAAAAGAGAATTTGAGGTGATCAAGACAGTTTATCATCTTCTTTCCATGTTATGTTTTGCCTTCTTACTTTTGTCTTTCTTTGTTTTCTTATTTGTGTCTTTATCACAGGTTTACATACATTTTCTTGATATTACATTGAACTGAATCGAAGTTTCAGCTGTCACCCAATGTGTGTATTTATAAGCAATTAGCCTTTAATTACAAAAACAAAACAATCATTTTAAATTATTTTTGTATTTGTAGCCATGGCCTGTACGTGTTCTATTAAATGTTTGATGTGCAAAATTACAGTGGAAACTGGATACAAAAAGATGTGATATAACAAAATACATGTACCTGATATAAAAAAACCCAACTAATTTCTCGAGTCCCAATGAGTTTATTTCCTTTGTTTTGTACTGTTTATTGACTACTGATAAATCAAAATATATAATATAAAGAGCCATTTGTCTTGGTCCCAAGGATCTTGCTATCCTTAATTTCCACTGTATCGCATCGTTTTGTGCCTTCATGCTGTTTACATTGTGTATGACATGCAATTCGACCTTTGGGCTTAGGGGGAGGTAAAGGGTATTCCCCTAGCAAGGAGAATGAGGTCCAGCTTACTGGTTTTGTCTATGAGTGACTGTGCCTGCTCCTCCATCCACTTCTGGTAGTATATCCTCACATTCTCCTTGTGTTTTCGTCCATTGCAGTGTGTTTTCCTCACAGAGGGCTGCATGAAATAACACCATTGAGAACATTTCACAAATACCGTGCTACAAGCTCACATGTACCTACTTGCCTTGGACAGCTACAACTAACTGTTTGGCAAGTGTGAAAATGATACAACACACTCCCATTATAACGAACATGGTTATAAAAGAATTCTTGTTGCACCAAAGTAGAAGTCAACTTTGCATTAGTCAACCTCGCATACAGTGTACAGTGTATGTTGAATAATCACTGAAGTCACAAGTCTTTTCATATCCTCTTCTCTATATTCTTCTGATTTTAATCCCTCAGAAGTCAAATTTTCTCCAAGTCAAAGCTATTTTTGTCAGTCTAAATAGATTTGACTTTTAATGGCTAGGTTGACTGTATAAATTCAGGTTCCAAAATCGTGATCCATGTGTACAGTATCTTTATATACATTGTACTTTACTCTTGAGCTTTAACAAAATTATAAAGAAAGAAAACCCTCGGTTCAAAGGAATTCATTATACCAGGAGTGCAGTGTATACTTTTTCCTCTTTTGTAATCCTCTACTTTTATCAAGTTAAAAGTTGTACAAGCAAGATGCTAGCATAAAGCACCATTGAATAGGCAAAAGAGAGAGAGAAAAAAAAGAAGAAGGAAAAAAACAAAACAAAAACAGAAGTATATTATCTCAAGTGCTGTCAACAATATATTGAACATTTAGGTAGCTACAGAATGTACACAGACACACATTTGAGTATTTACTTGTAATGCTTAAAAAAAAAAAAAGTGAAATACACATCTTCATTCGTCTATCTTAATGTTACATAGATTTTCCTACTACAGTGTAAACTAACTGTCGATCATGGTGATATTTATCAATTTCTACTTTCTTTCAAGTTTGAAGGACTTTCATGAGCATGTTAATTCAAAGAAACATAACTTGCATGGGGAAAAACAAAAAATGAGGTTCTAAAGGGACTGTACAGTACTGGTTGAGGTGGGGATTCAGGTCTATAACATTCCTAAGTGAGATAATGAAAAACCTCTTATGAAATATGAAAGAGCATGTAATTTTAAGAAGGATTCAACATTTATTTGATAAAAATTGGTTTTCAAATGGCTGAGATATCCAAAAAAGTGATGATAATAAAAGGTGACAGGCCACGCCTTTTATTAGAATCTCTTTGTTTCACCTTGCTTGTGGATATCTCGGCCATTTCAAAACCGATTTTCATCAAATAAACGTGTGATACCTCTTAGAATTGCATGCTCTTTGACATCTCATAGAGTGGTTTCTGAATATCTCGCACAATGTTAAAAGCTAGATCCTCACCTCGACCAGAACTGAACAGTCCCTTGAAATTTACAAATATCATGCTACTGTCAACCTTGCTTGTCACTCTGAAGGCTCAAAACCACACTCCTTGTATCATACTCACCGAATCATGAGTTAGGTAGGTATCACAGTAGTCACAATAGTACCTGTAGCAGATAAAAATAGCTTCAGTCAATTCCAATGTCTTCACAACTTTAATAAATCATAGAGTAAATGTCCCAACAGTTTGTGGCCAGTCGCCTGCATATTTGGTAATACGAACGTTGAACACAGCAACACAATCTATACATGTATAGCAAACATTCACTAACACTCCGCTACATGTAATCTATAAAAATCAACCGATGACGAAACAGGGATTGCAGGTGTGGCGGTGTTACTGTTGTCTTTTTCATGTTTTTGTATTTTTTCTATCATAACATCCACTTCTGGAAAAAAAATGGTGGCCCACATCGGCTTGCGAAAGTTCTGTTCTATTGTAATGTGAGGACATTATTGATGTATTCAAAATCCATAAACATCAGGAAAATGACACACAAAAAAATCCAGTTTCTTATAATCTTAACCGCTTGTTCCTTAACTGTGATGTTAAAAAGTACTGAAAATGAAAATTTGGATGTGAGATGTCATCATTTATTAGGTGAGAATATTTCACTTTGGTTGGAAATTAGCGTTTAAAATAGAAATTAGACATTCTACCAAATCAAATGGCATGGGCATGTACATGTATGCTCCCCTGTCAGAGCTACCAAGTCTCACGCATTCTGAGTGAGACTCAAGCATTTAGGGGTCGTCTCACAATCTCACGCATGGCACCCATTTTTCTGCATCGGGCAAAGTCTGCCATTTGGGCCCATAAATAGCTAAAAGGGATTAAAGTCATAGTTACAATTGAAGGTACATTTTCCTTTTGTCTTTCAAAATAACTAAAAAATAGTCAATTGTAAGTATGCACCTGATCGCACCATTAAGAGCTAAAAATTGAAAAAGCTCCCTACCGTGGGAGGCCACGGGGAGAGGGGGAACCCCTCCTACACCCTCGCTTGCGCGCACATTCGCTCGCCGAGATGCCGAGTCATGAAAATCTCACTCATAAAAATTTTTTGAACTTGGCATCCCTGCCCTGTAGACCGTAGTGGCCGCGAACTGGGCTGGGGCATTTACTCAAGAGTGTTTTTTTTTTTTTTTTTTTTTGAAGCATTAAACATCACAATTGATTGTCACACCACACTCAAACAAACAAAAACATCAACAACAACAACAACAACAACAAAATTAAACATATAAAACGACAGGTGCGGTGAGTCTTCCATCTTTCACCTTTTGCATTGTACTGGCATAGACTAACATTGTTAGATAGCACACATATTCCATGGCATCCGGCCCGGCATGACACACAAGCGTACAAATTTTGTATTATAATTTATATTCCTGACCCTGTAACTAGCCCGACCAGACGCTGTAGTAGTACGCTGTCTCGCGCTTAGTACAAAAATAGGGGAGAGCGGGGAGAAGTGGGACATTATTTCAAGTTCGCCGATTTTCTTCTTATATCTTTTTATAGAAGAGATTATTACATTTCCTGTTGGGCTTGCATGAAGGTTCATATGGTAGGTTACATAAAGAGCTATAAGCTGGGGGTAGCACTGTTCTCAATTTTCTGCAGTTAATGAAAAGAAAAAAACTTATTTTGGGGGAGAAGTTGACCCACCCGTGGGTGAAGTGGGACAACGGCAAGGGAGAAATGGGACTGTGGGGGTAAAGTGTGACATCCTAGATGGTCTATAGAAATGTCAAAGTTGGAAGGCATAATGAAACATTGGTAATGAAAACAGTCAAACATGCTTTAAAATGATCTTTACTTCAACAAAACAAGTTTGAACAACATGTTTGAAAATCTGAACTGCTTTACATGTAATGCTATTATGAGGGACAAATGGGACACGTTGTCCCAACTGTCCCTCACATGACATATACATAAATATGTACGACTGCTCAGTAACCATGCAGGCATTTGTCAAAAACAAGTTATATTAGTTGCATATTAATAAGGCTCACCACCAGCTTCAATTGTGCCCTTGAAATCATGAACACAAAGACAACAGGTTAATTAACTTGATTTTAAAAAAACATTATATTTTGGGGAAAATTTTCAATAGCAATTTATACATACTTAGAATTTGCCGAACTGCATGGCTTTCTTAGTGTGATGTATGGTTGCTAGGGGCTTATTGTAGATATAAGCCAATCGCTGATTTGTTGAACAGTTTTTGATTCAGAGAACGTGTCCCACTTGACCCGCGTCCCAACTCACCCCGCTCTCCCCTACTAGGTCTAGTCTAGAACTATATCACAGCGAATGGGCTGTGAATAGTTATGGCCCTACATGAATACAAATTTGTGGGACAACGTTGGCAGTTCGCTCCAACGAGATCCTCAATTGGGCGAGTATTAATCCAACTTTCCTTCTTGGCTCTTCGGAAATAAATATGGTAGGTATGCAGTTAAGACTTCTTATACGTATAAATGTACTTACTTCGGCATTTTGAGTGAAATGAGTGAGAAAGGTAAAGGCCCGTCGACAACAATTCGTTTAACCCACGTCCACGATCGTATCCGTATCGTACGCACGGCGTTCGCGTTTTGCACGGCACCGCACGCGCACCGTCACCGCAAGCATGCATGTACGCAATACGTACAAAGCATAGCAGCGTTTTCTGATTAGGCGCATTTTTAGTCGCTATAAGAAATTATGCAGTAGCACATGATCAAATCATTCCTTTGAGAAAACAAAAAACAAAAAAAGAAGAAAAAAAAAAGAAAAAAAACAACAACAAAACAAGTATTTTTTGATATCACAAAAAGAGTAAATATTCAAGTTTTATGCTTATGAAATGCACAGACTTTGGCAGAGTGCACATACACACGCACTATGTGCCATACAGAACGTTTACTGTTAGCTAAAACAACATTTACAATTCTCGATCACTATACAATTGCTCATTTAATTACTACAGTACTAGTAGTAGTGAGAATTGTTAATGTTGTTTTGTCTCCTTTGTTTGGTAGTTTTGAAAAACGTGGCTCTTTTGTATGCTTGTTAAAATGTTTTGTTTATCATACTTCCTTTGCATTTAATTCTAAAGCTAATCTATAATTACATGGCTTGATTGTGCTTGTGTTTTAATCAGACATTTTAAAGTTTATTTTCATACGACCCTATTCTTTCATTTTTATGGTTGCTGTAATACTTTATTAGAACAATGCCCTACCTGCCTGTTTGAATGCTTTATATGGTGTTCATTGTTTTAGGTAGGCCTATTGTTTTTAGGTCCTACTGCTGAAACTTAATGTTGCAATATATCTCAACATGGAGCTCTGTATGTTTTAAAACAGGAACTCTATACGCTCCTGACTCTGAACCAAATTATATGTTACCTTGTGTATTTCTTTTTCCCAAGACCAAACAAATAGTAACAAGTAATAGATAATGAATAGGCCTAATTGAATACATACATACATACATACATCAATAAATAATAAAACCTAAAGGAATTATTAAGTAAATTACTAATAGCAGAGGCGGATCCAGGAATTCTGGAAAGGGGAGACGATTTTACAAAATTAAAGGGGGGGGGTGCATGTGCCCCTTGTTTTGTTCTTTTTATTTGGTCTTTTGTTTTAACAAAAATAAGAGGGGTGCACGATAGATAAGTGAAATAAATGAAATGATATAGATAATAAGATTAATGTATGTATAATTGAATAAATGAATAATAAATTCTTTTATAAGCAAATGAATAAGTAGGGGCCTGAATATCTAATTAATAAGTAATATTAATAAGTAGATAAATATACAAATAAATAAATAAGTGAAAAAGAAGCCTGAAAAATATTTTTTTTAAAAAGACAAGTTTTGTTGACTCATTTTGAAAGCCTCTTCAACCCAGCTGAGAGAGAGTGGGGAGGGGGGTGCAGGAATTTTCACCAGGTTAATGAAAATGAGAGACGCAAAGATTTTACAGACGTACATTTGTAGGCCTACAATGCCCTACACATACATGTACATTTTTGTTGCTCTAGTTGACACTTACCTTAGGTTGGTAAGTGACATAGTAAAAAGAACTTTTAGTGAGGTTTGTTTGTGTATTTTCTTGTTTGTTTGTTTGTTTGTTTGTTAAGTGAGTTAGGTAGTTAGGCGAAAAATCTCTTTGATGATAGTACATTGTATTGTAACTGGAAGCGACAACCATTGCATGCAAAGAGATGCTGGTTTATGAGTCTAGCAGACGGCGCCAAATCAAACATGGCGCTTTCCTCGTCGCTTCGAGAAATTCTCATTCTGAGGGGAGAATCACACCGATGGAAAGATTTAACGATCAATGCTGGTAATTTCAGCTCTTAGATATGCCGATAATGCCATGAAGGGTTTCACTACTATTACTGAATCGAGAGAATATCTTGAAAACCATAATTTCTTTGGGTCATTCTCTTCATATCACATGTGCGTTGCTGGGTCCAATCAATGTTTTGTAGTCCCACGTACTAAGAAAAGTTGACCGTGCACCGTGTCGAATGATTTTAGACAGACTGTGCTCTACTGAAGGCATTGAAGCTGCAGTCAGTGCACAGCCCACAGTGCAGTGTAGATTCTAAATATAGAATTCTAACGTTAGAGGTCTTTGGTCTGACGTTAGATATCTAAATTCAAATTTAAAGGGACTGTACAGTACTGGTTGACATGAGGATTCAGCCAGTGCAGTAGTAACGTTTTGAAATCCCTCTAATAAGCTCTATGAAATACTAACTTAGAATCTAACGTTAGTCGTTAGATCTAGATCTTGTTTCTACATGTAATTTTAATGCAGTTAATAAAGAGCATACAATTCTGACTAATCAATTCGAACTCGAAGGGGAATCAAGGGTTTATTTAAATTTGATGGGAATTGGTTTTGAAATGACTGACTAAAATGCTGACGATATCTAAAAAACGAGGAAAAATAAAGCGATCCTAATGAAAGTTGTGGCCTGTCAATTTTATTAACCTTGTTAGTAATGCCAATGGGTAGGTCTATCGCTTTTTGGGATATCTCGGCCAATTCAAGGCCAATTTTCATCAAATAAATGTTGAATCCTTCTTGAATTTGAAATTACATGCTCTTTCATAATAAGAGGTTTCTCATTGAGTTATTATCTCACCAAAAAATGTTATAAAGCTGTTGGCTGTATACAGATGTGGTACAGTATAACCGGACGCCATTGTGATTCTGGGCGCATTGTATGTGTAATAATGACATTCTAATTTCTACACGCATGGGACTTTGCAGACATGATAACCTAGGCCCTACTACTGTACTAATCAAGGCGCAGATGCAGGCACTTCTGTATGAGACAGGAGAAAGGCTACAGGCTGTTGATTCAAAACACAAATGTTGCCTAACTCTTCATTCAATGAGTATTAAAAAAAATGAAGAGAAAATTCGAAACTTTTTCATTGTTGTTGATAGTGCTGACCTGTGTGAAGTAGAATAGAACTTGGACTAGATGTGTTATGTTGATGTAAGGAGGTTTATTTTTATTTTATTATTCATTACCACAATTGCACAACATGCACAAGAAGGTCATGCTTTGATCACAGTATTGATACTGGAGTTTACAGTAGCCAGTCATAGTAGATAGTTTCCTCTTGAAGAAAAGATTGTTGGAGATCAAAGAGAGAGCAGAGAGAGAGAGAGAGTGTGTGAGAGTGAGTGTAGTTTCATTAATGTATGAATTTGTTAGATGATGACCCTCTGTTCCATGTTTGGGCCAACTTGGGGTTAACCTGCTCGAAACTTTCCTCAAACTAGTTGGTGAATTTCAAACATTGTCAAATATGCAAAAACAGAAGTAAAAAGAATTGTGTTAAGCAAACTCATGGAATCCTTCAAAAAGCAAAAAAGTAAAGTAAAACAAGTATTCTTGCGGATATTCGTTTTAAATAATTCGCTTATTGCTTGTATTTTGTTTTGTTTTGTTTTGTTTTTCAAAATCAACTCAATAGGCGGCTCCCAAGGTGTCCTTCAGGATGTCAATGTCGCTGAAAGTGCCGGCGGCTTCGCCTTCAAGGACAGCAACAAGGTCAACAGTGTCACCGCCAACAGGTTCATCTACTGGTGAGTTCGAGAGGCGGATGCCCCAGTCAGTTACTGAGTACTGTATGTACACCAAAAAGGAAATCGAAGCAAAAGTGATTGCAACAGACTCGTTGCTGAGCTGTGTACGCAGGTGTTTCAGTTGTATGAGTCTATGAGTGCATTCAAATGCTATTTTCAAATCATGCTTGAGTGAGCCTGGTCATGCCGTGAAATGAGACTAAAGTTTACATCTCTGCTATACTGAAGTGAGTCGGGGAGCATGCTATGGTGGACCACCTTAGTTTCTTCTGTGGTAGAATGACAACTACAGTGTAAATATTCAAAGGAATGCAATCAGGTATAAAATATATAAAACAATACTGGTGCCGGTCCCATAATCCCAGACCAATAAAAGTCACTGTTAGGCTGACACTTTTCATGGAAATGCTGAATTTACTGGTCCAACATGACTGCTAAAAAAATAGCATTGTAGGGGCCAGTTAAAAAAAGAAAATAGAACCAGTAGATTTCAGATTTAGACTGGTAAAAAAGGAAAAAACTGTGTATCTAATGGTCCAACAGGGACAGGGTGGCTCAGTAGAAAAAAAAAATTGTTAGTGTGCAGCCTTGTAAATAGAATATGCTAATTTGCCCTGAAATTTTGAGGCCATTATTGAGGTGTCCAGCATGAGTCATGCTTTTTACCAAGGACACACTTGCTGATCAGAGCTACACTGTAGATGGTGCCACCTCGGCACTGGACGGTCTGGCTAGCTGGCTTCAGCATGGTATGCTCTGTCATGGTGTGTGATTTGAGACTAATTGTAGGCCATGATAGACCCCTTGCCTGCAAGGAAATTGTATGGGTGCTTAGAACCAACGCTGCACTCTGGCACTGGTCTGATCGTCCCTGGCCAGTAAAAATCTCTGTCAGTCCAGTAAATTTTTCAGGAATGGACCAGTAAAAAATGGAAAAAACTGGGTACGTACTGGTCTGACTTATCTGTCGGACCAGTAGAAAAAATGGGTTAGTGTGCAGCCCTGTTAGAACTGAAAAATGTTGCGTTTTGTAATGAGTTCTTACTGGATTTTTTTTTCCACTTCACTTATTTGGAATAGATATTTGTTTTGATTAGGGAAATCTTTACCCTTTATAATGTAGGAATTACTTTATTGAAATTTGTTTATTTTGTTCAGTGATAACATGTTTTTGAATCCTTGACAAAAGGGTGATTTGCCAAAATGGTTGAAAAGCAAAACACCATAAGATTACATACATGTATGTGACTTGTTCTTTTCTTCGCATCCAAACAGGTGCACGTCTCAAAACCGTGTGGAGCTGGTAGAGTGCTCCCTCAATCACAATCTCCATGGCAACGCCCTGCGGCTGAACTTCCAGGGATCCCCCATCATCCCCCGGGTGTCCATCCATGAGACCCACGCTCACATCGTCGTGCTCGTGGCCACGTTCACCACCGTCCACCGCCTTGCCTTTCCACACCCAAACAAGCTCACCAAGTTGGTATGTTTCATTTCGAACCCAAATCTTGAACGTCTCAGTGCTGAAGCGATATCGATTATATGTCGATATAATACAATTTTGTAAAGCATGTCTTCATCATTACAGAATGATGCAAATCATTATCTCTTTAACATAAAGCAATTGCTGTATCCCCCCCCCCCCCCCCCCGCTCCAAACGATTTACTGTATATGCCATATATTTCGCGAGTCTAAATTTTCGCGAATCGGGAATTCCTGACGATTTCGCCAAGTGGTTAAATTCGCGATCGTGGAGTCCTGCACAGAACGGAGAAATGTACACGCGTATGTTACATCCACATCGGGATCAGTTAATATTTTCGCGTGTTTTTAATTTCGCGAATAGCACCCAAACCTCACAAAATATTCGGCGTATACAGTAATACCATGTTGGTGGGGGAGGTACATACTGGTTTTATGCCATGCCATTCTGTGCATATATTTGCCTTCTCAAGACTCATTCCTGGGCCATTCCGTATATATCTGTGACTAATATTTCATGGAAAGGTTCTTGGGTGTTACTGTGTGATTTGAGACCTACAGTGTGTCTTGCTCCTTTGAGCTTTAAATGAGGCGAGATATGCTTTGTTTGCATTACATTGCTAGGCTTATTTTAGGTTGACCTTACTGAAAATGACTTCGGAAAAGGCAAAAATGATTTCTCGTAATGATGGAGCAAATGAGTGCAGGAAAAGAAAAATGTATTTCTTTCAGACGTGTATTAAAAATCTTTGATAATATTTCTCTTGAGGAATTCCTTAAATTGTTGTGTAAAAACCTACGCGTGTAGTCTCATCACCAGAGGTAAAATTGAATATCAGGGACTTTTCAAGCCTCGGCATAGCATTGGAAAACATAAGACTAAAGCCCGCCGCACACTACACGATTTTGCCCCGATTCACCGGTCTTAAGACCTTAAGACTAGAAGTATGACGTCACATTCTTGCCAGTTTCCAGTCGTACGACTGGGTCTTAACGCCAGTCGTAGAGATTTGACATGTTGAATTTCTACGACTGGTCGTAGGCTTTCAGCCATTCACAATGCAGTAAAATGCAAGCGCACGCAGTGCGCACTGCGCGCGCTTTACAGTCGGGTCGTATAGTGTGCGGTGTCTGGTCGTACGACTGGTCTTAAGACCCAGCTTGGCTTAAGACTTTAAGACCAGTCTGATCGTGTAGTGTGCGGTGGCCTTAAGACTACTGTTTTTACATCACCCGATATCATTTCCCATTTATCCCCCTTCCTGTCCTGTTCATTAAATTTGCAATATATCCTCTACCCTTTATATATTCCATGGCACAAATAGAAATTTAAACAGATGAATACCAATGAGACAAAAAGGTCAAATTGCCTGTAATTCTGGGGTAACACAGCAAAAAACTGTAGTATAGTTGAACTCCTGGTTCCAGAAAGAATTGAGTATATGAATATAAGAACGACCCAAGTCCATGGAAGACCATTTCGAGTAAACTAAAAAAAACATATCTTTTTTATTTGTCCAATAATATTCTATTTAACTGTGATGGGAAGGCAACATTGCATATACAAATTAGAACATATTATTATGACAATTAACATTTACATTAATTGTGGAGAGGCCATTTTGTGTGGTGGACTTGGGTCGTTCTTTGATTCATATGCATGATATTCTGCTATAGAGATGAGAGAAGGATGAGAGAGGGTGCTATTATATGAATGTAAGAATGACCCAAGTCCTTCATTCTTACATATATAAGATTTAACTCATTCATTTCAGGCACTTCCGGGGGTAATTAGGATTTATCATTTATACACAAGATGAGTCCATGCATAAGCTACAATTTCCCATGTCAAACTGAATTTGGCCAAAAATTGGACTTGGGTCGTTCTTATATTCAGGTATTCAATTCTTGTTCTCACTACCCTGTAGGAGTCAAGGCAGCATGGGACCCCCGATCTCCCGTCACTCTTCGCTGAGGCGTCCGTGACCGACTTCCGCGACCCTTCCAACATCCATGAAATCGCACAGTCCGGGTCGCAGCCGCACGAGTTCCAGGCGTGCGGGTCGTGGCTGACCGCGGAGGGGGAGGCTTGGTTTGCCCTGGCCGCCCGCAGCGGCAGTCTGGTCCTGGTGAAGATGGCTCCACTTGGTTTGAGAGGTGGGAAGTCTAGCCAAGATATTTGCCTAGCTGCTTTTTTTTCCCCCCTTCCATAGCTTAGTTTTGCTCCGTTAGAAATCAAACTATAGATTATCACCAAAGACGCAGAAATTGTTTAGATGGAATTGAATTGAACTAAGTGATGTATTGATACTAAAGAAGCAGTGGATGTTTGTAAGCATACAACCACAGGACTGATGATTTTAAGTTCTTCCTGAAGGACTGCCTAATGGTTTACTCTAGTTGCGATTCTTTGGCTGTAAGTATACATAAACGATCGGTTTGCATGGTGAAGTCTGTCCAGAACTCTTGTGCTACAAGTCATACTTGGTATTTGATGGATTCAAATCTAAGAATTGCTGGGGTGTTCAAGCCCATGAGCATCAAAGGGCAATGGTAAAAATACAAGTTCAGAACTCTTACTCTCGACACCCACAGGAATTACCGCCCAGCATGAGGTGAGGGAATCTTCCATTATGGAAAGACTTTGGACCGGACTGGTGCCCAGTGCCATCAGGTAAGCCAAGCTGTGACCAAAAAAAAAAAAAAAAAAAATGGAAACAACTACAGCAACAGCAGCAGCAGCAACAACAACAATGACAACAACAACAACAACAACAACAACAGCTGCAGCAGCAGCAGCAACAACAACAACAACAACAACAACAACAACAACAACAACAACAACAACAGCAACAACAGCAACAACAACAACAACAACCCTCCACCAAAAGAAACAAATTCACAAAACCAAACACACAAACACACACACACACACACACACAAATAAAAACCCGCAAAATGATAAAATATCTTTGGAATTATTTGGAACAGGTTGTCATGTTGTATTTAATGGTAAATTCAGAGTAAAGTAGATTCATGTCTGGAAGAATGCAACATCTGTAGTGCTGTCTTTATCTTCAATATTTGCCACGGCATTGTCACATTTCAATATTTGTTTCTTGTTTGTTTTTCTTTTAACAAAGTATTTTGGTATAAAATCTTATTCCTTTGTCTAGGAGGGGCCAGGACGCTGTGTATCTGGCCCAAAGTGTGGCCGTCCGTCCCCTTGGCCAGGACCTCATGGCCTTCTGTGTGTGTCGGGACCACAAGCTGAGGATATGGTCCTGCAAGGTATGTGTCTTAACCCACTGGATACGTCATATTCTTTTATTTCTGTATTCCTACCTTCCTGGAAGTGTTCCATGGCATTTGCCAATGACAATTGCTCCCATGAAATTTTGCACGCTAAACCAAACATAAATTCTACCCACAAACATAACCCTAATCCTAATCCTCACATCAAACTAAATAAAATGTAAAACCCTATCACAACCCTAAAGCCTAACCCTAAGTCCTTGGAAATAATAAGACCGGAGCGGTGGTGGCTCAGTGGATTCCGTCCCTGGTTCAAGTCCCGTGGCTGCAACAGTTGTGCGAGCAGCAAAGCTAAAGTGCTTCTTCATTGCCTACACATGTAAGTCCTTCAGTGTGAATTTTATAGACCTGGTAGTGTTGGAAGAGAAGGTTGGCCTGATGGAATTGATGGTAATTTGCTGCCAACCGGGGTACACTCGAAAACCACGAATAGCGCCAGCCTGCAAGAATAGAATTGGCCGTCAGCAAATATGTGCTTCAAACTGTGAGCCCATTGGCTACGTTCGACTCCTGTCAAGATTCTTTGGCTGTATGTGTAGCTACATAGAGATTAGTGATAAAAATGTTTACATTTCATTACAGGGATTTATGAATATAATATCCCAGTCAGCCAGACTTCCCATTACATGGTATCCTCAGGCTACCAGGTCTATGAGCCATCTGTCAGTGGAGTGGTCACAAAAAAAAACAAACAAATGAATTTGAAAATTAAACCTATACCATCTTCTTCGTTTCCATTTTTACACATGACCATGTAGACTCTGACCTGTCTGTTGACCTCCGACCTGACCAGTTTCCTCCCCGAGGGTCTGGGGGGCGGCGAGGACCAGCCGATCCTGAGGCATGAGGTGCGGCTGGTTCAGGGTTCAAGCTCCCACAGCCTCACCCTGGGCGTCTTCTTAGCGGTAGCCGACCTCTCCCTGGTGAGTGAAACCAAGATAAAAATGTTGGATTGATGCCAGGGCTCAACATTAGCAGTATCCTGGGGCCAGCCGGGACCACTAAAAATTAATGCCATGTCTACCAAATTGTCAAAAGGCTATTTGTTGGTGGCCTGATTTGACAGCTATATATTGTTTATGTTTCCTTTTATTTTTAGGGACTACATTTCTTTTTCCGGCCAAAAGATTTTCAATTTCATAGATTTTTGTAGCCCTGAAAGGATCATTAGAGAGAAAAAAAAAAGTGTTGAGCTCTGGACACACAGTCAGTACATAAAAATTCCAACTATTACTTCTTCTTTTTTGCAGTATTTTGTAATGTATTTACCCCAAAAACTGCAAGTTCCATAGAAAATACTGTTTTTTTTCCCAAAATTGTATACTACACACATATGTATTTCAGGAAAGGTAGAAATACCATTTTAAAAAATAGAAATATGTAAAATATCCCTTGGCTAAGATTCAATCCACATATACTGTAAAAGTGGACATTTGTGCGTGAGTAAGTCTGTACCTGGCTGAATGAGATGAATTTTTAGACTTATCAGTTGTTCATTTTCCTGCCCAGTTTCTTATTTTGGAGCAGCAGTGGCAAGATGGCCAGTACCGCCTGCACCATGTGACCACCCTCCACGATGTCAAAGGTCAGACCTTGGTGGACTTCACTCTGACCGCATCGCACCTCCTCGCCATGTGGGTGCTGCCGGATGGAGGCACGGTTGTCAAGGCAACGTGCTACTCAGAGTGAGTGCCAGTGGGTGGTAGGGCCTTTGTGTGCCCAGTAGAGTCCTGTATTATACTTTGAGGTATTATTGGTGCAGCAAAATGACTATCGACTTGGCGACAAAATCCATGAAAATATATCTACCAGAAATTTAATGGCGTATACAGTAAATACTATGTGTGCATGTAAGATTCCATATATTATAATTATTATTATATCACGTAATACGACCTCAAAGTGTGTACATCTATTAAAGAATGGGTAGCGAGAATCTTGCGATCTCATTGGTCGGGAGCTATGTGTTAATTTTGTGCTGGCCGCACGCTGAGTCACAGTGGTAAGCATGTTATTGCGCACTTGTAGCAATAGTACGCGCACTTGTAACAAAGGTTCGCGCACTAAGCAAGCGTTCGCGCACTCAGTATGAGACGCCTATTGGCTAAAACAATCATGCATCAGTTTTTACGGGATGCATGGTTCTGAAGAAAAACCATGCGTCCAGTAAAAACTGATGCATGGTTTTCGGGCTCTCATCTATGGCAAGCCAAAAGGAAATGCGTCCAGTAAATTTGTCATTGGGTAACACGATAGAAAAATGGGTTTTTGGCAAGAAAATTACCCATTCTATAAAACAGATGACACACATGTCTTTTCGTGCATCAGTCAGAATATAGTGTGCATGCGGTAACTATGGAATTAAGCCTAAACCCACGAGGCGAAGCCTCGTGGGTTAAGCATTCCATAGTTACCTTATGCACACAATTCCCGTATCCGGGCAATTACCCCGAGAGGGCAATTACCCCCCGGCTAAATACTGGTTAGTGGTAAGCTTAGAGTAACGATTAGGGTTAGGGTTAGGGTTAGGGTTAGGAGTTTGGGTTAGGGATAGGATTAGGTTCAGGATTAGGATTAGGATTAGGGCCAGGGGAAGGGTGCGGGGTAATTGCCCAGGGGGTAATTGCCCTAGACCCCACAATTCCGCCTGACGCTCTCAGACCTGTGCGTCATTTGTTCACTATCGCACATTGATGTTTTACGAAGTTCTTTGTCTGTGTATACATATGTGTGTGTGCCACTGTGTAAGGAATTAATTCAGATTAATTGCTAGCCTCTTTGAAAGACCCACTTACTGCTGTGTGAGCAGAGGGTCTTCACACGAGACTAGTCAGTGCGCCAGGGAGAGGCAAGCCCTCGTAGAAACACCTTTAGAAACCTGTCAGCATTTCGTGTCCTGGTTTTTTGAATAATTAAAAATTGCTCCCAGCGTTACCAACCAGCATTTAACAACATTATGATGGATATATGGAGTATAGTGGTCACCGCTTTAAAATGATCGGGAGGGGTCAGGGACAACTTTTTCTCCCATTCAAATGGATGAGCATTGTATTTGTATCAGTCAGAGAGACCGTCTGAACTCTTCAGTTAAGACAATGCACCTGTTGGACTTCTCTCCAGGCTCATGAAAATGCTCTCATTTGCAGATCACAAGTGATTGCTCATGCTCACACATCTGTTTCTGCCTCATTAAATAGTGTATGGGCCTTGGAAAAAGGCTAATTAGCTGCTAAACTGCACCAATGAGTCCACCTTTTTTTCTCTCTATGGTCATTTCAGACCTGGTCAAGAAGGATGGCAGCCCACATACCTGGAGAATGACCAGCTGACGGACATCCAGGTCTCCTCGTCCCTTGACCCCAGGGTAAGTCCACTCTGTAACATTCTGTGTGTCAAGAAAGTGTTCTTTTTATAGTACACAGGGTTGCACACTAACCCACTTTTTCTACTGGTCCAACCTGTCTGTCAGACCAGTAGGTGCCCAGTTTTTTCATCTTTTTACTGGTCCATTCCTGAAAAAGTTACTGGTCTGATAGTGATTTTTACTGGTCAGGGACCGTCGGACCAGTGCCAGTGTGCAGCGTTGTTGTACAGAAGGAATTGTATTGTCCATCACATATGCCTGTAACAACTTGAAGGAATAGATACATTTTATTTAGAATTGACATTGTGAAATATTTTTTGAAAAATGTATTGCCCTTGTGTAATACAGTATGTGCCATATTCCAATTTCTGTCCCAAATATGTTTTTGCAATCTGAATGTTCATTTGGTTGCTTTGATTTTAGTGTTTTTATTTGGTGTTTATTTGGTTTTATTGCTGTATGTCAGTTTGTTTTTTAGTCTTCAGTATACAGAGGTTTAGCCTGGCATTGATACAATTTGGTAGAGAGGGGTGTCATGGGTGAAGTGTCGTGCTTTATAAAAACAAGTGCTATGGCAGGGCTTGAACTTTCAACCTTCCTAGAATGAGAGAGTTTTTAAACAATCCACTAGGCCACACCCTGCACATGCTGGCTCAAGGTCTGGTATAGAGGATTATGTACATCACCCCTCCATTTTCCGTCTTCTTGCAGGAGGCGTACCTCGACCACATCTTCAAGCCTGGCAGGTTCTCAGTTCAAACCATCCTCAAGGCTCTACATGTAAGTATGAGCACACACACACACACACACACACACACACACACACACACACACACACACACACACACAAATATGAATGTGTACCCAAACACTAAAGTTTCTTGACAACTAACCAGTTCTAGTGCAGATTTTTCACCACTCTTTTTTTCTTTTTGTGACTTTTTAGAGGTGATTCTCTTTGATGATTGTCCTGTAAATTTTAAGATGATAAATTGTCCTATTTTCCTCAAAAGTATTAATTTATCTTGTCTCCTTTGTTGCTATATTTGCTTTGAGGTAACATGCTCTTCAATGCATAAAAGACTACTGTAAGCCGCATTCTGTATATGTAGCGAGTTGAAATTTTTTCATGAATTGGGACTTCCCATAAATTTCACCAGTGGTCAAAATTGCGATCAGGGAGTAATGAATGACAGAATGTCCCCTTGCGTGTCACATCCATGTCAAGACCAGAGTTCATATTTCCAATAGCACTCGACTTGCAAACTGTGTGAAAAAAAAACAGACCTTGTAAAATATGTGGTGTATACTCTGGTCCGTAGTAAATCATCCTGTAGCTTTTAATTTATTTGTTCTCGGTCGCAGACGTACAGCCGCTCGACGGGTACAGATGTTGGAAGCTTGATGGACGTGGACTTCCCGGACCCTGCCGTACTCCGGCAGGATGCCTCCATCGTCGTGGAAACGGAGATCCAGCAGCGGGTTGGTGGAGGGGAGGTCTCCCAGGGGGAGTACAGACAGCTGGTGGAACAGAGCATGACCAGGTTCCTGGACTGCTGTGTAGAGTACCATCAGGTATAGTTGAAGAGTTTGATAGCTTAATGTGTTAACTCTTTCCCTGGAGGAGTATAGGCAGATTGTGGAACAGGGCATGACCAGATTAGATTCCTGGACTGCTGTGTAGAGTACCACTAGGTACAGTTGAAGAGTTTTATAGCAAAACGAGTTAACTCCGTTCATGTCAATTTTAGATATTTAGAATCAAACCTGGTGAGAAACTGAGAAAACAGGAAATATTGGATATTTTTCAATCACGACTTCAAGAATTACTATTCCTTGTTATGCAACGAGTGAGGTATCTAGGAAAGGTTTTATTTTGCTTTGTTTGCTGATGGACTTACCTTGAAATGTTTGAAAATGGCACATAAACTATTATGCAGTCAAACCAATGACATATAGGTATGCTGATGATATTATTGTGAGATTTTATTTTAGATTTCTCAAAAATGAAGGCTTTTGGCCGAGATGCCAACCCTCCCTGATTCATCAGGAGACTTCCTGAAAACTTAAATATTTCTTCATTTTAGGATAAGCAAAATAAATATAATAATCTTCCTAATTTTGGAATTACATTGTATATTTTTGCCATTCAGATGCATATAACACATAAGTATCTCCCTGAATGCACTTTTTGATCTCCCCGATTTTGAAGGATGAGTGTCGGCAGCCATGCCATGCTGTGATACTTGCGAAACCTTAGTGAAGAGTCTACATCTGTTTCATCTTTCCCCTTCGCTCCCTGCTAGGCACAGGTGCATCACAGACGTTATGGAATTTCATGGGGTAGGGACAATCTAGTACAATGTATGTCTTTTATGCCTTGCATACTTCACTGAAGTGTAATATCTATCATGTTTGTATCTGTATTTCCTTGCACCCATATATCCATTAGTGTGCACTTCTCCATTTCCTCATACATGTACACTGTCTTTCCATTTTCCTTGCTCCGTGTAACAGGTTGCAAATAAACCGCTGGGGCTCTTCCTGGACACAAACACGAGCATGCCTTGCCTCATCAAAAAGGTATCCAAGTCTACTGACTGTCTGTGTAGCTAAGGTTGTGGTGATATGTTAGGATGTTTGGACACAGGAAATGAATGCAAATGAAACAAATGGGAGGAAAGATATATTTGTGCTGATGATAGTAAACGAAAGATATGGAATTTAAGCATCACATCAACATTTCAAAATACATTTTCACTTTATACAGTTATCCTCAGTTCCATCATATTAGTATCTGTACAAGTATCTTTGGGATGGGTAATTGATAATAATGGCTTCTTTTACATTTTTTTTTTTTTTTGCACAGTGTGATAGCGGAGAAGTATAAGAATACTTACATGGAAAGGAAGGTATAAAGTCAAATGAGCATTCTCTATTCAATTGACTAAAGGATTGGTGAGCAAAATGCAAAGGTTAATTTTTGCCAGTAATATATCTCAAAATAATGATGATATTTGTTATCATGTGCCCCCCTTCCTCCTCCTCCTCCTCCTCCTCCTCCTCCTCCTCCTCCTCCTTTTCCTCCTTTTCCTCCTCCTCCTTCTCCTTGTCTTCATTTCAACAAAATCATTCATCAGATATTCCTCTTTTTATCCAAACAGAATCTGGTGTCTTTGCTCCAGCCTGCTGGAATTATTGAAGATCTGTACCTTGGGGGCAGGAGCAACTTTAGTTTTGAGGAGCTTGACATTGTTATGGAGGATCAGGGTGAGAAATTAAACGTCCTTCCCCCCCCCCCCCCCCCCACCAGTTTTTCACAATGGTGTGGTCAGACTGGCAAAAGATCAAGAAGTTCAACATCACGAAGTCTTCGCGATGTTTTATCATGCGGTCACACTGGCAGCCAAACGTGGATCAAGAAGTTCGGTTCATTGGTACGCGCGTGCAAGAAAGAAGAATGTGCGCGCCGTCTGATGGCTAGTGATTGTGACGAAACAGGGCACATCTGTACATGACAATGGCCTCACGCTTTGGAGACACGAGATCTTAAAAGATCGCGAACTTAATCTTCTTGGTCTTTTGCCAGTCTGACCATGCCTACTGAGAGTTTTTATGAAGTGTCCCCCACTGAAAACACTTTGAAGCAGAGTGGTGGGGCTTAAAAGTTTAGATCATGCTTGAATACAGCTCATAATTGTGCAAGACAGTCTTCAGTAGTCGTGTGAAGATTGAGAGTCGAGTTATGACTCAAGATGCTTGTCAAGAGTCAAGTAAAAGCTCTATAGTCCAGTCATGATGCCGGGGTCGAGAGTCGAGTCAAGAGTCAAGTCAGAACTCCAGAGTCAGGTCATGGTTCAAGAATGCTAGTCACAATTGAGAATCAATTCAGGAATCAACCAGGTCATGGTAGCATTCAAGAATTTAGACAAGATTCAAAATTTTACCTGCATATGAAAGGGAAAACTGGTTTCAAGAGTCACTGAATATTTCTTCGTAAAGTATTCAGTCTAGTCAAGAGTCAATATTTATGCATTGAGTGGAAATTTAGGAGTCTAGCCGTGGGTCAAGTCAGAAACAAAATCAAGAATGAATTGATATTTGAGAGTCAAGGAAAGACACAAGAGTTTCATTGAATTTAAGGTATTATTTTTGAGTGAAGATTCAAGAAGCAGTAAGGCAATTCTGTGAAATCAGAACCACTTTCATATTATCAGCTCTGATATCCCATGTAGTGCAGACACACACACATACACACACAAAAGATTTCTATTATCATCAAATTTTTGTTCGTGTATTCCTGGATTTGTCCCATCCCCAGACCCTACCCTGTTGCAGGACATCCAGGCTTTACAGACGTGCCTCAGACTTCTGGTCTCGGCGGTCCCTGCTGCCGAGATGGTGCGGTTCCAGGACCAACTCCTGCAGCTGGAGAGGCCCGTAGACCTAGCCCAGGAACTTGTAGGGAAGATCCTGACCCAACAAGGGTGAATGCTACACTCTCTGTCTGATTCTCTTTCCTTTCTTTCATACATTTCTTCTTTCTTTCTTTCCCTCTCCTTTTATCTTTCATTCTTTATTTCTTTCATTCTTTCTTCTCCACTCCTCTTGTCTTTCTTCATTCCTTTCTTACTAATTTGTGCTTCTTTCCCTTCATGTTCTTCATTCTTGGTCATCTCTACTTAATCGTTGAGTTAATTCTGGTTCATTGCACTCATTCAAAACTCAAAGAAAACCTACAGACTGTCAGTAACTACATTACTCTTGCACAGTTTCATGTAGTTTAACATGAATTATTGCTGATGTGTAATCGTAATGGTTATATACAACCTGTTATTTGCTATTACTGTTATCATTATCATTTTTATCAGTATTATGATCATCATCATAACTATATCATCATTATGATCATCCATTGTTGCTGTCATTCATTGTCATCTCAGCCATTATCATTGTTATTGCTAATCGTGATGATGACTGCAATTGATGTATACCGCAGGATGGCGAGTCAGGATTTCAGGGAGAAGATCACCCAGACCCTGGCCCAGATCTCTGATCCAGTCCAGGTCTTGAGAGCGATTCTTACCTTTCTGGATGTCGCCGAGGGAAGCCCAGAGGATCTTCTCTTTGACATTGGTAAGAAAAAACACTTTGAGGGGTAACTCAACCCGCTTTTCCTAAATTTCTTGTGGAGAAAGTAACAATGACAACTTAAACTTTGTTTCTTATTCGCAAGATGCTACATAATTGCTGGCCTGATTGCCAGGGGCAAGTGAAAACCAAACTTGGACAAGTGTTTGTATAGCAAGAAAAAATGTTTGCCCGAATTAGGCAAGCAAATACTTGTGAAGCCACCTATTTTCACTCCCCTCCCCCCATAACCAACAAAGTCAACTACCCAGAAGCCCAAAGATAATGACTGTTTAGTGATGCAAACTATACTTTCATTTTAGCAACTTTTCAAATACTTGAAACAATGCAATGAAACACCAACAATTGATCGAACCAAGTTTGTTACTTCATTGTGTATCAGTATGAGAATCAACATGTGCTGTTCATTCAAATGATGCTGTTTTATCAAGCCCTTGACTTTACAAGTATTTTCATGCCTCCGCCAACGAAGTGGCCGGAGGCATTATGTTTTCGGGTCGTCCGTCCGTGCATCCGTCCGTCCGTATGTCCGTCCGTCCGTACGTCCCGTTTTGTTTTTGTCGATATCTCAAGAACCGTGTGGTGGTTTTACATCAAACTTGGTATGAGGGTATACCCTTGGGGGATAATACTTTGTGTGGATTTTAGGGTCACAGGGTCAAAGGTCAAAGGTCACAGGTTATTTTGTGAAAAAAGGTTGAAATTTCATGTTTTTCTCCATATCGCAAATGGTTCAAGGTATCTTCATGGAACTTAGTATATATGCATGTACCGATGGGCAGTGATTATCTAGGGAAGTTAGGGGTCATGGGTCAAAGGTCATGGGTCAAAGGTCAAGGTCAACTCCTCAAAATATCACTACTTTCCTTATATTTATGCAATGCCTGAAGGATTTTTTTTAAAACTTGATGTATGCATGTATAGCCCAATATATATTCTGTGGGAAGTTCTTGCCAAAAGGTCAAAAGGTCAAAGGTCAAGTGAAAGGGCTAAGTTGCACTTCTTCCTCCATATCTCAAAAGTAACTCAAGGTATTATCATGAAACTTACATATTTATGCATTTTCTACCTAACAGTGATTCTCTTTGGAACTGTGAGGTCAAAGGTCAAAGGCCAGGTTTAGATAATACTATTTTACCATTTGATACTGAAATTATACTTTTTCTCAATACCTTGAAAATTACTCAATGCATAAACTTATAAAAGGGTCAAAAGTCAAGTAAAAATCATCAGTTCCCCCAAAATACCTGCACTCTTGATGTTTTAATCATTCATCCAATTGAACCTAGTTCTAGGAAAGTGAACATTCAGCACATTTGTGGCAAACCTGTCATTTTAATATTTTACCAATTGTGTGAAACTGTCATCACACATTGTCAAGACATTGTACTATAGACCTATTAGGAGAACCATGCATTATTGCGGAGGCATACACCAGTCGCCGTAGCGACATTTCTAGTTTTTTTATGATTTTCTTTAACTTTAAAGATGGCCCTTCCCTTTTGCATTCCATCCCAAATAGCATAGAACATGATATATTCCACCAGAATGACAAGACTATTGTAAATCTATAACATTTCTGTGATATTTAAAGGTTGTTGGCCGTTAAAATTCAAATAATGCACCAAACGCTCACCGTAACGTATTCTATGTACTAGGCACAGCTGCATACATTAATCCTCCTGTGGTTGTAGTATGGTACTTATACTTCGAATAACAGATATGCATGTTAAAGCTGTCAGAAAAGAAGAATTCACTAGCTTCTCTTACTTTGTTATCAATGGCAAATAACAACACACCACTTACATGAACTACATGTACAACTAAGTGCATCACACAGGTCTGCAAAACTAGACTAGTATTTAGATTTGTAATTTTTGCAAAGTTCGCAAAAATTATTCTAATCTTAAACGGTCAATTTAACTAAACAAATAAAGACCCTCTTGACTTCAAAATTTACAGGAGGTTTCCAAATAGTGTTTTCTTCAATACCTAAGTGTTCTTACCAATTTTTCAAAAATTTGCATGGAAAAGGGATTGGCTGTCTTTAAAGTTCATGCTCGGGCAGTTGTTATGCAATCATTTGGAAAAAAGAAAATGGTTATGCAGCACCCTGTTTTTAGCTCAAATGAAAAAAAAGAAGAAAGAATTTGTGTGTATTTTGCTGGATATGACAAAAACGTCAGCAAACTTTTGACCAACATTTCATGTTTGTGTTTTGAGTTTGGCCATATTTAAGACCTTCAGAACACTCAAATTTCTTCAAACTAATGATTCTTCCTTGAGTTGTTTTATGGTGACTTTTGACATGCATTTGAATGTAAAGGTTTGCATTGAATATGCATTGAATGCCAGTGGCAATTTGCAAAGAATTTCATGCTGCAAAAATTGGCTGTCAAATTCAATTGGCAAAAATTTCATGCTGTGAAAATATCTTGCTTTACAGAACTCTTTTTCTCATCAAGTCAGTGTAAACTGCAATAAAGTTTTATGCCCACTTTTGCAGACGATCTCAGAGAGGGGATGGGCCCCGCCCACCACACCCTTGGGAGTGGCCTGTCTGCGGTGTGCCTGGCAGCAAGCGTGGCCAAGCTCTCCCAGCTGCGGCTGGAGCTCCTGCAGTCGCTGCTCGTTCTGGAATGCCTGGTGCCCAGACTGGGCTCACAGGTCAGTGCAAAGTTGTGTGCACAGTCAGCTGGGTACCCGCTGCAGGCAATGTGGAGATGGGGTCACACACCACTCTAAAATCTGATTTACTCAGTGAAAATTGAGGGGGTTGCTATGTCTTCGACTATTTCTTTTTAAAGATTTCTGTTGCATAACTGTTCAGCACTTTTCAAATCCTACTGTACAGTGTTTATTCTATTCTTGTAATGACAAACTGCTATGTAACTTAATTAAGTGAATGTCATCCAAAAAGTACCCCTAAACAGTGGCGGATCCAGAGGAGGGCGCACCCGGCGCACGCCCCCCCCCTTTATTTTTCGTGAAAAACAAAAGAAATAAAAAGAAAAAATGAAATGAAACCCGGTAGTGCCACCAGAAATATTAGTCACGCCCCCCCCCCCCCCCCCCCCCCTTTACAGAATTCCTGGATCCGCCCCTGCTAAAGCAATGTCATGGTTCATGTTGGGTGTTGGGTAAGTTGCGTGCAGTTATACCTCAGGTTGTGTTAATATTTCTCAGTTTTACATACCTAGTTACCTTAATGTGACTGGCTGAATAAGAGATGTGTACATACTCACTTCTGTCATGCTCCTAATTAGAAATTCCCCTGTGATAAAAATGAATCCAATGACTGGTGTAGATGCAGATTCTAGAGTGGGAGAAGAAATCTCTTGCCTGTAACGCCTACCACTCTCTATCCCATCTCTAGCTGCCGTGGGCCACGGAGCGTACAGAGACTCTAGTGTGTGAAGTGATACCTGAGACCTGCAACATTCTGCAGGCCTACCACTCTCTGGTGTGGGCATCCACCTGTTCATCGTGCCCAGCTCAGAACAAGATAGTGTGAGTCCCTTCTGCTGTATATGCCAAATATTTCGCACATTGTAGTTAGGGGCCAGAGCATATCCTCAAAGAGAGCTATCCTCGAGATTACTGGTCCAGTTTACCTTTGGGAGCAGCAATTTTAAAAATGTTCAAGATATCACATTTGATGCGTATGTGTAGTTCTGTTGTATCACAAAACATCCTATCATATAAAATTTTCGCAGTAAAGCCTAAAGTATAAGGAAATATCAGTATTTTTCTTGATAAACCATAACTGTAGACGGTTTAGTCTGGAAACATTTTTATTCTAACTATTGTTCTTATTTTGTGTATGTAACAATACTTAACATCGATAATACGGATTCAAATTTTTACAGTGGTTGTTTCTATCCCTAACTCACTTTCTAGAATGTATTTTAAAGCACTAATGCTGTTTTTTTTGTTTCATCTGCAAATGGTAAATTATGCCTTTAAGGATCACCGTCAGAATGTAACTATTAGTAATTAGCTTGTTAGCCATTACTCCTGTTATTTCTTTTGTTCTCCAGTGAATTCCATTTGAGGCAGATGGCAGTGCTGGAACTCTCGTCTCATGGTCCCTCTGGGCTGATTGGCCAGTCGCACCCCTCAGCCGTGCAGTCGACCGGTCCAGCTTCCCCTACCCTGGTTGAGCTCTTCCTGCAGGGCATTGGTGGAATGTGCGTCCGTTCCATTCTGGCCAAGAGGGGTAGCCGGAGACAGGAGGGACTGCAGAACTGGGGGAAATTGTACCCAGCTGCCTTGAGGGCTGTCACCCAACTGATGTATCCTTTTTGTGTGCAACTTAAACCTCTCTGTGACAGGGACTGTGGACAGTGTGTACAGTACTATGGGGGTTTGTATGCCTATCAGCACACACAGCACACAATTGAAGACCTGAATATAAGAATGACCCAAGTCCAATTTTTGGCCAAATTCAGTTTGACATGGGAAATTGTAGCTTATGCATGGACTCATCTTGTGTATAAATGATAAATCCTAATTACCTCCGGAAGTGTCTGAAATAAATGAGTTAAATCTTATATGAATGTAAGAATGAAGGTCTTGGGTCAGTCTTACATTCATATTATAGCGCCCTCTCTCGTCCTTCTCTCATCTCTATAGCAGAATATCATGTGTATGGATCAAAGAACGACCCAAGTCCATATGATTCAAAGAACGACCTAAGTCCATCACACAAAATGGCCTCTCCACAATTAATGCAAACGTTAATTGTCATAATAATATATGTTCTAATTTGTATATACAATGTTGCCTTCCCATCACAGTTACAGTTTCTGTAAATGGAATATTATTGGACAAGTAAAAAAGATATGAAGTTTTTTAAAGTTTACTCGAAATGGTCTTCCATGGACTTGGGTCGTTCTTATATTCAGATACTCAAATAGCAAAGAGGTTTTCAATGTTTTTTTCCAAGTGGTAAATGAATCAATGCATTTTTTTCTTAACCAAAAGTCATGAGAGGTTGATTAACAATGCTGTTCTAGAAGGTGCAATGTACATATATGTAATTCTGGGTATACCTCCCTTTTCTTTTCCCTCTGATTTTTGGCATATTTGATCGAAATGCGAATGAAGTAATCTGTAGGCAAGAAATTGTAAACTCCCATGTCTAGATAAGGAGAAAAATTAGGCGTAATCCAAACTAGATTTGTGCTGGCCCTAGTCAAGGACAGACAAGGTCAAAGGCGAGTTACCTCATTTCTGAGTTATCTTTTAAGCTACCCAGCTGATCATTTCTCCCATAACATGGACAGTTGTCCCGGCATTTGAGATGTCTATTGCATGCATTGCTTCTCAGCAATTCCATTCTGAATGTTGACAATTATAGTCTTGATATCTTTGTCTCTTGTGGACATTTACTTTTTCATTGTTCCTCTGTAACACAAGCTTTCCGTAACTTTAAAGGGATGGTATACACAGATCTCACAACCATACTGAATTTGGAGGAAAGAATCTGAATTTTGACCATTCCCAGCTCTTATTTCAACAGGAGTTTCCTATTTTTCTGGATAATTGTACTGTACACATGGAAAGTGATCTTTCCTTCCTTAATTTTGAGCCAAGTCATCCCTATTTTCAGTCAGAATGGTCGGGAGGTCTGTTCATTTTTTTTTTTTTACCACCAGTTCTTTAGGATGCATTGTGCATTATGTCAAGGAAAAAAACTGAAACTTCGTGTGCAGCGCTGTTTACATTTTCTTGACCTCAGGCCTCTCAAACAGCTGGCCAATCAGTGCTAACTTCCTGTTCCCAGAATTCCTGATGACCAAGTGTCAGTACACCCAGCTCCAGGTATGATTCAAATTCAGTGGTTTTGCTTGCATTTTTCACTATGCAAAAGATTGCAAAGTCTTCTCAAAGTTTGCTTGTCCGTTCACGCTGGCAACAGGGGGGAATTGTACCCAGCTGCAGTGAGAGCTGTTACCCAACTCATGTATCATTTTTGTGTAACTAAACCTGTTCCATACTGAATTCTAAAATCCCCATAGACTTAATACATAGACCACAGGTTCCCGTATGGAACGGGTTAACCCCTCATCCAACAACAATGAAGGGATTATCAGATTAAGCTGAAGTTGAGCATGCTTCATCAACATATTCTGGTCATAATTACAGCCAACTTTCAAAGTAGTAGCCTTATCTTTTCAAAAGTTATGAGAGTGGAAAATGAAGAATGTGCACTCAAAATGTGAATTGTCACAAGTGCTATGGTACAAGATTTCTTACAAGATGGAGGGCGAGGGTGAAAACCAAGACATTTGTTTTTATACAAGACGCGTGACGTTGTGGGGTGTGATCCACACCAGCTCTTTAATTTAGTGTGGAAATGGCAACCATATTTCTCTGACAGGTGAATACTTTTACATTCTAGTGTGGCACAGTATCATTGGTCGTATGAGAAAGTGATCGATTGAAGCTGTTGACAGCAGTAACTTGAGTGACTGAATGCATGCTTGTGATTGGTTGAGTGTATGGTAAAGGCATGTGTATTGTGACATCAAAGGCCCACAATGGTGCAAACAGTATGAGGTTATTATGAGCCTAACATGGTAGTTGGTGTAATTGGTGTCCAAAATTGTTCGAAAGAAATTGCAAAGCTCAACAACGGCAGCAGCCAGTGGTACTCTGATAACTGTGTGTCATGTGACGAGCAATTGACCAATCGAATGGCTAGAATGTTTTTAGGTGTTGTGTGAGTCAAATTAGCAATGTGATAAGAATGTGTTGGCATCGTATGATGATGTTTTGCTCCCTCCTGTCTGCCAGGGATACGTGCGGTTGCTGTCGCCATGGTGCGAGTGGAACGCCGCCTCGCGCCAGTTCCTGCTGGGCCACTCCTACCTGAACACCGGCGAGTCGGTCAAGGCGGTCAGCTGCTTCCAGCAGGCTGCCCAGCGGGTCGGGGCAGAAGACTTCCTGATCCGCCTCCTCCGCACCACCGACCTCCAGGGGGAGAAACTTGAGACACTCTACCACTTGAAGGTAAGGTCAAAGGTTAGAGGTCACAGGTGAGGGTCAGAGGATGCAAGTCTTCCCGATTCGTCAACAATGTGTCCACAATTTTACCCTGAATGAGAGTAACCTGGTATTAGGATAGACTGAGAAGGCCCATAAATTTTGAAATTTGGAGTTGTTTTCAGAGGGCCTGTCAATTTTGAAATGCAGTAGGGTTTTTAAAATGTTTACAGAACGCTACACTCAATTCCATTCACCTGTTCTCTTGGTGCTAGAATAGAGCTCAACTGATTGTTTTATGTGTCCCGTCTGTGGCTAGCAAAATACTAGTAAGATATTGGCTGAGAGTGAAATGTGATCAGGCATTCATTTTGCCAAAAGAGCAGAAAATCCAACATGCTGATTGTTCCTCCTTACTGGGCATACTAACAGTCAGCCGCAGATTTCTACAGATAGAGTGTACACCATGGAGGGCAGAAAGTTTGATGCTGTAGTTAAGTACAGTTGTTCATGTTAATCATTATCAACCAATTAGAAGCCATGTTATATATATATTTTAATAAAACAAATAGCACATCATGCAATGGCGCAGCAGTTGGCATTACACACTATCAATAAATGTTGAGAGCACTGAACAGACTCTTGTGTTGCAAAATATTGGAAGATCTTTCTATGTGCAGAA
Source organism: Diadema antillarum (assembly GCF_040938485.1). Taxonomy (NCBI): domain Eukaryota; kingdom Metazoa; phylum Echinodermata; class Echinoidea; order Diadematoida; family Diadematidae; genus Diadema; species Diadema antillarum. The sequence continues at coordinate 5,872,577 of NW_027270903.1, forward strand.
CCTCTGCTGCAGTGCTCTAGGTGATTTGCTAAACTTAGTTGATTTCAAATCTGCTGTGGTTCAAAGGTCATCGGACTACTGGAGCAGTTTGAACTGAGGGAGCTCGTCATCTCGCTGGCCAAGACGGCGCTGAGTGCTGCGGAGCAGGGAGATCCAAATGTGGTGAGTGGAGGAGCTGTGTTTGGATCACTGTCTTATTTACTGTGTATGATTGTGTGTGAAGGGACATGTAAACTATCATCCTGTTGCTGGGTGCGATGATGTTGCAATAATGCACATTTTCCGAAGACACCTCCATGATCATACTCAGGACATGTCTTGGATGGGTTACAGTCTGTATGTTCTGGGCCCTTGCCTCCACTGTCTTTCGTACCAAGTCAATTGCATTTGCTGTCACACACCTAACCATGATGACGATGATGACTATGATGATGATGATGATGATGATAATAATGATGCTGATGATGCAGATGATGCTGTGGTACTAGAGGTAGTGTACCTTTATGACTACTACTGCTTTTCTAAAGACAGTTAATGTTAGTACTTGTCTGTTGATACCAAGACCAAAAATTGTTTCTTTTTTTCTTCCCATCTACGTGAACCCAGCCCACTCTTTGGTCCAAGATCTTCAAGTATCACCTTGAGCTGGGCCACAATGATGAGGCCTACTCTGCCATGACCTCCAACCCTGACCCTGAAAGGTGAGAGTGTTCTACTGCTCTTATTTCAATACAGTCAACCTTGCCTAAGTTGAATCTACAATTTATTTGGACTTATGAAAGATTAAAATCAATAGAATATAAAGAGAAATGAACTTGAAAAGACCTTCAACTTAGGTGATTATTTGACTTTAATATGCCAGGTTAACTTAACCCTAACCAGGCCGGGCTTTTTTGGGTGTTCTGTGGCCGGGGAGGGGTTGATTCAAACCCCCCCCCCCCCCCCCCCCCCCCCCCCCCCCCCCCCCCCCCGAGATCTCGGCCATCGATCGCGCAATCGCCATGAAATTTGGCACGTGCATTACCTGTGACGTATTCTACCAAGCTATACAAAGAGAAATGGAAATTTTCGTCATAATAATTAATTATGCTAATATATGCATAAAATCATACATTTTGCTCTAAATCGGAAATTAAAGCTCCTAGAATCCTAATTTTTGATGAAAACATTCTTTGTAGCATTCCTAACAATGCACTTCAAAAAAAATTTGGTATCAAAATCAATTTCTTATGTATTTTATTGTTTTATGAATTTCTTATTTATTTCCTTCTTTTTTCGACCTTTTGTTTCATCATTTTTTTTCGCAAAATTTATGACAGAACCTATTTCAAACATAATTATGCTAAAATTAATTAGTTTCAACCTATGAAAGTGAAAATAATATCTTTATGAATAAGAAGAGAAAACTCCATTTGCATAGACTTTATACACAAAATCACGTTTTTGAGCCATTTTCGGTCTGACAGGCATGTATGAAACGTCATGCAGCATCGTAACGGTATGCGCGATTTTCGCGAAAATGGTGTCAAAAGATGCGCGAGACTTGAAAGTAAAATGTCAGCGAACGGCGCAGTCAAAAAATTTCGCGCGGCGGAGTAGTTGCAAAAAATGTCGAAGGGGGGGGGTTGATTCAACCCCCCCCCCCCCCCCCCCCCCCCCGGCCTTTTTAGGGTTAAACAAGGTTGAATTTACAGTCTTTTGAGATGCCACATTAGTGAAATTTAGCCACCATTTAATGTGTCATTGTCTTGCATGGTGTTACGATGTAGAGCTTATCGTTGCAAAGTATTTGACTACGCAAATATGATGTAGCATTTTCAATAAATAGACAAAATATGTTTGAGGTATGGGACTAGGTGCATTTTGTTCATGCAGTACTGTGGATTTACGTATTTGTGTGGATGCTACTTTTCTCTTGCTAGGAATAATTTTTTTTAGACAGAAATCAAAACTCGCTTGTTGCGATCTTGACTGGATTATGGCAGCTAAGTTTTTGAAGAAGAGAGATACAGATTTATTCTAAAAGGTAGCAGTGCCTCGTTTGAAGAACAAGTGGTATTTACACTGGTAAAGGGTTTGTGTGTTTGTCTCCTGTTGTACAAATCTGCGTATTTGCTTGTTATACGGCAGGCGTCGTGACTGTCTGCGGCAGTTTGTCGTCGTGCTCTGCGATCGGAAACAGATGAAGCAGCTCTGCCAGTATCCTTACATCGACCTACATGACGAGGTGAAGTGATCCTTCTTTGCTCTCCCCTCACCCCCCATCTATCATACCCGACTCTGGAGTAATCACCCCCTGGGCAATTACCCCAGACCCTTCCCCTGACTCTTCCCCTAATCCTAATCCCGTCCCCTGACCCTTCCTCTAATGCTAATCCCGAACCGAATCTTAACCCTAACCCTACCCCAAACTCTATGCGCTAACCTTACCACTAGCCAGTATTTAGTGGGTGGGGTGGGGGGTAATTGCCTCGATACGATCATACCCATTCCCAGTAGGAAAGTTGTGAACTGTGAACAGAGAGGGCGCTATTACACGCCAGAGAGGGTACAGAATTCTGGTAACGCCTCGCTGCTCGTCAAGTGACGAGTCTCATGATTTCCTCGCAGTTCCTGACACAGTCTTGTCAGCATTGCCGTCAAACAAAATCTCAAGAGAGTCATGGAAAGTCATGGCATCTACGATATACCAGTAATTGTGAAGTATGTAGAGAGATATTGACTACATATACGTAAATGCTTCCTTCTAATGCCATGCAAAAACGTGTATTACTTGCTTTACTTGCATACATTCTTACATTCAGATAGAACTGTACACTATTTTATTGCACCCAAAAGACATCCACTGCACTAAAAACAAGAGTAATGGATGAGAAGATGTGGTAATTATTCCCCAACTTACCCCCCTCCCCGACTGATAAATGGAAGAGAAATTCAAAGAAGACAAAATGCAGAAAGTCAGTTGGGGCAGTGACATCATCGCCTTCCTGTTGAATCGTACCAGCAATGATAATGATACAACAATAAAATCTGTTAATAAAGTGCAGAACTCGTTTACAGTGAACTTCAAGTGATGGCTTCTATTTAGATGTTATCATAGACTTTCTGTAAATTATTGCTATTTGTTTTTGTGTTGGATTGATTTTCCAGATCGTCAGCATCATCGAGTCGAGAGCCCGATCCGTGGATCTGCTCGCCATCGACTATTACGGCTTGCTATTTGCCTTTCACACCATCAGGGGAAACTACAGACAAGGTGGGAAGACGTGTGATTTTCAAGAGAGTTGTGCACCCATCTCATTGTGTAGTTTTGTTTTTGGGAAGGGAGACCTTCTGCCGTCTTCCGTTCCTCCTCTTCCTCCTCATCCTCTCTCCATCCTCCATCTCCTCACCTTATTCTCTTCCTTCCTCTCTTACTCCTCTTCTTCCTCCACCTCCTCCACTTCATCCTCCACTTCCTCTTCCTCCTCCTCCTCTTCCTCCTCCTCTTCCTCCTCCTCCTCCTCCTCCTCCTCCTCCTCTTCCTCCTCCTCCTCTTCCTCCTCCTCCTCCTCCTCCTCCGTACATTCGTTGTATTCTTAGTTTTGCAGGAGGTTCCCTGAAAAGTTATCAGTTTTATGATAAACTTGGACCTGGTGCATAACATTTTAGATCAAACGTAAGTCAGAAATTCAAACATAAGTCTTTGAATACTCAATTCTGATGGGCTGATACCTGACCTGTGTTTGATGGCACCTTTTTATGCAACAGGACCCAGTTATTTCATGTTGGATCTAGGGAGTTGGGCAACTTTTATTAGTCCCATCCCCTTCATTCTGTGTAGTCATCTCCTCTCCTATCCCCATCCATGTTCTTGCTACAGCTGGGAGTGTGATGTATGAGCAGGCCACCCGTCTGGCTCAGGAAGTGCTAGGCGTGGAGAGTCTGAAGAGGCAGGCGAACTGCTACCTGGCCGCCATGAACTCGCTCCGTCTCCTGCACCCCGAAAACGCTTGGATCATTCGCCTTGCAAGTAATGAAGCTCAGGGAATTGTAAGTAGCATGGCTATATTCAGATGGAAGCTTTAACAGTTCTCCCCCACCCAAATCCCTAACAACAATAAAATGAAAAAATGAATTTACACAATTTCTATTTGTTCATATCGGGATGACTAATGAGTGTCAATTTGTGTTATGATGGGAAGATAGAAATAAGAAGAAAATTTTGTGTATGTGGTATGAAAGTGATAAATGGTCAAAGGTCGAATAAAAAGTCACTCTATGTTTACCCACAGTGTACTGTAAAAGTGGATGTTTTCGCGCGGCTAATTTTTCGCATTTTTTCATTCCGCGAAATCAAGACACCAACTACTGGAACATATGGCAAGCAAAAATATTCACGTGCTTTTATTTTTGCGCTAGTTTTGAGTTGCGCTAAATGCGCAAAAATTTCAACACCACGAAAATTTCCACTTTTACAGTATCCAAATTAGCACTTTACCAGTTCCCTCCACCCCACTTCCCTACAACAACTATGTAAACAAATACGTTAAACCGATTCTGTTTATTCGTCTAGGGAGGACGGACGGTATGAATTTGTGATATGATTTGAAGAGAGGGTGAAAATGAAAAGACAATCATCTATGTTGAATGAAAGTGATGAAAGGTCAAAGGTCGAAGAAAACATCACTCTACATGTATGTTTACCCACAGTGTATGTCTTTTCCAGCCACTACTTTTCCTTCAGAAAATTGTTCAAACTCCATGTATCTTTCAAGCTAGAAACAGTGTCCTTCTTTGTTTGTTTTTTCCTTAACTGTTTGCATGGTCATACTCTGTGCATACTGGCAACTATGTATGTGCTTTACTGTAAAACACGATAATTTCGCGGCATGAAATTTTCGCGAATTGGAGCCGATGGCCATTTTCGCGACATGAAATTTTTGCGAATTGCTGACAGGGTGCTAGGATACTACTAGTACTGTTTGTTTTACAACTTTATCGATAGGTCTACTATTGATTTAGGTTACTCAGTACACTCGTAGTAGTAGCTGTACAATACAAGTCAGCGAACCGTACAGTGTACGGTGTACTGCATCGTATCGGCTTTCCGCATCATGTAATGTGTATGCAGACAAAAAATTTCGCGTGCATTTTAATTTCGCGAATTTTGGCTCTCGCGAAATTCGCGAAATTAGAATGCACGCGAACATTCCTCGTTTTACAGTATTTATATATGAGTATAATCCTGGAAGACTGGTGTTTGTTCCCATCTCTGCTGCAGAAAACTGAAGACATGATGGGGGCTTCTCCCAAGAGAGACTATGAGGGCACCGCTCTGGATGAACCAGGTAGACTTTTGAAGTCAATCTCTTGTTGCTTTGATGCTTTCAGATTTCCTTATCTTAACTTGAAAAGCACTGGGGAGAGTGCAGACCTCCTCCCTGCAGCTTGTTACGCGTGCTAAAAATTTCCCAATTTCCCAACCTCCAGCAGTGCATAGGCTTTGAATAGTGCGTGCATCGGTATGGAAACCTCAAATATACGCAGCTTAAACTCCCGAGTTCCTTGACCCTATTTGCCAAAAGATTTTTAAAATCCTTCAAAACTTCATGGAAATTCCCGGATCACTACCAAAATTTAATCTTCTGTTCCTTGTGTCATTACCAGCTGTAAGTTTCATCCAAATTTGTTGGGAACTTTTTGAGTTATTTTGCAAACAGGCAGACAAATAAAGCAACGGTGAAAAAAAAAATGTAACTTCCGTGGTAGAGGTGATGAATGTAGCTGCAAAGCATGGCAGATGTAATACATGTGTGATAGATGACTGCACATTTCAGTATAGCAGAAATACCAACTAATGCTGTCTTTGCAGTGTTTTGTACCTTTTCTCCAAAAGTAATGCTGGTATCAGAGAAAATGCTGCTTTTTCCCCAAAAAGTGTATTGCTACACCTGTCAATTGGAAAAATAAAGTTAAAATGCTGTTTTTCTACCAAAAGTACAACTTTTCAGCCCTTGGAGCACTGCCCTGCTGTTTACAAGCTTAAACTTTCTAATGTTGTTAAAAGTTAATGGTATTTTAATATACGAGTGAGACATGCGTGATGTAACAGGTATCTTTACACCTCTGAAGAGGTCCATTCTAATGTAAAGTGTTTTAGTTGATAGGTTTTTTTTTAAAGGACAACATTGTTGCTCAGTTGGTAGTGTGTCTGCCTCCAAATCAGTTGACTCAGGTTTGTTGTGTGTAATCACGCTGTCCCAAAGGCAAATACACTCAGTCCCTGGGATAGGACATTAAAGAGGAGGGCCCATGAGTGAGAGAATCACAATTAGTGCACGTAAAAGATTCCATTTCATTCATTCATCACAAGGAGCAGCGTGCCGCTAACCTGCTGAAGTGGTCCGTTTGACATACCAACTCCAGAAAAAGGGGGAATGATGCCGACCCCTCATGGTTCGCCCAAGATCGCTAGTAATAGCCAGCAAGTGTATCAATCAGAATGTGCCATGCAAAGAAAAAGATATCTGTTTGTTTTTAGTGTGCATCTATCCTAGCATTGCCACACAAATTGAATTCATAAGTGTGCAATACTTTACGCAGATATACGTATGTATTTGGTTCATCACACACTTGTGTGTGGTCGTCCTCTTTGTTTCTTCGTTTCAGCCCCGAGGCGGAAAGTCGACGTGCTGGAGCTGAGCGACCTGGAGAGAGAGTACCAGTTGACGGCAGCGAGGCTCAAGCTGGCCAATCACCAGCCGGACATGGCACATGTGACCGGTACGACGACATCTGATGCGACGAATCCATTTCCATTTGCCACAAGTCTTGATGACTGGAGAGAGATTGAAACCTGATAAGAAGTCTACATAGAAACGTTGCTCGTGTAGTTTCGGGGAAAGAAATCAACAAAAAGACAGTGATGATAAGAATCTGTAAAATATATCATGAGGTCCATTTATACTGAAAAAAAAAAATTTAAAAAAAATATGACTTTGTGAACTTTTACAGCAGTAAATGAATCCCAGGATGCTGTTGGCTATACGGAGCTTGTGTGAAATGGGCCACTTGGAAGTGACTGTTTAGTGAACACTTCTCATCTCCGATATATTTATTCTGAGTCGCGCCAAACTCAGAGATTCCAGCTATTACGTTATGTATGGTGTTTGTACTGTTTTGTTTTTGGGTTGCATTTTTTTTGCCAAAAATGCTGCGTTTTCAAGAAAAAAATGATTCACTGTTCTTACCAAATTGTATTACTATGCTCATCTGATGCAGGATAGGTAAAACATACTATTTTTTTCCACCAAAGATACGCCTTTTTAATCCTCAGAATTCTGCAGGGCTGTCTCAAAGGTTGGCATTTGTGTAATCTTTACCGTATATCATCTCCTCATGATACAGTCCCATTAATATTCATTTGCATCTGTGTGTGGTTGTTTAACTTTTCTGTTTCTGCGTGTCTGACCAGGTGCCATGATGTCACCAGAGGAGACCGTCAGTTTTCTCGTCCAGAGTGGACTCTACGACACGGCAGTGGACGTGTGTAAGACGTTCCGACTCCCGCTGACCCCGGTCTTCGAGGGGCTGTCCCACCGGTGCGTGAAGCTCTCGCGCAACGGCGCCACCAGCGAGACGTGGAGGTGGCTCGCCGCAAATGACGTGGGGTCGCTGAATCTGGGACGGGAGCCCACGTAAGTGAAGTCGGTCAGTGTGATGAAAGTAAAGATGCTGGGGTTTGGACCCATAGTGTACCAGGGTGAAACCAGAGTGTGTCAAAATGGTTATCGGATGATTACCACTCTAATCAAGTTTTTTATGTTTTCTGGATTGGAAACGCCTCTAAGGGATCGCATAGTTTTGCTTGAGATGGGGCTTCAGGTTTCAAACTTTTTTTTTGTGAGACAATGAGAAACATCTTATGGACTGTAAAGGAGCGGGTGATTCTAAGAGGAATTCAAAGGTTATTTGATGAAAGTTGGTTTTCAAATGGCTGAGATATCTTTTATTTACCTTTTATTACCTTTTATTAGCATCCCTTTGTTTTACTTTGTTTTTGGATATCTCGGCCATTTCAAGACTGATTTTTCATAAAGTAGACTTTGAATTCCTCTTAGAATTGTATGTTTTCTAACATTTCACAAGTGGTTTCTTAGTATCATGCAAAAAGTTAAAAACTCAAACCTCATCTCAACCAATACCATACCATCCCTTTAAAGGGATCGTATAGTTTTGGTTGAGACCTGATTTTAGGTTTCCAACATTTTTTGGTGAGATAATGAGAAACCTCTTATGAAATATGAAAGAGCATGTAATTCCATGAGGAATTCAACGTTTATTTGATCAAAATTTGTTTTGGAATGGCTGAGATATCCCAAACAAAACGATCCTAATAAAGGGTGGGGCCTACCTTTTGTTAGCATCCCTTTGTTGTACTTTGTTTCTGGATTTCTCAGCCATTTCAAGATGGATTTTCATAAAGTAGATGTAGAAATCCTCTGAGAAATGCACATTTCATAAGTGGTTTCTCAGTATCTCGCAAAAAGTTGAAAACTCAATCCTCATCTCAACCAATGCTATACCATCCCTTTAATTCAAATACATGTACTCCATATATATACCGATATTCCTCTTCGTAATGCATTTGCTGTGTCATACTGGTTATTGGGTAACTATGACTTTTCCAATTTCTTTTTTTTTGTAGAGCTGCAGAGCTTGTGTGGCACCTGCTGCAGCTGTACCTGGAACGTCACGACACCGTCGGCAACCACGTCCACTACCAGACGGTCATCAAGAAGGTCCTTTCCCTTGGATTCCAGCTGCCCCAGTGGCTGGTCAACTCCTACAAGGTCTGTTGGCTGAGACATTAACAATTTTAACTGTGTCTTTTGTTTTCTGATGTTCCATCCTAATTTGTTGAAAGTGTGCTGTCATTGTCTCAACCATTCTCATGGTCAGGTATACGTCAATTCCGGTACAGTTGGGGGGCATTTCATGGAACATTTTGGTCGGATATTTTTCTGACAAGCTGTTACAAGCTACAGAAATCCTTGCATTTGATTGGCTGAGAGCATATTTATGCGACAACTTTGTCGGACAAATGCTTCATGATACGCCCCAGGACTGAAAACAAAGAGCTCGCCTGTATCGTATATGTGCAGAGCTGGAGTGTGAATTGCTGTGCATGCATAGCATACAGTGTACAAATGTACATGATGATACAGATGGCATGGCGGGAGAAGTCAAAATCCTCAATCAACAAGTCTTTTACATAATTTATCAAGAACATTTCTTGAGGCTATCAGAAATGCTAAGATGGACCATATCTGACAGTTTCACTGAATTTCAAAGCAGATTATGGAACAAAAGTAGATAATTTTGTCTCAAAAATATGCCAATCGTGCAATGATCAGGTTTGTTTTTACTCCAGCTGCCGCTAAGTGGGTTGAAAGGGAAACAAAAATATCTTAACTTAGTGCTAAGTTTGATGTCAGCCGCATTAAAACTTAATAAGTACATCATCACAATTGCTTGCGGATGTTGTGTTAGACACATAGGTATTCTTATCAGATTCCATTCACTTGTGTTTGTCAGGCATTCTTACTGCCATTACGCCCTCTCTGTTTTAAATTTTTCTTCCGATCAGAAACTTGATCCTGGAAACCTCCTCCTGCTCTACATTTCCTTCGACCTTCTGGAAGAGGCGGGGAACCTGGCCATAGAGTTCATCGACGCTCTCCTCGGGAAAGGGGAGGAGTACTTTGGTCTTAAGGTACGACCCGGTTGGGGGTGACATGATCTGAGAGCATCACAGCTAAATATGAAAATAAAAAGTAAGGCAGAGAGAGAGAATGTGAAATTAGTTGACATCCAGCCTTGTGGAAGGTGAAATATCAGACCACATAGAGTCATGGGCTTCTTTTCAGAGAATGGCAGCTACAGAGACTGGTAGAGAGCCTTTGTTGCTTGCCCTACAGGCCAGGGCAAAGCGTAAAGTTTTGACCTGACCTGCCTGACCTTGTTAAAAAAAAATAAAATGCCTTCTTCAAACAGTACAATAAACTGTATAAGCTGATACTCCCGCAAGGGATTAATTTTCGCTGTCACTGATACTCTCATATCAAGTGATTTGTTATTGTGACAGCTTTCACCTACCTGTGAAGCATGTGGAACTTTGGAATTCCAGAACTTTCATGTTTTGCGTCAGATTGTGGTGCACCTTCAGCCATTCTCTTCTGCCAATTCTACCCAGTTCAATTAAGTCAAGCTGATGTTGAAATTTGCATGGTGTCGCAAGTTAATCTCCCCGCCTGCAATCGTGCTACATGTTTTTTTTTTTCTATGTCCGTATTTTGTGGATTCAGGACCCCCTCAGGTCTACTGCGCCCAGTGTGTGGATGCCGTACCAACAGATGGACCACTTGTTGACAGCGCTCAAAGAGACCAAGAACAAACCAGAACTCATCCAAGTAAGTCTCTTTCTTTACTCTCTCATTCATTCTCTCTCACTGTATTCCACATTCCTCTCTTGATGAAACTGTGTCTCCGTGCCTCTACCTTTCTACAGGGTTACCAGCCCATGAGGGAAATCAGGGAAAATGATTTTACTTTTTTTTTCAGTCAGGGAAAAGTCAGGGAATTTCATAAAAATGCCTCAAATCAGGGAAAAGTCAGGGAATTTTGATTGGCCCCCAAATCGAAAGTAGCCAGTAAGACTCTGTTGTAATTTGTTGCATATCAGAACAACATCCTTAGGATGAAACTGGATGAACATTGGATGTGAAACTGGAAATGAGTTGAAATAGTGTTGTCATGGAAATTTGATACGTCATCAGGGAAAAATCAGGGAAAAATTTGGGAATTTTGTTTTCTTGAAATGCTGGGAACCCTGTCCTAATACTGGACAGTGCACTCCCGTTAAAACAAACATGGTTATAACAAAATTCCGGTTACAACGGTTACAAACAAATTTAGGCTGTATCATCATCCCCTCTATGTATTTTTATTGTTTACTTGTTCGGTTATAACAAAATTTCGATATAACGAAAGAAAACTGCTAGTCCCAAGGACTTCATCATAACGGGGGTCCACTGTATACACCTTGTATTTTATAGCCAGTCTAATTTTTTGGGAGTCGGGACTTTCTGACAATTTCGCGAGTGGTTAAATTCACGATATTGGAGTTTAGCACTGAACAGAGAAATAAATGCGTGCATGTCAGATTTATCGTCAATATTTGCATGTGTTTTTAAATTCGTAAATAGCACCACCCTTGCAAAATTTGTGAAAATAAAAACCTCACGAAATATTCAGCGTATACATTAGTTTGCTGTACGTTTCTAGTATCTGTCTCTACATCTCTTTTTACGTTTTTCTCTCTCTCTGTCTCATGTCTATCTACTTTCCAGAGATTGATTTTCTTTGTACCAGTACCCTTGTTGCTGTCCTGCCTCAATTCTGTCTTTCATATCAATGGAGACTGTGCTTGTTGTGTTTTTGTGTGTGAAAGAAATTGATTCATTGTGATAAAAGGCAAGAAATGTGTATATAAAGCACATGGCTGAGGGAAATTATCAGCATGAACAAGAAGAAAAAAAAGTCTTTATTTGAGTAGGTGGAATATGAGGTAAGGCAGAATTCAATCACAGTCTGAGCTCATGGTTTCTAAGTACAATCAGGAAGTTGATTCAAAAGGTTCAGGATGTCAAACTAAAAGGTTTGCTCTCTGTGGGGTTTTGGTGATTATGTCAAGAGGATTGAGAAGAGAACTGAAGGAGAGCAGTGGATGAGATTCTGGTCCAGGTTGCCATGGAATACGTACTTGGTGGACCACTGGAGTTGCGTAACGACTGTTTGCTCGTATTTAAATGCACCGAGATGTGGAATGTACTTGGCTACAGCAGGGCTCAACACTATCTTCTTTTTCTCTAGTGGTGAGCTCAGGCCTTTAAAGTCTTTAAATCTCACATTTTGGTGACCCAAATAAACAGAGATGTAATGATCCATTTTGAGTCATAAAGTGGCAAATTGGGCCACCAAATGATAGCCTTTTTGGAAATTTGGTAGCCTGACATCCATTTCTAAAGGCCCAAGACCACTGGGCTATTGCTCTTGTTGAGCTCTGTACACATGACTTTCTTCAACTGCATATTAGAATAGACTTTTTTATCATTCCTTATGATCTGCATTTGCTACATGAGTCTTTTTTCCCCATTTTCTCTTTTTTTTTGTTTTGCCACCACCATAGCTCCACACCATTCTGCACTCAAGGCTGAGTGAATACCTGCGACAAGTGGACTCGGTCTCCAAGGAGATGACGGACATAGCTGTGAGGAAATATCGCAGCACAGTCTCGTAGAGGGCCAGACTCCCAGTGTAAAAGACTGCGGCGGCGTAGTCAGTGTCTGCTTTTTCATCTATCCAGCAAGTTGTAGCCATTACAGTAAAGGAAGCAAGAAAATGTTTTTTTTCTGTGGATATTTACTGCGAGAGGTCCCTATCCGAGGCAGTTTTGTGCAAAGAATGAGTAGGCTCTTGGACACATGTGAATAATCAACGAGTTCATTTTTCATCCTACAAAGAAACGTGTACGGAGCAGACACAGGAGCAGAAAGCCGAGTTTACGGGCTCAGTAGAGCTCTGCTCTACCAGCTTGAAAACTGAGAACTGTATGCAAGTACTTTTTGAGACATACATATATACTGTGTCTTTCTCTTCTTCAAAGTTACAAGCATTTGAATTTCACTGAAATTGGTCTAGCTCATAAAAAAGGGAATGATCGTCTCAACATTTTCCACTGTGACAGTATGCCCAGTACACGTAATTCGCAGTGTTGTAACTTGTCAAAACCCAATACAGTCACATAATTATACACACACGCATACACACACGCCTACACAGATGCAGCTGTACACTGTATGTGAGATCGATTACATCCCATCATTAAAGTATTAATCTACAAATAATGGCTGCTGCTGATCGGATGTGTGTTCTACATAGTGTGTAGTAACAAAAAATTAGGATTATAATTTATTGATGCTTTAAAGTTTCTGGTCAAACAGTCTAAACTCTTTGTTAGAATTTCAGAGGGATAATTTCTGGACAGCTGTCACTTTTTATGACATTTCAGAAGACTTTAAAAAGTTTTCTTAAAGCATACCAGGTATGATTTGGTTTAAGTTAAAACAAATGATATAAAATACAGCACGTTGACTGTCTTGTACTTGTATCACAGGCTTAAAAAAACACAAAAACAAAACATGTCGTGTTGTGTACGTGAAGACACAGGAACATGCCACTTCAAATGTGAGTATCTGGTACATATATTTTTAACCTTGCATCAGGATGCATATTATTTCTCCCTTTTGTCATGTGTGCCAGATCTGTGGGAATAATGACCTCCATTGTATAATATTTTGAAAAGCCGGAGATGATTTGATCATCTGTTTGTCCAAGACATTGAGAATGTTTTCTGCGAGACCAGTAATGACATAGCACAGATGCATTGCTGAGTAGTGCCTTTATTATCTACAGTCGTGATATCCAATGGTTTATTACGCTAACAGTCTTTATGGCTTAACTCATTCATTGCCGTTTGCTCCGTTTCTGTACGCAATGTTTTTGGCATCTTGAGGTAAATGTTGTCAGAGGGCTACTGTAAAACGAGGAATGTTCGTGTGCATTTTAATTGTGCGAGTGCCAAGATTCGCGAAATTAAAATGCACACGAAAATTCTTGTCTACACTATATGCATTGATGCCAGTGGCAGTTTCGCGAAAATGTCATGCCGCAAAAGTCGACTCCAATTCGCAAAAAATTCATGCCGCGAATATATCGTGTTTTACAGTAATTGTCAAATCCCTGCCGAGAGGCCTGGTGCCTGCTAGTCAGAATCACCATAAGATAATGGGTGCAGTTTGTTACTCTGAAATTCCATAATTCTGAAAATGATATAAGGTTATTATTCCAAAGGTTTGTACCCCCCCTCAAAAAAAAACCCCAAAACAACAATAACAACAACAACAAAACAAAACAAACGAGGCTTGTTATTCGTAAGATTCTTTAATCTGAAAACAGTTAAGGTTTATAATTCTTAAAATTTTTTTCATTTTCAGCTCAGAGATTTGTAAGTCCATTTTCGGATTAATGACGTCCCTTGCCTTATGAACAATTAACTTTTTTTTCATGATTGGATTAACATACCATCAGAATAACAAAGGATATTCAATTTTTTTGATTAATTCCCCTTTATGATAACAAATCTTATATCATTTTCAGATTAACGAACCTTCAGAATAATGACTCATGGGAATAATGCTAAAAATATCCATTTTAATGAACCCTGTTATCATTTTTTGATGAGTGATTATCTGGGTAAATAGAATAATTGTGTTCAGATTAGCAAACTTTTATTTCAGGTTATCAAATCTTCAGAATAACAAAAAATCACAGGAAATGTCTTGTTATAAGTGTTAGAAAAGTGCAGTAACCTTTCAAGCTGGCCAAGAAAAGGAAATAGAATGACATATACAAGCACAAAGATGTAAAGGAAGAGATATTTCAATCATGTATTTGGTTTATCCATAGTTGAATTGGCAATTTTTGCTTCAATATTTGGGTACTTAATTTCAAGCGTTAAAAATCTGTTAACCTACAGATATGTCAGCTTATGCAGAAGTCAAAAAGTCAAGTTAAAGGAAACTTTGGGGCTTTTTCATTTGCATATTTACTGACATGACGTGTTAATTTTCATGTGAAGTCGACTTTCAAAAAAAGTTTACTGTATCTTCAGATAAAATTTAGAGGGGACATTCATTTTATCTCTTTAGCACAGCCAAACTATTTTGCAATTTGAATGGATATACAGTGGACTCCCATTATAATGATGTCCTTGGAAACGATAGTTTTCTTTCATTGTATCGAAATGTTACTGTATAACCCAACAAATAAACAATATAAGACATAATGCGGATAACGTTGCCGCCTGAATTTTTACTTCGTTGTAAGCAGAATTTCTTTATAACCATGTTTGTTATAATGGGAGTGCACTGTGCTATGTATTTAGGTATTTGTTTGCCTAAGGGTTAGTTAAGCCCAATGCCCACTGTGCGACCTGAGCCTGCGAGCTGGTGCCAGCTGTATGGGGCGCCAAGTGTCGCATGAGTATTTCATTTGGAAATGACATTTTGTAACAAGTGAACATTTCGTTGACGAAATGATCATTTTGTAACAAAATGACTGATTTAGGCCATGCGACACTTGGCGCCCCATACACCTTGCACCAGCTCGCAAGCTCGGGTCGCACAGTGGGCATTTGGCTTAAGAGAGGGAGTTTACCAATGAAGATTTGCTGCAAGTGCTGACAGACTTGTAGTAGTCCAGTCAGTTTCCTTCAACTAGGGTAAAGAATAATAAAAAACCATTGAATGTATTAAAGTGCCATGTTTGTGGAATGGGGTCCAAATGCAGACATGTACACATGTATATTGTATTGTACATTTTGAGGATACTTTTTTTTTTAAACCAGAAATAAATGCACCAAAATGATGGTGCCTTCTGAAAAATGAGACAAGCATTGAAACCTGCCGCATGGTTCAAAGTGTTTAGGAGGGTATTGTGATAGTTTCAGTCAAAACTCCCTCTAATACACATTGAAATAAATACATAAGTACATTGTAGTCATATCGACACTTGAATGCATTTGGATGAATATGTATGCAGATAAGATACATGTTGATAAACTGAATACATACATATTCATAAATTGAAGACATACATATTCATAAATTGAAGACCTACATATTCATAAATTGAAGACATACATTTTCATGAATTGAAGATACATGTATATATTATTCATAAATTGAAGACATGCATATTCATGAATTAAAGACAAACATATTCCTGAAATAAAGACATACATATTCATAAACTGAATTCCAAGCAGACAGTCTTACGATGTATATGAAATTTATTTCATTTTTTTTTTTCTGCCGTGTGGAAGTACACTTGTAATCGAAAAGCCCTGAAGGGGAAGAGTATAGGGAAAAGTGGAAATGCCTAAGGCCCGCAGCACACAACACGACCTGTAGTCATACGTCGACCTGCGACCATGTCAGTCCAGGGCCCCATTTCATAAAAAAGTTGATATGATAGCAACTCTTGCTAGAATGACAATTGTCATAGTAACGACAAGAATCCAGCTTCCTGATTGGCTGTTGCTATCGGAAGTTGTCATTCCAGCAAGAGTTGCTATCCTATCATCTTTTATGAAATGGGACCCTGGTCATGAGCTTTAATTAATAGGACCTGCAACGTCTGCCTCCCACGCACTTTACCACACGGTGGTGCATGCTCAGCTACACGTAGCTAGCTATAATTACGCATGACCACCAAAAATATTGCAACACGCTAAAACCTTAGGCCAGCTCTTGCGACATTGTCCTACAACTTGCATGGCACTTCATTTTTTTTTTTGATGACGTCAAACCGCCAGTCGGAAGGTCATACGACCTCAATTCGTGTAGTGTGCGACGGGCTTTACATATACATGCACAAAGTTTATATAAGATGTTGTTTTATGTTACTTTCTCCGGAATCACAAATGAAGTTCCAAAACCCCTTCCGATATTAAAATACATGTGATACAAAAGTACGGTAAATGTAGTCCAATCAAAGACATGAAGGCATACATAATTATCATAAGGCTCTCTCAATATGCAATGTGAATACACAAGAATACATGTACTTATGAACGGAAGATAATCATGTGAAATGCCTTAAATTAAATTGAATTCAATTCACTTCTTTTATGTTGATGGCGTAGAAGCAAGGAGTAGTTAGTATAAAAGCAACAACCACGGCTCCAACTGTTAAAATACCCAGGAGAATTTTGGTACTCAACCATAAAGTGGGATAGATGACCGGGATATACAATGCATGTACAGTACACCTAATTTTTCCTACGTGTTCGGATATATAACGAGAGTCCGGATACAACGAGAAAAAATACCCGGGACCGCGAATCTCGTTATAAGGGGATTCCACTGTATTTGAGAATCTCCGTAACCGAATTAGTGTTTCTTCCGGGTTTATTCACTTGGGGGGAAATATGGGGGCGTAATATTTTCTAGTGCTACTTCCGGGGTAAAAAAAGAAAAAGAACAAAAAAGGAGGTGGGGGCTGCTGGCTCCCAAGTTGCGCCGGCCCTGGGCCTGCAGAAAACTGTAATCTTCACGGGTCAGACTGTACCATCCATGAAAAAGTTCTCCCTGTTAGATTTCGAAGTCTCTCGTCGTACGGCCTGTAGAACGAACGCAGTTTCTGCAACACATTCGCGCTCACGTCGGGGTGTGCGCGTCCCTTGTTGGCACCCAGCGTCTTCTGCTTCGAATTGACCAGACCGTAGAACCCTTTCTCCTCGTCGTAGTAAAGCAAGTCCCTCGTGAAGAACGACGGGATGTTAAGAAAGGTCTCGATGTCCTTGAGGTGCGGCAGCGGATCCCGCGAGAATTCGTCGCCATCGACGATGAGAATCTGCTGCCTGGAGAAGACCTTGTACCACTCCTCTAGATGGACCGAGTACATGCCAGTAATGACGAGCGCGTTGGCAGCGTTCACTCGGCCTTCCTTGTCAAGTACCGACCGCTCGAAGGTATCCTCAATGATGTAGGTGTAGTTGTGGTGAGGGTAGTGTGGAAAGTTCCCGCCCGTGGTGCTGTTCCGGTGCAGAGTGTCCGGAAAGTGGTCGACAGTCTCAAGATAGTCCGACACGGCGCGCACTACGGGGTCGCGTAGAATCAGCAGGAGTTTGATGGACGGGGACAAATCTCGCGCCACGGCGGCCGGGATACCGTCTCCGACGAAGTAGGCCGGGGACTTCTCGACAGTAAGCTGGTAGCGCGACGTGACAGGCATCTTATTGTGATACCAGTCGATGCCTTGATCCTGATTGAGATCCCAGTAGTGCAGTTCGTCCGGGGTCGTACGCTTGATTGCCGGGTGGTGGCCCAGAAAGAACATCAGCGCCCCGGTTCCGCCCTTTTTCGCTCCGATGACAATCAGCCGCGGCAGTCGTTTCTTGCATTGAAGCTCCTCTTGAAGTTCTTTACTGGCTGAGTGACATGGGATATACGGGAAAAATCGTGCTTGGCCGTCTTTACCGCGCTCTTCGGCAACAGCATCTGCGATATGATTTTGTCCTACAGCGCGCATGCGTGAAAAGTTTCGATCGACTCCGTTATTAGTGTCAGGAGGTAGAATTTTCCGCGAGTCTTCGTCGTGCCCTTCACTGCGCATGCGCGGTGGGTTCCGTCTGTCCACGTCATTTGTCGCGCGCAAAGTAGCTTCCGAGATTTCTTCGTGCAGTTCGTTTCTGTCGTGCCTTCTCGCTAATTCCGCTGCTGTGATTGAGAAGTGTTCCTGAGATATGCGTCTCTCCTTTTCCGTCAGCTTGTGGACAATTTCCCGCCAAGGCGCCGACGCGTAGTCTGAGCCCAGTAGGAGAAGAACGAAGATGAAAAGGAAAGATATCGTGAGAATTTTCCGACCTGACGTCATCATGTATTCCAGTGTGACGTAGCACAAATTACGAAGTGATGACGTTACAGTCCCTTGTTCTTGCCTAGGGTGGAACCAGGACCAGGTACGCTCATATTTTTACACTCGGACCAGGTGCAGCTGTTTAAGAACCAGCTCCCGTGACGATTAATAGCTGTGACATCTCACCTGGGTATCATCTCTTCCTGAAAAGAAAAAGACAATCATTAATTTCAATATCAATGTCAATATTGTAGGCTCTACAGATCATCTTTATGAGGGATAAGAATAGGTATATATTGAATTGCATTAAACTAACAATTATTGTCAAAATATATTATTTCATCTGAGGGGGAACGTATCCAACCTGACTGTAGATTCACTCCAAGCGATTTCAAAGCCAGACAAAAGGTACATACAGTGTAGTTATATTATGGGCTAAGGCAGAAATTAACTCGACAGACATTGAATGTGGATTGACAATCAGCCATCTCAATCGCTGTTAATATATCTTTCTTTTCTTTTTTTTTTTGGGGGGGGGGGGGGTGGGGATCGAGGTAGGAGAGTAATTTGCTTTAAAAAA
Organism: Diadema antillarum; assembly: GCF_040938485.1. NCBI lineage: Eukaryota > Metazoa > Echinodermata > Echinoidea > Diadematoida > Diadematidae > Diadema > Diadema antillarum. The sequence continues at coordinate 5,891,682 of NW_027270903.1, forward strand.
AAAGAAAAGAAAAGAAGAGATACAAACACCCGAACACAAGAGATAGGGCTTCAGCAACCGGCGCCGCAAAGTGACATCAATTGCAGCTAAGGTGGGGCTATAGTATAGACATAAAATGCAGTCTCTGTGTATTACCAGGGACATATCCCGCCGAGATTGCGTCTGCATGGCTTTACGAAATGTCTCTCCTATAAAGGATAATCTTCAAAGTAAAACAGAAAAAAAAGGAAAAAATGTTATAAAACTCCTTCGGACAGATCGATTTTTATGTCTAGAATTAGCCCCGCCTTTATGACCAGGAAGGGGGCATTCCAGACGATTTATGTAATTTTGCACTATGTAGGATTGTAGGACACCGTTTAATTTATAAATTTATGGAATTTATTGTTGTCCTTGAGCACACAAACCAACTCCCTGAGAAATCCAAACATATTACACTTAACAAGGATGATGATACGGGAGGCTGACATACTGTAGTAATGTGACAATAATTCCATCACAATATCACTTGCTTGAAAGCTTCACGTGTGTAGATTTATGCACGATTTCTACTTCTATAAACACCCAATCGTGCATTATTCTGGTGAGGGTACTATGCCAACATCCTCGATCACTGTGATCTGTTATAAATTTTGAAAACTTATTTTATTTCTTATTCCAATCATTATGAATACTGTAGTTTGTACTCGGTATATAACCGATTTATACAGTGCGTATATCAAAAGTAATCCAATACATTATTTTGGATGGATACTATTTAATGATTATCAGCAATGGAGAGCGCAATGTTGGCTGTGCGGAAATTGAAACTCTTCCTCTTTCCATTGATACCTAATTGTGTCGACAAATATCATGCATGACTGAGCACATGAACCTTAAAGACAACAACGACAAATTGCCCCTTTTTCCAAGTTTGAGTGTGATCATGAAGGAATGAATGTCTCACTGAATGGAGGAGATCTATGAAAGTGGTCAATTATCAGGCCAGTCTGCTCGACTGCGGGATTTGTGTTGTTCTATCCTTTTATAACCCCTAACCTTCACCATGGCCACGTATCGATAACCTGGTCACTCCCGCAAAGACTTACTCATTATCTATTTTTTCTCTCTTCATTTATTCAAGACATGGTTTGTCGCTGCGAGCTAAGAGTTGAATATGAACAGAGAAAAAATGGACTCCGTGGGTTGACCTTGTGGGAGCTCGTGACCAAATTATCGGACAGGTGATCATGTTAAATGCTTTTCGTAAAGGCTGGCCGATTGATTTGGCAACTTTCATTGACAGATCTCATCCATTCAGCGAGACATTTCATTTCTTCATGATAACACTTAAACTTGGAAAAAGTGCAATTTGTCATTGTGCTCGGTCTTGCATGACATTTGTCAATATTTTTTATCAATTGAAAGAAGAAGAAAAGACTGTTCTTCTTTCCTCACAGTGTGCTCTCAATAGTTGACAGTTATCAATGATTTTAAAACAGTAACCCTCCGATGTTGAATTCTTCTTTTTAATATACTCACTGTAGATATTGAAATGCAGAGGTGTGAAAATCGTTCGGAGGTCAAAGTATAAAAGCCTTCCCATACCGGGCTCAGGCCGCTCATGCCCCTCGCCCCTTCAAGAACTCGATCGGGCGAGGAGTGGGGTGGCTGGCCAGGCTTTAAATTCGAGAATCACAGAAACGAACTTGAAGGAGGTTCAAGAGAATGGAGTCACAACCGTCTTATTTCCTTCGCTAGATGTTCGATGTCGCCAGTCGAAAATATTTGAAGTATGTGTCAAACTGGATCTGCCGCGCAGATTGGAAGACAATTGACTCGTGTCTCACTGCATAATCACCAGCCACTTTCCATAGAAGTATTATGTCTTTGTGATGGTAATTACTTGTCGCCATCCCTACACTTATAAATGATAGGTGATATAATGGTAAAAGACATGGGGATGCGCAAATAGAAATTGGGGGAAAAATGAAATGAAAATGAAAATTAGACTGGGCATATGCTCGGGCACAAATTTGATATATCTATCAATAAAGAATTATACTTGAGGATTATTCCATATCAGTTTTATTTGGGGGAATCAAATGGAAAAGTGATAAAACCGCCTTTCCAGTATGGCACAGTTTTCATCACTTTCACATGATACAGCTCTGATTTACACTTTTGCACAAATTTCTGGACGGGATTGACTTTTGTTTTATATGCTTTATCATAAAGTGAAATCTAATTTCATTAAAAAAAATAATAAACACGCAAAATACAGTCAACATTATGTTAACAGTAGGCGTTTTCACATCAGCCCGATAAAAATCCAAGCTCGAGAAATTTTTCGCGATTGCGAGTTAGCGCGCTATTTCATTTCTTATTCACATCAGCCCGAAGAGAATCAGCCCGATTTTTTGTCGAGCTAATTCGACAGCTGAGTATGTGCAAACAGCATAAGTAATGCGTGTGCCCTCTGAAAAATTCCTCATGATTTGTGTGCAGTTTGCCTCGATCGATCGGGTCACACACGCTAGGCATAATGGGATGCATCGCGCTAATTTCTCGAGTCGTTTTCACAGCGCGCTACTATCCCGCTATTTCAGAAATTTCCCGAGTTGGACTCGAGACATTTTCTCGATCAGAGCGATACAATTAGCGCGCTATATTGTGTTCACATTATCAAATAGCGCGCTATTTCGCTATCGGGAAAATTTCCCAAGTCAGAAAATAGCGCGCTATTTCGAAACATCGGGCTGATGTGAAAACGCCTACTGATTGCTCATCAAGACGGTGGCATCGAACATCGATCATCAAAGGCACAAAATATGCACTTGTGGAATTCTTTTGTACAAACTGACTACTCTTTGAATAATACAGCCAGTTGGAACCCCAGCTATGAAACCTGATCCTTGCAGTAACGAATTGCGTACAGCTTTTTTATCTCCGAATTTAAGGACACAAACAGGCAAAGAGTGTGGAGTCGACTTTTAGCGATGGGCAAGCGCCGTGATACACTTTTGATTATTCGCTCACCGGTGTTATCCGTTGTGTTCGAATGTACGCTTTGTATACTTTTTAGAGTGGGCAGCCAGTGAGTCGGACAAGCCATGCATCACCATCACGCTCCCTGGTCTTAAAGGCCCGAACTCACGAAGGTGGTACAATCTTGTCCATGGTTTAAACCATGGACAAGACTATATGGCGCCAAATGTCGCACGAAATAATCATTTCGTTAAGAAATCAGCCATTTCGTCGCGACGAAATGTGGTTATTTCGTTACAAAATGATAATTTCGTTGACGAAATGATCATTTCGTCGACGAAATGTTGTCACTTCCTTACGAAATGACTGATTTCGTAACGAAATAGGCCGTGTGACACTTCGCGCCCCATACAGCTCGCACCAGCTCGCAGGCTATGATCGCACAGTGGCCATTTGGCTTTATACGTTAGTATTTTGAACATCAGAAAAATAGATATAAATACTAAACTGGATACAGAGTTTCAGAATTTTTCAATACAGTTTCAATGTTTCAATATTCATTACAAACCATAATGAATGAAACACGGCAGGTATTGCATGATTTGGCGCTCAAGCAAAGCAGGACAACAACAACAACAAAAGGCATGCATAAATAACAGGTAAAATTGTTAAGCAGTGGTATTGTATTGGAATTACATCGCTAAATTGTTGGAAGATTGAAGCCTGCTTTTATGTCCTTATCCTTGTCCAGTGTATTCTGCTTGGGGTTGGTCGAGTTGGCCCTACAACCAGCTTCAGTTCCTTTGCTCAAGGACCGCAGTAAATCCCACATGCATGACATGTTCATGGCACTGTCGATTTTATGCCCTTCAGGAGGTGAAATCTGTATAAATCGTCTGGATTGTCTATTTTTTAAATGGGGGCACTGTGGTAGTGTGGATTAGGATTTTGGACAAGATTTGTTTGTTTGATAATTTGTTTTCCCATATTTAGTTCCCATTCCAGCCAGATGTAAATGTGTACCTTTTTAAGAGCTATGATGATAGGACCTAACAATGGCTTGGTCCTCAAAATTAGAGTAGCGGTATCACTACAAACAACAATCCCCATTCTATACTGTTGTTCACGTTAATAATGATGATGATGATGATGATGATGATGATGACGATGATGATAATAATAATGATAATATTAACGTCTTATTCATCCAGCGTAGCCTCTTCAGTGTTGTCACGCTCTACCAGAGGGCCATGCCATTACTAGTACCCCAGCCATTATGCCAGCATTGCCATCAGGTACCCATTTACACACCTGGGTCAAGAGGGACATAGTGGGTAAAAACATCTTGTCGACAGGCGTGGTCGAAGGACGTTAAGCATTTGGCGGGAATCGATCTCGGGTACTCCGATAGGGAGTCGAGAGTCATTATATCCAATTTGCCACAGCGCCCCCACAATGTTCTGTGGGAATATGCCTTTTAACGTGTTTAAGCAGATGGAACGGCCACGATGGTGGCTTTGAACGATGGTTACAATTTGCGTTTGTAAACCCAAGTTTAATGGAGTCATAACCGTCGCATTTCCTTGGCTAGATGTTCGATGCCGACACTCAAAAATATTCGAAGCCATTGTGCCAAACTGGATCTGCCTCGCAGTGAGATGGGAAGACAATTGACTCATGTCTCATTGCATAATTACCAGCCACCATCTAGGGAAGATATGTCTTTGTGATGGTAATTACTTTTTGCCATCCCTACTTAAAGAAAAAAAAAAGATATAGGCCTAATGGTAAAAAAAACACAAGGATGCGCAAAAAGAAATTGCGCCAAAAAAATAAAATAAAATGATGAGATAAAAATGAAAATTACTCGACTGGGCATGCCCCGACAATAATCTGATATATCTATCAACAAAGAATATTTTACTTGAAGATGATTCCATATCAGTTTCATTTGTGGGAATTAAATGGAAAGAGTGATAAAACCGGATTTCCAGAATGGTTCAGTTTCCAAACACTTTCACATGAAACCGCTCTGATTTACTCGTTTGCACAAATTTCTGCACGGGATGGACCTTGTTTTATATAATTATGCTTTATCATTCAGGGAGATGTCATTCATTTAATAAATCAACATGCAAAATATAGCCAACATAATGTTAGCGTTTAAAATGAATCTTCAGATTGATCAGCAAGACGGCGGCAATCAAACATCGATTATCAAAGGCACAAAATAAAATGCACCTGTTGAATTATTTTGTACATCAGTAGAAAACTAACAGTTACGTAAATAATAATTACAGCCAGTTGGAACTCCAACTCTTAAACCTCCTTGGTAACTCATTTGTTTGTGCTGGGAGTTGTAGTCGGGGAAAATGCCCATTCTCGTAAAGATACCAAAATCGCCATGTTGATCTACTTGTACTAAATACAGACAACGAATCGAGATTGCCCCGTCCGAAAATTTGTGTATGAATAGGAACGTATACTAGGTCTTTCCGTGTTTGAACAAGAGTCTCCTCGAAGGCCCTCGTCTAACACTGATGATAACAATGGAGCTAATCTTTTAGTGTTAGTTTTACAGAAGACAGTGAGGATCTCTATAGAATCCCACAGCTAGTGAGAAACAACAAATTGGGAGCTGGAGTTCCAGTTTGTTATATTTTTCTTCAGACGGCTGTCAGGTTTGTATGGCTGCCCAAAGGAATTCATCAGGTCATGCTCGTGTGCCTGTGATGTTCGATGTTTGAAGCCGCCATCTTAATACGGAGCAAAATAGACTGCGTTCATCATGTATTCAAATTTATGGATGCTTAATTCCAGGGAACATAAAGACGAGTTATTCCATTAACCTGCTCTTCTTAAATAAAATTCATATTGCTGGAATCAGTTTGCATAATATTACTGGCTGCTATCATAATAGGCGTTTTCACATCAGCCCGATGTGTCGAAATAGCGCGCTATTTTCTGACTTGGGAAATTAACCCGATTACCAAATAGCGCGCTATTTTCTGACTTGGGAAATTAACCCGATTACCAAATAGCGCGCTATTTGATAATATGAACACATATTAGCGCGCTAATTGTATCCCGGCGCTCTGATCGAGAAAATTTCTCGAGTCCAACTCGGGAAATTTCTGAAATAGCGGGATAATTTGCGAACCAGCGCGCTATTTGATAATGTGAAAACGCCTCAAGAAATTAGCGCGATGCATCCCATCATGCCTAGTGTGTGTGACCCGAAAGCGCACGCTCTATTGGTATACCCGACACTGTTTGCGCATGCTGAGCTGTCGAATTAGCTCGAAAAATTTTTGGGCTAATTCTCTTCGGGCTGATGTGAATAGGAAATGAAATATCGTGCTAATTTGCGATCGCGAAAAATATCTTGAGCTTGGATTTTTATCGGGCTGATGTGAAAACGCCTAATGTTGGACAAGCCTCGGACAATCTTTCAGGTTTAAAAACAACCTTTGTTTAAAAGGTATGCATAGAATTTGAACATGTTACGAAAACCGCCTATCTGAAGATTCATTTTTGACCTCTAAGAAAGATATCGGGTATTATATCTTACTTGCTTATTAATTTGAAATATGGGAATTTCACTTACTACTAGTATGGAAAAAAAAAACAATAGTCAATCCCGTCCAAATAGTCCTATGTGCAAACGTGTAAATCAGAGGTGAATATTGCGAAAGTCACTGAAAGTGTTTGAAGCTGTATAAGTTCTGGAAAGCAAATCTTATCACTTTTCCGCCTAATCTCGACAAATAAAACTGATACTGTATAATGTTTGAGCATAGTTCTTTCAAGATTGACTTATCAGGTAATTAGTGCCCGGATATGCCCAATCGATTAATTTTGATTTAATTTCATCAATTTTTGAGCATTCCCGTGTCTATATATCGCTATAATTATGTCGCTCATCTTCTATAAGAAATCGTACACGTGTATGGTTTAAAAGTAGGCCTAATCACCGATTGCCATCATAATGACATAGGGCCTAATCATCTTTTGACAGTGGCTGTTTTACGTGTTTAATTGTTATGCAATGTGACATGAATCAATCATAGACAGGTTCCGTAATGTATTTAGATTTTATGTATGCTTTGTTCCCAAAAGCCCTTGAAAATCACAAAGCTTGCCAGAGGCTTAATTGCCCGACCTCGCAACAACTAAGCGAATTCCTGCCAATGGAACTTAATGGGAGGGAGCAGTTGAATGAAAAATACTTCGTTATTAGGCTGTTGGAAAAGAAATATTCATGAATAGTAATATGTAACATAAACGATCTATTGTTTTCGTATCTATCAAGCAGATCCAGTTTGGCACATGCTTCAATATTTTTGAGTGGCGGCATCGAACATGGGTTCAAAGGAAATATAAGACCGGGTATCGCGCCTTCAATCTGTTGCGCCTCCTTGGCTATAATCACTGGTCTACCTATCATGTATAGGCACGACAATCTATATTGAGTGAAATTTATCTTCAGTGGTTAATTAGTCGTTGTTCACACTGTGTATCACAGTGAATCACACTGAATTCTGTTGTAAGAAATAATACATGATTTGAAATTGAAGGGGTCGGTGCAATATAGTGCTAACCTACACTTTTGTCAAAATTGAGTTACATGCATTTTCATAATCCTTATCCTTCACTCTAACCTCCGTGAAAATATCATTTGAATTCGACCAATAAGATGGTAAAAAATGCATGCATTTATGTTTTATTAATGTACAATGTATGGACTTTCCAAACATTCAACAGCGATTATCTCAAAATGACTATTGTGTGGGCCGGTTAGCACTATAATGCTCCGTCCCCTTCAATTATATAACACCTTTGCAGTGTGTATGCGACAGCGCACCAGCGTAAAGCGCTCGGTGAACACTCTCGAGATCTCAGATTGTTTCTAAGTTTATAAAACATCAAATGACAAGGATCTATTTTAGTTGTTATATAAAACAAATATTGAATGTTTTTTTCATTCATGCAAAGGACAGTTCAATATTTAATTCGGAGAAAGATAAAATTATTGATCCACTCGACTCGGCTGCGCCTTGTTGAATGGATCATGTCATCTTTCTCTTCATGAAATATTCTCTCCATTTGATGAGTCGGTTAAAAGATGATAGCATACCAAAGAATTGGAAAGTACTGACAGGATCTCGAATACGTGCCGACTGAAAAGTAGACGGAATCACAATATGGCGAGATTGGCACCTTAGAAAGAAATCTTCATCTTCATGTAGACTGAAGAAACCTGTTGATCCTTGACACGGAAAAAGAAATTATTTCTTGAAAATTAGATGGTGAAACTCTGCGAGGTTATGATAAAGGAATAGGTTACTTACCCGTACCATTATCAATTCGATATCATCTGCTCCATACGACGTCACAAGAGATAGTTACCACGATTTCCTGCTTAATTCATGCAGTTGTCTCAAATATTTCAGTATACAGAAATCCCCGGATGTTTGGATGTTACCCACAGTCAATTAATCATCGACCAGACGTACTTCGAAAGGGTGACCTTGTCGCGCCATCCGCGTGTCTACTTCACTGTCCTACATCGCCTAGCTGGCCCAGAAATTCAGACTTAAATTTCAGTAAAAGTGACTGCACCAGTGCAGTCACCAGCTGCGGATCAAAGATGCGTCTTGAATGTTCATGGAAAACAAGTACACAGCTACCAAGTCGTCGACACGCTTGGAATGGCTGGTAGCTAGCTGCTCTTCCGGCGAATATAATAGGACCCGGACCTGGGCATAAGGCTGCGTTCACATAGAAGTATTCGGTATTCGGTATTCGGTATTCGGTATTCGGTATTCGGTATTCGGTATTCGGTATTCGGTATTCGCTATTCGCTATTCGAGCACCGAATACACCATCACCCGCACCGTCAACTCACCATCCCATGTGGTGGGGATTTCTTGCTCCTACATCGCAGCAAATCTTATTAACAATTTCTAAACTGCATCAATATGTCAGTCTACATGCTTATTTTTGCTAACGGGCAAATCCAAACCAAAATTGTCATTATTTCATAAACGAGAGACGGTATACGCTGCAAGAAAATCGAACAAGCTCGATTCCCACTTTGCTATACTTTTCGCAGGTATTCGGTACTTTCGAATAGTGCCCTCTTAGGCTGCGTTCACATAGAAGTATACTATTCGGGTATTCGGGCTCGTTTTTCGAGGGCACGCGAATAGCTTGAATCGAACGATAGGATTTCCTCACACCGGTTCACATAAGAGGGCACTATTCGAAAGTACCGAATAGCTGCGAAAAGTATAGCAAAGTGGGAATCGAGCTTGTTCGATTTTCTTGCAGCGTATACCGTCTCTCGTTTGTGAAATAATGACACTTTTGGTCTGGATTTGCCCTTTAGCAAAACTAAGCATGTAGACTGACATTCTGATGCAGTTTAGAAATTGTTAATAAGATTTGCTGGGATGTAGGAGGAAGAAATCCTCACTGCATGGGATGGTGAGTTGACGGTGCGGGTGGCGGTGTATTCGGTGCCCGAATACCGAATACCGAATAGCGAATAGCGAATAGCGAATAGCGAATACTTCTATGTGAACGCAGCCTTATGTGAACCGGTGTGAGGAAATCCTATCGTTCGATTCAAGCTATTCGCGTACCCTCGAAAAACGAGCCCGAATACCCGAATAGTATACTTCTATGTGAACGCAGCCTAAGGATGATAGGTATACTAATATTGACTTCCCCCAGAACTCTGAGGGAGCGTAAGCGTGAAGTACAAGTGTGTGAACTTTTGGCCACGGTCTGTCGCATCCGAAGTTAGGGATTGAGTCTCTTTGGTCGAGCTATGCATATATGAGAGAGCAGTTGTCCTGGCTCAGGATTTTTTGTCCTCTTCTTCCTCTCTTTCTGTTCTAGCGAGTGCGCCAGGTTAAGCAGCTCGAAGTATCCACTGTGTGTGTGTGTGCGTCTGTGTGTGTGTGTGTGTGTGTGTGTGTGTATATAACAGGGGCCCGTTGCATAAAACTTGCCATTGAATTTCAATGGTAACTACCGTCAAAATTAGGCGTCACAGCCAATCAGCATCAAGGATTATAAAATTTACCGCTAATTTGAAGACTTACCGCTAGAAAGGAGCGGTAAGTCCAGCGGTAAGGGTTTTATGCAACGGGCCCTTGTCTATGCAAAATACATTACAATACAAAATGATAGGTACTTAATCACGTTCTTTATACAACGAGTTAACATGTATCACAGCGTTTCACAAAATAAAAGCATCAAATCTATATTAGAGGGATAGGGAAAAGTAATAAATCATAGATCATGATCGATCAACTATTATTGAAAAGGATCATCTTCAAGGTCTTTTTAAACCCTGCTAGAGATTGTGACTCCCGGATACTTTGGGGAACTGATTCCACAGCGTGGTGCAGCAGCGTGTAAGGAGGATTTGTCTGTTATCCGAGTAAGAGTCATGGTGGGCTGGGTTGGGTCTTCTGCGCGAGGATTTCTAGACCTCGGCTCGCTGTCTCACACGGTGTGATGTTTTCCCTCTTTTCGACGCATTAGTGTGTAACTCAACAAACATCATACATTGTCTGTGAATGAAAGTGTGAATAATAGTATTTGTGCTGGGTAAAACAGGCTCCACTAACGGGTTCCAGAACTGCAAATACCATCACCCTCCGGCCGGCATTCTTTTCTCTTTGTTATGCTTTGCAATAGATAGAAGACTTGCAAGATTCGATGCCTTTCCTGTCGGGAATCCAAATAAACGAAATTACTTTCTTTCAGTCCTGCAATTTTCAATGGTTACGTTTTTTTTTTCTTTCTTTCTTCCTTTCTTTCTTCTTTTTTTTTCACGTTCCAGTTCACGTTCCGCTCTCATGTCCTTATCCACGAAGACCCAGTGCCGTTTATATACGGCACTGGAAAGGCCATTTGTTTTAGCCACATACTGTACAAATTAGACGTGTGCCATCACAAAGTTCCTTTCCTCGATTGACAAGGTTTCTGTTTATTTTTTTTTTCATTTGTTTTTCAGCAGTCACTTGTTGTTTATTAACAGAAGCTACACTCACCTAACACTGGCGTAGCCAGGGGGGGGGGGGGGGGGGGCGATGGGGGCGGTCGCCCCCCCCCCCCCCCCCTAAGATTTGGACCGGGGATTTGGAAGGCGGAAAAAAAAATGCGTGTATACTGTATGCATGCACATGAAGCGGGTCTCCTTTGCAACCTTTCATCAAATAAGTATTTTTTTTTAAATATTTCACTCAAAGTGTGCACCAGATCGTTGAATTTCAATTCAAAATATGCAAAATCTCTCGTGCTTGGGAGGGGGTATCCCCCTCACAAACCCTCCCCCTCTGTGCCTCTTTCCCTAGCTAAGTACACTTTTTAGATTTACAAAAAAATCTGAATAATTCTGAGTGCACAAGACCTATCACTTATATTCCGAAAACTGAAGGTTCCCTCATGTATAAGGGGAATTTCCCCTTTTAATCGACCCTTTCCTTCCTCAGCCCCTCCCCCATCAGTTTTTTTGTTTTTTGTGGTGATTTCCCAAATGTTGATTCCATCAAATATGCGTATACGAAATACCTCAATTTCAACCTTAAAAAGATAAAAGCTCCATCGGAAGGGAAGGGTGGAGATAACACTCGCCCACGCCTTCTCCCTGCTCGCTCCCCCCCCCCTCCACCCCCCCCCCCCCCCGCCATGCAAAGAAGTAGACTGTGGCTATACCCAGATCGCTTTATTTCAATTCTAAAAACGCAAAAGCTCCGCGAGCGGGAGGGGGAATCCCCCTTCCCCTAAGCTCTATCTCACTAGACTTTATACATACGCACAGATGGTGCACATTCGGAATAAGAGCTAAATTCCGTGATTTTAACACTTCGATGAAAAAGTATTGCACCAAAAATTTGCACCAGATCGCTGAATTTCAGGTCTGAAAACGCAAAATCACCTTCGTGTGGAAGGGGATATGCCCCTATCTACACCCTCATGTTTTTTTTTTCCGTTTGATTGCTGAACAGACAGCGTTCATAATATTAAGTGTAAGAATTAATACAAGAAGACTAGTGTATTTAAATTATACCATTTTATAGGCAAATTGTTCAATAATAATCTACACTAAAATATACTGCAACCTTAAACAAGTGGGACTGTTTCAACTCGTTAAAACACTCAAATACATGCATCAAATTGCACCATTTGCAACATCAAAATGCAAAAAGTTCTCACCGTGGGAGGGGGACACCCCCTCCCACACCCTCCCCTACCCCCTCGCTCGCTCCGCTCGCTCGGGTTCAGTCGGGGTCATGATATTCAGTGAAAAGTACTATTAAAGGTAGGGAATCCCATTTGCATGCCTTAAATGAAGAGTTGTGTAAATACAGTGGTAAGTTGAAGAGAGTATCATTTTAGAAACTCCCATAAAGTATTGAAAGTGGAAGGTAACATTTAGTACACTTTTTTGACCGTTAGATTTTGAATTGAATTTTTTTCGGGGCTCACCGTAAATTCCAGTACATTACTAGGCTACCTTTGCAGACCCATGCACTGCATGTGTGTCCATCATGTATATTTTGTGGAGAAAGTTCATCAAAAACTTACAAACATTTCAGTATACATTCTTGCCACACACTCTATATGTTATTACATCATTAATACAAGAAGTGTATCTAAATTATACCATTTTGTAGGCAAACTGTTCAATAATAATCTACACTAAAATATACTGCTACCTTAAACAAGTGGGAATGTTTCACGTCGATAAAACGCGCAAAAACATGCATCAAATCGCACCATTTGCAAAATCAAAATGCAAAAAGTTCTTACCGTGGGAGGGGGGACACCCCCCCCCCCCTCCCACACCCTCCCCTCCCCCTCGCTCGCTCCGCTCGCTCGGGTTCAGTCGCGTTCATGATATTCAGTGAACAGAATTAATACAAGAAGTTTATTTAGATTATACCATTTTATAGGCAAATTGTTCAATAATAATTTACACTAAAATATACTGCAACCTTAAACAAGTGGGACTGTTTCACGTCGATAAAACGCGCAAAAACATGCATCAAATCGCACCATTTGCAACATCAAAATGCAAAAAGTTCTTACCGTAGGAGGGGGACACCCCCCTCCCACACCCTCCCCTACCCCCTCGCTCGCTCCGCTTGCTCGGGTTCAGTCGCGTTCATGATATTCAGTAAAAAGAATTAATACAAGAAGTGTAAATAAATGATACCATTTTATAGGCAAATTGTTCAATAATAATCTACATCAAAATAAACTGCTACCATAAACAAGTGGGACTGTTTCACGTCGATAAAACGCGCAAAAACATGCATCAAATTGCACCATTTACAACATCCAAATGCAAAAAGTTCTTACGGTAGGGGGGGACACCCCCCTCCCACACCCTCCCCCCCCCCCCCCCCCCCCTCGCTCGCTCGGGTTCGGTCGCCTCGCTCCCTCGCAGACTAACCGCCCCCCCCCCCCCCTAAGATGAAATCCTGGCTACGCCGTTGTCACCTAAAGGATAAACACCACCATTGCATACATGTGAATTGGGCAATATCATTAGAACACATCAGTGCAAATTTGAGGAAAATCGGACAAAAGTTATGAATTTTCAAAGTATCTGCGCAGTCACTGCTAAATAAGAAGACTATATAATACCGTATAAAGTGTGTGGGGGCGCTGTGGCATAGTGGATAAGACTCCCGACTCCCAAACGGAGGACCGTGAGTTCGAATCCCGCCCAGTGCTTACATCCTTGGACAAGATGTTTTTACCCACAATGTCCCTCTCGACCCATGAGGGTGTATAAATGGGTACCTGGCAACGCTAGGGTAATAATGATAGCAGGGCCCTCTGGTAGAGCAGTGGCAACACTGAAGAGGCTACCCTGGGTAAATAAGACCTTATTATTATTATTATTATTATTATTATTATTATATCACATGCGTAAAACGATTTAAGGGAAACTACTGAAGAGAATTTCACAAGATTGTTTGTTTGTTTTTTGTTGAAAAAGAAGTACACATTTCCTGGACTTGTCCCTGACGTGCGTTAAGGATAATTATTCCCATGCCTTCTGACAGAGCCAAGTCAAATGTTCTTTTATCATGCAAAAAAAAAGTGAGTACACGTTGAATTTTCTTTATCATTTTCTTTATATCGTTCTGCACAATATGTGACATCACAAGCTGTATAGTAATCTCCTCATCCTGCGGTGAGCGAGCAGAAACTTCAAAAATTCATAACGATCGGATTGTTCGGTTTTCCTCAAACTCTCACTGACGTGTTCTACTAAAATTGTTGCATTCACTCAATTCACATGCCTATGACGGTGAAATTGTCCTTTATAATCGTACACACGTGAAAGGTCTCCCAAATCCAAATACAGGTTGACTCCGGGCCTATTGATGCTCTTTTTTTTCTGTACGTATCCAAATCACTTTATACTTTAATGTGAAAGTATCCGTCATATGTTTTATAAGATTTTGTCTTAATTTTTTTTCTGCCCCTTGTTAAGCCCCACCTCTCACAAAAAGCCATCCATATCATCTTTATTTATATTCCACCTGTGACGTCATCCTCCTGCAACACTTTAACTATAGAATAGAAAGTACCTGCACTTATACAACAACAACAACAAAATTTTTAATGCAAATGTTTCTGACAATTTTTATTTTAACATAGCAATCAATAGTGAGGCACATCATGGAGCTAACGCGTATGTGTGTTGTATCGGATTGCCCCCCCCCCACACCCAAAAGAGAGAGAGAGAGAGAGAGAGAGAGAGAGAGAGAGAGAGAGTAATTACAACGGAATCCTCCGCAAAGATAACTTAAAAAGTCATGAATCAATCCAAATACAATTGCAGGGTATGGAACTTTACAATTATTACCCACATCTCACAGAAAACCCCATCCATTTGCTTCAGTGGTCAAAGAGAAAGGGGAATTTTTGTAGAGCATGTCAGAAATCTCCTCTCTCCAAATTCTGTCTGTGTACACACATTAATATGCAGTTCCAAGATCATCCAAATACTAAGCTTCGAAGAATAAGACCCATGGCATGCTTTACAACAATCTACATTTTTTTTAAGGTTTTATGTAAAATATAGGCAGGATGACACCCTGAAATAGCATTCAGAGAGTTTGATCATATTAGAAGTTATCAATGCGAAATCCATTTTTTTTTTTTTGGGGGGGGGGGGGGGGGGAGGGGGGCATAGTACTGTACATATTCCATGGTCACATTGAATGTATCTATAACTGTTCAGCTCAAGCCGTGTTAAATGTGAGAGGACGATGATTTCACAGCTGAAACATGAATAAAGATGATCAATACTAATATCAAAATCACAGTCTTTGTGAACAGATCACCCAGCACCGCCCCGAGCTCATACATGCTCATAACTATAAATATTGTCGCACAGTGATAAAGGGATTAGCCATGTCTCAATGATCCCAGAAATTTTAGTTTACATGGACAATGAAGAGAGAAAAAGCGAGAAGTCAAAACATTATGAACTTTATTGATTCGTAAATTCTCAAGAAAAAAAAATGTATGTTGCTAACGTACGGCCTAGATATGAAGATTCTAAAAATTTGAGCTTTCAAACATTTTTAATGTAGGCCTAAGTCCATCATCAGATAAAAGCAAAATAAATCCTTTCCATAGAGTGATGCTTCAGTCGTATCATTACAGGAATATTCTTGAAGTTATGATAAGGAATGTCCATACTGCCTTATTATTTCCCTTGTTTTTTACGAGCTTTTTTCGTCTAGAATACTACAGTATTTAAGAAAGGTCTATAGGTGCCTGAAAATTTGTGTATGTTATGATTAAACTTTTGGTATTTGCAAGATGATACATTTCTGGAGTTCTGTTCTATTATTGATAGTATTATTTGACCAACACGTGGACTACGAACTACTTACAACACGCACACACACACACACACACACACACACACACACGCATATGTATATATATATATATATATATATATATATATATATATATATTATATATTACACTTTGAACAGAAAAAAAAGGGGGAATAAGCCTTTAAAATTTAGTATTTTATTCAAAAGATCAAAATATGCCACATTCAAAAGATAGCCAACATACATGAGCATTCGTGCACATCATGGAAAAATATGGAGTTTCTAAGAAATCTGAATTTTCTTTCGATCTGCGTATTAGGACGAGAACAGAATTCCATTTTGCTGATGACTCCAATCTGTTTTTTACACATAGAGATCCTTATACTCTCGTTAATACAATGAATGAATAACTTAAATCTGTGCAATCTTGGATATACCCCAATAAATTATCACTTGATATCGATAAAACTCATTGTATGCTTTTTAGCAACAGTCTTAACACGCTTCCCCTTCACATTAAGTCTAGTGAAACTGAATTAAATCAAGTTAATTGTTAAATATTTAGGGCTCTTTATTGATAGTGATTTATCTTGGAAAACCCACGTTAGACATCTAAGTAATATTCTTTCTAAAAATACGGGTGTTCTTAATAAATTCAAGAGTGTCTCTCCTAGTCAAATTTTGCTTCATCTTTATCCTGCTTTGATTACTCCGTACCTTTTTGTGTTACTCTTGTGCGGGGCAATGCAACTAGAATTTAATCTTCTCGATGTACTGTTCCGTATTAAAAAATGAGAAATATTAACCATGTCAGATACTTGTCCAACAGGAATAACTTATTCGTAAAAAACAAAATACTGAAAACATCAGATCTGTTCAATTATGACGTCGGCATATTCATGTACCAAATTTCTATCAAGGAGTTACCTAATGTTTTTACTCGAATGTTCAGGAAAAACAATAATTTGTTCTACCCATTCTAACCATGTTCTACTCCGGAAACGAATGACAGCTCGGACACAATAATGGTTCACATTTTAGTATTGTGGTTTTTTTTTTCCTTTTTTTAAAATCACATAGGCATACCCCGCTTCTATCCGTTTTCTGTTTCTCTTTCACAAACACTGATTACTCGGGACTTACAGCCAAATAAGCTAGCTTTCATGTAGGTCCCATCATACTTCTCTTTGTTCAACCCCATTTCGATTTCGACCAGTTATTACATTGCTGTGTTATTACCATGTATATTGTTTGTTTTGCACTTTGTTGACAAGGCAAAAGAACTTGCATCATTACTTCTGATATAATATTGATAAATGAGAAGTATGAAACTAAATGAAAAAAAAAACATGATTACAAAATTTGAATTTTTTTTCCTGACGACAAGTGTTCAAAACAAAATCTAGTATTTCATGGTTGAATTCGGGTTGATAAACAGATTCTAATTCAATGAAGACATAAAAGTGAACTCTTTATTGTCTCCAAATTTGGTCTTAATTTTCTTTTAAAATCGATCTGTGTATTAGGAGGAGAAGGGAATAACATGATTAAAGATATGAATTCTTTCGAAAAGACCAGTATTCTTAAAAAAAGAGAAAATATCTCTGATATTTCATGGTTGAATAAGCCAGTTCGTACACTGTAAAAACATCGGTGTTAGATTTAACACCGCGGGTGTTAAATCTAACACCGATCAAACTTCAATAAAGGACCACACCCACAGGTGTTAAAAATGCACTGTGATGGTGTTGAAAAGTGTTCACCTGACACTTCGTGGTGTTAATTTGACAATGTACCTGGTGTTATTTTGACACTGTACTGGTGTTAATTCAAAAATGACACCACATGGTGTTGATTTGATATTTTCTGGTGTTAATATCAATGGTTTAACACCCGTCCAGCTTCAATAAGGGACCACACCAGCTGGTGTTACTTTGGTGTAAATTTATTTTCACATTTTTTCAAAAATCTAGTATTTTAATGTAAAATTCTTGATCGTCTTGTTTAAATTAAAAATCAACAAGAAGTGCAGTTACTAAGAAACTCTTCAAAAAACAGTTTAAAATTTGGAAATGACACCCGTAGGTGTTAATTTAACACCATAAATGAGCACCGAAAATTTAACACCAGCTCGGTGTTCACTTTTTAACACCGGACTTTTTGCAGTGTAGTTCCACTTTGCGCATGAGCAGAAAAAGGTCATTTGTACCAAGAGGCACGTTGGTTTTTAAATTCACTGAGATAAGCATCTGTCATAATTATAATGATTATTCATGTCATCCTTGTAAATGTTGCTTGCCAGTACATCCACCTGACAGCAAACCTGGTATTTGGCAATATGAATAAAACAGTCTTTTAATGCATTCAAAGCAAAACAATGAAATGGATGCTTCCCCGTTGATTGATTGACGGACCATTGTGGTCACCTGGTCTATGCAAGTTCATTTATTATTTGAACACGAATTCCATGAATTGTTACGTCTGGTAAACTTCCAGGTACGAATAATGTCTCTTTGAAAACGATTAAAGTGCCTAACCAACTGAGAAAAAAGAAAGGTCATTTGTACCAACGTGCCCATGAGCTAATTACGAACTGGCTTATTTGGGCTGAAAAACAGCTTGTAATTCAGTGAATTTCGTCTTGGCGCTGGAGCGGCGCAAACTATTATGACTTCAAAGCGGAGAGGAGTCTTTATAGACATCCCATTGTATTGTGATCCTCTAAAAACCCAAACATGATTGTGTTTGCATGAATTACGGAGCGTTATCGGACCATGTGTAACACCTCCTTGTCAAAACGTGAGGATGTAAACCACCTCACTGGTTGCGATGAGTAGCGTACGTGATGGCAATACAGTATCATTGGTGCAATGAGGGTTTGTTTTTCATCATGTTCAATAGTTTCAGAAGCTAGAAGCCCCACACGGGGAAACAGGTTCTTTATTTGGGGGATCTGTGTTACGTAATGAGTGGTCTCGCCAAAGCAGAGTGTGAGACAGAAAAAAAAAAGTAATTAACCATTTTTCTTTTCCAACGGCTTTTGATGATGATTTTCTTTTGAGAAAATGAAAAGATTAAAAATGATAAACCTCCTATATGATATACAAGAGCATATAATTCTAAGACGAATCGGAATTTATTTGATAAAAATTGGGTTTGAAATGGCTGAGCTATCCAAATCAAACCAATCCTAATAAAAGGTGGGACCCACCTTCATTAGGATCGTTTTGCTTTACTTATTTTATTTATCATAGCCATTTTAAAACCCATTTCCTCAAATATACTTTGAATTCCTCTTAGAATGCTATGCTTTTTGATTTCTTTTTTTTTTTGGAAAAGTTGCTTAAGTATTTCGCAAAAAGATAAAAACTGAATTCTCACCTCAACCAATATTGTACCATCTTTTCTTATCCGCTCAGTTCAAATTTCTCGATTCCTATAAAAATATCACAATTAAAACAAAATTACATTATCTCTCCACTGTTGCAGGTCCATGGTTTAACACGCAAAGCTCTGATCTTTTTTTAATTATTTTTTTCAACGCGGGAAATGTATTCAGGATTCCATGTCAAAAACGTAATGTCGAAGGCTTTGATAAAGACAGCTCAAGTAGAGCAAAGTGGAGCAAACTATAGCAAAATATAATCACATAATAGGCATAGAGATAACATACGAAAAGTTTTGATCGCAAAGCGGATTTATCGCCATTTTCGATATAAATATAGACTCTGTATATACAAGTTGGTCAATCGTCCAACAAAGCAAAATGAAACCTCTCCGATGATATATCGACCTGTTGTCCAACAGGGAGCAATTAATAACACATTATGATTTAACACATGATTCCACGTTTGATTATCATTTCCTTTTTTGCAGCGTGATCGACTGTTTAATATCAAATATTTATCTGATTTCACCTGAATGGTCCAGTGAACTCGTTTTTCGATCACACTTTGTATATATATATATATATATATATATATATGATATATATATATATATATATATATATATATGATATATATATATATATATATATATATGATATATAAATATATATATATATATATATATATATATATATATATATATATATAATATATATAGTGACAGCAATGGACTTAACCAGAACATGGCGGGGCAGTGCAAGGACAGTTAAATATATTGGCAGCAAAACTTGCAGAAAGACGTGGCTGATGTTGGGTTGCACCTCGTTAATCAAGCTTTCGGGGCGAATCGCACAAGACCGCACTCAGCAGTAATACAATTCTGAAGAAGGGAATTTCGCCCGAAAGCTTAATTAAAGGGGTGTAACCCAACATCAGCCACGTCTCTCTACAAGTTTTGCTGCCAATATAAATGGGATGCACGACTATAGATAACAAAGAAACGTGATTGATTAAGAATATTTTCGTCTTTTTTATATATATTGCGCTTTATTCGAACAATAATTGACAATTTGCAGGATATACATAAGAGGGAAACGGAATACCAAAATAGAGCTACAAGCGAAGATGCAAAATGACTTAAAAGAGTCGATGAATGAAAGGCAAGTGATGTCATCGAAAAAAAAAAGTACACAATGAATTTCTTCGCAAATTATTTCACGGTCCGCAGGCGGTTGTATCAACGGAATGGCCGTGGAGTGGTTCGGGGGTTACCCTGCCCAATAAACGCTACCAATTTTCTTATCGATCGTCACACATCTATTACACAAAATGTCGATCTTATCTGCTTATTGTACACCTCCTTTTGTGTGTTTTATATCAAGTATTCTTTCTGATTTATTATTCACAAATGTTTTCATATCGATTTTCATAGTGAGGGCCGACTTTATTAGAGAAATATGGACATTTCGATTCGTTTTGCTGGCCCTTATTACCAAAATGAGTTGATAAAAAAAAGAACAGAAATAAAGCATTTTCTGGTACCACTTCCGGGGTTAATAATAATAATAATAATAATAGCTGCTTATATAGCGCATAATATTCCTGGAATCTCTATGCGCTTTACACAAATGGGTAGAGTACCATAAACTACAACTTACATAATTTTAACAAAACAATATAATTAAACATACAAAATACAACTTATCATAATCATTTAATAACAAAACAAATATGTTTTTAAGGACTTGAGGAAAGTGTGAGTACATGTGATGGCCCTAAGTTGACTCGGTAATTTGTTCCAGAGTACAGGTGCTGCTAACTGAAAAGCCCGATCCCCATATGAACATGTTTTGGTTGCTGGTATAACTAATAAATTCTGGCTAGAAGATCGTAGATTTCTTTGTGGAATATATTCAATGATCATGTCAGACAAATATGTTGGGGACTTATTTATCAATGTTTTATGACATAATGCAAGGATCTTAAACATGATTCTCTTATCTACAGGCAACCAATGCAAGTGTGACAACAAGGGTGTTATGGGATCTCTTCCTTTTGCTCGCATCACAAGTCGGGCGGCGCAATTTTGAACAATTTGGAGTTTTCTTATGTCTTTTTCGGGCAGGCCAAATAGAAGGGAATTACAAAAATCAATTCTAGAAGAAACAAATGCATGGATTAACTTTTCAGTAGTTTTTTCGCACAAATAATGTCGTATTTTCCCTATTCTCTTTAATGCACACATTGCAGATTGAGTCATAATTTTAACATGTTCTTTCAATTGAAGGTGTTGATCCATGTGTACACCCAAGTTGCGTGCTTTGGTTGTTTCATGTACATCCAGTCCATCCACTACAATACATGCTGGTGAAGACGCAGGATTAAATCTCGACGAGAAGTGAATTAGTTCAGTCTTCTGTGGATTGATTTTCAAACAGTTTTTGTGAGTCCATGAAAGAACATCAGCAAGACAGTCATTGATCCTGCTTATGGCACTCTGTAGATGTTGTGGTCTGAAAGTTAGATACATTTGGGTATCGTCAGCGTACAACATTGTCTCTAGACCATGAGATTTGATAATTGCTGTTATTGGAGAGCTGTATAATGTATAGAGCAACGGTCCGATAATCGAGCCCTGAGGCACCCCACACTTATCATCGATTGGTTGGGACAGAGAATCGTTAACCTTCACAACATGTGAACGTTGGGAAAGGTACGATGACATCCAATTCAGTACAGTCCCATCGATGCCATACAGATATTTTAAACGGTTCAGCAAGGTCTTGTGATCAATTAAGTCAAATGCTGCACTGAAATCTAACAGGACCAGCAAGACTTCATTTTTTTCATCCAAAGAAACCAGAATGTCATTCTGAACTTTGAGCAGAGCAGTTTCCACACTGTTGTGTGACTTGTAGGCTGCCTGAAACGGGTTGTGCAGATTGTTTGCCGATAGGTATTCCTGTATTTGTTGAACTGCAGCTTTCTCAATTAACTTCCTTATGAAACAGAGGTTTGCAATTGGACGATAGTTAGACAATTCGTCTGCAGAAACATCATTTTTCTTGCGAAGTGGTGTCACAACTGCCTTCTTGAGTGACAAGGGGAAAATCCAAAATTAAGACTAGTGTTAATAGTCGTTGTCAAGAATGGTAGTAACACTTGGGCACACTTCTTGATCACCGTGGTTGGCATAGGATCTAAAGAGGAGGATGTTGCAGATGATGATGACTTGATCAACTTCATAACACCATCCTCGTCTAAACGTTCAAATTCAGTCAGGGACGAATGACATACTTCATTGAGTTGTACCAAATCATGATCACCTCCTTGTGTTTTCTTCACTTCAAGCGTAAGTTTGGAAATCTTGTGGTGGAAAAAATTGGCAAATTCATTGGCTAATGATTCTGCACATGTGTGCTTTGGCAGGACGTTTGATTTCACTGTAGTTAACGTTTCCACCGTCTGATATAACTTTCGTGTATCACAAAAGTCTATCTTATCGCGGAAATAGGATGACTCAGTGTCAGCTAATTTATGGTAATACTGTTTACATTCTGCCCTGTAAATCTGCCGATCAATCTCAGTTTTGGACTTTAGCATACGCCGTTCACAGCGGCGCCTCTGTTGTTTTGCGAGACGGAGGGAGTCATTGTAATAAGGAGCATTTGGACGAAGAACAACATGCCTGTCTTTCATTGGTGCATGCTTATCCAACACACTTTTCAGAGATGTGTTATAAAGATGAACTAAGAGATCAATGTCATTCGGTAATTCCCCCTTGATTTCTGTTGACAGATCCTGCTGAAATATATTGTAGTCAATGTTTTTCAAGTTGCGGGAACGAACATGTTTCCTGACCTCTCGAGGTCGACCAAGACGTAAGGTACAGGTAACCGCTGCATGATCTGAAGGTAAATGAAAGTGGTTCTCAAGCCCTTCAACGATGTTAACATCTAGGCCAGATATAATGAGGTCAAGCGCATGGCCTGACGAATGGGTTGGAAAAGTCACATGGTTCTTGAGGCTGAAAAGATCTAGGACCTCATTGAATGCAGAACTATCCTGATTATCTTTAACATCCATATGGAAATTGAAGTCTCCAACCAAAACTATCTTTTGTGAAGCTCTATGTAGGCTCTGAAGGAAAGATGTGAACTCATCAAGAAAATCAGCAGGTCTGCTTCTCACCCTCTTCCGGCTGTAAGGACGACGGTATATCACCAGCAAGCGGATGGTGTGAGAGGGGGAGTTTGATGATGAGATGGAAACATCCATGTATTCAAATGAGTGTGTTTGGCTGCGGTCGTTGAACTTGAGATCGAATCCCAGATGTACGAGGATGCCAACACCGCCACCAGTAGTACTTGTTCGAGGAACGTGATGAAACTCATAGTTTGGAAGTGTCTGACTGATATTTGCGAGAGTACAATCATCACGAAAGGAATCTGTTAACCACGTCTCAGTTAGTGCATAGATATCTATTTTCTCATTGATCACAAAATCACATATTGCCGTAGCACGTCCTCTAGCTTTCATGGATCTGGCATTCCATACCGCTAGTTTCACTGTTTGCTTATCCTTGTAAGCTAAGGGAGTTCTAGTGAGGATTTTGATATTGCCAGGCGTTCGCCTGATATCTTTCATTCTGTAGAACCGTATGTGTTCCATTATTGGCAACCTATCTGTAATAACAACCTGGATACGGTGTGTTCGCTTTCTAATACCACCACGCTTGCCGCGATGTGATAAAGGTTTATTGTTGATGCCCAGAGCTTTTACATTCTTCCAGGTATCTTCAGAAAGTTTCTTATTTGCAGCAGGACTAGGTTTTAACTTCAAAAGTTGATCCACCGAGTACTGGATTCTTTTTCCTACATTTGGGCCAGGGTTTGGTTGGATATCACCACAAACCAGGAGCTGAGTCCGAAAGGTGGCTGTTGAGTTTGGATAGTAATGTATACCATGTCCCACAAACTTAATGTGACATCTATCCATCCTTGATAATGATATGTATCTTCGCCCGCCATAGCTGTGTGAACAGCTGGTACACAGCAGACTTGAAGAGTCAAGGTTTGCAAGTGATAGCAAAAGGAGGGGAAGGATTAACCTCAACCCAACCATTGTAGCACTGGTGGTCCTATTCAAGTTCAACTGGGCAATGAATTGATGTGTGCTCACCCAACCATTGTAGCACTGGTGGTCCTATTCAAGTTCAGCTGGGCAATGAACTGATGTGTGCTCACTTATCTGAACCCAGACAAAGGGCTGCCAAGCAAAGAAAAAAAGCCTCAAACTTCTTTGCCAAGACTGATATCGCCTGAAAACCAGAAAGAACAATAACAAAACAAAAACAAACTACAAAACAAAAACGAAATACAACTAGCAACAAAAACTGTTTCACTCTACATCTTCGGCCAAAGTGGGGGGGGGGGGGGGGAGTAGGATCCTATATCTTTAAAAAAAAAGTGTATCAGATGAAAATCGGTTTGGGAATGGTGAGACATCCAAAAACAAAGTAAATCAAAGCGATCCTTATAAAAGGTGGGTCCCACCTTTTATTAGGGTTGCTCTTTTGTGGATATCTCAGCTATTTTAAAACCAATATTCGT
Source organism: Diadema antillarum (assembly GCF_040938485.1). Classification (NCBI taxonomy): domain Eukaryota; kingdom Metazoa; phylum Echinodermata; class Echinoidea; order Diadematoida; family Diadematidae; genus Diadema; species Diadema antillarum. Next base: position 5,916,543 of record NW_027270903.1, read on the forward strand.
CAGAAACGTTCAATCCCTGTTGAATTACACGCTCTTTCATATTTCATCAGAGGTTTCTCATTATCTTACCAGAAAAATGTTAGAAACCTGGAGTTACTCTGTAAAAAAATCGAGTTAAATATTCACTCTAAAAGGAGTGAATACAAAAAAAGAGTGAATTTAGAGGGAAATTGGAGTGAATTTTTAGTGAAAATTTTCATTTTCACTCATTTTGGAGTGACCTCAGGGATCACTCGAAGATTTTGGAGTGATCCCTGACGTCACTCTCAAACGGGTGAAAATGAACATTTTCACTCGAAATTCACTCCAATTTCACTCTAAATTCACTCTTTTGTGTATTCACTCCTTCAAGAGTGAAAATTTTCACTCGGTTTTTTTTAGAGAGTATACGTCTCAACCAAAACTATACAATCCCTTAAATATCATTACTTTTCTTTATAAGTGTGGCATACAAGCCTCGGAAAACACACATTTTTCATTCTTATAATATGTAGAAAGAATGGATTATCATCATTACAAAAAAGACACTTCTTATCATTTTCAGTGAATTATGGAGATACTACCTATAAACGAATGTTTTCTTTCATGAATATAATGTTTGAATATCAGTGATTTTTACCATTAGCACTGAGCGCTGAGGACAATTCATATACAAATTTTCCACTCATTCTCTGTGTTCGATTCCATGTTCGTCAAAATCAAGACTATCCAATCATATTCTGCGCGGCAATTGAATTGGTTCCACTTGTCATGGACTAGGGCTTTTACTGTCAAATATATCCCCTCTTTCCCTGACCCTAAATGTGGAATTCCCTTAACAACAATGTCAAAGAAGGTTTATGTTATCTGTTTATTTACATTTTTCTTCAAATGAAATATTTCGTTTTCTTTTTCAGAAAAATCGGAGAATAAACTATACTTTGGTAAGCCCCAGTTTCAAGAAATTGTCTGTTTCTGAATGAACTCGTTTATTTGCTCAAAACACAATCTTTTCTCTATACCTTGATGAACCCGTGTATCTCTAGCATTTTATGCATTGGTTTAGACCCTTTAATTCATCGTCCTTTGTTTTTTTCTCCATTTGGTCTTGGTTTTTTTTTTTCAAAGGAAATTTTACGAGTTCGTTATTTCACTATGTTACTCCTATTCTGATGCAAAGAATGAATAATAACGGGGGGGGGGGGGAGTCTCAGCTTAGGACATGGATCTCTAAGTCATTTTAAAGATCGGTACACGGTGAAAACAGCTTTTGTAACAAGTATTAATGTAAGCCTATCATGATAAAAAAAAGATTCACTTGGTATATGAACAGCTCACGATTGTTTAGGAAAGAGAAAATGCTTTACAAACAAGTTAAAGTTTTTCAAAACTGCCATGAAAATACTTGGGAGATAATACAAATAATCACTAGGCTTCTGAGTGTAATTGCAATACTTAAAAATACAAATGGGATAACACTGAGTGTGACTATTCAAAATATTTCGTAGTAAGCCGAGTTAATTCCATTATTGTTAATTTTAGATATTTGCGATTAAAGTCGGTAAAAAAGACAATGAATATAATGAGACAATATGGGATACTGTGACGGAGAACCGTGATGTGCCTTGGTGAAACCAGGGTGGGGTGTAATAAAAGTGTCCATTGGAGACATGAGAGTTGGAGTTGGCAAACATGGCGTGAACAGTTGCAGTCATTCGGTGCTAATCCAAGAATGTTTTGTCGATGTATGACAGATGTTATGTCGGTGCTGACGGGTGTTCTGTTGGTGCATGACAGATACTTTTCATAATCACTTCAAGGGCATAATTTTTCATGGAACGACCCTGCTGGAAAGAACACAGTGTTACACAGTGTGTGAGATACCTGGCTACGTCCCACAGTCTAAACACATTGTGGACACAGTTTGAATCTCTTCATATACTGTTTAAGTCGAGCGTTTTAACAGAGTGAACGCGTTGTGATTCGTCAATTCAAAGTGTGGAACAGAGCGTAACTTTGTGAACACTCTGTTGTGAAAACCACATCACAGTGTGAAATCATTTTCACACTGTTGAAGTTCGAGTGTTTTTACAGAGCCGACTCTGTGAACACCGTTGGGAACACACTGTGGGACACACTGTATTCTTACCACTAGTTTCAATTTCTTTTCTACCGAGCGATGGACATATTTTGAAATGTTTATAAACTTGTCCTTAATCCGTTTTGTAATTACACTCTTCATTGGCAAACATTTTTTTTTCTTCTGGTATCAATCTCGTTAAGAACACATCTCTCTCTAAAAGCATTTGCATGAATTTTTAGGTGAACCAAATCCAAATAACATAGCTTTCACTCCTATGTATAACGTGAAGACTTTTTTAAGCGAATAAAAAAGATCAAATCAAATAAAAACCTTTGCCATTGTAAATTATTCTACGTGAAATATACTTGTAAATGATTGGGGTGCTGTTCGTTATTCCGAAAGTTCGTTATTCCGAAGGTTCGTTATTCAGAAGATTCGTTGTTCAGAAGGTTCGTTAATACCGTATTCCTTTATCCATGAGAAACAAATAAGAACAGTATTATGGGTGTACATTATGGGGGAAAATCGTTTAAACGCCTGTTGACCCCTACGCGTATTTCCGTATGAATAGTATATTCACTTTCACTGTACAGAGTCTGGACTAAAATCCAAGCTAAAACACCTATCGTTTCCCGACCCCGACTCCGTACCATTATTATAACGAAAATACGAAATTCATGTTGAGGTATGTTTGAAGAGAGGGCTACGACGTCCTCACTCGAAACGCTGTCCACATCATCTCCATGAGGTATGGGGAAATATCAGCAATTGCGAGAAAATGATGCATTATTGCCAACATCTTTTTCTTGTCGTTCACGACAAATTTGGGGTAGTTGATACGCAAGAATAAACTGATTGGTGTTAATTTCACACGCAGTTTTTGGAGGCATATTCCAACAAAAACATCTTCCCAGGGAAAGAGGGGCGTCTGGACGGCAGTTTGATAAACAGCTTCCACCAGATCACTGGATAGCACGTAGATGTGACCGTTCAGATAAGGAGGATACGTTTGGTTGGGGTAATACTCTTCCGAAAGGTACCATTTACTTTCGCGACTGCTGGCATTCCGCACAACGGGAGTATCAATCATGACTTCGCCTGCCGAAAAGTTCACGGCCGGTTGCCTATGAAGCAGTCTTAATACCCGCTTCTGATGTAGCATGACGTCATCGTCCAGTTTCATGACAAAGTTGGCGTGGCGACAAAATTTGCTGGCCCACTTGAACGCCGCGACAGTCTTGCGTGATAGATTGTGGTAGCTGTCTATGAAGTTTTCCTGGACGATGTCCCCATAACGGTAGGCCTCGTCATCAATGACCACCTGCCCAGAGACGTCCGTGACTCCGAGAATGAAGAGAGTCTTTGTTTCTCCTCGTTTCTCGACGGACCAAGACGAGTTTCTCCCGTAGGTGCGGCGTATCAGCTGGCGTCGCTCATGGTTCCCGGGTGACGATGTAACCAGAATTAGGAGGAAAATATTAGCCCGTCCTTTGTTCCTCATACAGGTGTCTGTAGGGTTGTGAAAATATTGGTAATTGTGGTCGTCGATTGGTTCTTTCAGGTAGAGACCGTTGTCGTGCGTTCTGTTCCTCGGTCGAAATCGGGTCCTTGGGGTGACAGGAACCACAGCTTTCAACACAACTCTGTCGCGATGGCTGTTTTGATCCGAGATAAGAGTACACCATAAGACGAACATCAAAGCGACAAGACAGGCAGCCATGAAGTAAAGGCGTTGATGACTCGGAATGAGACATAAATGGCCTTGTTTGTACAAGATATTCATACTGACTGCGTGATCTCCGTGTCTCTGAAATGTGAAGAAATTGGAATTAAGTGCAATTGTTGGTCTTCTACTTCTTCTTCTTCTCCTCCTCCTCCTTTTAGTGTAGGCAAATGAGTAGGTAATACCTGTTCCAGCTTCGAAAAAAAAATCCCAAACGGTGTCTGTCTTTTTTTTTCAAAAGCCTTTGCTCATTCTTACCCCGCCGCCAAGTCTTCAAACAGTGTGAGGTGGATCTTTCGCACTTTTGGGGCAAAATGCAGATTGAATTGCTTCGCGTTGAATAGATTTTATTTGTTTTACGTGGCTACCGAAGGGAGCCTGCAATGAGGCCCTCTTATCAAAAGTAAGCTACCACGAGGCCTCTTGATGGAAAACCCGGCAAGTAGCACCAGAAATAACAAAGGGGAAAGACGCACTAAAAGTGCGCTGTACAATGGTATGCTTAGAATCCATTAAGAAAGACGCATCGTCAACATTCACATCCCTACGTTCGAATCCTTCAACATTTTTTCAAGACACCTGCACAGGGTTTTGTCTGTTTTATTTTTACATATGAAAAATTAAATGAAATTAAAGAAAATTGAATGAAATGAAATTCAAATTTTGTTTTCATTTCTAATAAAATATACAAAGTAACATTTACAAAGTAAACATTTACATAATGATCTTACTACTGAAAATTTTACTGCCCGTGGTTTAGACAATGTACCTGCAATTATCCTGAAGTCTATAAGAAACCGCTCACTTATATCTTTAATCTGTCGATGCTCCAAAACAAGGTTCCGTTGACTAAGAAACGGTCTCGCGCCACGCCCACATACAAAATTATACAGATGAATGTACAGGGCCCTGTTTTATGAAGAGTTATGACTGTGTAGCTGATTTCTATTGTAAGTCTATGGCAGCCGGTGAGGTGTGTGGTACGGAAATTTATAGTCGATTATATCTTTTGATTAAACGGGGCCCAGGCCAAAGATCACAGGTGAACATTTTTACACAATCAGTTTTACGAGGGATAGCAAGAAATCATGGAAAAAACTTAGATTCAATCAACTTATATTTAATGAAATTTATTATTGTACAGATATCTTCAAGAGAAAGTACTACTGACAGTGCATCAATTAGGATCATTATTTCACATTCAAACACTAAAATAATGACGGCCTAAGTTTACAATTGTTACGAAATAATGATACAATTATTACTAAGAATCAAGTGGATTTTTGTTCTATTATTTGAGGGAATGTGTCATAAACATTCCGTGAAAAGCTGCAGAAAATACAATATAGAGCAATAAGAGTGGTGGTGTGAGTTGACTGAAAATTTCCAAGTAAAGCCTTATTGCAGTTGACCCAAACAAGTTGCAATGACAATATTAACTGACTTGTAGACGGACGTGATAAACACTTATGTATTATGTATTGTAAATGGAAGCATGCGCTCACCTATAAACAAATTATTCGTATGATAATAGACAATTATTGTTTCCAGAAAACAACTCTTTAGTTAGATATACCCAAAACCAAACATCAATTTAAAAACGCAGTTTTCACATCGTGTTACACTTTAATATGCAACAGTTTACCAAGAGATCTGAAACAAAATGCTTCTTTGGTTGCATTCAAGTGTGTAATGGCTATATTATATACAAATATATTACAAGATAATCATGATTAGGCCTACAGTTTTATGTTTTTGTTACGACGAGTTATCACGAGTAATCTCGATTTACATGAAGGGCTTTATACCCGAGATATAAAGAGTGCCTCCTCCTGTTACTGGGAAATCCTGGCGATTTTCACAATTTCACACCATAAATAGTACATAAATCGACAGCTCCATTTTTAGATTTGTGGAATTAATTGTGGTCCTTGAGCAGAAAGACGAATACTCTGAAACATCCTAAAACAAAATGAATAAGGAATCATAAATGCATTAGTACAGGTTCAATGTAAGAATGCATAAGACATTAAGGGGTCTCACAATGCATCTTTCTAATTCCATTACGATACCGCTAATTGCTTATACTACAAGGTTAGCTGTGACAATTTATACATGCTTTCTTCCTTTGCACTTCTTCCTTGAGCCCCAGGTATTCATGCGTTCTTATCGTGAAGCTGCTACGTCATCATCCTTGGCTATTGTGATTTGTTGTAACTTGCATTTTTGAAAACACTCTTATTCCTAATCCCGGTAAATTTGATGCGTTTTGAAACTCTGCACCCGATATAACAACTTTATTATTATTCAAATGTTAAAGTCTGAAAGTCTGAAAGAGAGAGAAAACATGTCCTGCGCATGTGCAGATTTCCTCATATTTCCGTCTGAATTTGCACGGTCGGACGGGCTCTGGGTCATTTTTGTTTTTTCCCGTCAGCTGAAACTCACACCGTCGAGAGCTTCTTGAGGCCGGTAGCGCGGCAGTCCACGCATCGCGAGTTGGCTATTAGGCTGCGTTCACATAGAAGTGTTCGCTATTCGCTATTCGCTATTCGCTATTCGCTATTCGCTATTCGCTATTCGAGCACCGAATACACCGTCACCCGCACCGTCAACTCACCATCCCATGTAGTGAGGATTTCTTCCTCCTACATCGCAGCAAATCTTATTAACAATTTCTAAACTGCATCAGAATGTCAGTCTACATGCTTATTTTTGCTAACGGGCAAATCCAGACCAAAATTGTCATTATTTCATAAACGAGAGACGGTATACGCTGCAAGAAAATCGAACAAGCTCGATTCCCACTTTGCTATACTTTTCGCAGGTATTCGGTACTTTCGAATAGTGCCCTCTTATGTGAACCGGTGTGAGGAAATCCTATCGTTCGATTCAAGCTATTCGCGTGTCCTCGAAAAACGAGCCCGAATACCCGAATAGTATACTTCTATGTGAACGCAGCCTTACCGCTGCCTCCTGCCTCGCATTACTATGACGCCATCAACGACGACATACTGGTATGCTCTCTCATTGGCTGTACAGTGTGGAAAGCAGGATGAAGCCAGTCCAGGCAGTGGTCTAAATCCACGGAGGTGAATTAATCTCCCTAAGTAATCTAAAGCCTCTTTGCGAGAGAGATCAACGGAGAACGAACAAACGCAATTGTCGTCTTCAAAGTCGCAAATCTGAAGCTTCCTTAAATGCCAGAGAAAGAAGGTGCTACAGTCTCGAACAGGTGATGCTGGTTATAATGATGATGATGGTGAAGATGCCGATAATAATAATGATAATGATAATAATAATAATAATAATAATAATAATAATAATAATAATAATAATGATAATAACAATAATAATAGTTATAATAAAAATTATGATGATGATAATAATAACAATAAAATTAAAAATAGTAATGATAAAAGTAATACTGATAATTATAATGACAATAATAATAATAATGATAATAATAATAATAATATAATAATAATAAAAGAATATTCTTTATCCAGGGTAGACTCTTCAGTGTTGCTACTGCTCTACCAGAACGGTCCCGGCTGTTTACAACCAGTTCGTCATTACCTGTCCAGTTGGTCCACTTTCAGATGGGCTATGCCCATTTCGTCTAATACCCATGGTTTATTATATACACACACAAAAAAAAAAAAAAAAAAAAAATCCAAGGAGTCAAAATTGCAATTAGACCATTTGGTCATTAGACGAAATGATAATTATCCAAATTGGACATTAGACCAAGTGAGGATTAGTCCAAACGGGCATTAGACGAAATTCATAGTAGACCAAATGAGTTTGGCCGTAGTGGTGTTATAGACGAAGTGTGAAGTAGACACTCTGACATTAGACCGAGTGGCAATAAAGCGTTATACGCTCGTGCAGAACGAATTCATGAATACATTACTTTGCATACATAATGAATATTCATGACATAAGCAGCCAAACATGCATACAGGTAACATAGTTCTCTCCCACGACCAAATAAAAACGAGAAAACAATTTCAGAAGTATAACATAACGGATAGTGATGTTACTCTGTAAAGAAATGTCTGTATGTCTTTCTTTGTACATGACTACAGAAAGTTTATTGCATGCATGTGTATTTCACAGTATCCCAGTAAATCACTATCATTCGTACGGATCAATCGATAACATAGTGAGTATATACTTATTGTTACTCTATAATAGTACATGTATGACCATATGATATTATTTGTTTTTTTTTTATTGCTTGCTGTTTTGTTTTCCCTGCAAATACAGTTTTTGATTTGAAAAGCTGCAAAGGATTATTTCTGTGATATTAATGTGACTAACAAAAGACAAGGCGAGGGAACATGCAAGTGATACTGAGTCGAGGGAAAGGTGCATTCCATTGTCTTTTGTTGAACATATCAGTACTTTAGCAATGATTGAAAGATGAGGTCACAACAGTACGACAGTAATTTATTGGTTTGGAAGGATTTTTGTGGGCGTATCCAAGTAATCTGAAGAAAAATAGAACGAAAACTAGAAAAGCACTCTGAGAGCGCAGACCACCGCCAAGCAGCTACTTTCCACCGAAGATCTTGCTCTTCCCAAAGAGATTTTTCTCCTCTCCACCACTGGGGGAAAGCCCTTTGGGCTCTTCCATAGAGATCAGTGATTTTCACCCATAGGTATACACTCTAAAAAATCGCCCGATTTCACAATACAGAAGCCTTCGTTACGTCATAAACCCTCAGCTGCGCGGCGCACCTCGCCATAACAGAAAATGAAGCACGCACTTTAGTGCGAGTATGCAAACCTAAAAAATGCGCAGCTTCAACTCCCAAGTGCATTGACCCTACCTGCCAAGACATCAAAAATCCTTCATAAATTCCCCCAAAATTGTCGGATCACTACCAAATTTAATCATCTGTTACTTGTGTCATTCTCAACCTTTCTTGTAAGTTTCAAATCCGTTCACTACTTTTTGAGTTATTTTGCACACGGACAAACAAACCAACAAAATAACGGTAACGAAAACATAACCTCCCCTGTTGGCGGAGGTAATTAGTTTAAAACATATGGAATCCCTTATGAAACATACAGACGGACATACAGTGTGGTTTCATATGGAAATGTCCTAATTTCACGTAGTTGCCATGTGAAATTTGGGACATTTCCACATAAACCACACTGTGTGAACGTATGTTTGTTCCATAAGGGATGTTTCTAGATATTCGTTTCAACGCAAAAATGATGTTGAGGGTATTATAAATCAACACAAACCTATAATCCTGCTCCCCTTATCTTTGACAGTGTGTTGTCAGTGTCGATTACACACAAAAACCCCTAGAGTTCTACTCCCTGTTCAAAGTCACTTCCACATAACGGATTCAGCATTGGCTTTGGTACGGAGAATCAAGATGAGACCAATATTTGAAGAAAGGATAAAAGCTTGTCAGAAACTCGGTGTCATCAAAGCAAATAATTTGTGTATGATTATATTCCTTTACACAGCATACGCCAAAGGGCATGCTGTGAGTATTGATAGTAGACAGTAAGGGATCCAGGAATTCTGTCAAGGGGAGGCGCCTTTACAAAATTAAAGTGTGTGTGTGTGTGGGGGGGGGGGGGGGGGGGCTGTTTCCCTTTTCTCCTGTTATTTCTTTTATTTTAACAAAAAATAAAGAGGGGGCGCGAATTCGGGGCGCCCCCTCTGAACCCGCCACTGGACAGCAATTTCAAATCAGTGAAAACAAAATTAATATGCCCCATCGCTTATACGCAATAGGCCCTATGAAAACGTAGGCCTGTATACTACTCAGTACTTGGTTCCAATACGCTTTGAATAACAATTAGAGAGGCAGGCACTAGGTACGTACGCTCCTTCTGAAGATACACGTAGCCCCCCCCCCCCCCCCCCCCCCAGTTTTTTTGTCAAAACAAAGAATGATCATTTGCTCTTCGGTGATTCCGTGTGTAATCCTGAACCCCTTGAAATCAATTAAATTGATCGTCTACTCAATACATCGCACACAACAATACAATTGCAAAAATTGACCTCGCGCCGTCTGAATTTGCACGGTCGGACGGGCTCTGGGTCATTTTTCCCCCATCGGCTGAAACTCACACCGCCGAGACCTTCTTGAGGCCGGTAGCGCGGCAGTCCACGCATCACGAGTCGGCTATTACCGCTGCCTCCTGCCCAGTGCTCCTGCCTCGCATTCCTACGACGCCATCAACGACGACATACTGGTATGCTCTCGCTCATTGGCTGTTAAACAGTACTGCGTGGAAAGCAGGACGAAGCCAGTCCAGGAAGCGATATTTTTTTCCCAGTATGGGAAAGGCATTTATTTGTCTTGGTGACTTGGATAGAGAATAACTATCAAGTCTTTGACTTTTTTACTCTCTCTAGCCTTAAGCCTGAAGGAATAAACCGTTACAAACTTAATATACTTTAGAAATTGATTAAGAGCAAAAATGAAACATGATGTTGAGCAAGACCCCGAATGGGAGTCGAACCACGGACCTTCTGATTATCAGTCTAAGCTCTAACACACCGTGTCAAAGCGAGGTAAAGCCGAGGCCTGTGGTCATTGTTCTTACGATGTATGCGAACACAATTTGTCTGAATAGGTTGAGTCCCCATAGTCTTAGGTTTCAGACCTGGTTTATTTTTTTGTCAGTAGACTACCGTAGACTTTACACGCACTAGTGACTTTCCCACACTCGAAATAAAAATATAGCGTCCAGGAAGTGGTCTAAATCCACGGAGGTGAACTCATCTCCCTAAGTTATCTAAAGCCTCTTTGCAAGAGAGATCAACGGAGAACGAACAAACGCAATCGTCGTCTTCAAAGTCGCAAATCTGAAGCTTCCTTAAATGCCAGAGAAAGAAGGTGCTACAGTCTCGAACAGGTGATGGTGGTTATAATGATGATGATGGTGAAGATGCCGATAATAATAATGATAATGATAATAATAATAATAATAATAATAATAATAATAATAATAATAATGATAATAACAATAATAATAGTTATAATAAAAATTATGATGATGATGATAATAACAATAAAATTAAAAATAGTAATTTCAATTTCAATTTCAATTTATTTTCATATTTCTCGATGAAAAATTACATCAAATATAACAAAATTAAATGAAATACATGACATACATAGAATATTGCAAATATGTAAACATAATAGTGGTCGATCTGTTCAGTTTGGAATCTGTGAATGAATGCTAAAGAAATATGAAGGAACCTACTTAAAAAGCGAGCTTGTTGAGCGTAGGTCCCGGTTAAAAACGAGTTTAAGATTGAGAAGGGGAGCACGGGTACAACAATGACCGGAACATAAGAGAAAACAAAAAAGTAAAAAAGTACAAATATACAGTTATATAACAAATTCTTCTCTAGTGCAGGTTAGGGATCGGAAAAGCCACATGCTGTATATAGGCGGATGAACCATTGTCGTTCTGGCAATACAATATGACTTAATATAGTTATAATAACAATGATATCATTCAGACAGTATTAGAAATGTGTACATTGCGTGTATTAAGAAGGGAACACATGCACCTGCAAATCCATTAAAAAAGACATCGAACAACCAGTTGCAGTGCAGTGAGAATGTGAAATACCAGCTGTTTCCTCGTCCCAGCTATCTTTAAAGAAGGAAAAATATACATAAACACAGTGATAGAATTTAAGGGCGCAAACAGCTGGGCCCTTAAAGTCTGGTTTTACATGACAACAACCCTGGAGTACAGTATAACGGGATAGTCCTGGACAGCACAAAACAGAATTTCAATGAGCTGATGTAGCGTAATTATTCAATAAATACTGTCTTAATTTGCATTTGAAGGATGATACTGATAAACAACCTTTGAGTTCAGGGGGGAGGTCATTCCAGTATTTCGGTCCCGCATACATAATTGTTTTCATCGCGAAAATTGTGCGAGTACGTGGAAGGTGATAAGCGTCCCGTTGGCGGGTGGGATAATTGTGAACTGAGTAGTTTCTTTTGAACATGTGAAGAAAAACATCAGGAAGATCATTCGTTGAGTATTTATACATGAAAATACCTAGGTTGTCATCAAACAAGTCAGGCAATTCAAAATTTTATTCTTGTGAAAAAATTCATTTGTATGAGATAAATATCCGGCGTTATTGATAATTCTGATGGCGCGTTTTTGAAGAAGGAATAGCGAATCAAGTAAAAATTTGGACGAATTACCCCATGCTAGAATTCCATAGTTGAGGTAAGGGGAAATCATTGTTGAATATATAATTTGTAATATATGTATGGGGAAATTATATTTCAGCTTGTTTAAAATTCCAATGTTTCTGGACAAAATTTTACTTAAATAGTTAATATGGGTTTTCCAGGATAGATCACTATCAATGTAAAGTCCCAGAAACTTGATACTATCTACCTGGTTTAAATTGATACCATTGATCTTAACATAATCAGAAACAGAGTTCAGAGAATTGCTGAAAAGCATATAATGCGTCTTATCAATATTTAGTGACAACTTATTTGCGTGGATCCAGGACTGAACAAGTTTCAGTTCATTGTTTAACATATGTATAAGCGTGTTTGAGTTACGATGTGAAAGAAATAAATTTGTGTCGTCAGCAAAGCATATGAAAGAAAGAATCTGGGACGAATTTTGGAGGTCGTTTATGTACAGGATAAATAATAACGGGCCAAGTAGGGAACCCTGAGGGACACCACAAGAAGTTGTTTTCAAAAGAGACTCATATCCATTTACATAAACATATTGCTTTCTATTAGTAAGGTAGTCTTTAAACCAATCTTGAGCTGTCCCACGAATGCCGTAATGGCTTAACTTATAAAGCAAAATATCATGGTCTATCGTATCAAACGCTTTCGAGAAGTCGAGAAAAACACCTATAGTATGGGAAGCGTCGTCTAAAGCATGTGCTACTTTATCAATGAAAGCTAACAAAGCGTGGGTTGTGCTATGCTGTTTTCTGAAACCAAACTGAAAATTCGAAAGAATATTGCAGTTGATAAGGAATCTAAGAGTTCGTTTGTGAACAAGCTTTTCTAAGATTTTTGAAATTGAAGTTAAAAGAGATATTGGACGATAATTGCTAACCGATTCTTCAGCACCCTTTTTGAATATGGGAACGACTCTAGCAATTTTCATCTTTTCAGGGACCTTTCCAGTCGACAAAGATTGATTAAAAATATAAGTAAGGGGAGTAATTATTTCAGTTATTATGTTTTTTAACAGAAAAACTGAAATTCCGTCATCACCTGTACTTTTCTTGTTATTTAGTTTGCGAACAATTTCTTTAATTTCTTCCTCAACAATGGGAACAAAAAACAAAGTGTGTGCATTCCTATCCCTTAGAAACGAATGAAAAGGTGTCCCGGAGCGAGGTATTTTCTTGGCAAGATCTGGCCCAAGGTTAACGAAGAAGTCATTGAATGCATCTGCCATCTCCTCTGGATTGTCTATCAGGCGACCCTCTTTCAGAATACGATTTGGAGAATTCGCCTTAGTGCTGGATTTTAAAGCTGTATTAATCACCTTCCACGTACTCTGTATATCAGATTTGCATCTATCGAACTGTCGGTAAAAATACTGTTGCTTAGCTAAGCGTAACGTAGAGGTCAGGGTATTTCGATAACAAACATAACGAGATTTAGTTGTAACATTTGGGGATTTACGGTATCTACAAAATAATCTGTTTTTCTTATTAATAGACCTAAGAAGAGATTTCGTAATCCAAGGCTGTCTTGGTATTCTTTTATAATTAGATTTAGAGCGTTTTAACAAAGGTATATGATTATCACAAGTTTCTATCAAAATTTTCATAAAAACCTCAAAGGATGAGTTTACATTTCCTGCGTTGTAGACAGGAGACCAGTCAACGGACCCAAATCCCTCCCTGAGCCTATTTAAATTGCGTTCAGACATGTCACGAATACCATGGTTAGATGTTGGAGTTTTTCTTGCTGTAAACTGAGGTACAAGGGTATAAATCGGGAAGTGATCAGAAATGTCAGAGACTACAATGCCAGATGTGACATCAAGAGATAAATTATTAACAAATATATTATCGATAAGAGTTGAAGTGACATCGGAAATTCGAGTAGGTTTTCTCATAAAAGGAATGAAGGATTTGGACAACATAAGGTTGAGGAAATCTTGACAGACTGTAGTATCATTATAGCTAAGGAGATTTATATTAAAGTCTCCCATGATAATGCATGTCTTGTTATCAAAATATTTATCAGAGAGGAGATCATGAAGCAACCTAATAAACTCAGTAGGGTTAGAATACGGGGGTCTATAAATTTCCCCCAGTATGATGTTACCTTTGTTTGGAGTTATAACCTCCACAAAAATACACTCTATACATTCTGAGGTAATGCTGTATTCATGTAACAATTGACAATTCAGAGTTTGTGAAACACAAAAACCTACTCCGCCACCTCTTTTCCCGGTTCTGTTATTGGTAAGCAATTTAAAACGATTGATGGAGTATTGAGAAGAAGGCGACGTTTCCTTTAGCCAAGTTTCACTGAGGCCAATGATCATGTGACTAAATTGTAACTCGTTAACAAATGAAAGAAATTGATCAAAATTTTTATTCAAACTTCTGATGTTGATATGCGAAACAAAGAGATCTTTCGGGTTAGAATGAGACAATGTAACTATATCATTTTCCAAAAGATAATTAGAAGATACATTTTTCAGTGAAATATCATTTAAATCAAAATCCAGATTTAATTCCTGGGTTTCTGCATTTAAAGATGTGATAAAATCGATGCTGTCGCCTTCTTCACAATCAGAACACGTTAAGGGAGAGTTTGGTACAGGTGACTGATAATCACATACTTCGTTGTTCATAACAGGAAGTACATTTGCATTAATTTCTTCAGCCATGTTTGGTGGCAAACAAACACAAGTTACATGATGGGTTGTTTACCAGGAATGCATGTTCGTAGATTCGATTTCCATCTGTCACTTTGAGACAATTTTCAAAAACAACATTCCAATGATAAGCAATGACAGAAGTGCAGGCGTTTACGTGGGATAACATCCGAAGAGGTGATAGTGACAGGTGTGCATTGCAAATTGTATAAGTACGCACTAAGGACAGGTATATAATTTCAAGGGCTGAGTTGGTTGGTATACAGGTAATGATAAAAGTAATACTGATAATTATAATGACAATAATGATAATAATAATAATAATAATAATAATAATAATAATAATAATAATAATAATAATAATAATAATATAATGATAAAACTCTTCAGTGTTGCTACTGCTCTACCAGAACGGTCCCGGCTGTTTACAACCAGTTCGTCGTTACCTGTCCAGTTGGTCCACTTTCAGATGGGCTATGCCCATTTCGTCTAATACCCATGGTTTATTATACACACACACACACACAAAAAAAAAATCCAAGTAGTCAAAATTGCAATTAGACCATTTGGTCATTAGACGAAATGATAATTATCCAAATTGGACATTAGACCAAGTGAGGATTAGTCCAAACGGGCATTAGACGAAATTTATAGTAGACCAAATGAGTTTGGCCGTAGTGGTGTTATAGACGAAGTGGGAAGTAGACTATCTGACATTAGACCAAGTGGCAATAAAGCGTTATACGCTCGTGCAGAACGAATTCATGAATACATTACTTTGCATACATAATGAATATTCATGACATAAGCAGCCAAACATGCATACAGGTAACATAGTTCTCTCCCACGACCAAATAAAAACGAGAAAACAATTTCAGAAGTATAACATAACGGATAGTGGTTTTACTATGTGAAGATATGTCTGTATGTCTTTTTTTGTACATGACTATAGAAAGTTTATTGCATGCATGTGTATTTTACAGTATCCCAGTAAAATCACTATCATTCGTACGGATCAATTGATAAACATAGTGAGTATGAACTTATTGTTACTCTATATAATAGTACATGTATGACCATATGATATTATTTATTAATTTTTTTATTGCTTGCTGTTTTGTTTTCCCTGCAAATAGAGTTTTTGATTTGAAATGCTGCAAAGGATTATTTCTGTGATATTAATGTGACTAACAAAAGACAAGGCGAGGGAACATGCAAGTGATACTGAGTCGAGGGAAAGGTGCATTCCATTGTCTTTTGTTGAACATATCAGTACTTTAGCAATGATTGAAAGATGAGGTCACAACAGTACGACAGTAATTCATTGGTTTTGAAGGATTTTTGTGGGCGTATCCAAGTAATCTGAAGAAAAATAGAACGAAAACTAGAAAAGCACTCTGAGAGCGCAGACCACCGCCAAGCAGCTACTTTCCACCGAAGATCTTGCTCTTCCCAAAGAGATTTTTCTCCTCTCCACCACTGGGGGAAAGCCCTTTGGGCTCTTCCAAAGAGATCAGTGATTTCCACCCATAGGTATACACTCTAAAAAATCGCCCGATTTCACAATACAGAAGCCTTCGTTAGGTCATAAACCCTCAGCTGCGCGGCGCGCCTCGCCATAACAGAAAATGAAGCACTCACTTTAGTGCGAGTATGAAAACCTCAAAATGCGCAGCTTCAACTCCCAAGTGCATTGACCCTACCTGCCAAGATATCAAAAATCCTTCATAATTTCCCCCAAAATTGTCGGATCACTACCAAAATTTAGTCAATATCTGTTACTTCTGTCATTCTCAACCTTTCTTGTAAGTTTCATCCAAATCCGTTCACTACTTTTTGAGTTGTTTTGCACACGGATAAACAAACCAACAAACCAACAAACCAACAAGCCAACAAACCAATAAACCAACAAACCAACAAACCAACAAACCAACAAACCAACAAACCAACAAACCAACAAACCAACAAACCAACAAACCAACAAACCAACAAACTAACAAACCAACAAACCAACAAAATAACGGTAACGAAAACATAACCTCCTCTCTTGGCGGAGGCGATTAGTTTAAAACATATGGAATCCCTTATGAAACAAACACACGGACATACAGTGTGGTTTCATGTGGAAATGTCCCAATTTCACATAGTTACCATGTGAAATTTGGGACATTTCCACATAAACCACACTGTGTGAACGTGTGTTTGTTCCATAAGGGATGTTTCTAGATATTCGTTTCAACGCAAAATGATATTCGATTTCGATTTATTTTCATATTTCTCGATGAAAAAATACATCAAATATAACAAAATCAAATGAAGTACATGATATCAAGCTGGAGACATACATAAAATATTGCAAATATATAAAACATATAGTGGTCGATCTATGACGTTTTGAATCTGTGAATGGATGCTAAAGAAATATGAAGGAACCTACTTAAAAGCGAGCTTGTTGAGCGTAGGTCCCAGTTAAAATCGAGTTAAAGATTAAGATGGGGAGCACGGGTACAACATTGACCAAAACATAGAGAAAAAAAAGTACATTTATACAGTTATATAGCAAATTCTTCTCTAATACAGATTTGGGGTCGGATAAGCCACATGCTGTAGGCGGATGAACCATTGTCGTTCTGGCGATAATAACAATATGACTCAATATATGATAACAATAATACGGTTAAAAAATATTAAAGATTTATACATTGCGTGTATTAAGGAGGGAACACATGCACCTGCAAATCCCCCCCCCCCCCCCCAGAAAAAAAGAAGACATTCAACAACCAGTTACAGTGCAGAAGGAATTAAAATACCAGCTGTTACCTCGCCCCTAATGTTTTAGAGAAGGAAGAAAATGCAATAGGTCATAGACACAGTGACAGAATTTGAGGGCACAAATAGCTGGTTTAAACATAACAACAACCCTGGAGTACGGTACAGCGGGATAGTCCTGTGCATCACAAAACAGATTTCAGTGAGCTGAATTAATGTAATTATTCAATAAATACTGTCTTAATTTGCATTTAAAGGATGATAGTGATAAACAACCTGTGAGTTCAGAGGGGAGATCGTTCCAGTATTTCGGTCCCGCATACATAATTGTTTTCATCGCGAAAATTGTTCGAGTACGTGGAAGGTGATAAGCGTCCCGTTGGCGGGTGGGATAATTGTGAACTGAGTAGTTTCTTTTGGACATGTGAAGAAAAACATCAGGAAGATCATTCGTGGAGTATTTATACATGAAAATACCTAGGTTGTCATCAAACAAGTCAGGCAATTCAAAATTTTATTCTTGTGAAAAAATGCATTTGTATGAGATAGATATCCAGCGTTATTGATAATTCTGATGGCGCGTTTTTGGAGGAGGAAAAGCGAATCAAGCAAAAATCTGGACGAATTACCCCATGCAAGAATTCCATAGTTGAGGTAAGGGGAAATCATTGTTGAGTATATAATTTGTAATATATGTATGGGGAAAAATATTTCAGCTTATTCAAAATTCCTATGTTTCTGGATAAAATTTTACTTAAATAGTTAATATGGGTTTTCCAGGATAGATCACTATCAATGTAAAGTCCTAGAAACTTAATACTATCTACCTGGTTTAAATCGATACCATTGATCTTAACATAATCAGAAACAGATTGCAGAGAATTGCTGAACAGCATGTAATAAGTCTTATCAATATTTAGTGACAACTTATTTGCGTGAATCCAGGACTGAACAAGTTTCAGTTCATTGTTTAACATATGTATAAGCGTGTTAGAGTTACGATGTGAAAGAAATAAATTTGTGTCATCAGCAAAGCATATGAAAGAAAGGATCTGAGACGAATTTTGGAGGTCGTTTATGTACAAAATAAATAATAATGGGCCAAGTAGGGAACCCTGGGGGACACCACAAGAAGTTGTTTTCAAGAGAGACTCATGACCGTTTAAATAAACATATTGCTTTCTATTAGTAAGGTAGTCTTTAAACCAATCTAGAGCTGTCCCACGAATGCCGTAATGGCTTAACTTATAAAGCAAAATATCATGGTCTATAGTATCGAACGCTTTTGAGAAGTCGAGAAAAACACCGATGGTATGGGAAGCTTCATCTAAAGCATGGGCTACTTTATCAATGAAAGCTAGCAAAGCGTGGGTTGTGCTATGCTGTTTTCTGAATCCAAACTGAAAATTTGAAAGAATATTGCAATTGATAAGGAATCTAAGAGTTCGTTTGTGATTTTTGAAATTGAAGTTAAAAGAGATATTGGACGGTAATTGCTAACCGATTCTTTAGCACCCTTTTTGAATATTGGAACGACTCTAGCAATTTTCATCTTTTCAGGAACTTTTCCAGTTAACAAAGATTGATTGAAAATATAAGTAAGGAGAGTAATTATTTCAGTTATTATATTTTTTTAAAGAAAAACTGAAATTCCGTCATCACCTGTACTTTTCTTGTTATTTAGTTTGCGAACAATTTCTTTGATGTTGAGGGTATTATAAATCAACACAAACCTTTAATCCTGCTCCCCTTATCTTTGACAGTGTGTTGTCAGTGTCGATTACACACAAAAACCCCTAGAGTTCTACTCCCTGTTCAAAGTCACTTCCACATAACGGATTCAGCATTGGCTTACGGAGAATCAAGATGGGACCAATATTTGAAGAAAGGATAAAAGCTTGTCAGAAACTCGCTGTCATCAAAGCAAATAATTTGTGTATGATTCTATTCCTTTACACTGCATACGCCAAAGGGCATGCTGTGAGTATTGATAGTAGACAGTAAGGGATCCAGGAATTCTGTCAAGGGGAGGCGCCTTTACAAAATTAAAGTGTGTGCGTGTGGGGGGGGGGGCTCTTTCCCTTTTCTCCTGTTATTTCTTTTGTTTAACAAAAAATAATGAGGGAGCGCTAATTCGGGGCGCCCCCTCTGAACCCGCCACTTGACAGCAATTTCATATCAGTGAAAACAAAATTAATATGCCATATCGCTTACGCAATAGGCTCTATGAAAACGTAGGCCTGTATACTACTCAGTACTTGGTTCCAATACGCTTTGAATAACAATTAGAGAGGCAGGCACTCGGTACGTAGCTCCTTCTGAAGATACATGTAGCCCCCCCCCCCCCCCCCCCCACCCACCCCCAGTTCTTTTGTCAAAACAAAGAATGATCATTTGCTCTTCGATGATTCCGTGTGTAATCCTGAACCCCTTGAAATCAATTAAATTGATCGGTTACTCAATACATCGCACACTACAATACAATTGCAGACAAGAAAAGTCATCGAGGGGTCCACATTGTGTCATAAAAGGGAACTCAGAAGAGCGCTGTGCATGGTGCCCTTCGTGTTTAGTTTAGCTTTGTATCTTGTGACAGAAGATAGATTGAAATTGAAATTCATTGAAATATATATTATATATATATATATATATATATATATATATATATATATTATATATAAACACATACGTCTGTGCCTATCAAATGATAGCAAATTTTGATCCCAGCATCTTTAAAAGCAGAATTCCAAACCGCATTGGATACAAATTCTAGATGATTTTCAGACTTTTCCTGTTGAACATCTTGGTTATACTGGGAACGGAGTTACACCATTGATAGTGATTGGTGTAAGTAACAAGAATACTTTCTAAATTCATGCCAAATCGCAGGAAACAATTAAGGATGACGACATGATTATATAGCAGCTTTATTGTCATGATTATAGGAATGCGGGATCGGGTGCTGATGAAAGCAGAAAAGAAGGAGAAAGCATGCACGAGTTCTAAACCAGGTGAAGCCGTTAAGATTAGTAAGATTTGTAAGATTTTATTGACTCTATCAAACCCCTCTCGGGGTATCAGAGTAACAAACATATTTACAGTATATGAATACAAAAATGTAAATGATAATGTACATGTACATGTGAAAATAACAGATATAAATAAACTTATTATCACCAGAGTATTGCAAATCATTTATTTTCAAAATGTTATACCACCTAAGAAAAGTGGATCAGTATGTGCGTATGAATTAGGTCCATATATATCTTAAAATTCTTTGTTGAGTAACCAATAACTTATCAACGCCAACTTTACACCAAACCACAAGAATATTTCAACTATCCGTTGGTTTTAGCTTAAATAACGATGTTATTACCACATAATTGTATGATTAAAATAAGCCATTAATGGAGAGGATTTTGTATATTTTTTTTTTATCGAAGAATGTTATTACACTTCACTTTTGACATGTCGGATATTTTTCCATATAAGGTTAAAACTGATTTTTTTTTTCTTTTTCGTATAATTTTTCATACTTAGTTTTGAGTTTATATAGTGACATACATTGGACATAAGTTACACCATATCTTGTAAATATCTTTGTCGTTCTTAATGCAGGTGAATATTTTAAATTATCTGGAGCGACGTCATTCAAGCCTTGATTATGTCAGACCAAACTTATACCAAACTCTTTGAAACACTGATTGTCAGTTTAATGTTCCTAATGATAACGTATGAGGCGTACCAAGATCTGCATCCAGTACATCCAGGCGTTGGAATTAAGCTGTGAGGTATTCATAAGTGCCATTCTTGGTCAGTGTTTACTTTACATGACAAATAATCTTTGACATTTTACCACAAGTTTGTTTTTATTGCGCTTATCAAATTTTAGAAGATTACAAAAAATAACACCAAGATATCTAAAGTGGTAAACTTGTTCGATTCTATGATCTTCATGTTGTATTGATATTGATTTAGACCGCCATGTTTTATATGTTTACATTAATTTACTTTGCATCCAAGTATATTATGACTACTTCATTTTATTATATTTGATGTACATTCCTTCATTGAGATATATGAGCATATTTTGAATTGAATTAAATTTAATTGCAAATGCACACATTTTACCTATCTTTTACCTATTCCTAATGATGACGTCCCACCTTGATCATCCCATGTTCACTTTGATCGTCCCACCTTGATCGTCCCACCAATGATCATCCCACCTTTACCTATACGAATGCCTGTGAGCATGACCTTATACACCTACTTATATCCAGTGGTAATTCATTTATGTACCTGCTGCGTTTAATAGCTTACATTGCAAAATTCATTTGAACAGATAGGTTGCCTATCCTTTTGCAATATAATACCACTTCATCAACATAATAAACACTGTAGTATTTTCTTGATAATTCAACTCACATTAAATGTCATTAGCTCTGATGATGACGAAAGGTAAAGCTGATAATTTTTTCCCTCGCCGTTTCCAGTTTAATAAAATTAGCACTAATTATTTTTTGAGTAGCATGTACGTACAATATGAATAATAGGAAAAAGGATAACAGCGTAATAAAAAAAGCAAGGTATATTGACTTTGATAAGAATTGAATAAGTAGAACATTTGAGTGCAAAAATGGTTGGGGAAATGCAGTAGGGGGATCACTAAAAAGAAAAGCTTGTATACATTGAGATTACAACAATAAAGGGAGGATGCTGGGACTAATACGCAGAGAGAGAAGGAATAAAACGGGAGAACGGAAAGACAGTAGGTATTATGGGGTCATTCATATGCACGGAGCAAACAGTAGCGAGGTTAATACATGCGACGAGAGCATAAAGACGAACCTAGTAGGCAAAAAAAAACCCAAACAAACATGAAACAACAAAAGTAAAAGCTGTTCTGCACATGCGCAAAACGGCTGTTTCCTGTGTGTTATCCGCGAGGAGATTAGTTTGCAAGCTTGCACAAATCCTTCTTTTCCTTACTTTCCTCGTAAACGCGTTTTTGCATCCCATTCAACGTCTGTGCTCCACGACGGATGCAAACTATATTATAGGAGGAGAAGTCGTCTCAGCATTCGCTACACAGATTTAAGGCTCGCCGGCGACTTGATTGTGGGAATACGGTGACAGGCGAATGTTAATGTAATCCCCTCTTTGGAAACAAAATTAGAAAAACAAACAAACTACATATTGCATTGTTCCCATCAAATGGCAGCAGTAACAAAATATTGTCTATTTTTCTCACATATTTTACTCCTTTTTATTACTTTACTGATATAATTGTGCCTTTTTCTGTGAACATTGAATTATTGGATTTGAAAGCCGTCGTTATTCACAGAAATTCGCAGAAATTCACTCTTGACGGACTTATAAAAAGTGCAAACCGTAGATTTTTTTTTCTTGTTTGAACAATGTCGTCAATATAAAGAAAAACAAAGTAAAGCAAAGCAAAACTATCTGCGTTGTATTTTCTGACATGGCACTCTCTAACATTCTGAAAATTCTGCGGTTGACAACGGTCTTGTTTGATTTTTTTAAAATTTAGTTTGCCACACATACTTTGCTTTCACAGAAATAGGGGAAAGCTTATCAAGTTCTTCTTTTTCTTCTTCTACTTCTTCTTCTTATTATTATTATTGTTGTTATTACTATCATCATCATCATCATCATCATCACTGTTATCATTATTTTTATTGCAACTGTTTGACAAATTGCCCTGCATCGACGTCAATGCAGGGCAATTTGTCAATCAGTTGCAATTAAAGCATCTCGACGGAAGAATTTCATGAATTGAATCATTATTATTATCATTACTATTATTACTAGTCCTATCATTAGCATTATCATTATTACTACTGCTACTACTACTACTAGTACGGTTATCATTACTACTACTAGGCAAAGACGACTTCAGTGTAGGGCCGTGTTGTGAAGGAGAGCTAAAATGTTTCCACGCGAAGCGCTGACCACATCAGCTCCATGAGGTATGGGGAAATGTCAGCAACTGCGATAAAATTCCTCATTCTTGAGACCATCATGGTGTCATTGTTCACAACAAAGTTAACATAGTTGACTCGTAAGAAAAATCTGATTGGTGTTAATTTCACACGCAGCTTTTGGAGACATATTCCGACAAAAACATCCTCCCATGGAAAGAGGGGCGTCTGGACGGCAGTATGATAAACAGCTTCCACCAGATCACTGGATAGCACGTACAAATGTCCGTTCAGGTAAGGTGGATAAGTTTGATTGGGGTAATACTCTTCCGAAAGGTACCATTTACCTTCGCTACTGCTGGCATTCCGCACTACGGGAGTATCAATCATGACTTCGCCTGCCGAGAAATTCAAGGCTGGTTGATTCCGCAGCATTCTCCGTAGCCGCTGCTGATGTAGCATGACGTCATCATCAATTTTCATGACAAAGTTAGCATGGCGACAAAATCGGCTGGCCCACTTAAACGCCGCCACAGTTTTGCGCGTTAGATTGTGGTAGCTATCTATGAAGTTCTCCTGGACGATGTCCCCGTAACGGTAGGCCTCGTCATCAATGACAACCTGCTTGGAGATGTCCGTGACTCCAAGAACGAAGAGAGTCTTTATTTCTCCTCTTTTATCGAAGGGCCAGGACGAGTTTCTCCCGTAGGTGCGGCGTATCAGCTGGCGTTGCTCATGGTTCCCTGGTGACGATATAACCAGAATAAGAATGAAAACATCCGAAGGTCCTTCTTTCCTCATGCAGGTGTCTATAGGGTTATGGAAATATTGGTAATTGTGATCGTCGATCGGTTCTTGGAGGTACATGTAGATACCCTTATCGCGCTCACTGTTCCTCTGTCGAAATCGGGTCTGTGATTCACTGGGACCCACGACGCTCAACTTTAATCGGTCGAGATGACTGTTTTGACCCGAGATGAGAGCACAAGATATAAACGCAAAGGCAACAAGACAGACCACCAAACACAGACGCTGATTCGGCTTGAGACGAACAAGACTTTGTTTGCGTAATATATTCATACTGTCCGCGTTATCCTCCGAGTCTTGCTGTAGCGGAAACACGTAGAAATAGCAATGAAATGCAAATATTATTTCCAATTCTTCTTCTTCTTCTTCTTAATTTTCTGCTTTCAGAAACCAAAGTAAAGGAACCAATACGTCCCAGGTCGAGGCAAGCATCTCAGTCTCTGTCTTTATGTGCATTCTTTACTCGGTCTTTATACTCGGCAAGTCTTCAAATAGGTCAAGATCGATGTCGCTCATTGTTCACACTGAGGGTAGGTCGATGAGGGTAGCTCACCCAGGGAGCGCTAGAGATATTAACGGATGGGGACAGAAGGTGAGTGTGCTACGCAGGGCTAATAATGTTTGAAAGAAAGATATAACTTCAACGTTAACATCTCCTCGCCAAATCTTCGAGACATTGCCGGAATTATGTACTTCGGGAGATGAAACGTTATGATTCCCAAACGCTTTTGGCAGTGCCAAGTGATGATGAAACAAGCGAGGTCAGATCAATTGTACCTACGCAACTCTCATTCGTCCCACCAAGGCAAGCGCCTTTTATATATATTTTACGTGCACCCCACATCATTCTGTACGCGAAGAATGATGCCCTAGGTAGCCTTGCATTAGGTTGGTGAACTTTTTGAGTGATACTACACATTGGAAAGTATAGGGCTGTTCTTAAGTAGGCCCTAATGTTTCATGTGTTAATAGGCAGGAATGCTACTTCTGTGTCCACAATGAGGTCTTAAAGATATGATATCTTTTACCTTGTATGCTCCCCCCCCCCCACAAAAAAAGATGATACAAGGAAAATAGAAATAAATCCGTTAACACATTAGAACCATGTGTTGTTGTTGTTGTGTTTTATAAGAAAGGAGACAGAGAGAGAGAAAAAAAATTGCACCATGTAATGGAAGCTCGGTGTCGCTAATCCAACAGTTTGCTTCCTGAAATGACGCCGCACGCGCCTTTTTAGGGAGAGTGTTCCGTATACCATCACAGTTACGTTCATTTAGTTAAACTTACTTCATAAAGGCTCTCATGACTAAACTGATAAACGGATTGAAATGTTAAAACAATTGAAAATAATGCAAGACAATGATTCACGTTTGACTTCGGCGAATAACAATCTGATTTGTAATTTAGTATTTGTTCAATGGTTGTTTCAAACATAACTACCATTCGTTTGTAGATAAAATATCTAGGTTTTTCATACATCACAGTTGAAAACAAGTTTTCAATATTAATTAATATTCAATCAAATTTGGTCATTGTCAGTAATTTTGAATGCCAAGTGATGTTATTATAATTATGACTAAATCTAAAATCTATTAAATACGAAAAATTCATGGTCTCGGTCATGGCTTTGGCTATGTCTGCGTATACTCTTGGCAGGACTTAAAGTATCCCATTTAGTGAATATGAATACTTAAAGGACAAGTCCACCTTCATATACACAAGGATTGAGAGAATGCAGCAATATTAGTAAAACACATCAGTGAAAGTTTGGGGAAAATTGGACAGAGTTATGAAATTTTTTTTTGTATCTGCTCAGTTACTGCTGGATGAGAAGACTACTACAGTGTATGATGTCACAACGATATAAGGAAAATAAAAATAGAATTTCACAAAACTTTACTTTTTGAATAAAGTGCACCTTTCTTCGACTTGTTACAAGCATATGTTAAGGGTAATATTATTCCCCCTGTCTTCTGAAAGAGAGAAGTCGAGTGTTCTGTTGCTGTGCGAGAAAAATGGAAATATGTTGAATTTTCTTTATTCTTCCTTTATATCGTTGTACACATGTGACATCACAAGCTATAGTAGTCTTTTCATCCAGCAGTTACTGAGCAGAAACTTCAAAAACTACTACTTTTGAACGGACTGTCCGATTTTCCTCAAACTCTTATTGATGTGTTCTACTAATATTGCTGCATTCACTCAACCCACATGTCTATGAAACGAAGGTTAACTTGTCCTTTAAATGATGTTAAAGATATTGCCACTTAAGTCTCATTTCATGTTGGACATGGAGTTCCCAAGAACTGCGATCTCGACATCTGCTGCTCAGAGGCTCTGGGACAGCCGTTCTTTCGGGATTGCCTGGTGTGGAGGGGGGGGGGGGGGGGTGGATGGGCAGTACGAGTTCTCGGGATCGCGCCATCACATGGCTTAAAAAACAAAAAACACGCCTATCGTCGCGCAGCGTAAAAAAAAATCGATAAAAATTGTCCAGAGCTAATAAGACTATTATCCGCACTGTGGCGAATCTATGATACGGGCCGCTTGGGGTCCCCTTTTGTTGCTGTTGTTTTTTCTTGGGGAGAGTACTTAGAGGTTCAAAACCACTAAATATGTACAATTTAGTGAAATACTTGTCGCAATAGTTTTACCAAAGAAAAAATAAAGCAACGACCGATTGTCATAAGTTTCGGGTAATAGTTATCGTTAGTACATTGTTAACTAGAACTGCCGAGAATTTGAACATCCAGTTATGATTCTTTCGGAAGTTATGCATTCATAAAGATGGTAAACCCGCCAAAAACAGCATGTCGCAAATTAATAATTTTGCCGATATGTTAATATTATGCAAATGAAAGCATGATCTTTTCTCATTATAACTTGTTCTAAAGCAAATTAAACCATTTGCCTACACGTTAGAATAAAAAGAAATATAATTGAAAACTATTCAATTGAATTATTTTATAAGTCAAATTTGTCGCAAAGGCCTTTGAAACATACGTTACCATGATTTCAAATTTTCCTTTAAAACATTCCCTGGGGTTGAAATTGTGAATTATCCGTCCCAAAAACTTAGAAAGTAGTCTCGTCCAATGCTGTAAACAATAGTTGTGCCACCTGGTTATCTGCTGCAGAGAAAAAGCTTCACGTACTAACACGTTTCAGACCGTATGGTTAAGAAATGAAACATACGTTACCACCGCTATGGAAAATTACAAATGAAAATGTTACAAGGAAGTTACCAAACATAGGCATACGGTACCCCAATCTCTCCACTGAGTTTTCAATTATGAGCCATTACTGATCGCTTGAAAAAGTCACATCGAAGGTCAAATGTAACTTACGTTACCGAAACATACGTTACCCCCGAAAAAATAATCTTGATTAGATTCACTAACATTGCAACCATTCATCGATAACAAGTGCTATCTAGAGCCATCTATACTCCATAGTTGCTTAGAAACAGTCATTGCGACAAAATGGCGCATCACGTTGACGACTCACAGGGAATAGACTGCACGAGATCTTTCTCAGTATCTGAGCGAACGGTATATATATTTTCAAAGTCATGTTTAGCGTAATTACATTCAAATATTGGTACTTTTTTACTATAAGTAAGTTCTTTGGTGTTTGTTTTGTCGAGGAGAATAACAAGTTTACATCTCACTCAGATATTTATATCACATTAGGGTACCTAAACGTAGGGTCAATATTGTAACGTAGGTTTCACTTAAGGTAACGTAAGTTTCAATTTTACATCTGCATGTTCACTGTCGTACTTTTCACCAAAGCTTTATCCTAAAAAAGACTAATATCCATAAATAAACAGATGAAAAACATTTTTCGATTTTAGGCTTGCACTAACCATTCTTTTTGGCGATAATCATTGTCAATGAGGCCCTGAATACCCTGGTAACGTAGGTTTCAATCACTCTAAATCAAACCGATATGTATGTTAATGATTACATAAATTATGAAAACAATGGTTTTCATTTTAATTATCATATCATTTACTTCAAAGTTATAGTGATTGTAGTGTACCAAATTCATTATGTGACACTTCATTCCTTGTAATTAGAGGTAACGTAGGTTACGTAATTATGTAAGAATATCTTATTACGGATTTGCAGTATGGATGTTCTTATTTCTCTGTTAAGGGAATTTTATCATTACTCCTTAGGTTCCAAGAGGTCAAAATGGGAAAATCAAGAGCCAAGATTCAGGCCAATTACTGAAGAAGGAAATAGGAAGAGATTGGAGAAGAAGCCTTCCTCACTCTCTAAAAAAAATTGAGTGAAAATATTCACTTTTAATGGAGTGATTACAAAAAAAAAAGGAATTTAGAGCAAAATTGGAATGAATTTTTAGTGAAAAAATTCATTTTCACTCATTTTGGGGTGAGCTCAGGAATCACTCGAAGAGTTAGGAGTGGTCCCTGAGGTAAAGAGTGAAAATGAACATTTTCACTCTAAATTCACTCTTTTTTTGTATTCATCCCATCAAGAGTGAATATTTTCACTAGATATTTTTTTCAGAGAGTGAATCCGAGAAACAACGTGTAAAAAAAGTATTACGTTCCTGTGGAAAATCTTAAGAGTTGGAAAAAGCAAGAGCGCAGAAAACAATGAAAGAGTCAAAAAGCACAGAGCCTTCAGCAAGAAAATAAAAGAAGGCTTAAACCGATCTCAGCAAAGGGTGAATGAAGGTGATAATGTCGACTTGATTGACAAGGATTGACATGGAAATTGATTCACAAATTTAAAAATTTGCTAATGATGTATACTTATGTATGCTGTACAATGAAAGGTACTGGATAAAAGTGTTGGCTTGTAGATATCAAATTGAAAGGATGAAATGTATGTAAATTTCCTTGTTTATGCACCGAAAATCATCCATAAGAATTTCTACCCAATCTAACTCTTCCGAGATATTAATGAAAATATGAAGTTTAGCCAAGAAAATAGAAGAAAGCGTTATACTAACGCTCTTATACCAACTGTTATATCATTTCACTTTAATACAACTCGCCACTTTTGCATTCTTCTCTCCTACATTGTCTCTTACTCAGTACCTTCTATTGAAATTGCCTTTTGCAGAAAAATACCAGATTGTGAGTCTACAGTTGTCTTTTACAATGATGTAATATACATCAAAGACATTTTATATGTCACCGAACTTTTCTATGTAATGGAAATAGAAGAATTGCAATTTGTTCTTTTAACATTTCCATGCCTTTTGCATTGCCTTTTTCCAAAAAAGAAAAGAGGGGGCATCCAAATCATGAAAGGTGCGCCTTTTTGTGTTTATCATTGTTGTGTTTATAGACTAGTGTGTCATAGGTCAGTTATACTCTCAATCTAAAACCGTGAGAAAGCTGTCTATTTACGTGATCACTCTTGAATTATTCTTAATTCTGTATTTATGTGACTATTACCCAAACCATGCATCATTGTTGCTTAACTTACAGATTTCTTGGCACATTATGGAATAATGTGCCAAGAAATCTGTACGTTTTACGCAACAATAATGCATGGTTTGCTCATTAATGAAACTCGTGATAATCATGCATTATTAATCGTAAAGCAGTGCTGGTGTTTGCATTTTAAACTTCATAGGCTCGCTGTGATTTATTTCACATTTTTCACTCTTATGCCTGATGTACCTTATTGATGTAAACTTTAATATGCTAAACAGTTAAGTGCTGACCAGTCCATGGGCGTCACCAGGGGGGGTGCGTTGGGTGCGAACGCACCCCCTTCAGATCCTATTAAAAAAAAAAAATAATAATAATCAGTCAGCGAGCGACCTCAACGCCGGACGCTAAATAATCATTCTTTTCTATTTTTTTTTAATATTTTGCACCAGGGACCAAAAAAAGAAATTAAAAATTCGTTGGCAAAAACAATTCGCACCCCTGGTTCTGGCAGCAATAATTTTATACATATCTACTATTTATCGACCGTACTGTACTTCCGTACGATACGGAGCAGGGGATGCTCTAAAGTGCAGATTTTGGACATCCTTCCCCCGCTTGGTCACTTCGACGCCACCTCGCTAGTCATACCTCCCCCAGTCATGGACATAAACCGACATCCTTGACTACCAGTGGCGGATCCAGGGGGAGGGGCGCATCGGGCGTCCCCCCCCCTCCTCTTAATTTCCAAAGCGAAAAAATATAGCTTCAAACGGCAGTTTTTGGACTCTTAAATGTCAAAATTTTCAAGCTCGCTCGCTCCGCTATAGCTCGCATTTAGTCGTAATGCCATTCTCCTGAAGTTGCTCCCAGTAATTGCCGGCAGTTGCGCCCGGTGCGCCCCCCTTAATTTCCAAAGCGAAAAATATACCTACAAACGGCAGTTTGGGGACTGTAAAATGTCACAATTTTCAAGCTCTCTCGCTCCGCTCGCTCGCATTTAAATTCTCTTGATATTGCTGCCAGTAATTGCCAACAGTTGCGCCCGGTGCGTCCCCCTTAATTTCTAAAGCAAAAAACAGATATAGCTTCAAACGGCAGTTTTGGGACTGTAAAATGTCAAAATTTTCAAGCTCGCTCTCTTCGCTCGCTCGCATTTAATCGTTATGCAATTCACCTGATGTTGCTGCCAGTAATTGCCAGCAGTTCCGCCCGGTGCCCCCCCCCCCTTAATTTCCAAAGCGAAAAAATATGGCTAAGAACGGCAGTTTTTGGACTGTAAAATGTAAAATTTTCGAGCTCGCTCGTTCCGCTCGCTCGCATGTAATCGTTATGCTCTCCTGATATTGCTACCAGTAATTGCCAGCAGTTGCGCCCGATGTGCCCCCTTAAATTCCAAAGCGAAAAAGTATAGCTACAAACGGCAGTTTTTTTTTCTGTAAAATGTCAAAATGTTCAAGCTCGCTCGCTCCGCTCGCTCGCATTTAATTGTTATGCAATTCTCCTGATGTTGCTGCCAGTAATTGCCGGCAGTTGCGCAAAATATGGCTCCAAATGGCAGTTTGGGGACTGTAAAATGTCACAATTTTCGAGCTCGCTCTCTTCGCTCGCTCGCATTTAATTGTTATGCCATTCACCTGATGTTGCTGCCTGTAATTGCCAGCAGTTGCGCCCGGTGCGCCCCCCCCCCCCTAATTTCCAAATCAAAAAAAAAAAAAAAATGGCTACAAACGGCAGTTTTTGGACTGTAAAATGTCAAAACTTTCAAGCTCGCTCGCATGTAGTCGTTATGCCATTCTCCTGATATTGCTGCCAGTAATTTGTCGTTTCACACCGTCATTCCATAAGCCATTTATAGGGGGACAACTCCCTCCCACAACCTCCCCCCTTGCTCGTTCCGCTAGTTCGGGCTCGGTCGCGTTCATGACATCAGTGTAAGAATTATTACTAGAAGTTTATTTAGATTATACCATTTATAGGCAAATTGTTCAATAACAATTTACTTCAAAATGTACTGATACCTTAAACAAGTGGGACTGTTTCAAGTCGATAAAACACGCAAAAAACTTGCATCAAATTGCACTACGAGTATTTACAACATCAAAATGCAAAAAGTGCTCACCGTGGGAGGGGGACACTCCCTCCCACATCCTCCCCCTCGCTCACTCCTCTCGCTCCCCCCCCCCCCTCAAGATGAAATCCTAGATACGCAGGTGCCCTTTCCCTGCTTGGCTTCCCTCAAAAAAACCGTAAAAGTCTAGGGATTGAGAGCTTCCTATGTTCCAGATGTCTGTCCAAAAAATCTCGTTACATTTAGTGTCAAAACGCACCCCCCTTGAAAAAAAGCTGGTGACGCCCCTGCAGTCTGAGCACTTACACTGTGCAATGTTGTTTAGCGATGTATTATTCCTTTTTAATGCACTTTCCAATGCATCTCCACTTTCGAGTGATTAATATTTCAATCTGGAAACATTTGAAACATACGTTACAATTGTTTATAGTACACACTGATACATTTAAGGGCTTCTTGACAATGTCTTTTGTGACTCTTATATAAATGTACTCCTTGGGTTTTGAACACGGCACTTCAACAGGTAATTTTGCAGTGAAACTCATAATATTCAGACAAAATAAACTCTTGAAATTTAGATATTTTATTCCAATTTTTCATTTAAGGCCAAATGTATATACTATACGGACGATAACATCAGACGACAATTAAATAAATCTGCTTCCAGAAGTACTGAAGGTCTTGCAACGCTGGTACTCTTGATATTTATTAGATCTCTTAATATTTATCTTCTTTTTTAGTGTTTAGTATGTTTATGTAACATACGTGACTCATATGCGTAACAAACGTTACCAAGGTTTAAACCGTCACATTTTCATTTGTCATATGGTGACTGAGATTGTTTGAGAATATGTGTAGGACAAATCCATCTAAAATAATTTGGCAGTTATCTGCAAGTTCTATGTGTCCGAATAAAAAAGATATAGGAAACAATCTAACTTCATATGGTTAACAACCTCCATTATATCTATCAACATCTTAATTCACGGTTACAGTGCCTCATCAAATGAATGAAAAAATATAGAAGGCACATTGAAATAAGAATGGTCATATCTTCGAAACTATCCACCAATAGAAGGATAGTTGCATTGTCCATCCCTAAACAGAATGAATATGGTCAAAGAAAAATAAGCGCAGTAACGCAAGTTACAGTGGTGAAATTTTCATGTTCAGCTTCAAATATCAGAACATAAAAAGTTTGCAACATTTGTTGCTCATTTTTGTTTGAGTTGATATTCAGTGTATCCTCTTGCAATTTTTCGTTGTTGGAATGTTTTTGAGAAAACTTTATTTTTTCAAAATTTCATAACCTGAATTGTACATTTTTAATGGTTTTGGGCCAGGAGATCAAATTGCCCCTTTTTGTTTTGTTTTGTTTTGTTATGAATAATAATAAACCATCACCGTAGACGATTTATTTTAGAAACAATGTTATTGTAACTATTGTTCACATTTTTAAAATATATATAAACTAGAGAGGGGCCGTCAAAGGCGGCAGACCCACGCCTAAGTACAAAGTCGGGGTAAACATAATGTGCATTCGGTCATCTACCAGAATTCGGCCACTTAATTGCCAGTGTGCTTTATCACCAGCCAGTGAGTTCTACCAAAGATCGTACACTGAAGTGTACGATCTTTGGTTCTACAGTCACATCACACGCAAATCACATCATTACACATACGGTATTAACACTCATTCACGTACAGGAAAGTCCTTAAGTCTCCTCCAAAAATCCATCGAAAATCCCAAATTCCACCGTCAAAAGTGCAGAATCGGAACTTTTCCAAGCGCGCGCGAATTAAGTCCAGTTTTAAGAGTATTGTCTACACGACGGGTCGCGGAAAAAGCGCTAAAAATCGAGAAATACGCCGTTTTCTTACGGGATATTTTGATTATAGCAAGCCGAGAGTGTGATGATATCAAAGGTCGTATGAGTGTACGATCTTTGATGGTATCCACAAAAGCAAAAAAGAAAAACAAAATTTACGTACCCCCTAGGCAATTACCCCTATGAAATAGTGTCTACGGGAATTATTCAATGCAAGGGTTGAATGCAAATGTCTACTGCACCAGTATTCGGCCACCAACGAGCGCCGCAACGTCCCCGGTGCAATTTTGCACCAACAGTGTAGAGCGCGATGCATTTTCAGCGGCCTTGCACACGCATTGACATTGAGCACGCATATCGTGCAGTGTGACTGCGACCGAGCAAAATGCTCCTCTAACGAAAAAAACAATCAATGTTAATTTGAAAAATCATCAAATATCAAAGGTCGTATGAGTGTACGATCTTTGATGGTATCCACAAAAGCAAAAAAGAAAAACAAAATTTACGTACCCCCTAGGCAATTACCCCTATGAAATAGTGTCTACGGGAATTATTCAATGCAAGGGTTGAATGCAAATGTCTACTGCACCAGTATTCGGCCACCAACGAGCGCCGCAACGTCCCCGGTGCAATTTTGCACCAACAGTGTAGAGCGCGATGCATTTTCAGCGGCCTTGCACACGCATTGACATTGAGCACGCATATCGTGCAGTGTGACTGCGACCGAGCAAAATGCTCCTCCAACGAAAAAAACAATCAATGTTAATTTGAAAAATCATCAAATATCAAAGGTCGTATGAGTGTACGATCTTTGATGGTATCCACAAAAGCAAAAAAGAAAAACAAAATTTACGTACCCCCTAGGCAATTACCCCTATGATTAGTGTCTACGGGAATTATTCAATGCAAGGGTTGAATGCAAATGTCTACTGCACCAGTATTCGGCTACCAACGAGCGCCGCAACGTCCCCGGTGCAATTTTGCACCAACAGTGTAGAGCGCGATGCATTTTCAGCGGCCTTGCACACGCATCGACATTGAGCACGCATATCGTGCAGTGTGACTGCGACCGAGCAAAATGCTCCTCTAACGAAAAAAACAATCAATGTTAATTTGAAAAATCATCAAAATACGGGCCAGTTTGTGATGACGGAGAACGAACTTTCATAAATCTAGAAGGACATAGTCCCTCAAATAGGCCTAAACGTAAATTTCGGAATTCTTACGAACATTTGAGCAGCGAAGTCGGATCGTTGGGGAGTTTATGTGTTCGTATGGTAGCGGAAAATCGCAAAGTGAGAAACGGGAAATTTTCGGAATGGTCACTATACCATGGGGTCAAAACTTCAAGGTCACACAGAATTTGCAAGGGTCAACCGATTATCACCAAAATCTAATCGATTCTTTCCTGTCATTATCCAAACATTCCCTGAACATTTCGTGCAAATCCGTTTACCCGTTCTCTTGTTATCTTGTACACAAACAAACAAACAAACAAACAAACAAACAAACAAACAAACAAACAAACAAACATACAAACAAACAAACAAACAAACAAACAAAAAAAAACAAACAAACAAACAAACAAACAAACAAACAAACAAACAAACATACGGAACCCTTTACATAACCCCCTGCCGATTTTCATCGGCGTGGGTAATCAGTTCTTAGCGTTGATTATACTGGTAAAGATTCTTGTGTCGCATGTGATACACTGGTTGTTTCTATCCCTATAACTCACATATTAGAACTATATTGAAGCACTATATTAAGCTGGTCTGTTGTTTCGTCTGCAAATGTTAAATGATGCCTTTAAACTTATTCAGGTAAGTCATCATCAGAAAGAGCCAAAAAAAAAAAAAAAACCTTTCTAATGACATTTCACTTGTTGCCCATGCACTAATGTTCATGAAGTTAATGATAAAACAATTTCCACATTTTGGAGGTTTTTCCGCCTAATTTTTATAGATTTGAATTTAATATGTTTAACAATGCGGTCATTCAAGTTCGAGTTAATTTTGATGATCACCGAGATCAACATTCAAAAAGGTAGCTAGTTCATTCAGTATAATATCATAAGCATGCAATCTCATGAGTTTATCAAATAAACGTGTAAAAAGGGCGTTCAAAATAAAAATGCTTGTGCAAGGCATTGAAATTCGCATTAGAACCGTCATGAAGAGCGTTAAGGGATTCAAATTAATAATAGACAAATATTTACAACATAAACAATGGTGATTTTCGTTGTTGTTCATATTCTGTTTAGTTGCTCATGTGTTTGAATATGCAAACTCAATGTAAGTTGAAATGACACTTAATAATCCGTCTCATATAGGTGATAGCTCGTATTAAATTCACTTTTAAACGCAAACATTTACATTGATACACAACCTTTGCCTCTGCTTTAGAGTATGAATGAACATCTCGAAAACGGACAGAATTAGTAGATGAAGCATATTGACAATGCCATGTCATGCCCATGTCATGCTTAAATAAATTAAGGTGATTTGTATAGTATTTCCTTTCTTGTGTTCAAAGAACTTTTGTAAATATGTTTCTATAATTAACATATTTCAATCTAATTTGCTCAGTAGGATTATATTCATATCTATAATAAAAGTTTATTTTTCTGTTACTCGATTTTATAGTCAATCTTTTAATCCAAGGAAGTTTCGGAATCTTTTATCTTTTTTAATCTTACGTATTGGAATATGAATATCTAAATTATATAATCGACCACAATAAATACAGTGCACTTCTTAATGTATCATTTCAGTGGTATCAAAGGAAGGTCCCTTGGGTAGTTCAGGGGTTACCGTACACTGCAAAAAGTCCGGTGTTAAATAGTGAACACCGAGCTGGTGTTAAATTTTCGGTGCTCATTTATGGTGTTAAATTAACACCTCCGGGTGTCATTTCCAAATTGTAAACTGTTTTTTGAAGAGTTTCTTAGTAACTGCACTTCTTGTTGATTTTTAATTTAAACAAGACGATCAAGAATTTTACATTAAAATACTAGATTTTTGAAAAAAAGTGAACATAAATTTACACCAAAGTAACACCAGCTGGTGTGGTCTCTTATTGAAGCTGGACGGGTTTTAAACCACTGATATTAACACCAACAAATATCAAATCAACACCATGTGGTGTCATTTTTGACTTAACACCAGTACAGTGTCAAAATAACACCAGGTACAGTGTCAAATTAACACCACGAAGTGTCAGGTGAACACTTTTCAACACCATCACAGTGCATTTTCAACACCTGTGGGTGTGGTCCTTTATTATACCCCCGCCAAACGAAGTTTGAAGGGGGTATATAGGAATCAGCGGACGGTCGGTCGGGCGGTCGGTCGGGCGGTCGGGCGGTCGGGCGGTCGGTCCGTTGCAAATCTTGCGTCGCGAACTACTTCCTCAGTTTTCAACCGATTCCCATAAAACTTGGCACAGATGTGTGCCTTGGGTTGTAGATGTGCAAGACGTATTTTTTGACAGTACCCAAAAGTACGTTGCCATGGTAACGGCATATTATGGGCAAAAATGGGTACAAATCTTGCGTCGCGAACTCCTCCCACAGTTTTTGATCAATTTTTATGAAATTAGGTACAGATGTTCATCTGAATATCTTAATGTGCAAGACACATATTTCCGCCGTGGCAAAAAGTGCGTTGCCATGGTAACGGCATGTTATTGGTAAAATATAGGGCAAAATGCTTCATGGCAAAACTACTTCATCAGTGTTCTTCCAATTCTCATGGAATTCATATTGAATGTTTGTCTTAGGATATAGGTCAGCATGACACATTTCTTGACAGTGACAAAAAGTATGTTGCCATGGTAACAGCTCACATATTATGAGCCAAAATGATGGAAAATTTTGTGTTGCAAACTACTTCCTCAGTTTTTGCCCAATTTCCATGAAACTTGGTACAGATGTGTGCCTTTGGTTGTAGATGTGCAAGACGCATTTTTCGACAGTACCCGAAAGTACGTTGCCATGGTAACGGCATATAAATGGCAGAAGATCAAGGAAAGATCTAGCGGATTTAACTACTTCCTCAGTTTTTTGACCAAAGGTTATGAAATGTTGTTTTGACCAAAGCTTATGAAATGTTGTTTGGCGGGGGTATAACCAGTCGCTGTAGCGACATTTCTAGTTGAAGTTTGAGATTGTGTTAGATTTGTGTTAGAGCGTTAGATTTAACACCCGTGGTGTTAAATCTAACACCGATGTTTTTACAGTGTACCATAACATAGTTGCAAACAATTTGTTCGTATATCTATCACACAAAATATAATTTGTGGTTAGCCTCCAAGAATTTCACTTGGACGCAAACTCATATTTTAATTGACTCTTTGTAGTTTCAGTAAAAATATCAAGAACAGAATCAAACACCACATATAATCATGTGAGAATAATGAATAGGACAACCTTCAGCAACACCACCAACAAAAGATCACTTCACTCGACGAAACATTTGACAAACTGCAAAAGAAGGTCGATCACCTCGAACGATTTTGTGAAGGTCAATAACAATACTGTCGCAGGAATTGCCTTCGCTTTCAAGGAATTCAAGAAATTTCAAGGAACATAAAGACGAGGCAATGGACTAGCTGGTCATCGACGTAAGGGAGAAGGTCAACATCGACATCGCGCCGCTGCACATTGATCGGAGTCATCTCGTTACTCCGCGAGAGTAGGACAGGCAGAAGAGAAGGCCGATCATCGTGAAGCTAGCGAACTATACAACTACAAGAAAATGGAAATCTACAAGAAGCGCACCGACTTCAAAGTAACGCGTATGTCCATCCACGAAGATCTGAGCCCCGTTTCATACAACTTCATAAAACAGTGACAAGTTGTTATGGTTGTGATAAGCTACTGAAATCCCTGCATCTAATCTGCTGAGAGCAAATTTGTCATAGAAATGTGACAGTTGTCACTGATAACAAGTTGTATGAAACGGAGCCGTGCATGGTCAACGTCAACGAGATGACTAATCGGTGAGGTGCGAAAGCATGTGAAGGTTAAACGAGTTTGGACCGTGGATGGCAGAATCAAGGCGCTGACAAACGACGACAGGAAATTCCCAATATCCACAATTGTAGATCTTAAGAAGATGGAAGGCAAGCACAACTGACTGTTTTAAAATGAAGTGAGCGATATACTTTGTATCTCCGATAAAATGCCGGATAGATTTCCGTGTATTGAATGTAGCACTCCTGTTAAAAATAATCAAAATGGTTTGATGTGTGCATATTGCCAGACGTGTTGTCATTAAAAGTGCACAAATATTCATAGAAGAATAATTATTTGAATCTGACTGTGACTGGATTGGTGATCTGTGCTTATTTAAAGAAATTCCGTTTCAACCATTGTTAGATGATACCTATGCAGCGCCAACTTCTAGTGTTGTAAACGAGCAGGAAGGTTGTTACGCAAGTCCGTGTAAAGATGACCATACAGTTGTTCAGATTCAAAAAGTCCGTCAGTGCAAAGGATTCTCATTTACTCATCTAAACTGCATGTCTTTGTTAAAAGAATAGAAGAGATCCGATTGTTGCATGAACGATTTCTCCTTGAGATATTCGCATTAAGTGAAACGCACGCATGAAAATGAAAACATTGATGATACTAAACTCAAAATAGATGGCTATGATCTCATTCGCAAAGATAGAGACAGGTATGGAGAAGGAGTTTCTGCATAAATTAAGTCGAGCATTAATTACGACTTACGTCTATATTTGGGAGATGAGAGGTAATACGGATTGAAATGAAGTTTATTGACATGAAAAATATACTTGTGTTGGTTTGGTACAGACCGCCAAACTCTGGTGTAGAAAAGTTTCAGAATTTTGAGGCACTTTTTCAGAGAATTGACGACGTCAACATGAACGTGGTGATATAAACTGTGATATGCTAGATCGAAATTTATGGCTTATGGCTACTTTATGATCGAACTTTATGTGGGTGTACGTCACGAGACCGACACCCACGAGTCATACAACCCACGAGTCATACAGCTCACATGTCATACAGCCCATGAGTTCGACAATAAGCAAAGAAGGCCCACTAGACCAACACATTAAGCCCCGTGCTGTATCTGTCGAAATCGTGGGCTGTTTTTACCTAGTGTCGAACTCATGGGCTTTATTTTCCTAGTGTCGTCCTCATGGGCTGTATGACTCGCGAGCTGTATGACTCGTGGACCTCTTTTCAATGTCGAACTTGTGGGCTGTATATGACTCGTGGGTGTCGGTCTAGTGGGATGACCCCACTGTAATGTGACTTCAACATTAGTGGATCTCATTATTACAAATAATCCTGATAGAATAAGACAGAGGGGAGTTATTCATGTAGCTCTCAGTGATCACTATTTAATCCATTGGACGTGGGGATCGGAACAAAGATCAGAAGCTACCCCCAGACCAACACAAGTATGTCATGGTACGTAATGTGAAGCGTATAGATATGGAAGCATACGTTCGAGAAATTTATCGGCATTAATTGGCACGTATTGGAAACCAAAGATGATGTAAATGATACATTCGTAAGCGGGTTAATGTTATGATCCCATTAAAAAGAATAGATTGAGAAAGAAAAGAATCTCCGTGGATAGCAAGAATGATAGTAGAGTTGATTCATGCAAGAAATAAAAAAAAAAAAAAACCAGCAAAGAGAACGGAAGGAGATACAGATTGGAATGTGAACAGGATGTTACGAAATAAGGTCACTGAAGAAATAAGAAAGGTTAAATCTGGGTATATCACTAAGGCCTGAAGACTGTTTCAACGAATGACAAGTTTTCACGAGGTACGGAAATCATGGAAGCATGTTATGCCATCGAAGAAAAAAAAGATGAAGATCCAGGATATTTACAAGGACTGGTGAAGATGGTGCATTGATGAGTTCAGAAGGATGCACGTCATGAGACAGACACCCACGAGTCATACAGCCCACGAGTCATACAGCCCACAAGTCATACAGCCCACGAGTCATACAGCTCACAAGTCATACAGCCCATTAGTTTGACACTAAGCTAACATGGCCCACGAGAAATGACGAGACCGACACATTAAGCCCCGTGTTGTATCTGTCGAACTCGTGGGCCGTTTTTACCTAGTGTCGAACACATGGGCCTTACCGAATAAAAAAAAAATCCAATGAAGGGGGTACGCTACCACTTAGTATGCTAAAAGCCGTTCCTGGATATGTTATTAAACACTTAACCTTTATGTTCAATTTGTCCATCAAGACTGGTAAAATTCCGACTTCATTGAACGTTAAAAAAAAAAATCATCCTTGTTTATAAAAACGAAAAGAAAAGAAAGAAGACAGATATCAATAACTACCAACCAATTTCCAGTCTGCTGTGAAGATGCTTGAAAAGATTGTGCACAATTTTGCTCCAATAGATTTGCATTCAGTTGACGCCATTAACAAAAACCAGTCAGGTTTTCGTCCACAACATTCCACAATGACCACGCTATGAAAGTTACTGAAGACTGGCTCTCCTGTATGGATGATGTTAGGATGACAGGAATTGTCAGTATAGACTTAAAGGACAAGTTCACCCTCATAAACATAAGGATTGAGAGAATGCAACAATATTAGTAGAACACATCAGTGAAAGTTTGAGGAAAATTGGACAATCGATGCAAAAGTTATGAATTTTTAAAATTTTTGTGTTGGAACCGCTGGATGAGGAGACTACTACAGCTTGTGAGTCATATGCGTACAACAGTATAAAGAAAATGTAAAGAAAATTCAACATATTTGCACTTTTTTCGCATAATAAAAGAGCACTTGACTTGCCACTTTTTAAAGGCAGGGGGAATAATATTACCCATAACATTTGTCGGTAACGAGTCAGGGGAATGTGTACTTTTTTCAAAAGATGAAATTTTGTAAAATTCTCTTTATATTTTCCTTATATTGTTGTACGCATGTGACATCTAAGTTATTCACACACTGCAATAGTCTTCTCATCCAGTGGTTACTGCACAAAAACTTCAAAAATTCTGAACTTTTGAACGGATTGTCCGATTTTCCTCAAACATTCAATGATGTGTTCTACTAATATTGCTACATTCTCTCAATCCTTATGTTTATGAAGGTGAACTTGTCCTTCAAGAAGAGCCTTTGATACAGTGGACCACGCTAAACGGGGAGATAAGCTGCATATGATTTGTATGGCGCCACAAGCCTGTGAATGGTTTAAGGAATACCTCATCAATCGCACACAATATACTGAGGTGAATGGTTTTCAATCGAAATAACCTGGTGTAACATGTGAAATCCTGCAAGGGTCCAATCTTGTTCCACTGTTGTTTACAATCTTTGTCACTGATTTGCCTTCACTGCTAACAATGTTCATCGCCTACATTATACGCTGACGACACGTGTATTTATGTGTCTGGTAAAACGTGAAACAGATCGAAGGATACGACCCGTATTGCAGATTGGCTTGCGTGTAATCGATTAGCCTTCAATTTAGAAAAATGTGAAACTATGCTGATAGGGTTTAAGAAAAATGTTAAACAAGTGAATTTGAATGCGAGTGTAACCAATGTTAGAGAATAATTCAAGTTCCTCATTGTAAATATCTTAGAGTGTATATTGATCAGTCACGAGACTGGAGCTATCATAATTATTGAACATTTACGTAAACCCACTGTTAGAAATTTGTAATTGTTAAAGGGGATGTCTAGTAGCTGATCAGTGGGATTCAGTGGGAATGCTGGGGGATGATTGTTCCAATCCTTGTGGGATTCATTTAAGAGTACATTATATATCTATTGTTGTGTGAAAATTATTTGCTTCAGAATGGTCTCATATTCAAGTAATGTGCAGTTTAATGTTTCCAGGTTAGCATCGCGGCCTGTACAGTGACAGCAATTAACTGCATATTATTTAAATATGTATAATTAAAGATATATAATGTACTCTTAAATAAATCCCGCAAGGATTGGAACAATCATTCCCCAACATTCCCACTGATAAATTACTAGCCATCCCCTTTGAAGAGAATGAGATATCTTTAAACATTTGAAACGGCCATTACATTTCTCCATCATTTAAAGTAATTGTGATTATTGTAAAGTTATATGGTCAAATACTAAACATAAAGCGTCTTCAAATTCTTCAAAATCCTTCTCTAAAATCAGTGTTGCGGGTAAATTCGAGATATCCCACTAAACTGTTATACTCACGAATTAATGTTGACACACTTGAGTGAAATGAGAAGAAACAAACATGCTTTGCACAACTAACCATGTAATAATTTTTCTTTTGTGTTTAGCTGTTAGTATGAAGATCAAGGTGACCAATCTCGACTAGCACTTGTGCTAACTTTTGGTTTCCTTGTTAACAGCAGCAACTTTGTAGAATTATGCTACATGTATCATATTCAACTCTAAAATATCATCATTTAATCATGCTATATTGTAAAGGAGTAACATATAAGTATATATATATATATATATATATATATATTTTTACATATGTATGTAGATACAATTGTGTTATGATTCTTACATGTTCAAAATGTTGTTGCAAATAAAACTTCAAATAATGTATATAGTCGTTAATAATTTAACCCTTTGATGTTTGAGTTGAAAATCTTTGATTATGATTGAAGAAATACAACACTGAGATTTAGGAATACAACACTGATATTCAGGTTACTATACTGGTATATCAAAACCTGCTTTAGGCAAAGTAGTTTTATTAGTTATCAAAGCCCATAATTATGAAATACATTGCCAGCATATGTAAAACAGCAAACAATAATTATTCTGAGCGGTTAGAGACAGAGTTTTAATTTGTATCTGACACCAAAAGGACATTGTATCCCTGATTCATTTTTTTTTTCAAGTAAACCGAGCATGTATTCATTTTTCCTGTAAATATATATATATATATATATATATATATACACTGTATATATATATATATATATATATATATATATACATAGTTATGAATTGTGTCGTCTAATTGTATGTTATTATTTTATGTTTTCATGAACATGTGTATATGTTTTGAAATACAACATGTACGTTAATGTCAATTTTTTTCCCCTCATGATGCATGGACATGAGGGAGAACAGCCGTCTGGCTGAATCATGTGCCGTGCTGAAATGAAATGAATTGAAATGAAATGAAATGAAATGAAATGAAATGAAATGAAATGAAATGAAATGAAATGAAATGAAATGAATGAAATAAAATGAAATAAATGAAATGATATGAAATCAAATCAAATAGAAAACTAGAAATGTCGCTATGGCGACTGGTATGCCTCCGCCATAATGCATGATTCTCCTAATAGGTCTATATTATATGTGGACAATGTGTGATTACATTTTCACAAAATTGGCAGAATATTAAAATGACATGTTTGTCACAAATGTATCGAATGTTCACCTTCCTTGACCTATGTTTAATTGGATGAATAGGAGAGCATGTATTTGGGGATTTAAGAACTTTAACTTTGACTTTGACCCTTTCATAAGTTTACGCACTTGAGTAATTGTCAAGGTATGGAGAAAAAGTGCAATTTCTGTATTGAACAGTAAATTGTTATCATTTTCATCTGGCCTTTGCTTCATAAGAGAATCAATGTCAGGCAGAACATACATAAATATGTACTAAATAAAGTTTAAAGATAACTTGAGCCACTTCCGAGATATGGAGAAAGAAGTAAGTTCAGCACTTTCACTTGATCTTTGACCTTTTGACCTTTGACCTTCTTGGCAAAAAAAAAAAAATCCCAGACAATCTCTAGTGGGTTATACATGCATACATCAAGTTTAAAAAAAAAATAATCCTGCTGGCATTGCATAAATACAAGGAAAATAGTAACATTTTGAAGTATTGCCCTTGACCTTTGACCCCTGACCTTTGA
The DNA here is from genome assembly GCF_040938485.1 of Diadema antillarum. Taxonomy (NCBI): domain Eukaryota; kingdom Metazoa; phylum Echinodermata; class Echinoidea; order Diadematoida; family Diadematidae; genus Diadema; species Diadema antillarum. Next base: position 5,960,974 of record NW_027270903.1, read on the forward strand.
CAACATGAACCCCAAATTCCCTAGATAACCACTGCCAGTCAGTACATGCATATATACTTTGTTCCATAAAGATACCTTGAACAATTTCCAAGATACAGAGGAAAAAAGTAAAATTTTAACATTTTACTTGACCTTTTGACCTTTGACCTTTTGACCTCATGACCCCAAACTTTCACCAGAGAATCTTAATTGGGTAATACATGTATACACTCAGTTTCAAGAAAATATCTTCAGGTATTGCATAGATATGGGGGAAATAGTGAAATTTTAAGCATTTGACCTTGACCTTTTGACCTTTGACCTTGAGCATATGCACCCAAAAGTTGATAGGCACAACTTCACCCCCTTATACACATACATGCCAAGTTTCATTAGGATACCTCAAAAGGTTTTGATAGTTACCCTGTCCACAAAATTCATTACGGAAGGACGGAAGGACGGACGGAAGGACGGACGGACGGACGGACGGACGGACGGACGGACGGACGGACGGACGGACGGACGGACGGACGGACGGACAACCCGAAAACATAATGCCTCCGGCACCACTTCGTGGCGGAGGCATAATGATACTTGATGGATACAAAGCACGAAACGGCGCTCCATTTTTGTAACATATCAATGTATCTTACTGTCGATATAGAGATATACTTAAAAAACAAACAAAAAACAACAGAAACGTTCTACGCCTGGATCGAGCGACGTATATTTTATGAGGAGGGTAAAAATAATCCACAAAGAGCTGGGGTCCACAACATACATTATGCATCGGGACGACTAGGTCGTGTAAAAATTTGAGAAATATGACCATTCCGTAAGTGTTACATCTATAATTGAGGATGAGGAATAAGAATGTTTTCAAAATTCATAACAAATTGTAATGAACAAGGATGATGACATGGCAGCCTCAACATAAGAATGCATGAGTTGGGGCTCGAGGAAACAGAACAAAAGAAGAAGGCGTGCATAGATTTTTCACAGGTGAATTTGTTGAGCAAGTAATATTGTAATGGAATTACACTGCTACATTTCTGCAACACTGTTCAGTGTAATTTGTTTAAGATTTCAAGTTTATTGGTTTCTCTGCTCAAGGACTAAAATAAATTCCGCGAATCTATACATGGAGCTGCCGATTTATGTACTGCATGATGTGAAATTATGAAAACCGTCCGGAATGCCCCTTTAAATCGAATGCAAATCTGATGAGATTGGACTGGAAAACCTAAATGATATTGTGCATAAGAAACTTAAACACCAACACCTTGAAAAGTAAAGATTTTGACCGGAAAGTGGAAACCCAATCACACATTAACTTTCTTTCTTTTTTTTTCTTTTTTTTAAATATTTCTATTGCTAAAAGGGATGTGGCTATTCGATTGGTTCCTTGGCCATGACGTGACATTTAGTATTAAGTTCCATCGCTCGCTGTGGCTGACAGGTGTGCAATTTTGTTTGAGCAAAAATGGATAGTGCATTCAATTTACAGTGATATAGTCACGTAATTACCTACATGCTGCACTCGTTCTTTCGAATTCATGCTATAGTCTTATATCATAATGTGTTTATTACGCCCCCAGTGCGAAGATATACAGTGTATAAATATCGCCAAAACTGATCTGGCCGTTGAGCACTTTGTTTCGGGTGTGTCAGCCACAATTAGGTTGTCAAGGTTATGATCCTAAAATGCTTCTATAATTCTTTTTCTCTCTTCTTGAGATATACGTCTGTATCTAACTTGTCCTGCCATGACTGTAAGAAGATAAATTGAAATTGTAACACTGGTACATGTACCTGTAGGTCTATAATGTTGTGTATGAAAGGGAGGGGGCGTTACAGAACATCAAACTCGAATTATATAAGGTCAAACTATTTTTTTTTCATCAACGCACTGCAGTGTGCAGTGTGTTGAGGAAAGAAAGTCACATTGGAATACGCATGATTAGGTGTTAACACCTTTTTTTTTTTCAAAGTAGAATTAACATAAAAGAATACGTTTGGAACTTAACTGGCCGTCGTGAAATCGAATGACTGGAATACTCTTTTCGGCTTAAAGTTATGATACCTGCCAATTTGTTAATACCCGTTTTGGAAATTTGAAAGTCACATGTGGAAATTCAATTGATCAAGATGCTAAATTGATCACAAGTTGCAATTTGAAAGACAGTCTGTTCGATAACGAGGACTTTGCTAAATTAAATGAACCCTCTATCCCAGCCCTTGGAACAAATACACGGTCACACGGTGTGGTTTATGTGAAAATGTCCCAATGTTTCATGATTACTGTGTGAAATTGGGACATTTTCATGTAAACCACACTGTGTGACCGTGTGTTTGTTACATAAGGGATGAAGTGACAAAAGTGCGAAATTGGCCGAGAAAACTGGCCAGAAATAACATAGGTATTTGAAAAGTTTTATTTCGAACGGATTACCTCCACTGTTGTTGATTTAAAATACTCACTTTTGCGATTAAAGTTAAAATAATTGAAATGATGAGACAATGTTGGACACTTTTAATCATCACTTCAAGGATATCTCTTTTCATGAAATAAGTTTAGTTCAAGTTTAGTTAAAGTTTATTTTCATATATCCACTTTCTCAGTGATGGTATTACAAAATGAGTGACAATAAAACAAGAATACAAATATACAATCATATCTTTTGATTGGAGAAGAAAGAAAAAAAAATAAAAGCATATTTAGGCTCCCTAACACAAATGAAGAGTTTGTTAGCAAAAACCGATAAGTCCATATTTGCCAAATGGAGATATTTGCGATTAAAGGTCAAGAAATATAAAGAGAATAATAAGAAAATTGTTGCTTCTTTTGACCATAACTTCAAAATGTACCTTTGTAGTGACCAATATGTCATTTAAAAGGTATTATTTTGTACTTTATGACAGAGACCGTACTTCAAAATCTTCAAAAATGGACTTATCGGTTTTTGCGAACAAACTCTTCAAATGTATATGGTCATATCATCTGAGGATGTCACAAGTAAATGTCAGAAATATGATGGAGCCTACATAAAAGCAATGACGCTTGTAAAACTGTAGGTTCCCGAATTCATAGGCATGGAATTATACGGAGAACGGATATGTTTATCTTGACCAACTGAAATTACACCAGTGCAAAAATCAATATAAAGAATGAACTAATGAACCACGTGAATATCGCTCAAACCAGACTGTGCAGATCTTGCCGTGTTTAAGAAAGAATGCTATAGAATTGATATAACGGTGCCATTGAATAACTTGGTGTTGCGGACAAAGACAAATAATGGGAGTATAAAACAATGTAAAAAAATAAGTATAGGTATTAATGGAAAGCTTTGGTTTCCTTTTGTAAGTAATGATGAACTTATTTCAAGAAGGCTGAAAATTGCTCTGAAAGGTATTGGTTGAGGTTGGGAATGACGTTTTGAACATTCTTAAGTCAGATAATAAGAAACCTCTTATGAAATATTGAAGAGTATGTAATTTTAAGAAGGATTCAACGTTTATTTGATGAAAATTGGTTTTCAATTGGCTGAGATACCCCCCCCCCCCCAAAAAAAAAGTGATAATAATAAAAGGCGACAGGTAACGCCTTTTATTAGGATCTCTTTGTTTCACCTTGTTTTTGGATATCTCAGCCATTTCCAAGCCGATTTTCATCAAATAAACTTTTGATATCCCTTAGAATTGCATGCTCTTTGACGTCTCATAGAGTGGCTTCTGAATATCTCTCAAAACGTTAACAGCTAAATCCTCACCTCAACCAGAACTGTACACACCCTTTAACCTGCTTTGAGATCAAGCTCTTCATTTGAAATTATTATTTTTCTTCTTTTGGCATCAACCTCGCTGAGAATATGTTTCTCTTTAAAAAGAAAAAGTCAAACTTTGTCTTGATGTAATTTGTACTCTTAATTAATGAAGAACTTTCTTTCTAAAAGTAATGACCATTGGTATGTAGCTACATTACTGTATAAAAGGCATGACGTTTGCACACAAAACAGTGCCAGAAACTTAGAATTTACTCGCAAATCTAGTGAGGAACTTCCCTTGATAGTCAAGCACCACATAAAATGCAAGCTACCTGTGAAAAGAATGGAATCGCGAGAAATTCTTCCATTGTACTGGGGCATTTTGGCGATTTATCGATCGTTTTGGGCGAGTTTGTGCGTTTGAGCAGAATATGCTAAGTTGGCACGCCGTCGACTGAGTCGGGTGTCCGAACGTGGCACATAAAGAGTTAATGCGCTTTCATGAATTGTAACGTAAACTATAAAACCAAACAACATAGGTTATGACTCCTAAGCATATAACGTGGAGATAATTGATTTGGTATCAAATCTATCCCCCTCCCCCCCCCCCAAAAAAAAAAATGTTATTACTGTAATAACAAATTCACATTTGTTATTACTGCCAAAAAGATAACGGCTCATCCGCTTACAGCATGTGGCTTATCCAACCCCCAGGCCTGCATGAAAGAAGAATTTGCAATATCAGTGCATATTTATTTTTTGTTTTTTGTTTTTTGTATTTTCTCTCTTTGTTTCGGTCATTTGTTGTACCCGTGCTCCTCATCTCAATCTGTAGCTCGAATTTAAGTGGGACCTACGCTACACAAGCTTGCTTTTTAGTAGGTTCCTTCATATTTCTTTAGCATTCATTCCAATATTCCAACTTTTATAGATCTACCACTATGTTTTATATGTTTGCAGTATTCTATGTATGTCTCCCAGCTGGACATTATGTATTGGCCCTATTTTGTAATATTATACCTCGTAGTTGGAAACACACACACATAAACACACAGAAAAAAAGAAAGAAAATAAAACCAGACGATTACATTGCACTTTCACAGAAAAAAAAATATTTTGAAATAGAAGAGCTTGTGTGTACATGCAGGAGCATATTAGTAATGTACTAAATTTGAAAATCGTTTTAACGCGTGTTGACCTCATATGTGCTTCCTTATGAATGATGTAAATTCACCTTCACTATTCATAATCCGAACTCAAATCCAAACTCTAACATAGTGATCTTGATTCCTAACGCTCCCTTCCGTTATTTTAACGAAAAGACGAAATACATGGTGCAGTGTGTTTGGAAGGAAGGCTAAAGTGTTTCCACCCGAAATGCTCTCCACATCAGCTCCATGAGGTATGGGGAAATGTCAGCAACTGCGAAAAAATGCTTCATTCTTGCGACCATCTTTTTGTCATCATCCACGACAAATCTAGGGTAGTTGATACGTAAGAATAAACTGATTGGTGTTAATTCCACACGCAACTTTTGGAGACATATTCCAACAAAAACATCCTCCCAGGGAAAGAGGGGCGTCTGGACGGCAGTTTGATAAACAGCTTCCACCAGATCACTGGATAACAGGTAGATATGGCCGTTCATATAAGGAGGATACGTTTGGTTGGGGTAATATTCTTCCGAAAGATACCATTTGCCATCTTTACTCTTGGCTTTCCGCACTACGGGAGTGTTAACGAGCACTTCCCCTGCCGAGAAGTTCCCGGCTGGTTGATCCTGAAGGAGTTCCAATAGCCGCTTCTGATGTAGCATGACATCATCGTCCAGTTTCATGACAAAGTTGGCATGGCGACAAAATCGGTTGGCCCACTTGAACGCCGCCACAGTTTTGCGCGTAAGATTGTGGTAGCTGTCTGTGAAGTCCTCCTGGACGATGTCCCCATAACGGTAGGCCTCGTCATCAATGACCTCCTGTATAGACTTGTCCGTGACTCCGAGAATGAAGAGAGTCTTTGTTTCTCCTCGTTTATCGAAGGGCCAGGACGAGTTTCTCCCGTAGGTGCGGCGTATCAGCTGGCGTCGTTCATGGTTGGCGGGTGACGATGTAACCAGAATAAGCATGAAAACATCCGACGGTTCTTCTTTCTTCATGCAAGTGTTTACGGGGTTATGGAAGTATTGGTAATTGTGATCATCGATTGGTTCTAGGAGGTAGAGACCCTTATCGTGCGTTCGCTTCCTCGGTATCAGTCGGGCTTTTGACACACTGGGACGTTCTGCGTTCAACATAACTTGTTTGAGATGACTGTTCTGACTCGAGATGAGAGCACAACATATAAACGTCAAAGCAACAACACAGGCCGGCAAGCACAGACCACAGTGATTCGGCGGAAGGCATACAAGACATTGTTTGCGCAAGATATTCATACTGACCGGTTGATCCTCCGCGTCTTCCAGTCTCTGACAAGTGAATATTGGGAATTAGGCCAAAATACAAATATCTACTCTCTTCTTTTCCTTCTTCTTTTTCTTGTTGTTCTATTTACAGCGTAGGCAAATGCACAGAGACTACGTCCCAACTGGAATAGATTCCTCGAACGGTGTCTGTCTCTGTAAACGTCCTTTTCTCATCATTTCTCCGTCGCCACACGTCTTCAAATGGTATTGGATGGATCTTGCGCACTTTTAGCCACGAAATGTAGGTTGAATTGCATCGCGTTGAACAGAACGTATTTGTTCTACGTGGCAACAAAGGAAGTATGCTATGAGGGTTGTTATGTAAAGTGAAACAACGAAGATGCCAATTGATGACATGCACCAGAAGTAACAAAGGTGAGACATTCCCCACAAGTGCTGTGCAGACGGATATCTTGAAAGAAAGTTGCATCATCAACGATCGTACGGCTTCCCGAAAGGATTTCCTCGAGGCATCTGTCGAAACTAAGCTCGTCGGGAGATGAAACAGTGTGCTTCCTATATACCCTCTCCGCTAGTATAACTGTGGCACGAATGGAAACATTATGTTGTTGTTGTTGTTGTTGTTATTGTTGTGGTTGTTGTTGCTGTTGTTGTTTGATTTTATTTGGCGTTTATTATTCCCCTGAGAATCATCATTAAAAAATCATCCCTGTTTATAAAAAAGAACAAAAAAAAGAAAGAAGACGTATATATCAATAACTACCAACCAATTTCCAGTCTGCTGTGCAGATGCTTGTACTCCTACAGATGTGCATTCAGTTGACGCCACTAACAAAATCCAGTCAGGTTTTCGCCCTCAACATTTAACAATAGCCACGCTACTGAAAATGACAGAAGACTGGCTCTCCTGTATGGATGATGGTAGGATGACAGGAATTGTCATAACAGCCTTAAGAAAAGCCTTTGATACGGTGGACCACGCTAAACTGGGAAATAAGCTGCAAATGATTTGCATGGCCCCGCAAGCCTCTGAATGGTTTAAGGAATACCTCATAATCGCACACAATATACTGAGGTGAATGGTTTTCAATCGAAATAACCTGGTGTAACATGTGAAATCCTGCAAGGGTCCAATCTTGTTCCACTGTTGTTTACAATCTTTGTCACTGATTTGCCTTCACTGCTAACAATGTTCATCGCCTACATTATACGCTGACGACACGTGTATTTATGTGTCTGGTAAAACGTGAAACAGATCGAAGGATACGACCCGTATTGCAGATTGGCTGGCGTGTAATCGATTAGCCTTCAATTTGGAAAAATGTGAAACTATGCTGATAGGGTTTAAGAAAAACGTTAAACAAGTGAAATTGAATGCGAGTGTAACCAATGTTAGAGAATAATTCAAGTTCCTCATTGTAAATATCTTAGAGTGTATATTGATCAGTCACGAGACTGGAGCTATCATATTGAACATTTACGTAAACCCACTGTTAGAAATTTGTAATTGTTAAAGGGGATGTCTAGTAGCTGATCAGTGGGATTCAGTGGGAATGCTGGGGGATGATTGTTCCAATCCTTGTGGGATTCATTTAAGAGTACATTATATATCTATTGTTGTGTGAAAATTATTTGCTTCAGAATGGTCTCATATTCAAGTAATGTGCAGTTGAATGTTTCCAGGTTAGCATGCCTGAACAGTGACAGCAATTAACTGCATATTACTTAAATATGTATAATTAAAGATATATAATGTACTCTTAAATATATCCCGCAAGGATTGGAACAATCATTCCCCAACATTCCCACTGATAAATTACTAACCACCCCCTTTGAAGAGAATGAGACATCTTAAAACATTTGAAACGGCCATTACATTTCTCCATCATTTAAAGTAACTGTGATTATTGTAATGTTATATATGGTCAAATACTAAACATAAAGCGTCTTCAAATTCTTCAAAATCCTTCTCTAAAATCAGTGTTGCGGGTAAATTCGAGATATCCCACTAAACTGTTATACTCACGAATTAATGTTGACACACTTGAGTGAAATGAGAAGAAACAAACATGCTTTCCACAACTAACCATGTAATAATTTTTCTTTTGTATTTAGCTGTTAGTATGAAGATCAAGGTGACCAATCTCGACTAGCACTTGTGCTAACTTTTGGTTTCCTTGTTAACAGCAGCAACTTTGTAGAATTATGCTACATGTATCGTATTCGACTCTCAAATATCATCATTTAATCATGCTATATTGTAAAGGAGTAACATATAAGTATATATATACATATATATATATTATATATATATATATATATATATTTACATATGTATGTAGATACAATTGTGTTATGATTCTTATATGTACGTATTCAAAATGTTGTTGCAAATAAAACTTCAAAACTTTAAACTTCAAACAATGTATGTAGTCGTTAATAATTTAACCCGTTGACGTTTGAGTTGAAAATCTTTGATTATGATTGAAGAAATACAACACTGAGATTTAGGAATACAACACTGATATTCAAGTTACTATACTGGTATATCAAAACCTGCTTTAGGCAAAGTACATTGTAGTTTTATTAGTTATCAAAGCCCATAATTATTGAATTCATTGCCAACATATGTAAAACAGCAAATACTAATTATTCTGAGCGGTTATAGACAGAGTTTTAATTTGTATCTGACACCAAAAGGACATTGTATCCCTCATTCATTTTTTTTTCAAGTAAACCGAGCATGTAGTCAATTTTTCCTGTATATATATATATATATATATATATATATATGTATACATGTATCTATATATATGTGTATATATATATATATATTATATATGTATATATATGTATATGTATACATGTATCTATATATATATGTGTATATACACTCAGCAAAAAAAGTAAGTTCCCCCCTAACATTTTTGGATATATCTCAAAAAGTATTTTACGGATGTTCATAATTCGAACGGGAATGGATAGGGAATTTCATAACTCATAACATGAATGGCATATCATTACAACCAGATATCATTATTGGTGTAAAAAATCGCATTTTATGTCAAAATGCATGGGAAAAAAGTTGCACTTTAGGCCATAGAGAGTATATTGTATACATTTCCTATGTAAGTTATCAAATGATCTTTTTAAATTGTGTAATTCTCAGGAATTTCTTCAGGTACAATGTGCTTCCCTATTAAACAGATGTTATGCATACTTTTTGAACAATAGGCCTTCTCAATATGAAAATATTGGTAGAACCCATGTGATTTGTAATTCCAATTCAGGTTGATCACATTAATGTGCCTGTGGGCATTTTGCATCATGCCCTCAAGTTGTAGATCAGTTTGCTGAGGGAAATGGCATCGAACGTATGGAGTGGCCTGCAAGATCCCCTGACTGTAATCCAGTAGAGAATCTTTGGGATATCATTAAGTGGAAAGCGAGCAAGAAGTTGAAAGATGACACTTCACTGCAAGAATTTCAGCGCATCTTGCAGAGAGCATAGACCAACGTTGAGCAGCGCCAAGTACAAACTTTAGTTAACAGTTTGAGGAGGAGATGGCGGCTGGTCATTGCGGGTGGTGGACATATCAATTATCAAATACTTCACTATATGCTCATAAAAAGAAAGAGATAGAGAAATATGCAATAACCCATGCTTAAATGTTCAGAATCATGAGTGATTGTTTGATTATTTGTGTAAAAGTCATTGCAAATCACTAAAGTGCAACTTTTGTTTCCATGCATTTTGACATAAAATGCATTTTTTCACACCAATAATGATATCTGGTGGCAATGATTTTCCACTCATGTTATGAGTAATAAAATTCTTTATCCATTTCCGTTTGAATTATGAAAATCGGTTGAATACTTTTTGAGATATATCCACAAATGCTAGGGGGGAACTTACTTTTTTTGCTGAGTGTATATATATATATATATATATATATATATAGTGAATTGTTTCATCTAATTGTATGTTATTTTATGTTTTCATGAATATGATTGTGTATATGTTTTGAAATACGTTAATGTCTTTTTTTTTTTCCCTCATGATCCACGGACATGAGGGAGAACAGCCGTCTGGCTGAATCATGTGCCGTGTTGAAATAAATGAAATGAAAAAAAAAATGAAGTGAAATGAAATGAAATGAAATAAATGAAATGAAATGAAACAAATGAAATGATATGAAATCAAATCAAATATAGGAAATAACACTTGATGGATAGAAAGCACGAAACGGCGCTCCATTTTTAAAACATATCAATGTATATTACTGTCGATATACTTAAAAAACAAACAAATAACAACAAAAACGTTCTACGCCTGGATCGAGCGACGTATATATTGTGAGGAGGGTAAAAATAATCCACTAAGGACTGGGGTCCACAACATACATTATGCATCGGGACGACTAGGTCGTGTAAAAATTTGAGAAGCATGACCATTCCGTAAGTGTTACATATATAATTAACGAATTGAAACTGGAAGAAAGATATGACTGAAATTGATTGATTACACACAAGTGCTCCATAAAAAAGATTAAACTATATGATGAAATCATGTTGCCAGTGAAAATGCGAATTTGACGTGCATAAATACGGTATGAATGACATTCAACAGAGTTCGTTTATGTTGATTTATTTTGAATGTTTAAAGTTCAAAGTTGTGTTCCTAAAAGTGAAATTGAAATTTCCACTTGGCGCGAAATTGAATGCCACTTTCAGTCCTTAACTTGAATGAATTTTCTTCTAAATTGAATGAAATAGAGTCTAAATGGTATGGCATGAAACGAAATTGAATGATCAAAGAATAATGAAACACGAAGCAGAGCGTTGACGAAAATGGCTTGAATTTAAACGCCTTCTCGTTAAATCGAATGCAAATCTGATGAGATTGGACGGGAAAACGTAAATTACATTGTGCACAAGAAACTTAAACACCAACGCCTTGTAAAGTAAGGATTTTGACCGGAAAGTGGGAACCCATTCACACATTAACTTTCTTTATGTATTTTTTTTAAATATTTCTATTGCTAAAAGGGATGTAGCTATTCGATTGGTTCCTCGGCCATCACATGACATTTAGCTAAAAGTTCCATCGCTCGTTGTGGCTGACAGGTGTGTATATTTTGTTTGAGCAAAAATGGATAGCGCATTCAATTTACAGTGATATAGTCAGGTAATTACCTAGATGCTGCACTCGTTCTTTCGAATTCATTTTATAGTCTTATATCATAATGTGTTTATTACGCCCCCAGTCCGAAGTTACAGTGTATATTGCCAAAACTGATCTGGCCGTTGAGCACTTTGTTTCGGGTGTGTCAGCCACAATTAGGTAGTCAAGGTTATGATCCTAAAATGCTTCTATCATGTCTATAATTCTTTCTCTCTCTTCTTGAGATATACGTCTGTATCTAACTTGTGCTGCTATGACTGTAAGAAGATGAATTGAATTTGTAACTCTGGTACATGTACCTGTAGGTCTATAATGTTATGTATGAAAGGAAGGGGGCGTTACAGAACATCAAACTCGAATTATATAAGGTCAAAACTATACTATTTTTTTCATCAACGCACTGCAGTGTGCAGTGTGTTTGGTGAAAGAAAGTCGCATTGGAATACACATGATTAGATGTTCACACTTTTTTTTTCAAAATGTAATTAACATGAAAGAATATGTTTGGAACTTATCTGACTGGAATACTCTTTTCGGCTTAAAGTACTGATACCTGCCAATTTGTTAATACCCGTTTTGGAAATTTGAAAGTCATATGTGGAAATTCCATTGATCGAAGTGCTAAATGGATCACAAGTTGCAATTTGCAAGACAGTCTGTTCGATAACGAGGATTTTGCTAAATTAAATGAACCCTCTATCCCAGCCCTTGGAACAAATACACGGTCACACGGTGTGGTTTATGTGAAAATGTCCCGATATCAGTTACTGTGTGAAATCGGGACATTTTCATATAAACCACACTGTGTGACCGTGTGTTTGTTACATAAGGGATGAAGTGACAAAAGTGCGAAATTGGTCGAGAAGACCGCCGGAAATATCATCGGTATTTGAAAAGTTTTATTTCGAACGGATTATCTCTATTGTTGTTGATTTTAAATACTCACTTTTGCGATTAAAGTTAAAATAATTGAAATGATGAGACAATGTTGGACACTTTTAATCATCACTTCAAGGATATCACTTTTCATGAAATAAGTTTAGTTCAACTTTAGTTCAAGTTTATTTTCATACATCCACTTTCTCAGTGATGGGATTACAAAATGATTGACAATAAACAAGAATACAAATATATGCAACCAAATCTTTTGATTGGAGAAGAAAGAAAAAAAATAAAAGTATACTTAGGCTCCCTAACACAAAATGTATATGGTCATATCATCTGAGGATGTCACAACTAAACATGGTAAATGTCAGAAATATGATGGGGCCTACATAAAAGCAATGACGCTTGTAAAACTGTAGGTTCCCGAATTCATAGGCATGGAATTATACGGAGAACGGATATGTTTATCTTGACCAACTGAAATTATACCAGTGCAAAAATCAATGTAAAGAATGAACTAATAAACCACATGAATATCGCTTAAACCAGACAGTACATATCTTGCCGTGTTTGAAAAAGAATGCTATAGGTTTAATATAACGGTACCATTAAATAACTCGGTGCTGCGGACAAAGACAAAATACTAGGAGTATAAAAAAAAATAAGTAAAGGTATCAATGGAAAGCATTGGTTTCCTTTTGTAAGTAATGATGAACGTATTTTAAGAAGGCTGAAAATTGCTCTTAAAGGTACTAGATGAGGTGGGGATTCAAGTTTTGAACATTCCTAAGTCAGATAATGAAAAACCTCTTATGCAGTATTGAAGAGCATGTAATTCTAAGAAGGATTCAACGTTTATTTGATGAAAATTGGTTTTCAAATGGCTGAGATATCCAAAAAAGTGATAATAACAAAAGGCGACAGGCCACGTCTTTCATTAGGATCTCTTTGTTTCACCTTGTTTTTGGATATCTCAGCCATTTCCAAGCCGATTTTCATCAAATAAACTTTTGATATCCCTTAGAATTGCATGCTCTTTGACGTCTCATAGAGTGGTTTCTGAATATCTCTCAAAACGTTAACAGCTAAATCCTCGCCTCAACCAGAAATGTACACAACCTGCTTTGCGATCAAGCTCTTCATTTGAAATTATTATTTTTCTTCTTTTGGGATCAACCTCGCTGAGAATATGTCTCTCTTAAAGAAAAGTCAAACTTTGTCTTGATGTAATTTGTACTCTTAATTAATGATGACCTTTCTTTCTAAAGGTAATGACAAGTGGTATGTAGCTACATTACTGTATGAAAGGCATGACGTTTGCACACAAACCAGTGCCAGAGGAACTCCCCTTGATAGTCAATCATCACATAAAATGCAAGCTACCTGTGACAAGAATGGAATCGCGAGAAACTCTTCCATTGCATTGTACTGGGGCATTTTGGCGATTTATCGATCGTTTTTGGCAAGTTTGTGCGTTTGAGCAGGATATGCGAAGTTGGCACGCCGTCGACTGAGTCGGGTGTGCGAACGTGGCACATAAAGAGTTAATGCGCTTTCATAAATTTGAACGTAAACTACAAATCCAAACAACATAGGTTATGACTCCTATGCATATAACGTGGAAATAATTGATTTGGTATCAAATCTACCTCCCCCCCCCAAAAAAAAAAGAATTTTATTACTGTAATAACAAATTCACATTTGTTATTACTGCCAAAGAGATAACGGCTCATCCGTTTACAGCATGTGGCTTATCCGACCCCCAGGCCTGCATGAGAGAAGAATTTACAATATCAGTGTATAATTTTGTTTGGTGTTTTTTGGGGGTATTTTTTCTCTATGTTTCGGTCATTTGTTGTACCCCTGCTCCTCATCTCAATCTGTAGCTCGAATTTAATTGGGACCTACGCTACACAAGCTTGCTTTTTAGTAGGTTCCTTCATATTTCTTTAGCATTCATTCCCATATTCCAACTTTTGTAGATCTACCACTATGTTTTATATGTTTGCAGTATTCTATGTATGTCTCCTAGCTGGATATTATGTATTGGCGCTATTTCATTTCGTAATATTAAGGGATACCTCCTAGCTGGAAACACACACACACACACACACACACACACACAGACACACACACCGAAAAAAGAAAGAAAATAAAACCAGACGATTACATTCCACTTTCACAGAAAAAAAAAACCATTTGAAATAGAAGGGCTTGTGTGTACATGCAGGAACATAATAGTAATGTACTATTTGAAAATCGTTTTACCACGTGTTGACCTCATATCTGCTTCCAATATGAATGATATATATTCACCTTCACTATTCACGATCCGAACTCAAATCCAAACTCTAACATAGTGATATTGGTTCCTAACGCCCCCTTCCGTTATTTTAACGAAAAGACGAAATGCATGGTGCAGTGTGTTTGGAAGGAAGGCTAAAGTGTTTCCACCCGAAATGCTCTCCACATCAGCTCCAGCATGAGGTATAGGGAAATGTCAGCAACTGCGAAAAAATGCTTCATTTTTGCGACCATCTTTTTGTCATCATCCACGACAAATCTGGGGTAGTTGACACGTAAGAATGAACTGATTGGTGTTAATTTCACACGCAACTTTTGGAGACATATTCCAACAAAAACATCCTCCCAGGGAAAGAGGGGCGTCTGGACGGCAGTTTGATAAACAGCTTCCACCAGATCACTGGATAACAGGTAGATATGGCCGTTCATATAAGGAGGATACGTTTGGCTGGGGTAATATTCTTCCGAAAGATACCATTTGCCATCTTTACTCTTGGCTTTCCGCACTACGGGAGTGTTAACGAGCACTTCACCTGCCGAGAAGTTCACGGCTGGTTGATCCTGAAGGAGTTCCAATAGTCGCTTCTGATGTAGCATGACGTCATCATCCAGTTTCATGACAAAGTTGGCATGGCGACAATATCGGTTGGCCCACTTGAACGCCGCCACAGTTTTGCGCGTAAGATTGTGGTAGCTGTCTGTGAAGTCCTCCTGGACGATGTCCCCATAACGGTAGGCCTCGTCATCAATGACCTCCTGTATAGACTTGTCCGTGACTCCGAGAATGAAGAGAGTCTTTATTTTTCCTCGTTTATCGAAGGGCCAGGACGAGTTTCTCCCGTAGGTGCGGCGTATCAGCTGGCGTCGTTCATGGTTGACGGGTGACGATGTAACCAGAAACAGAATGAAAACATCCGACGGTTCTTCTTTCTTCATGCAAGTGTTTAAAGGGTTATGGAAGTATTGGTAATTGTGATCATCGATTGGTTCTTGGAGGTAGAGACCCTTAGCGTGTGTTTGCTTCGTCGGTATCAGTCGGGCTTTTGACACACTCGGACGTTCGGCTCTCAAAATAACTTGTTTGAGATGACTGTTCTCACTCGAGATGACAGCAGTACACATGAAGGTCAAAGCAACAAGACAGGCAACCAAGCACAGACGATGATTAGCCCTGAAACTTGCCTTGTGCAATATATCCATACTGACCGGGTGATCCTCTGGGTCTTATCGTTGTGGCTAGCTGATACACGAAGAAGTGTTATCTAATGTAAATCCCTGTTTTCTTTCTTGTCTGTCAGTACAGGTATACGTGCAGTTATGTATCTTCCCAGACCAAAAATAGTATTTCCACACGGTCACTGACGGTGCCTGTCTTTGTACAGTATCGTATGCGTACATGCTGCATTTATTCCTACTCTCCAGAGGACTCGTTAAGCCAAGCTCCTAAATGGTTACTATACACTCCATTTGCGCCGAATGGTTAATTGAAGTGCTTTTTTTTTCACGTAGCTTCTATAAGGCTACTTTTTGGCTTTCATTCGTTTTACGCATCACTGATCATCCTCGGGTCGTCAAACGGGGATCATCCGCATATTCGGTTTGATCATGTTGAATGCCTTTAATGCCTTCACCCTGTATCGAGATTGTTGACCTGCCCTTCGCTCTCTCTACTCCCCCTCTCCCCCTCCCACCCTCTCTTTCCCTACTCTCTTCTGTGTGTGCACAATGTATGTGGATGCATACATGTGTGTGTACGTGCGTGTGTGTGCGTAATGTGTACCGGTATGTGGGTACGTGTGTGTGCTTCTGTGTATGTGTCTGTGTATGTATGTGTGTATGTGTATGTGTATGTGTATGTCTATGTCTATGTCTATGTCTATGTGTATACATGTGAAAGCGTATACACTGTACTTCATGTAACCATCCGATTCGATTGAATGAAAACTGTATACTTTCAATGATTAGCTTGTACGGTACAAGTATCGTTGTATTGTGTTATAAAGTCATAATTAATGTATTGTAGTAATGTAACTTAAGTGAGGGGACTGCAATCTACAAGTTCGCTTTTTAGCAGCCCCTCAATTTTCATTTCCATGGCATGAAGTTCTTTTAAGAACCAATATGTATTATTATGTTCCAATATATGTAATCATGTCAAAGTGTATTACCTGTGTTTGATTGGAAATGAAAATAAAAAAAGAAATGAAAATGAAAATTGGCATACCAGCTCATTGCTGGCGCGTAAAGGTGGCCTCACACTATACGGTTTTTTCGATCGCAGGGCTTGCGATCTGTTGCGGTTGCCAGATTGCAATCATCGAGTCGCATAGTGTGACCGCAACGACCGCAGGGCTTGCGAAATTTCAACCGGTCGCAAGGGTTCGCAGAGGCAACCGCAGACGATCGCAAGGTTTTGAACATGTTCAAAATTTGAGAGCAGCCGAAAGGAGGTCGCAAGGCTTGCGGACGCCTCCAAGTTGCGAGAAATCGCATGCGGTCAAGAACCGCGTGCGATTTCTCGAAAACAAAAGCAGTCGCAAGAAAATAACCGCATAGTGTGAGGCCGCCTTAACACTGTCCCGAAGTTAAGCAAAGATTTACAAACGATAAAGGCAATTTTCAAATTCGGCTCTAATCTTAGCAAAAATCGTCTAATTTGTACGGGCATCTTAAAGCGATAATTCAATATAGGTTTTCCCAGTCAATTTCATACTTTTTTCACTCAAATTCATTAATGTGCATTCAAATTCACGCAGCGCACGCACGCGAAAATATTCGGGCATTCAAATTCAGAATCCAAGCGATCAATTTCATTTATGAGCGTTCTATTTCGTTTTCGTGAAATCAAATTCACGATTGGGCATTCAAATTCAAAATGCGAGCACCGACTTTCCTACTCGTGCATTCAAATTCATGCGATAGTCAGGTGATAGTTCCAATGAGCTTGTTTTGAGCATTCAAATTCATTTTTAGGCGATCAAGTTCCTACTTCGTGCAATCAATTTAACGAGGAAAATGGAGGAGACTTTTAAGAAATGAAATAGGGCCAACACAACCAATGAATGCTTGCATATAGTGTAATTAGGATTGTTTACATGTTCTACATTGTTCTCTGTTCATGTATTCTTTGTTTTTCATCTCAATAAATTTCAAATTGCAATGTCCAATCAGCAGTGCATCCAAACAACACAACGACAAGTAATCATATTTCTTGATGATACTGCATGCTGAGAACGCCCCAACACCAACCACATAATGACAATTCATCAATTTAAGACAAACTAACACACAATGATCTCACATTGTCCCGCAAAAGTAAATCAATAAGACAGCAATACACAACAAACAACACGTATAAAATGTTTATGTATCAGTTTCAATATAGTCGACATTGTGTTTTTTTTCCTCGAAAGTGTCAACCAACCCTCGGTATTATGCTCGTCTGTAGGCCTATACAGTGCCTAATTCTTGTTTGTTTGTTTCATTTTCTATCAAAGAAGATGGCTGGATAACCCATATTCAGCTGCAAAAGCTGGTCTTCCATATGGGGTCCAGTTAGATGTTTTGCTCTTTGCGATGAATAATTGAAGTGGGATCTTTCACGTGCGTGAGTTGTGACTCTCTTACACGTGGGACCTCCATTTTATGTCCAATCCGAGGGACATGTGCCTGTATATTCCTATTTGCTAAGCGCGAATTTAACATTGTCAATTAACAGGTGCATGGACCTCTACTGCAAAATAAATAATCATCATAAATCCCAGTATATTCAAAGCCCAATGAGAAACACATGCACACACGGCCTCAAACTAACTAAATTCAGGACTTCTTTTACATTGAATGCAGTTATTTGGAACATGGTTGCCTATTCACGAATTTGAATGACCGACGAGATTCCGTCGCCAGCTTGACATGAATTTGAATGCTCATTGATGAAATGCGTGCTCCTCTCTTAAATTTGAATGCTCCAATAGTGAATTTGAATGTTCCAATAGTAAATTTAAATGCTCCGATAGTGAATTTAAATGCTCCTAGAGTGAATTCGAATGACTGGATTTTGAATTTGATTGCTGATTCAGTGCTGCGAGCGTGGAATGCGTGAAATCGAATGCTCGGAATAGGAACTTGAATGACAAAAGTATGAATTTGACCGGGAAAACCTGTATTTGGTTTGGCTTTTGATTGGCTTTTAATGAATTATAGCGCTAACCTAAATAGGAAATCCATCAAAAAGTGGAAGATTTCTGAAAGAAAGAGAAAGGAAAAGTCCCTACAGAATGTTCCCAATATGCCTACGACGAAAATCTGACAAGAAATAAGAGGGATGGGACATTTAAAATTTCACTTCTTTTTTTAACATTTCTTGACTGGTCCTTGTGAATTTTCAAGTGAGCAAATATTCGAAAGATACAGCACGACGTTTAAAGCGTCGGTATCGTGGGCTTTGTTTGGTTATTGTCAAACTCATGGGCTGTATGATTCGTGGGCTTTATAACTCGTGGGCTGTATGATTCGTGGGGGTCGGTCTCGTGACATGCACCGGAATATATCCAGTATCAATTTCGCACGAAGTTAGCCCCGAGAGATGTAAATCTTGATCATGTAGACCCCATTCAGAAACCTTTCCAAGATCTTCGGGGTATTTCGAGGGTTGCCAATTACAAATGGATAGGTAGATAGATAGATGGTAAATATAATATAGGTTTTCCCGGTCAATTTCATACTTTTGTCACTCAAATTCATTAATGTGCATTCAAATTCACGCAGCGTGCGCACGCGAAAATATTGGGGCATTCAAATTCAGAATCCGAGCGATCAATTTCATTTATGAGCGTTCTATTTCGCTTTCGTGAAATCAAATTCACGATTGGGCATTCAATTTCAAAATGCGAGCACCGACTTTCCTCCTCGTGCATTCAAATTCATGCGATAGTCAGGTGATAGTCCCAATGAGCTTGTTTGGAGCGTTCAAATTCATTTTTAGGCGATCAAGTTCCTACTTCGTGCAATCAATTTAACGAGGAAAATGGAGGAGACTTTTAAGAAAGGAAAAAGGGCCAACACAACCAATGAATGCTTGCATATAGTGTCATTGGGATTGTTTACATGTTCTACATTGTTCTCTGTTCATGTATTCTTTGTTATTCATCTCAATAAATTTCAAATGGCAATGTCCAATCAGCAGTGCATCCAAATCTCGCACCCCCTCACACGCCTTACCTCGCCAAGAATTATTGGGAGTTCAGACTCACGGTATGTGGCTAAGTTTAGGTCTGTTAGCTCGCCACTACCGAGGTGAGGGTCGAGTCAACAAATAAACCACCGAAAAAAAGAGAGAATAATTTAGAAAATGAATTAGTTAAATACAGTCAAATAAAACAGTATGAGGAAATTAATTTGGGATCACAATAATCAACTTTATTCACCCGCCACCCAGGCGTGAAATATCAATGACAGACAGGTTGGTATAAGTTATTTAACAAAATGTGATCATTTCAATACAATAACCAAACGGCAGCTTATCAATTCTCACACACATCACACTCTCAAACACACTGACCTTTTAGTTGTTTCTATTCGGGGATGGGATAGGGAAAGTTAGTGGGGAAATGAAGTTAATATGTGTGGCCACTTACTTATCATTTTTGTTTGACGCGAGTGTCCGAATGTCCGAAGAAATGTGCACACAAAACATGAACGCGAAGGTCCTCCTTTGACGAAGCGGGTGACAGCAGGGATGGGGCGTCTCGACTCCGGGGATGGTGTATCTACCGCAGGGATGGGGCGTCTTCAGGGATGGGGCGGCTCTTGGAGTGGGGCATCTCAGGAACAAGGCATCTGCTGAGCTGGATTTTCTTTGCTCATTGTACACAGGTTTAACACGGGCATTGCCGATTGGGGTTCTTGTTCTTTGAATGGATGTCTTAAATTGATGAAGGCGTGGAGTTTCGATGAAATAGTCCCGTTGACAAGACTGGTATTATTTTGTTGTTCCGAATGAAATTACTGGCGTTCACAAGAGTCCGATTTTCGTTGCTTAGGTTTCGAACGAAGTTACTGATGTTGATAATTACAAGTTCAATTTCCAGTCAAAACTTGGACTATATTTCAAAGATGTGCAGCTTCGGAAAAATTAGTAAGTTACAGATGAATAGTGGAGATGAACGGGAACTGGAATACGGGAGCCGAGATAGGGTTGGAGTTGGGGCTGGGACTGGGACTTCGGCCGGGGCGGCTCTGGGACTGGTCTCTCTGTTTCTCGACTCGACTCGACTCCACACTACTGACTCCACTTCGGATTTTGGGGTAAAGGCTGGGGATATATAGGTCATTACACAATCATTAACACACCCACTAAGACATCTCACTTCACGCCCACATCACTCCTCATCTTAATCTTACTCTTTATATTTCCATCCTATAATGATTACTTTTTTGGGGAGGTCCTGAGATTAGCTAAAATGATTGTCATCTTGGATAAGTCATCTCATTGGTCCTAAGTATCATGATCCGCCTACAAGGGATGACAGATTAATACAAGAAATGTTCCAGGAATTAACCAAGTTGTCTTGGACATTTAAACCACGAGTCATTAGAGGGCTCCATTGGGATAGTGGTCAAGACAGATGTGTGGCAGGTTGGGAGACAGTCGACGACAACACCACTCAATATAACACAAAAATCTGGCGGAAGTTTCCTCTCGGAGTTTGGGATAATTTATCTAAATATCAACACTTTGGGCTTTCAACATTGCCGCTTGCATCCGACGGTGGATGACTCACAATGACTTTTTCTGGCTAATGTTATGATCACTCCGGCCAGTCCATCTGAGCTGCCTGTCTATAAATCAAAAGGGTCTTTGTTTTGGGGAGTTACGTATAAAAAGGGCAATGACTGTCGAGGGTCAAGAACCTGCTGGCAGAAACTTTACCCTTGCGCTAACAGAATTGGGGAACTAGTCTACAAATTCAGACACAAGAGGGGGTATATGTCTGTCGCTTTACACAAACAACACAACGACTAGTATTCATATTTCTTGATGATACTGCATGCTGAGAACGCCCCAACACCAACCACATAATGACAATTCATCAATTTAACAAACTAACACACAATGATCTCACATAGTCCCGCAAAATTAAATCAATAAGACAGCAATACACAACAAACAACACGTATAAAATGCTCATGTATCAGTTTCAAAATAGTCGAAATTGTGTTTTTTTCCTCGAAAGTGTCAACCAACCCTCCGTATTATGCTCGTCTGTAGGCCTATACAGTGCCTAATTTTTGTTTGTTCGTTTAATTTTCTATCAAAGAAGATGACTGGATAACCCAAATTCAGCTGCAGAAGCTGGTCTTCCATATGGGGTCCAGTTAGATGTTTTGCTTTTTGCGATGAATAAATGAAGTAGGATCTTTTACGTGCATGAGTTGTGACTCTTTTACACGTGGGACCTCCATTTTATGTCCAATCCGAGGGACATGTGCCTGCGCCAGTATATTGTTATGTAGACATGTACATGTATACAATGTACTACTGATGGTTAAAGCGCAATAGCGCCAACTAGTGTTCATTGCAATACTGATCTGTGACTGGCACTACTGATGACAATCACGAATAAAACCACTGTTTATACGATCGAAGATCATCCAGTATTTCTCTTCATAATTGCGTGGTGGCAGCGCTGGTTCACTACCCACAGCCTAAGTGAAATCGTGCCCGCCTCTGAGAGGAGTTTTGCTGGAAATAAACAGCCAGGTCCACTGTAAACGTAAGTTTTTACAAGGACTTATAGTTATCACGTACCTTTGTAGTTGGCCAGTAGTGTACAGTCCCACACATCTAAAATGGCGTGTGCTATGCCCAAGGTGCCCAAACAATGGTGCCTGGGCAAGATAGAGACTATCACCTCATTCGAAAGTTGGAGACAGAATCTCCTGTACACTCTAAACCTAGATCCCCACTTTGCACCGTTTCTCGGTGAGTCAGTGACATGGTCAAAAAAGACAAAGGCAAATCCAAATAGAGGTTTCCTTGATGACAATAGCTCTGTCCCCTCAGAATCTCGCAAGACGGCTCAACAAAAGGCTGTCATGCTTGATCTCATGCTTGGCCAGATTGCAAATTTCTGTCCTGTGATTGCCAGGAACTGCATAGTGCGCAATTCTACCTCACTCAATGACATTTGGTCAACAATTCGCCTTCACTATGGCTTTCAGTCAACAGGAGCTCATTTCATTGATTTTTCCGACATCAAGTTAGAAACCGATGAAAGACCTGAGGACCTGTATCAAAGGATACTTGCCTTCGTAGAGGATAACCTTCTGACCTCAGGTGGGGGAATCACTCACCACGGTGAGCCCATCAAGGAAGATGAGGAGCTTACGCCAACTATCGAAAACTTCATAGTGCTGCATTGGCTCCAGTTGTTACATCCTGATCTCCCACAAATAGTCAAGCAAAGATATGGTACAGATCTCCGGTCACGTACCCTTGCTTCTCTCAAGCCTGAGATTTCTCAAGCCCTTACCAGTCTCCTCGAGTCAGTTGAATGTTCTAGAGCCATGCGTGCTGCTGCCTTTCCCCCGCGCAGTCGTAGTCAGTCTACTCCTAGGCGTCCCCAACCGCAATTTCAAAGTCGATCTCGCGCCAAGCCTGCTAAGTCCTGCCCCCTCTGCCTTCAGGCTGGTCGCCCTAGCAGTCACTTTCTCAGTGTGTGTCCCTATCTCCCTGACTCTGATAGGCAGTACATGGCTAAAGCCCGCCAAGTCGCAAAGATTTTTGACAATGATGAGATACTTGCCGATAGCATTGACCCCCAGGATTTTCAGGTTGATCCAGGTACCCACTCTGGTGTAGATGGTGAGGAACCCTCCACTACACTCCGTGTGCAAGTGCGTCAGTCCCCTTACTTTGATGCCTTTTACAAGCATCATGCTGTCCGTATCACTGTTGATAGTGGTGCTACAGGAAACATGCTGCGTGCCTCCACAGCATATGCCCTCGGTTGTACTGTGACTCCCACATCCCAGTCAGCTCGCCAAGCTGATGGCTCGTCCCCCTTGGAGGTTGTTGGTGAAACTCGTCTCACCTTTTCTCGTGATCGACATGTCTTCCATTTTGAGGGCTTAGTTGTGGAGAATCTCGATGTTGAGGTCCTCGCTGGGACTCCATTTATGGAGCGCAATGATGTAGCTCTTCGACCCGCTAAGCGCCAGATTACACTGGATGATGGCACAGTGTATGTGTATGGTTCCACTGGAAAGTCCAAAGTTGGTCATGCTGTGCGACGTGCACACGTTCTCCGTGCTCCTGCAACAACCACAACTCTCTGGCCAGGGGAGTTCCGTGAGCTTGAGTTGCCTTCCCAGTTTGAGTCTGATGAGATCCTTGCTGTAGAGCCGCGCACAGACTCCCCTCCTACCTCCCCCTTGCAGGATTGCTTCCCGGTTCCCCAAGTGGTCCCCAGCATAGCCGGTAGGATCCGCATTCCCAATCTATCTGATGCTCCCTGCGTTATTCGCCGCCATTCCCATTTGTGCCAGGTCAACCCCATGGGCATGGAAGATACAGAGCAGTCGCAATCACCTGTGTCTGATCAGCAGGCAAAATCTGACCAGCCTCCTGGGAACCGATCCACAAGCCGATCTTTTGAGTCAGTGGCTGTTGATCCAGATGGGGTTCTCCCCTCTCAGACAAGGCGTGCCTTCCAGGCACCTCACTCTAGATATGATGGAGTGTTCACTTCATCATTCAAGGGCTATAATGGTGCGTCCGGGCCATTCCAGGCTGTTGTGAACATGGGCCCAGTGCAACCACCTCAGCGTAAGGGCAGACTCCCGTTGTATTCCCGTGACAAGCTTGTTGAGTTGCAGGAAAAGTTTGATGACCTCGAGAAACTTGGCATTTTTGCACGGCCTGAGGATATTGGCGTCACTGTCGAGTACGTCAACCCGTCTTTCCTGGTCAAGAAACTTAGTGGCGGTCACCGGTTGGTCACAGCTTTCGCTGATGTGGGTCGCTATTCCAAGCCCCAGCCTTCAGTCTTACCAGATGTTGATTCCACATTACGTAAGATTGGTCAGTGGAAATATCTTGTGGCATCTGACCTTGCCAGCGCTTTCTATCAAATACCTCTCTCCCAGGAGTCAATGAAATACTGTGGTGTGGCTACACCCTTCCGAGGTATTCGTGTCTATACCCGTTGTGCAATGGGAATGCCAGGTTCTGAGACTGCCTTGGAGGAATTGATGTGTCGAGTACTTGGAGACTTGTTGGTTGAAGGTATCGTTGTCAAGTTGGCAGATGACTTGTACTGTGGTGCTGACACACCGCAAGCCCTGTTACAGAATTGGTCTCGGGTGCTACAGGCCCTTGCTGCCAATGGCCTCCACCTATCCCCGACCAAGACTACAGTATGTCCCAAGACTACCACTATCCTAGGGTGGATATGGTCGGAAGGAACCCTTCGCGCAAGTCCACACAGGATGTCAACATTGTCAACCTGCTCTCCTCCCACTACAGTGAAAGGTATGAGATCTTTCATTGGTGCGTACAAGATGCTTGCTCGTGTGCTCCCCAGTTGTGCTGCATACTTGAGCCCCCTTGATGACTCCATTGCTGGCTTCAAATCACAAGACCGTATCCACTGGACAGATGAGTTGCATGATGCCTTCACCAAGGCTCAGACTGCCATTCAGTCCTCACGAACCATCACACTCCCACGCCCCTCTGACCAGTTGTGGATTGTCACAGATGGGGCTGTCAAAAAACATGGCCTTGGTGCAACAATGTACGTGACACGAGATCAGAAGCCTCTTGTTGCTGGCTTCTTTAGCGCTAAGCTGCATGGTCGCCAGGTTACCTGGCTCCCCTGTGAGGTTGAGGCGCTGTCTATTGCCACCGCCACCAAACATTTCAGCCCGTATATCATTCAATCACGTCACCCTGTGTGTATCCTCTCTGACAGCAAACCATGTGTTCAAGCATATGAAAAGCTGTGTCGTGGAGAGTTTTCAGCTAGTCCAAGGGTTTCCACATTCCTAACAACTGTGAGCCGATACCAGGTGTCTATTCGCCATCTGGCTGGCTCTGCAAATGTCCCTGCAGACTTTGCCAGTAGAAACGCTCCTCCCTGCCATGAGTCCAAGTGTCAAGTGTGCTCATTTATCACCCAGTTGGAGGGTGCGGCTGTTCATCGCAGTACCATAGAAGATGTTCTTTCTGGCCGTACACGCATTCCATTTACATCCCGCAACGCATGGGGGCGGATTCAGTCAGAGTGTCCAGACCTCCGCCGTACGCATGCTCACCTCAAGCAGGGTACCCGCCCGTCGAAGAAGCTGACGGATATTCGTGATGTGAAGCGCTATCTCCAAGTTGCTACTATAGCTGGGGATGGCCTTCTTGTCGTCCGGCAGGAACGTGCATTTCAGCCACGGCAAGAGCGTATTGTCATTCCCCGCAAGGTGCTTCCTGGCATCCTTACTGCTCTCCATCTCCAACTGAGCCACCCTACCCCACACCAGCTCAGACAGGTGGTTTCTCGCTATTTCTTTGCCTTGGACCTAGATGCAGCTATTCAACAAGTCACCCAGGGTTGCCATGGCTGTCTTTCTCTTCGGAATGTCCCTCATGCTGCAACACCCCAGACCACATGGGGCAGATGTCATAAAACGCGCTCGACAGCTCATCTTTGTCCTCAGAGAGACCGTCACATCATATACTTCAAGTCTCCTTATACATGATGAACGCACTGAGACCCTGTGTCAGTGATATCTAAAATTGTTTTGTATAATTTTCAACCTTTTATTTAATTCTATAAGATGAGTACGCTGCTGTGTTACTACAGGGTTTTGGTTATTGTCTTCCCAACGTGCCTAGTATATATGTAAGTTTTTCGTTACCTTACTGTTTGAGACAGGAAAGATGCAGTAAGCAGTAGGGTTACTGCAAGGTTTTGGATATTGTTTGTTAACATGTAGAATGTATATGTTTTTAGATTCAAGATACGAAAGGAAAGTTTATAAGTTAGGTTTCGGTTTATATGTGTAGTGACAACATAAGTTGCTCGTAGTTTTGGGAGAGGATGTGGTACAAGGCTGTACAGTTCTAGCTGTTCCTTTTGGTCTGGAGTTAGCTCAAACAGATCATTATGTCTGTAGGTGAAAGTGTTACATCGTAAAACGATTTAGTTGTGTTCGTCAGGCAGTTTTAATTGAAGTTTGTTAGGATGTTTGAGTATACAAGTGGTCATACCTTGCTGGATTCGTTTTGAAGTTTTAAACGAAGTTGAATTGTTTTATTTATTATTTTGATCGACAGAAAGAAAGAAGTGATTACGCCAGTATATTGTTATGTAGACATGTACATGTGTACAA
The DNA here is from genome assembly GCF_040938485.1 of Diadema antillarum. Taxonomy (NCBI): domain Eukaryota; kingdom Metazoa; phylum Echinodermata; class Echinoidea; order Diadematoida; family Diadematidae; genus Diadema; species Diadema antillarum. The sequence continues at coordinate 5,987,900 of NW_027270903.1, forward strand.
TGTACTACTGATGGTTAAAGCGCAATAGCGCCAACTAGTGTTCATTGCAATACTGATCTGTGACTGGCACTACTGATGACAATCACGAATAAAACCACTGTTTATACGATCGAAGATCATCCAGTATTTCTCTTCATAATTGCGCTGTATATTCCTATTTGCTAAGCGCGAGTTCAGAATTGTCAATTAACAGGTGGACCTCTACTGCAAAATAAATGATCATCATAAATCCCAATATATTCAAAGCTCAATGAGAAAAACATGCATACACGGTCTCAAACTAACTAAATTCAGGACTTCTTTTAAATTGAATGCAGTTATTTGGAACATGGTTGCCTATTCACGAATTTGAATGACCGACGAGATTCCGTCGCCAGCTTGAAATGAATTTGAATGCTCATTGATGAAATGTGTGCTCCTCTCTTAAATTTTAATGCTCCGATAGTGAATTTGAATGTTCCGATAGTGAATTTGAATGTTCCGATAGTGAATTTGAATGCTCCTAGAGTGAATTTGAATGCTCGGATAGTGAATTCGAATGACCAGATTTTGAATTTGATTGCTGATTCAGTGCTGTGAGCGTGGAATGCTCGGAATACAAACTTGAATGACAAAAGTATGAAATTGACCGGGAAAACCTATATTAACCTAATTCCGTGTAAGATAGATGGAATAAAGTGCTTGTTCAAAAATACACGGTGTGACATTAGGCGATTTTACATCAGCCCGATGTTTCGAAATAGCGCGCTATTTTCTAACTTGGGAAGTTAAAAAATATCTCGAGCTTGGATTTTTATCAGGCTGATGTGAAAACGCCTACTATTGCCTTCAGCGAAACTCATTGTGACGATACTGTGAGTGATCTTGAACTACAATTAGATGAATTTGATCTTACAAGGAAAGACAGAACCCGGCATGGGGATGGTGTTATGTTATACGTAAGGAGGAACATTGTTTTCCATCGGTTACTTGCCACTGAATGTGACTTATATGCTTTATCGATCAAAGTCAAACTGCGACACTTTAAATTGTTACTCATATGTGTTGTTTATCTCCCGCCCAATTGTTCAGTTGACTTTTTTTATACTCTGGGCGTTATGCTTGATAAGGCAATAGATTATAATTGTAAAATATTAATTATGGGAGATCTTAATTGTGATCTGCTTTCTGAGAATCTTGACTGTAACACGCAAACATTATTGCCAGTCATGCAAGGGGCACTTTTAAGGCAGCTTGTAACTTCTCCTATACTCGTCTAACCCAGAACACCAATACTCTTATTGATCATATGTATACTACTTGCCCAGACGATCACTCTGTATCTGGTGTTGTGAAAAACCCATATCAGCGATCACTTTAACTTTTATCATTATTGGTAACAAATCTATTGACACCCCAACAAATACTTTGCGGTTTAGAACTTTCATAAATTTTATTGAAGAAAATCTTGTAAATGATCTCCTACGATTGCCTTTTGCTGAAATACGTTCCGAAAATGATGTAGATCCAGACTGGGGAAAAAAAAAATAATGGTATGAATATATTAATGAGTGTGGTTAGCAAACGCGCCCCATTCAAATCCAAATTGAGAAAGAGGCCATGCCCCTGGGTTACAGGGGCATAATTGAATTGATGCACACTAGGGACTTTTATCATAAAAATGCCCTACAGCATGGCCATCCAAGTTTATGGAATGAATATCGTAAGATAAAAAATATCATAACACTCAGGATACGAGCGTCGAAACATGAATATGTACAGGGTCTTTTGAATGAAAAGACTGGAAGTTCGAACGCACTGGGCTCCACAATCAAACAGTTATCGGGAAGTACCAAAAAGTCTAGTATTAAGTTATGTTTTGGTGATACTGATATTGTCGAGCCAGAAGGCGTAGCCGAAAAATTTAATGACTATTTTATTGACAGTCTAAACAAATTATTGCACTCTACATCAGTTAGAAATGACACGTTGATTGGAAGTAACGGCTCATATGATGAAGCCATTGACAGTCATCATTTTGAGCCTAATTAAATTTTCGAAATATCCTGTGTGACACTTGAATTTGCAGTCAGAGAAATTGATGGGTTATCTGTACAGAAGGCCACTGGCGCCGATGATATATCGGTAAACATTCTGAAACTAATAAAAAACGCCACCAATGTACTGGAAAGTCTTGTATTTCTCATTAAGAAACGGCGTTCTGCCAAAAGCATGGCGGATGGCGAAGATTTGTCCTATTTTCAAAGCTGATGATCGTTCTAATGTTGAGAACTACCGGCCCATATCACTGCTCTCTATTGTTTCCAAGATGTTGGAGAAGTGTGTCCAGAAACACCTTTATTCCTACTTATCAGATACTGCTTCCGTGAGAAGCAATTTGGGTTCCGCCCTGCACACTCATGCGAAAGCGCCCTATTGTGTATGGTCGATACCATGGTCTTAAACCATAGTAGTCTGGTAAGAAAGCTTAAAGCATGTGGTTGTTCAAACAATGCACTGAAATGATTTGATTCTTATCTATGTAATCGGCGTCAATACACTGTTTTTGAAGGTAAACATTTCAATTCAGTATTGGTATCAGCAGGGGTGCCGCAAGGCTCGGTCTTAGGCCCCCCTCATGTTCACAGTATATATCAATGATTTGTCATTAAGTTTTAAAAGTGGAGGAGAACTATCGAACTCTCTTTCCGACGAATGTTGAAATGCAAATTCGCATTTCATAATTAAGAGTGAGTCGGGTCATGCCACATCTCTACTGTAATGTTAAGCTAAAACTGTACGTACCACTGCTCAGTGTAACAATCTCGCCGCAGTCATGTCATTTACGTACAAGTACGTCGCATTTATTTTGTACTTGTCGTATAATGTCGCCTTCTTTAAGCTCTTGTCGTGTAATGCACCCTCATACCCAAACACTCATCGTACTTACAAACTTACAGACACACACACGCACACACACACAAACACATACAAATGTCTACATATCATACCTCTTCAATACACTACCAGGATTAGCAGAGCTGTAATTTCGGGGGTTTTTTTCATGAATTAAAATTATGTTAGTTTATAGCAGTTAAATATTTATTTATATTGATGATTTCACAGTTCATTTAAGATGTTTAATAATGGCCATTGAAGCTACAAACATTGCTATCGACGAGAGACCGATAAGAGAGAAAGAGAGAAAGAGAGAGAGAGAGAAAAAAAACACCCCAATGTATTTATACACCGGTTTTCCACTTCCACCATTCCATATGTACATTGTGCAGTGTTTTATCTTTTTCCGTTCATTCCCCTGCGGTACATCTGTCATAATGTGCCATATTTCTCTTCACATTGCTCGTTTCATATCATTATAATTATAACGCAAATTCCTCTCTGTCGGATACATTTACCCGCTGTTCGAATGATTTTTTTTTTTTAAGATTTAAAAGATTCGTAGATTCCCATCAATAGTCAATGACAGAGAAAATAGGCAAGCTAAGAAATATACACATGAAAAAGGTATAACATGCATGGTTTGCTCGACCAAATGAAAACAATAATAACACTATTGGTTTAAAATATGTTTAACTTCCTGATTTTGAGTTTTATTCAAATATTATTCACAGTTCAAACGACAAAGAGGAAAACAGAAACTCTTTGTAACAAAAAATTGGAAATAACCACATAAAAAGTCGGTCCAATACATAACATGATTTTAAAGATTGGATAAGTATTACCGTATGAATGGATGGATATATCGACTTTGATATTGCATTAAACATTGAAACAATGTATTGTAACAAACTAACAATAATGTTAATGTAACAAAGCCCACACATGTAGTCAATATTTCTTTTCGTTTATTTAATTTCCAACATGTTTAATTACAACATTGGATGCACATTTATCCAATGACACAACAAAGCAATGAAAAAATGATGATCAATGAACCTTAATACATATTACATTGTTAGCATAATATCATGATAAGTACAGAAAGGAAAAGGTGGAAGAACGAGTGTTTACGCACCGATTAGCACACAAAACCCCATTGAGTTCTACTTACTGTCCAAAGTCATTGCCACAGAACGGATTCCGTAATGGCTTACAGAGAATGGGACCAATGTTATTTTGAATTAAAGAAAAAGACTTGTCAAAAAAGAGGCTTCAAAACATTTTTTATCCGTACTCCATTATACAGTCACAGTACGCCAACTGGGCACGCGGTTAGTATAGCAGACAGCAATAACCCATGCAGAAAACAAACACGCCAAGAATCGCTTACGTAATAAAGCTTACCACCATATTCCGATCCGCTTTGAATAATTTGAAAAATAGGGTTCTGAGTACGGTACTTGCAGCTTTAATAGTTTCTTTGTCAGTTTGTCGAAGTAAGGCGTGATGGTTTGCTCTTTTTTGTGTACTCGTTGAAGTTACCGACCAGAACTAAAACCGACGAAATTGACCGGATTTTCAGTACATCGCATACAGGTAACAATTACCGCATGGACAATGAAAAGTCAGAGAAAAGTTCATGAGAGGTCCACAGTGAGTAATGAAAGGAAACTCGGGTGAACACTGACTCTGGTGGTATCTGTTATTTCTTATGCTATAATTGAGTATATGAATATAAGAACGACCCAAGTCCAATTTTTGGCCAAATCAAGTTTGACATGGAAAATTGTAGCTTATGCATGGACTCATCTTGTGTAGAAATGATAAATCCTAATTACCCCCGGAAGTGCCTGAAATAAATGAGTTAAATCTAATATGAATGTAAGAATGAAGGACTTAGGTCATTCTTACATTCATATTATAGCGCCCTCTCTCGTCCTTCTCTCATCTCTATAGCAGAATATCATGTATATGAATCAAAGAACGACCCAAGTCCATATGAATCAAAGAACAACCCAAGTCCATCACACAAAATGGCCTCTCCACAATTAATGTTAATGTTAATTGTCATAATAATATATGTTCTAATTTGTATATACAATGTTGCCATCCCATCACAGTTAAATAGAATATTATTGGACAAACAAAAAAGATATGAAGTTTTTTTTTAGTTTACTCGAAATGGTCTTCCATGGACTTGGGTCGTTCTTATATTCATATACTCAATTGCATCTTGTAACACGAGATCAAAAGTACGAGTAATAGCTGCCTGTTCCTTTTTGTTGACAAGAATGCTTAAGTCCTTTTCATTAGCTAAAAATGCAACTTCTGATAGACCCAGTAACCATTGCAGGCCCGTAACGGGGAGTGTGTGCGTGTGCGTGTGGGGGGGGGGGGGGGCGTGGGTGGGGTGTTCAAGGGGTTTCGCAGACCCCCCCCCCCCAAAAAAAAGGAACCAAACCAAACCAAAACAAAACAAAACAAAACAAAACAAAATACTCCTACTTGCGGGCCTGCATGCTATTGGTAAGGCGAGATCTTAAATTCGTCCATGCTTTCATTCCAAAGAATGTTATCTAGTATATATAAAGCACATGCGACTCTTTTTATCAGTTAAGGTTATGATTCAACACCTTCAAAAGTCAAATTCCACATCGCTTACAAATTGACCGTTGACACGACGTCTGCTATTATCAGTTTTGAAAAAGGTTTCACCATATCCCTAGATATTCATCAAGGCGAACTGAAACATTGATGAAATGCACTTTTAACTACGCACTGATGTTTACACCAAGTTAAGGTTGATATTTTGTTCGCTATTTCAACCCTAATAAATAGCACAAAGGTACCTCCTTCACGGCACATACGAACAATATCAATAAAAGAAAAGATATGTCAGCATCAACAATTAGAATAATCTGCTCCCGAATATTTCCTCCTACACACCCTAATCTACACGAGGACAAGTCGTCATTTTATTTTGTACACCGACCGGAACTGGATGAAAGATAGACTGTTTTTTGTTTTTGTAACGGTAATGGTAAAAGAAATCTCCAGGACTCTAAACAAACAGGATTCACTTTTCTTAAAACCAGTTTATCAGACAATGCCTCCAGTTAAACCTAAACCAAAACAAAACAAACATAAAAATACCTGCGTTGACCTTTCTTACATGCTATTACCTGCTTTGACATCTAGTACGGTCTGCTATGTCGAAATATTGGATCCCGTGAGATTTTCGTGCCAAAATTGATTTTTTTAGCTAACTTGGTCAATTTTGGGGTGCTGAATCCAAAAAACTTTGGTTCCATTTTTTTCGACCACGTCTTCAGCCGCCATTTTGAATTTCAAAATGGCCGCCATAGCAAACTGTATTTTGACCTAGTTCTGATAATGTGAGCATCATAGAAGGTTCAAATTTGATGCAAAAAGCATGTTTATGATGTCAGACATTCTGATACACCATTTCCTGATATTTTCGTTGTTTAAATACAATTTGAGGGCTGCCATCTTGAAATTCAAAATGGCCACCATAGCTAAACGTATTTTTACCTGTATCTCAGGTTGTAAGCATATGTAAGGCATGAATTTGGGGCAAAAAGCATGCTTATGATGCCAGACATGCGAATGTATATATTCTTGTTTTAAATGATGGATCATTTTGATTGGCGGCCATCTTGAAATTCAAAATGGCCACCATAGCAAATGTAATTGGGCCTATATCTCATATCGTATACAATGTGTAAGGTTCTAACTTGGGGCAAAGAACCTGCATATGCTATTATACTTTCTGAAACATCTTTTCCTGCAATGATGGTTCATTTTGATATTAGAGGTGGCCATCTTGAAATTCAAAATGGCCGCCATACCAGAATGTATATTTGACCCATATTTTAAGTTGTAAACAATACAGAAACTTCACATTTCCAGCACAAACCGGGCTCACGGTGTTGAACATTCAGATGCACTTTGATCCCCCCCCCCTAAAATTGCAGATCATTTTTGAGGCTGCCATTTTATCATTCAAAATGGCTGCTTTTCAGCTTATATCTGTGGCTACAAGCAACTTTTAGGCATTTTAGTGTTTATGGTGGTGTACATTGTACATTCTTTTACAAACACACACATACACACATAATTATATACAGTCTGTACTAGTGGATTATTCGCATTGGCTGCCACCCTTGAAATTCAAAATGGATTTCGACCCATAATTGGTGCTGTAAGGTCTTTACCCTGCAAACTCAAGCAAGCTGGAGCACTTTAATGTAGGACCTATGTGTAGGTCAATCATTTCAATAAATAGTATTGTTATTGCGTATAAGGCGTGACTGCTTCCTGTAGGTACACTGCCCCGTTGAAATGCAAAATGGCTGTCATGGGAAACATTCCTTTTAGAGCATTGCATTTGGGTAAAGCTTGTAAATGGGAAATCATGTGATTATGTTGTCAAAGCAAATGACTTTCAAAAGTGCCCCAATATCTGTGTCTGAGTGCCCCCATTTAGACGATTTGGTTATAGAGTTTAAATAAACAATATTAGCCGTCTAGGCCCTGACTAGAAAAATTATCGGAAATTTACTTAGTTTATGTCTTCCAGGCTCATTGCCTGCATGCGTTTTTGAAGTCACAGCACTTGTATAGGGCTGTACACAGGGGAGAATTGGTTCTAAATTCTTCCAGAAACAATAACTTTTGTATGTCTTGCCATATGAACAGGGTAATGAATTCTGTGGCTACCGTTGGTGTAGGAAGCTGAAAGCATTTAATTGCACATTTTATATATATCCGCTGGAAATAATTACAATGTGCCATATCATATTCCCCTGTAAGTAGAGGCACAAATTAGGATGTGAAGGTTTATGAGGTTTGTTCTCTGGATGTGTTGTATCAAGACTCTACGAGAACAAAGCGGGAGATTGTCCAGGTTGAAGTCATCCACGCCCCAACTTCTGGAAGGCATGGGCTGTGTCATTGCACATTCTGGATGATTCAAGGCCTAGAGAATTCTTGATCTATCTGCTCTTTGAGACATCCTCAAATTTTCAACTTCAGCCTGCGCCATGAAAGGCATGACCAAGCAGACCTTTGTTTATCACAACAATTTGCAGAACATAATATCTCAACAATGTCAATTGTACTTTATCATTTCCTTTTCCAGTGATGGAGCAGAAAACATGCGATGCAGAATTAAAAGTAAAGCAAAGATCCATTAGGAGAATGAAAATGTCAGTGCCTATACGTAATAATCATCAATATCTCTGAAATTCTCTGTTGCTTTTGAAATAGCATCTATATACAATGGAATGAGGATATCTGCGTCCTCGTTGTGACAGGTTACAGCTCCCATGGCATCTTTGACGAACCTTTTGTTTCTTTTTTCCCCCGTTCTGTGGAAGTTGGAATTGACTGATCAGTATTTCAACTTTCAGGCTGATTATTTGACTCAGTTTTGTGGGTTTCTAAGGCATGGATATGAAAAATGAACCTTTGTTGGTGAGAATGAGGAGAATACAGTGTACCATAAAATTGTGAGATGAAGAGTGATTGAGGAATTACTTAGAACAGCAGAACTTACAACTTCCGATAATTCCTATCGTCCAGTAATGACTGAATAATGATAGGTCTACAAGAAAGTTGTACCGGTAGAAGTGTTATAAGATAGTAGTGGTCCTTTTAAGCTGAATGACTTTTGATCCAATCTTACATGGTGTATTTCAATCGTAAGAGCTGAATGTGTGACCTTTCTCATATTATCCCAGACAGATTCTTTGTTTTTTTATTATTAAGTTATATCAGATACAAATTCTTTGCACAGAACGTGAATAACTTCCCTTTACATCTCTTTCTAGAATATCCTCCTTGAATGTTTTCGATACCTGATTGCCAAACACCACATTCATCAGTTTCAATGCAGCGACAGTTTTTGAGATTACCCTCGTGTGATGGTGTTCTAAATTGTTGGGGAATTCTGATGCATCCAAAGTGCCAAAGAACTGAGCTATTATTGCTCCTTTGTAGTTTTCGAGTCATTACAGCAGTAAGCATCTTGGAAGTCTTGATAATTGAGGATGACCCACACAAGGATAATCAGGAAAAACCTACTCGTTGGCATTCCTTATTCATTCTGTGTTGTTCCAGAAATACATCCAGCAATTATGAGCTCCCTGATGAGTTGTTTCATTTTGTAGTCAACAAACAAGCTTGTGAATGGGATGTCTGGTAGGGTGACCATAGCATTTCTTGCCATTGCGAGACTTTTCCTTGTTTGTCGTCATTCTCTCGAAGCAGCATCAAGTTTTTGAAGATCACCTTTAATCGTATCAATGCTTGCTTTTATACAAATATTCAATAACTAGGATTAAATATAACTATTAACGAGGTTCCACGACACCAAATAATGTCTTATCTGAGAGGCAAAAACAAATCACATGTACGCGAACCACATACCCGCTTGGTTATTATGCGACGTGGGATGTAACGCTTACACGCTCTCCCAAACTTATGGGAAGTGGTTTGGGACCCCTTCCTCCCCCGACAGTTTTTTTTTTTGCTCCTCAGGATGGCTTGATGACGTCATTGGAACTTCGTCCTTACAGTCTTAATTTATGGCAGCCATTTTGAATTAAGAGATGGCTGTCGTTCTGCGTGACCTAAAAATGAATTTGGTCTAACTAGGACATTTTTGGCAAATTCATCTACGGCGCTTACCACAGTATCGTATGTTTTTCTATGGCCACCATCTTGAATTTAAAGATGGTGGTCTATCTAATGATCCACAATAGAAAACAGCTGTACTGGAAGGTTGGACACCACAAGTATGTGCATTACTATAAAATTTGATGCTCCTACAATAATTGTAACATGAGATATAGGCACAAAAAAAAACCCACTATGGCGGCCATTTTGAATTTCAAGATGGCAACCATTAAATTGTATTAAAACAATCCACAATATCAGAAAATGATATATCAGAGTGTCTGACATCACAACCATGCATTTTGCACCAAATTTGAAGCTTCTACAATGCTCACTGTTTGAGAGATGGTTCAAAATACAGTTTGCTATGGCGGCCATTTTGAAATTCAAGATGGCAGCCTACAAATTGTATCAGAACAATCCACAATATCAGAAAAAGGTATACCAGAGTGTTTGACATCACAACCATGCATTATGCACCAAATCTGAAGCTTCTACAGTGCTCACTTAATGAGATATGGATAAAAATACAGTTTGCTATGGCGGCCATTTTGAAATTCAAAATGGCGGCTGAAGACGTTGTCAGAAAAAATGGAACCAAAGTTTTTTGGATTCAGCACCCCCAAATTGACAAAGTTAGCCAAAAAAATCAATTTTGGCACAAAAATCTCACGGGATTACATAGTAGCCTCTACTAATCGTGCAGAGATGAAGCTCTGAAAATACCGCGGTTGAAAACTGTTGTTTGAAATAGCTTTGTTTGATGTATTTTTTTAAGGGATGTAATAATATTTCCCATCACACCAATCTTCCTGTCGTTCTTACTTCACTCAAAGACGACTTTCATGTAGGAGCGTGTTTTGAAGGAGGGCTAAAACGTTTCCACCCGAAACGCAGACCACATAAGCTCCATGAGATATGGGGAAATGTCTGCAACTGCGGCGAAATGCTTCATTTTTGAGACCATTATGGTGTCATTGTTCACAACAAAGTTAACATAGTTGACTCGTAAGAATAACCTGATTGGTGTCAATTTTACATGCAGCTTTTGGAGACATATTCCGACAAAAACATCCTCCCATGGAAAGAGGGGCGTCTGGACGGCAGTGTGATAAACAGCTTCCACCAGATCGCTGGATAGCACGTAGCAAGCGCCGACGAGGTAAGGTGGATAATTTTGGTTGGGGTAATACTCTTCAGAAAGGTACCATTTACCTTCGCTACTGCTGGCATTCCGCACAACAGGAATATCAATCATGACATCGCCTGTAGAGAAGTTCAAGGCTGGCTGATCCAGAAGCATTCCCAGTAGCCGTTTCTGATGTAGCATGACGTCATCGTCCAGTTTCATGACAAAGTTGGCATGGCGACAAAATTTGCTGGCCCACTTGAACGCCGCCACAGTTTTGCGCGTTAGATTGTGGTAGCTGTCTGTGAAGTCCTCCTGGACGATGTCCCCATAACGGTAGGCCTCGTCATCAATGACCTCCTGTATAGACTTGTCCGTGACTCCGGAAATGAAGAGAGTCTTTATTTCTCCTCGTTTATCGAAGGGCCAGGACGAGTTTCTCCCGTAAGTGCGGCGTATCAGCTGGCGTCGCTCATGGTTGACGGGTGACGATGTAACCAGAATCAGAATGAAAACATCCGACGGTTCTTCTTTCTTCATGCAAGTGTTTAAAGGGTTATGGAAGTATTGGTAATTGTGATCATCGATTGGTTCTTGGAGGTAGAGACCCTTATCGTGTGTTCGCTTCCTCGGTATCAGTCGGGCTTTTGACACACTGGGATGTTCTGCGTTCAACATTACTTTGTCTAGGTGACTGTTCTGACTCGAGATGAGAGCAGTACATATGAAGGTCAAAGCAACAAGACAGGCAACCAAGCACAGACGATGATTAGCCCTGAAACTTGCCTTGTGCAATATATCCATACTGACCGGGTGATCCTCTGGGTCTTGTCGTTGTGGCTAGCTGATACACGAAGAAGTGTTATAAAGTGTAAATCCCTGTTTTCGTTCTTGTCTGTCAGTACAGGTATACGTGCAGTTATGTATCTTCCCAGACTAAAAATAGTATTTCCACACGGTCACTGACGGTGCCTGTCTTTGTACAGTATCGTATGCGTACATGCTGCATTTATTCCTACTCTCCAGAGGACTCGTTAAGCCAAGCTCCTCAATGGTTACTATATACTCCATTTGCGCCGAATGGTTAATTGAAGTGCTTTTTTTTTCACGTAGCTTCTATAAGGCTACTTTTTGGCTTTCATTCGTTTTACGCATCACTGATCATCCTCGGGTCGTCAAACGGGGATCATCCGCATATTCGGTTTGATCATGTTGAATGCCTTTAATGCCTTCACCCTGTATCGAGATTGTTGACCTGCCCTTCGCTCTCTCTACTCCCCCTCTCCCCCTCCCACCCTCTCTTTCCCTACTCTCTTCTGTGTGTGCACAATGTATGTGGATGCATACATGTGTGTGTACGTGCGTGTGTGTGCGTAATGTGTACCGGTATGTGGGTACGTGTGTGTGCTTGTGTGTATGTGTATGTGTATGTATGTGTGTATGTGTATGTGTATGTGTATGTGTATGTCTATGTCTATGTGTATGTGTATACATGTGAAAGCGTATACACTGTACTTCATGTAACCATCCGATTCGATTGAATGAAAACTGTATACTTTCAATGATTAGCTTGTACGGTACATGTATCGTTGTATTGTGTTATAAAGTCATAATTAATGTATTGTAGTAATGTAACTTAAGTGAGGGGACTGCAATCTACAAGTTCGCTTTTTAGCAGCCCCTCAGTTTTCATTTCCATGAAGTTCTTTTAAGAACCAATATGTATTATTATGTTCCAATATATGTAATCATGTCAAAGTGTATTACCTGTGTTTGATTGGAAATGAAAATAAAAAAAGAAATGAAAATGAAAATTGGCATACCAGCTCATTGCTGGCGCGTAAAGGTGGCCTCCCACTATACGGTTTTTTCGATCGCAGGGCTTGCGATCTGTTGCGGTTGCCAGATTGCAATCATCGAGTCGCATAGTGTGACCGCAACGACCGCAGGGCTTGCGAAATTTCAACCGGTCGCAAGGGTTCGCAGAGGCAACCGCAGACGATCGGAAGGTTTTGAACATGTTCAAAATTTGACAGCAGCCGAAAGGAGGTCGCAAGGCTTGCGGACGCCTCCAAGTTGCGAGAAATCGCATGCGGTCAAGAACCGCGTGCGATTTCTCGAAAACACAAGCAGTCGCAAGAAAATAACCGCATAGTATGAGGCCGCCTTAACACTGTCCCGAAGTTAAGCAAAGATTTACAAACGATAAAGGCAATTTTCAAATTCGGCTCTAATCTTAGCAAAAATCGTCTAATTTGTGCGGGCATCTTAAAGCGATCGAATTACTGCCGGTGTTTGCTCTGCTGATAAAATTCAATATAGGTTTTCCCAGTCAATTTCATACTTTTTTCACTCAAATTCATTAATGTGCATTCAAATTCACGCAGCGCACGCACGCGAAAATATTCGGGCATTCAAATTCAGAATCCAAGCGATCAATTTCATTTATGAGCGTTCTATTTCGTTTTCGTGAAATCAAATTCACGATTGGGCATTCAAATTCAAAATGCGAGCACCGACTTTCCTACTCGTGCATTCAAATTCATGCGATAGTCAGGTGATAGTTCCAATGAGCTTGTTTTGAGCATTCAAATTCATTTTTAGGCGATCAAGTTCCTACTTCGTGCAATCAATTTAACGAGGAAAATGGAGGAGACTTTTAAGAAATGAAATAGGGCCAACACAACCAATGAATGCTTGCATATAGTGTAATTAGGATTGTTTACATGTTCTACATTGTTCTCTGTTCATGTATTCTTTGTTTTTCATCTCAATAAATTTCAAATTGCAATGTCCAATCAGCAGTGCATCCAAACAACACAACGACTAGTAATCATATTTCTTGATGATACTGCATGCTGAGAACGCCCCAACACCAACCACATAATGACAATTCATCAATTTAAGACAAACTAACACACAATGATCTCACATTGTCCCGCAAAAGTAAATCAATAAGACAGCAATACACAACAAACAACACGTATAAAATGTTTATGTATCAGTTTCAATATAGTCGACATTGTGTGTTTTTTCCTCGAAAGTGTCAACCAACCCTCGGTATTATGCTCGTCTGTAGGCCTATACAGTGCCTAATTTTTGTTTGTTTGTTTCATTTTCTATCAAAGAAGATGGCTGGATAACCCATATTCAGCTGCAGAAGCTGGTCTTCCATATGGGGTCCAGTTAGATGTTTTGCTCTTTGCGATGAATAATTGAAGTGGGATCTTTCACGTGCGTGAGTTGTGACTCTCTTACACGTGGGACCTCCATTTTATGTCCAATCCGAGGGACATGTGCCTGTATATTCCTATTTGCTAAGCGCGAATTTAACATTGTCAATTAACAGGTGCATGGACCTCTACTGCAAAATAAATAATCATCATAAATCCCAGTATATTCAAAGCCCAATGAGAAACACATGCACACACGGCCTCAAACTAACTAAATTCAGGACTTCTTTTACATTGAATGCAGTTATTTGGAACATGGTTGCCTATTCACGAATTTGAATGACCGACGAGATTCCGTCGCCAGCTTGACATGAATTTGAATGCTCATTGATGAAATGCGTGCTCCTCTCTTAAATTTGAATGCTCCGATAGTGAATTTGAATGTTCCGATAGTAAATTTAAATGCTCCGATAGTGAATTTGAATGCTCCTAGAGTGAATTCGAATGACTGGATTTTGAATTTGATTGCTGGTTCAGTGCTGTGAGCGTGGAATGCGTGAAATCGAATGCTCGGAATAGGAACTTGAATGACAAAAGTATGAATTTGACCGGGAAAACCTGTATTTGGTTTGGCTTTTGATTGGCTTTTAATGAATTATAGCGCTAACCTAAATAGGAAATCCATCAAAAAGTGGAAGATTTCTGAAAGAAAGAGAAAGGAAAAGTCCCTACAGAATGTTCCCAATATGCCTACGACAAAAATCTGACAAGAAATAAGAGGGATGGGACATTTAAAATTTCACTTCTTTTTTTAACATTTCTTGACTGGTCCTTGTGAATTTTCAAGTGAGCAAATATTCGAAAGATACAACACGACGTTTAAAGCGTCGGTATCGTGGGCTTTGTTTGGTTATTGTCAAACTCATGGGCTGTATGATTCGTGGGCTTTATAACTCGTGGGCTGTATGATTCGTGGGGGTCGGTCTCGTGACATGCACCCGAATATATCCAGTATCAATATCGCACGGAGTTAGCCCCGAGAGATGTAAATCTTGATCATGTAGACCCCATTCAGAAACCTTTCCAAGATCTTCGGGGTATTTCGAGGGTTGCCAATTACAAATGGATAGGTAGATAGATAGATGGTAAATATAATATAGGTTTTCCCGGTCAATTTCATACTTTTGTCACTCAAATTCATTAATGTGCATTCAAATTCACGCAGCGCGCGCACGCGAAAATATTGGGGCATTCAAATTCAGAATCCGAGCGATCAATTTCATTTATGAGCGTTCTATTTCGCTTTCGTGAAATCAAATTCACGATTGGGCATTCAATTTCAAAATGCGAGCACCGACTTTCCTCCTCGTGCATTCAAATTCATGCGATAGTCAGGTGATAGTCCCAATGAGCTTGTTTGGAGCGTTCAAATTCATTTTTAGGCGATCAAGTTCCTACTTCGTGCAATCAATTTAACGAGGAAAATGGAGGAGACTTTTAAGAAAGGAAAAAGGGCCAACACAACCAATGAATGCTTGCATATAGTGTCATTGGGATTGTTTACATGTTCTACATTGTTCTCTGTTCATGTATTCTTTGTTATTCATCTCAATAAATTTCAAATGGCAATGTCCAATCAGCAGTGCATCCAAACAACACAACGACTAGTATTCATATTCTTGATGATACTGCAACGCCCCAACACCAACCACATAATGACAATTCATCAATTTAACAAACTAACACACAATGATCTCACATAGTCCCGCAAAATTAAATCAATAAGACAGCAATAAACAACAAACAACACGTATAAAATGCTCATGTATCAGTTTCAAAATAGTCGAAATTGTGTTTTTTTCCTCGAAAGTGTCAACCAACCCTCCGTATTATGCTCGTCTGTAGGCCTATACAGTGCCTAATTTTTGTTTGTTCGTTTAATTTTCTATCAAAGAAGATGACTGGATAACCCAAATTCAGCTGCAGAAGCTGGTCTTCCATATGGGGTCCAGTTAGATGTTTTGCTTTTTGCGATGAATAAATGAAGTAGGATCTTTTACGTGCATGAGTTGTGACTCTTTTACACGTGGGACCTCCATTTTATGTCCAATCCGAGGGACATGTGCCTGTATATTCCTATTTGCTAAGCGCGAGTTCAGAATTGTCCATTAACAGGTGGACCTCTACTGCAAAATAAATGATCATCATAAATCCCAATATATTCGAAGCCCAATGAGAAAAACATGCATACACGGTCTCAAACTAACTAAATTCAGGACTTCTTTTAGATTGAATGCAGTTATTTGGAACATGGTTGCCTATTCACGAATTTGAATGACCGACGAGATTCCGTCGCCAGCTTGAAATGAATTTGAATGCTCATTGATGAAATGTGTGCTCCTCTCTTAAATTTTAATGCTCCGATAGTGAATTTGAATGTTCCGATAGTGAATTTGAATGTTCCGATAGTGAATTTGAATGCTCCTAGAGTGAATTTGAATGCTCGGATAGTGAATTCGAATGACCAGATTTTGAATTTGATTGCTGATTCAGTGCTGTGAGCGTGGAATGCTCGGAATACAAACTTGAATGACAAAAGTATGAAATTGACCGGGAAAACCTATATTAACCTAATTCCGTGTAAGATAGATGGAATAAAGTGCTTGTTCAAAAATACACGGTGTGACATTAGGCGATTTTACATCAGCCCGATGTTTCGAAATAGCGCGCTATTTTCTGACTTGGGAAGTTAAAAAAATATCTCGAGCTTGGATTTTTATCAGGCTGATGTGAAAACGCCTACTATTGCGATTAAATACGATTTGTCCTATTTTCAAAGCTGATGATCGTTCTAATGTTGAGAACTACCGGCCCATATCACTGCTCTCTATTGTTTCCAAGATGTTGGAGAAGTGTGTCCAGAAACACCTTTATTCCTACTTATCAGATACTGCTTCAGTGAGAAGCAATTTGGGTTCCGCCCTGCACACTCATGCGAAAGCGCCCTATTGTGTATGGTCGATACCATGGTCTTAAACCATAGTAGTCTGGTAAGAAAGCTTAAAGCATGTGGTTGTTCAAACAATGCACTGAAATGATTTGATTCTTATCTATGTAATCGGCGTCAATACATTGTTTTTGAAGGTAAATATTTCAATTCAGTATTGGTATCAGCAGGGGTGCCGCAAGGCTCGGTCTTAGGCCCCCCTCATGTTCACAGTATATATTATCAATGATTTGTCATTAAGTTTTAAAAGTGGAGGAGAACTATCGAACTCTCTTTCCGACGAATGTTGAAATGCAAATTCGCATTTCATAATTAAGAGTGAGTCGGGTCATGCCACATCTCTACTGTAATGTTAAGCTAAAACTGTACGTACCACTGCTCAGTGTAACAATCTCGCCGCAGTCATGTCATTTACGTACAAGTACGTCGCATTTATTTTGTACTTGTCGTATAATGTCGCCTTCTTTAAGCTCTTGTCGTGTAATGCACCCTCATACCCAAACACTCATCGTACTTACAAACTTACAGACACACACACACACACACACACACACACACACACACACACAAACACATACAAATGTCTACATATACCTCTTCAATACACTACCAGGATTAGCAGAGCTGTAATTTCGGGGTTTTCTTTCATGAATTAAAATTGTGTTAGTTTATAGCAGTTAAATATTTATTTATATTGATGATTTCACAGTTCATTTAAGATGTTTAATAATGGCCATTGAAGCTACAAACATTGCTATCGACGAGAGACCGATAAGAGAGAAAGAGAGAAAGAGAGAGAGAAAAAAAAAAACACCCCAATGTATTTATACACCGGTTTTCCACTTCCACCATTCCATATGTACATTGTGCAGTGTTTTATCTTTTTCCGTTCATTCCCCTGCGGTACATCTGTCATAATGTGCCATATTTCTCTTCACATTGCTCGTTTCATATCATTATAATTATAACGCAAATTCCTCTCTGTCGGATACATTTACCCGCTGTTCGAATGATTTTTTTTTTAAAGATTTAAAAGATTCGTAGATTCCCATCAATAGTCAATGACAGAGAAAATAGGCAAGCTAAGAAATATACACATGAAAAAGGTATAACATGCATGGTTTGCTCGACCAAATGAAAACAATAATAACACTATTGGTTTAAAATATGTTTAACTTCCTGATTTTGAGTTTTATTCAAATATTATTCACAGTTCAAACGACAAAGAGGAAAACAGAAACTCTTTGAAACAAAAAATTGGAAATAACCACATAAAAAGTCGGTCCAATACATAACATGATTTTAAAGATTGGATAAGTATTACCGTATGAATGGATGGATATATCGACTTTGATATTGCATTAAACATTGAAACAATGTATTGTAACAAACTAACAATAATGTTAATGTAACAAAGCCCACACATGTAGTCAATATTTCTTTTCGTTTATTTAATTTCCAACATGTTTAATTACAACATTGGATGCACATTTATCCAATGACAAAACAAAGCAATGAAAAAATGATGATCAATGAACCTTAATACATATTACATTGTTAGCATAATATCATGATAAGTACAGAAAGGAAAAGGTGGAAGAACGAGTGTTTACGCACCGATTAGCACACAAAACCCCATTGAGTTCTACTTACTGTCCAAAGTCATTGCCACAGAACGGATTCCGTAATGGCTTACAGAGAATGGGACCAATGTTATTTTGAATTAAAGAAAAAGACTTGTCAAAAAAGAGGCTTCAAAACATTTTTTATCCGTACTCCATTATACAGTCACACTACGCCAACTGGGCACGCGGTTAGTATAGCAGACAGCAATAACCCATGCAGAAAACAAACACGCCAAGAATCGCTTACGTAATAAAGCTTACCACCATATTCCGATCCGCTTTGAATAATTTGAAAAATAGGGTTCTGAGTACGGTACTTGCAGCTTTAATAGTTTCTTTGTCAGTTTGTCGAAGTAAGGCGTGATGGTTTGCTCTTTTTTGTGTACTCGTTGAAGTTACCGACCAGAACTAAAACCGACGAAATTGACCGGATTTTCAGTACATCACATACAGGTAACAATTACCGCATGAACAATGAAAAGTCAGAGAAAAGTTCATGAGAGGTCCACAGTGAGTAATGAAAGGAAACTCGGGTGAACACTGACTCTGGTGGTATCCGTTATTTCTTATGCTATAATTGAGTATATGAATATAAGAACGACCCAAGTCCAATTTTTGGCCAAATCAAGTTTGACATGGGAAATTGTAGCTTATGCATGGACTCATCTTGTGTATAAATGATAAATCCTAATTACCCCCGGAAGTGCCTGAAATAAATGAGTTAAATCTAATATGAATGTAAGAATGAAGGACTTAGGTCATTCTTACATTCATATTATAGCGCCCTCTCTCGTCCTTCTCTCATCTCTATAGCAGAATATCATGTATATGAATCAAAGAACGACCCAAGTCCATATGAATCAAAGAACAACCCAAGTCCATCACACAAAATGGCCTCTCCACAATTAATGTTAATGTTAATTGTCATAATAATATATGTTCTAATTTGTATATACAATGTTGCCATCCCATCACAGTTAAATAGAATATTATTGGACAAACAAAAAAGATATGAAGTTTTTTTTTTAGTTTACTCGAAATGGTCTTCCATGGACTTGGGTCGTTCTTATATTCATATACTCAATTGCATCTTGTAACACGAGATCAAAAGTACGAGTAATAGCTGCCTGTTCCTTTTTGTTGACAAGAATGCTTAAGTCCTTTTCATTAGCTAAAAATGCAACTTCTGATAGACCCAGTAACCATTGCAGGCCCGTAACGGGGAGTGTGTGCGTGTGCGTGTGGGGGGGGGGGGGGGGGGTGGGGTGTTCAAGGGGTTTCGCAGACCCCCCTCCCCCCCAAAAAAAAAGGAACCAAACCAAACCAAAACAAAACAAAACAAAACAAAACAAAACAAAATACTCCTACTTGCGGGCCTGCATGCTATTGGTAAGGCGAGATCTTAAATTCGTCCATGCTTTCATTCCAAAGAATGTTATCTAGTATATATAAAGCACATGCGACTCTTTTTATCAGTTAAGGTTATGATTCAACACCTTCAAAAGTCAAATTCCACATCGCTTACAAATTGACCGTTGACACGACGTCTGCTATTATCAGTTTTGAAAATGGTTTCACCATATCCCTAGATATTCATCAAGGCGAACTGAAACATTGATGAAATGCACTTTTAACTACGCACTGATGTTTACACCAAGTTAAGGTTGATATTTTTTTCGCTATTTCAACCCTAATAAATAGCACAAAGGTACCTCCTTCACGGCACATACGAACAATATCAATAAAAGAAAAGATATGTCAGCATCAACAATTAGAATAATCTGCTCCCGAATATTTCCTCATACACACCCTAATCTATACGAGTGTAACACCTTTGTTCTGTAGTGTAGGTTGTTATTCTTCGATGGCGTACGATAGGCGGTGTTACATTGGTAAAGTTTCTCGACACTCGACGACAGCACACAGAAGAGACCACGATGACAATTTATATACCTCTACAATCCGGGTTCTTTATTTAGTCACAGTAGGATATAATGCTTAGCAGAGATATATATTAACAGGTACTCCCCGTCAAACGGCCATATATTGCCCCTAAAGAGGGATGGCAAGGGAGACCAACGCTTTGTGTGTCTCTACCCGAAGAGGGTGAAAGAGAGAGAACTCTTGACCAAAGCACATGGTCACTTTTATAGTACATCTATACTCAAAGGAGGGACTTAATCTAAATAATATTCAAATATTCAAAACAGAGGGATTCAGATTATAATAAAACAAAGGTGTAGGTTAATAATGACCACTGTCAATCCATGGGTCACTGACACCAGTGACTCACATATTACATGATGGGGATGATGGGGGAGGAACTTCGCACTGGTAGACAATGGGGAAACAGGTTATCCAGAAATGTTTATGGGAGAGGTTAGGCTCCTAGGGAGGTAGGGTGTGTGGACTGATCACAGGATGTGATGACCAGTCGGGTTGGACAAAATTCTGGGAATAACAATGAAGGAGTTTTCCCTCATGTCTGTAGTGGTTGAAGCTCGGGTTTGTAGCAACAACACTCCTACATTTGATATATTACACGAGGACAAGTCGTCATTTTATTTTGTACACCGACCGGAACTGGATGAAAGATAGACTGTTTTTTGTTTTTGTAACGGTAATGGTAAAAGAAATCTCCAGGACTCTAAACAAACAGGATTCACTTTTCTTAAAACCAGTTTATCAGACAATGCCTCCAGTTAAACCTAAACCAAAACAAAACAAACATAAAAATACCTGCGTTGACCTTTCTTACATGCTATTACCTGCTTTGACATCGTGCAGAGATGAAGCTCTGAAAATACCGCGGTTGAAAACTGTTGTTTGAAATAGCTTTGTTTGATGTATTTTTTTAAGGGATGTAATAATATTTCCCATCACACCAATCTTCCTGTCGTTCTTACTTCACTCAAAGACGACTTTCATGTAGGAGCGTGTTTTGAAGGAGGGCTAAAACGTTTCCACCCGAAACGCAGACCACATAAGCTCCATGAGATATGGGAAAATGTCAGCAACTGCGGCGAAATGCTTCATTTTTGAGACCATTATGGTGTCATTGTTCACAACAAAGTTAACATAGTTGACTCGTAAGAATAACCTGATTGGTGTCAATTTTACATGCAGCTTTTGGAGACATATTCCGACAAAAACATCCTCCCATGGAAAGAGGGGCGTCTGGACGGCAGTGTGATAAACAGCTTCCACCAGATCGCTGGATAGCACGTAGCAAGCGCCGACGAGGTAAGGTGGATAATTTTGGTTGGGGTAATACTCTTCAGAAAGGTACCATTTACCTTCGCTACTGCTGGCATTCCGCACAACAGGAATATCAATCATGACTTCGCCTGTAGAGAAGTTCAAGGCTGGCTGATCCTGAAGCATTCCCAGTAGCCGTTTCTGATGTAGCATGACGTCATCGTCCAGTTTCATGACAAAGTTGGCATGGCGACAAAATTTGCTGGCCCACTTGAACGCCGCCACAGTTTTGCGCGTTAGATTGTGGTAGCTGTCTGTGAAGTCCTCCTGGACGATGTCCCCATAACGGTAGGCCTCGTCATCAATGACCTCTTGTATAGACTTGTCCGTGACTCCGGAAATGAAGAGAGTCTTTATTTCTCCTCGTCTATCGAAGGGCCAGGACGAGTTTCTCCCGTAAGTGCGGCGTATCAGCTGGCGTCGCTCATGGTTGACGGGTGACGATGTAACCAGAATCAGAATGAAAACATCCGACGGTTCTTCTTTCTTCATGCAAGTGTTTAAAGGGTTATGGAAGTATTGGTAATTGTGATCATCGATTGGTTCTTGGAGGTAGAGACCCTTAGCGTGTGTTTGCTTCGTCGGTATCAGTCGGGCTTTTGACACACTCGGACGTTCGGCTCTCAAAATAACTTGTTTGAGATGACTGTTCTCACTCGAGATGACAGCAGTACACATGAAGGTCAAAGCAACAAGACAGGCAACCAAGCACAGACGATGATTAGCCCTGAAACTTGCCTTGTGCAATATATCCATACTGACCGGGTGATCCTCTGGGTCTTGTCGTTGTGGCTAGCTGATACACGAAGAAGTGTTATAAAGTGTAAATCCCTGTTTTCTTTCTTGTCTGTCAGTGCAGGTATACGTGCAGTTATGTATCTTCCCAGACCAAAAATAGTATTTCCACACGGTCACTAACGGTGCCTGTCTTTGTACAGTATCGTATGCGTGCATGCTGCATTCATTCCTACTCTCCAGAGGACTCGTTAGCTCCTAAATGGTTACTATACACTCCTTGTAATTACGCCGGACGTGCTTTTTTTTTCACGTGGCTTCTAGGCTACTTTTTGGCTTTCATTCGTTTTACGCATCACTGATCATCTCAGGTCGTCAAACGGGGATCATCCGCATATTCGGTTTCGGCTACAACGGGCATGATCATGCTGAATGCCTTTTAAATTGGCATACCAGCTCATTGCTGGCGCGTAAAGGTGGCCTCACACTATACGGTTTTTTCGATCGCAGGGCTTCCGATCTGTTGCGGTTGCCAGATCGCAATCATCGAGTCGCATAGTGTGACCGCAACGACCGCAGGGCTTGCGAAATTTCAACCAGTCGCAAGGGTTCGCAGAGGCAACCGCAGACGATCGCAAGGTTTTGAACATGTTCAAAATTAATTTTGACAGCAGCCGAAAGGAGGTCGCAAGGCTTGCGGACGCCTCCAAGTTGCGACAAATCGCATGCGGTCAAGAACCGCGTGCGAAGCCGCGTGTAAAGCCAGAAATGTTCACCTGCCTGTTTCCCTTTAAGTTTCAAAACTTTTTGAACCCATATCTCCAACTTTCTGAATGAAAGTTACTAATCAATTTGAAGTTTACTGATAACTGGCAAACGGTTTTTACAAACTTCCATACTTCCTGTTATTGAACCTCGATTTTCTCAGTATAGTATCCCCTGCACTGCTTTGGCAGGCATTTATCCCTGTACTTGCCCAACAAAATTATTTTGTTTTGCAAATCATCTTTGTGAAAGTCAGAGGTGTTCCCACTGACGTAACGTTCTTATTCTATGCATGTGTACTATCAGAATTTTGCAAGAATGTGTAATCGTTCACATGTTTAGTGTAGATACTGAGCGTGGCTACTCTTTCACACCACGACCTACTTATATCTCTGTATGTTAATCAAGCCACTGCAAGTGGCACCTGTGTTTGACGCATGTTGAACGGGTTCCTGTTTGTACACCCTGATTTCCATTCAATATTTGTACAGTATTTTTTTCTTCGACGTGTCTTTTAATGGGTACTGAGTACATGGTTAAAAGTCTCGTATTTGATAGTCAATACAGAGATTGCAAGAAATGTACCTTCACTCCCCCTTTACTCCCCCCCCCCCCCCCCCCCCTCCCCTCCCTAACTGGACAAGGGCCACGGTCCTTTGGTTTTTATATAAAGGAACTCTAAAGTTTGTAATGAATTTGTATAATGAATTTGTGTCAACCAATGATTTTATTCAGTTATTTCTGCAACGTAACCATAATTATATATATAAAAAAACAAACAAATGTGTAGTCTTTATAGTTGTCCACACACGTCTAAAATATAGACACAGGGCGTGGCTCCCCTTCCTCACCACGGCAAAAATTATATCTAATATTTTATATCGGTCTTTTGAGCCATTTTTCCTGTTCGTATGGAGGGGTCAAATACTTCGACACTTTGACTCTCATGATCAACTTGTATTGGTTTTATTGTGGCTAAGGATCATGTAAGGCACAATGGCGATGGTTGAGTTAAAAAAAAAACAAAGAAAAAATAATAATTTAACACATTAGCCACGAAAAGAATGTATGTTTGTCACTACCTTCCAGGAACCATTAAAAAGCTACCATACAGGAAGATTTTATTTGCCCTGTTGGATTTATTGACGGGCATCGCCCTTTGACTCGTAAAAAAGTTACGTAATCTTTGATTGAAAATGGTTGCCTTCAATTGCCAAGTCCACCATTACTGGGAATGGGAATGTCAAAGCACATTCCCATCCGGAGCTCTTTGGTTGACAGTTTTCCTTTTTCTTACAACTTATTGTTATTGAGCAAGAACATCTAAAGTCAACCAATTGTCAACTAAGCTTCCATACATTTTTCCTTTTTCGATATTTAACCGTAGAACTCAATTGTACCTTGTAACATCACTACAAATATATGTGTTGTTAATTACGTGTCTTGTGCGTAAACCAATGTCAGGGCGAGGTTTCCCCTCCACGCCTCCGCTATCTGTCCTCCTTGTTGATCCACTGTGACTCCCAACGCTGTGTGTAATGAATGATAGAACCATGGTTTGTTTCAACCATTTTTATTTCCTATTATATACATTCATATGTACATATATATATATATATATATATATTTTTTTTTTTTTTTTTTTTTGATGGCGGTTATCAAAAAAGTTTAACGGGAAAAAAAGAAAACCTTTTTCGGTCATCATTTTAGGGATACACGGTTCAATTTTGCAAGGTTATGCTCATCCACCACCTGGTCATTCTCCACAGTATGGTGACAGTTTATAGTACCTCATTTTTTCACGTATAGATTGAAGCCAGACATTTCTACCCACATATTTCACTTCATAGTTTCAAAATGTTTTTGAACCCATAACTTTAAATTTTTAAAGAAAGTCACTAATCTCTTTTAATTTATAACTGGTAGATGGTTCTTTTAAACCTCCCACACTTTTTGGTATTGAACTCCGATTTTTATTATTATTATTATTATTTTTAGTACAGCACATCCCTCACTGCTTTGGCAGATATTTATCCTCCTGTGAACTGTCCGGAAAAAAAATGCCTTTGTTCTACGAATCACCTGTTGAAACTCCGAACCCATTGATAAGACGTCCGTATTATACATGTACAGTAAGCAGTTTCCATGAATGTATAATCGTTCACATGTTGTGTGTCGACATGAGGCGTGGCTGCTTTTTCGCGCCACGGCCGACTGATCTCCAATGGTAATTAAGCCACTGCAAGTAGCACCTGCGTTTGACGCATGTTAAACGGGTTGCTATTAACACCCTGATTTCCATTCAGTATTTGTACTGTTTTTTTTTTCTCTGATACGTGTGTTAATGGGTGCATGGTTAAAAGTCCCACATTCAATAGCCAATACAGATGTTACAAGAAATGTACCTTTACTGTTTACTCCCCTTTACTCCCCTCCCCCCCCCCCCCCCCCTGTATACGGGAAAGTTTCCCTGAACTTTAACTGGGCAAGTGTCACGGTCCTTGAATTCTCTGTCTGTACGTGTTTTAAAACACAACACCTTTATACTGAGTGGTCCGGCTATCCCCTGGTGATCTGTTGTAATTGCGTACTAGTAATTATTGTAAGTGTGACCAAGATGGGTCTAATTGTACCAAATTTTGTATTGTA
Source organism: Diadema antillarum (assembly GCF_040938485.1). Taxonomy (NCBI): domain Eukaryota; kingdom Metazoa; phylum Echinodermata; class Echinoidea; order Diadematoida; family Diadematidae; genus Diadema; species Diadema antillarum. Next base: position 6,013,820 of record NW_027270903.1, read on the forward strand.
TATTGAAACCCCACACACATTTGCACTTTGCACACACACCTGCACAGTAGTATGCACTTGCAAAATGCACATTAGCACCTATGCAGTTGTTGTCTCTCAAATCTCCGGTAATTTACATCTCTGTATTACGGAATGGCGTCGTCACATGTGAATACCCCCGATATTCCTGCTGACATTATGCCTATGCGCGACAGTAAATATTACACACCCCTTGAATTCAATGATATTGTATCGTATAGTTCAGATAATATTTCACTTCTTCATATAAACTCTAGGAGTTTGAATAAAAATTTTGAATATTTGGAAAATCTTTTGCACTCTTTAAACAATTTTGAATTTTCTGTTATTGGAATAAGTGAAACTTGGTTACATCAAAACTCCCCAGATATCTTTAATTTACCCAATCATAAATTAGTTAGGGCTGATCGTCAAGGAAAAAGGGGTGGCGGTGTTGCGTTTTATATTGCGCAAAATTTACAGTTCAAAATCCGTTCTGAAATCACGTTAAGATATGCAGAAACGTTATTTATTGAAATTGAGAACCCAATCTCTAAAAACGTTATTATAGGTTTAATTTATCGACCTCCTGATCTGAATTGTGAATTATTTTGTGATGAATTGGATTTATATCTCCATAAGATAGGTAATGAAAGCAAACATGTTTTTATTTTTGGTGATTTCAACATTAACTTTTCCCCCACATCCGATAACAATAATTCCCTTAATTTTATGCATTTAATGTATTCATATGGTTTTATGTCGATTATCAATAAACCCACCAGGATAAATCGACACTCGTCAACTCAGATTGATAATATATTTTCGAATGTGTATAATACAATTATGGGGGGTATATTATGTTCTGAAGTTTCTGATCATTTACCAATATTTTCAATTTGTGAATGTAAAGTGGGTCGTAATAAATTACATGATAAAATATGGTACTATAAAGAGTCAAAACGTAATGTGGAATTATTGAAACAGAATTTATTTTTAGAGGAATGGACAGATATTTATAGTATTAACAATGTTAATTTGGTATATAAATGTTTTAATGATAAATTGTTGTATTATTATGAAAATAATATTCCTTTATGCAGAATAAAAAGTAACCGAAATAAACCAAGAAATCTTTGGATTACAAAAGGTATTTTGAAATCCATAAACACTCGTAATTTTTTGTATAAGTTGCATATTCGTAACCCAACTGAATCTAATTTGAATATGTATAAAGTTTATCGAAATAAATGGACAAAATTGATTCGTTTATATTTTTCTGATAGAATGAAAAAGGTTTTTTCGAATATTAATGCAACATGGAAAATTATTAAAGAGGTCCTAGGTAAAAAGCCTGATTCTCCGCCAACGGATGATATCACATTAAACGGTATTAAAATAAATGATCCTAATATGTATGCTAATTCATTTAACTCATTTTTCGTTAATATCGGTCCGGAACTTGCTACTAAAATTAGCAATACTTCTGCTCATTTTACAGATTATCTTTTTGACCAAAATCAAGAGTCTATTTACTTTAACCCAACAAGTCCCAGTGAAATCATTAGTATCACTAAATCTTTAAATAGCTCTAAATCTTGTGGTTCTGATAAAATAAGTATGATGTTATTGAAAGAAATAGTTTATCCACTCGCAGAACCGTTAAGTTATATATCTAATTTTTCTTTATCACAAGGTATTTTCCCTGACCTGCTGAAAATAGCGAAAGTTAATCCTGTACATAAAAAAGATGATCCTCATGAAATCAGCAATTATCGTCCTATTTCTTTATTGCCTAGTATATCCAAAATCTTAGAAAAAATTGTTTATAATAGACTTCTTAAATTTATCAATAAGTATGATTTACTTATTCCCAATCAATATGGTTTCAGAAAAAAATTATTCAACTGATTTAGCACTAATACAAATTTATGATAAAATTACGAGTGCTTTTGCAAACAAAGAACATGTTGCAGGTATATTTTGCGATTTGAGTAAAGCATTCGATACTCTTGATCATTCTATTTTACTCACCAAACTTAGTCATTACGGTATTCGAGGACAAGCACTTTTATGGCTTAAAGATTATCTAACTAATAGAAGACAATATGTTATTTTTAATGGTTGTGAATCTGACCCCCTTTTAATTAAATGTGGTGTTCCTCAAGGCTCAATTCTAGGCCCATTATTATTCCTTCTTTATGTTAATGATATCATAAATACATCCTCTCTTCTCTCTTTTGTTCTATTCGCTGATGATACGAATATATTTTATTCTCATAAAGATCTTAAGATTTTAAATGACACTTTAAACATTGAAATTAGTAAAGTATCAAATTGGTTTAAGTCTAATAAACTTTCTTTGAATATAAAAAAGACTCATTTTATTCATTTCAAACTTCATTCTCATAATGAAGATACGTTGATACATATTAACATTGATGATATCCCATTAGAAAAGAAAATGAATTCAAAATTTCTAGGAGTATATATAGATGAAAGTTTGACTTGGAATGAGCATTTACATTATGTTACAACGTGTATTTCTAGAAATATAGGGATAATTTCCAAGCTGAAGTTCTTTCTTCCTCGTTCAACTTTATTTCTATTATATAATTCCTTAATTCTCCCATATATAAGTTATTGCAATGTTGTATGGGGTACTTGCGGCTCTACCAAAATAAATTCTATATTTAAATTACAAAAGAAAGTTATACGTATTTGTACAGGATCGCATTTTCTGTCTCATACTGATTCTTTATTTCATGAGCTTAAAACATTGAAGGTTTTTGATTTGAATATTATTCAAGTAGCAGTAATTATGTTCAAATATATACATCATCAACTTCCATCATCGTTTGATAACATGTTTAGGTTCAATACTTCTGTCCATTCGTACCCTACTCGTATATGTAGAAATTTCCACCTTTTGAATCCCAAATTATTAGTGACACACAAATCTATAAGACATTCGGGTCCGGATATTTGGAATAATCTCCCGGATAATATAAAGTCTTGTTCAAGTACTTATTCTTTGAAAGCTTCACTTAAACGATATTTGATACAATTATATTTTCCAAACCAATTGAGCTAACAAATATTTATAGTATAGATTGTCATCTTATTGTCAATCTCAATTTTCTTCCTACAACTGCATCTTGCACTCTCACCTGCAACTGCACTGCACTCACCTGATCACCTTCCTCCAAGAGAGTTATGTCGTTGGATAGTCATTTTATGAGGCCTCCATCCATTTCAAGCTTAATCGCTTATGATGGTGGTCTCCTGCATTCAATTATCTCTGTTGTTCACTGAAAAATACTGTATATTTTATTTTATGTTTCTGTGTATCTACATTGCTCAATGCAATCACCTATGTGAATCTATTTATGTACTGTTATCGATTTATTTCACTGCACTTGTTATTCTTTGTCTTTGTACTTTTTGAAGTTTGCATTCAAATTGCATCTGATTGAATGCAGAAATAAAAGCAAACAAACAAACAAACCGCGTGCGATTTCTCGAAAACACAAGCCGTCGCAAGGAAATAACCGCATATTGTGAGGCCGCCTTAACACTGTCCCGAAGTTAAGCAAAGATTTACAAACGATAAACACGATAAAGGCAATTTTCAAATTCGCCTCTAATCTTAGCAAAAATCGTCTAATTTGTGCGGGCATCTTAAAGCGATCGAATTACTGCCGGTGTTTGCTCTGCTGATAAAATTTTATGTAGGTTTTCCCAGTCAGTTTCATACTTTTTTCACTCAAATTCATTAATGTGCATTCAAATTTACGCAGCGCACGCACGCGAAAATATTCGGGCATTCAAATCCAGAATCCAAGCGATCAATTTCATTTATGAGCGTTCTATTTCGTTTTCGTGAAATCAAATTCACGATTGGGCATTCAATTTCAAAATGCGAGCACCGACTTTCCTCCTCGTGCATTCAAATTCATGCGATTAGTCAGGTGATAGTTCCAATGAGCTTGTTTTGAGCATTCAAATTCATTTTTAGGCGATCAAGTTCCTATTTCGTGCAATCAATTTAACGATCAAAATGGAGGAGACTTTTAAGAAATGAAATAGGGCCAACACAACCAATGAATGCTTGCATTTAGTGTAATTAGGATTGTTTACATGTTCTACATTGTTCTCTGTTCATGTATTCTTTGTTTATCATCTCAATAAATTTCAAATTGCAATGTCCAATCAGCAGTGCATCCAAACAACACAAAGACTAGTAATCATATTTCTTGATGATACTGCATGCTGAGAACGCCCCAACACCAACCACATAATGACAATTCATCAATTTAAGACAAACTGACACACATTGATCTCACAATGTCCCGTAAAAGTAAATCAATAACACAGCAATACACAACAAACAACACGTATAAAATGTTTATGTATCAGTTTCAATATAGTCGACATTGTGTTTTTTTTCCTCGAAAGTGTCAACCAACCTTCGTATTATGCTCATCTGTAGGCCTATACAGTGCCTAATTTTTGTTTGTTTGTTTCATTTTCTATCAAAGAAGATGGCTGGATAACCCATATTCAGCTGCAAAAGCTGGTCTTCCATATGGGGTCCAGTTAGATGTTTTGCTCTTTGCGATCAATAATTGAAGTGGGATCTTTCACGTGCATGAGTTGTGACTCTCTTACACGTGGGACCTCCATTATATGTCCAGTCCGAGGGACATGTGCCTGTATATTCCTATTTGCTAAGCACGAGTTTAAAATTGTTAATTAACAGGTGCATTGACTTCTACTGCAAAATAAGTAATCATCATAAATCCCAGTATATTCAAAGCCCAATGAGAAACACATGCATACACGGTCTCAAACTGACTAAATTCAGGACTTCTTTTAAATTGAATGCAGTTATTTGGAACATGGTTGCCTATTCACGAATTTGAATGACCGACGAGATTCCGTCGCCAGCTTGAAATGAATTTGAATGCTCATTGATAAAATGTGTGCTCCTCTCTTAAATTTGAATGCTCCGATAGTGAATTTGAATGTTCCGATAGTGAATCTAAATGCTCCGATAGTGAATTTGAATGCTCCTAGAGTGAATTTGAATGACCGGATTTTGAATTTGATTGCTGATTCAGTGCTGCGAGCGTGGAATGCGTGAAATCGAATGCTCGAAATAGGAACTTGAATGACAAAAGTATGAATTTGACCGGGAAAACCTATATTTGGTTTGGCTTTTGATTGGCTTTTAATGAATTATAGCGCTAACCTAAATAGGAAATCCATCAAAAAGTGGAAGATTTCTGAAAGAAAGAGAAAGAAAAGTCCCTACAGAATGTTCCAAATATGCCTACGACAAAAATCTGACAAGAAATAAGAGAGATGGGACATTTAAAATTTCACTTCTTTTCTAACATTTCTTGACTGGTCCTTGTGAATTTTCAAGTGAGCATATATTCGAAAGATACACGACGTTTAAAGCGTCGGTATCGTGGGCTTTGTTTGGTTATTGTCAAACTCATGGGCTGTATAACTCGTGGGCTGTATGATTCGTTGGGGTCGGTCTCGTGACATGCACCCGAATATATCCAGTATCAATTTCGCACGAAGTTAGTTAGCCCCGAGAGATGTGAATCTTGATCATGTAGACCCCATTCAGAAACCTTTCCAAGATCTTCGGGGTATTTCGAGGGTTGCCAATTACAAATGGATAGGTAGATAGATAGATGGTAAATAAATAAATAAATAAGTAAATAGATAAATAAATAAAAATAAATAAATATTGCAGCCTCTCACAAAGATATTGTCGGAGCTTTAGAAACTCCATTGGTGTTCCTCCGAATGACAAAGAAAGTCTATACGATCAGAGCTGAATTTGGAAGTTTCGTTTATCGCGATCTGGTCATTTTAAGTTTGCGCAATTTCGGGACAGTGTGACGCCTGCGTTATAAGAATATAAAAATAAATTGTAGATTGGCGTATGTAAGTTCTCCTTGAAGGGCTGTTTTCACGGAGCGAATTTGACTTCAGCTTAACTTGAAGGACAGCGGCGTAGTCGTCTTTGCACAAGACATCATACAATTGTCATACGCCATCTGCGACGCGATTCTCGAAGTTCCACCGACGACGAGCCTTTTCAAGATCACCGATTGTCCAATCTTCGACGTCGGAGACCCAGAGGACGAGTTTTCCCTCGGGACTGGATGAACTCAATAGCAACGTCGCGAATGGTTCTGAACCCAAGGAATCGTTAACTGCATTTCCGTACATTGATCTCGATGAGGAAGGAAGTACCTTATGTATACCGATCATATCAAAATGTGGTCTTCGTATTTGTCACTGTAAAATATAGGTTTTCCCGGTCAATTTCATACTTTTGTCACTCAAATTCATTAATGTGCTTTCAAATTCACACAGAGCACGCCTGTATATTCCTTTTTGCTAAGCGCGAGTTCAAAATTGTCAATGAACAGGTGGACCTCTACTGCAAAATAAATAATCATCATAAATCCCAATATGTTCAAAGCCAAATGAGAAACACATGCATACACGGCCCCAAACTAACTAAATTCAGGACTTCTTTTAAATTGAATGCAGTTATTTGGAACATGGTTGCCTATTCACGAATTTGAATGACCGACGAGATTCCGTCGCCAGCTTGACATGAATTTGAATGCTCATTGATGAAATGTGTGCTACTCTCTTAAATTTGAATACTCCGATAGTGAATTTGAATGTTCCGATAGTGAATTTGAATGTTCCGATAGTGAATTTGAATGCTCCGACAGTGAATTTGAATGCTCGGATAGTGAATTCGAATGACCAGATTTTGAATTTGATTGCTGATTCAGTGCTGCGAGCGTGGAATGCGTGAAATCGAATGCTCGGAATAGAAACTTGAATAACAAAAGTATGAAATTGACCGGGAAAACCTATATTAACCTAGTTCCATGTAAGATAGATGGAATAAAGTGCTTGTTCAAAAATACACCGTGTGACATTAGGCGATTTCACATCAGCCCAATGTTTCGAAATAGCGCGCTATTTTCTGACTTGGGAAGTTAAAAAATATCTCGAGCTTGGATTTTTATCAGGCTGATGTGAAAACGCCTACTATTGCCTTCAGCGAAACTCATTGTGACGATACTGTGAGTGATCTTGAACTACAATTAGATGAATTTGATCTTACAAGGAAAGACAGAACCCGGCATGGGGATGGTGTTATGTTATACGTAAGGAGGAACACTGTTTTCCATCGGTTACTTGCCACTGAATGTGACTTATATGCTTTATCGATCAAAGTCAAACTGCGACACTTTAAATTGTTACTCATATGTGTTGTTTATCTCCCGCCCAATTGTTCAGTTGACTTTTTTGATACTCTGGGTGTTATACTTGATAAGGCAATAGATTATGATTGTGAAATATTAATTGTGGGAGATCTTAATTGTGATCTGCTTTCTGAGAATCTTGACTGTAACACGCAAACATTATTGCCAGTCATGCAAGGGACACTTTTAACGCAGCTTGTAACTTCTCCTATACTCGTCTAACCCAGAACACTAATACTCTTATTGATCATATGTATACTACTTGCCCAGACGATCACTCTGTATCTGATGTTGTGAAAAACCCATATCAGCGATCACTTTAACTTTTACCATTACTGGTAACAAATCTATTGACACCCCAATAAATACTTTGCGGTTTAGAACTTTCATAAATTTTATTGAAGAAAATCTTGTAAATGATCTCCTACGATTGCCTTTTGCTGAAATACGTTCCGAAAATGATGTAGATCAAGACTGGGGGAAAAAAATTAATGGTATGAATATATTAATGAGTGTGGTTAGCAAACGCGCCCCATTCAAATCCAAATTGAGAAAGAGGCCATGCCCCTGGGTTACAGGGGCATAATTGAATTGATGCACACTAGGGACTTTTATCATAAAAATGCCCTACAGCATGGCCATCCAAGTTTATGGAATGAATATCGTAAAATAAAAAATATCATAACACAGAGGATACGAGTGTCGAAACATGTGTATGTACAGGGGCTTTTGAACGGAAAGACTGGAAGTTCGAACGCACTGTGCTCCACAATCAAACAGTTATCGGGAAGTACCAAAAAGTATAGTATTAAGTTATGTTTTGGTGATACTGATATTGTCGAGCCAGAAGGCGTGGCCGAAAAAAATTAATGACTATTCTATTGACAGTCTATAAACGAATTATTGCACTCTACATCAGTTAAAATGACACGTTGATTGGAAGTAACGGCTCATATGATGAAGCCAATGACAGTCATCGTTTTGAGCCTCATCAAGTTTTCGAAATACCCTGTGTGACACTTGAATTTGCAGTCAGAGAAATTGATGGGTTATCTGTACAGAAGGCCACTGGCGCCGATGATATATCGGTAAACATTCTGAAACTAATAAAAAACGCCACCAATGTACGGGAAAGTCTTGTATTTCTCATTGAGAAACGGCGTTCTGCCATAAGCATGGCGGATGGCGAAGATTTGTCCTATTTTCAAAGCTGATGATCGTTCTAATGTTGAGAACTACCGGCCCATATCACTGCTCTCTATTGTTTCCAAGATGTTGGAGAAGTGTGTCCAGAAACACCTTTATTCCTACTTATCAGATACTGCTTCAGTGAGAAGCAATTTGGGTTCCGCCCTGCACACTCATGCGAAAGCGCCCTAATGTGCATGGTCGATGACTGGGCCACTGAAGTTGACATACCGTAGGCAAACTGTGTGGATTGTCATTTATAGATATGCGGAAAGCGTTTGATTCTGTAAACCATAGTAGTCTGGTAAGAAAGCTTAAAGCATGTGGTTGTTAAAAGAATGCACTGAAATGATTTGATTCTTATCTATGTAATCGGCGTCAATAGACTGTTGTTGAAGGTAAACATTCCAATTCAGTATTGATCTCAGCCGGGGTGCCGCAAGGCTCGGTCTTTAATAGGCCCCCTCCTGTTCACAGTATATATTATCAATGATTTGTCATTAAGTTTTAAAAGTGGAGGAGAACTATCGAACTCTCTTTCCGACGAATGTTGAAATGCAAATTCGCATTTCATAATTAAGAGTGAGTCGGGTCGTGCCACATCTCTTCTGTAATGTCAAGCTAAAACTATACGTACCACTGCTCAGAGTGTAACAATCTCGCCGCAGTCATGTCATTTACGTACAAGTACGTCGCCTTTATTCTGTACTTGTCGTATAATGTCGCCTTCTTTAAGCTCTTGCCGTGTAATGCACCCTCATACCCAAACACTCATCGTACTTACAAACTTACATACACACACACACACAAACACATAAAAACGTCTACATATCATACCTCTTCAATACACTACCATAGGATTTTTTTAATGAATTCAAATTGTGTTAGTTTATTGCAGTTAAATATTTATTTATATTGATGATTTCACAGTTCAGTTAAGATGTTTAATAATGGCCATTGAAGCTACACTGTAAAAACATCGGTGTTAGATTTAACACCACGGGTGTTAAATCTAACACCGATCAAACTTCATTAGAGGACCACACCCACAGGTGTTAAAAATGCACTGTGATGGTGTTGAAAAGTGTTCACCTGACACTTCGTGGTGTTAATTTGACACTGTTACCTGGTGTTATTTTGACACTGTACTGGTGTTAATGGTGTTGATTTGATATTTGTTGGTGTTAATATCAATGGTTTAACACCCGTCCAGCTTCAATAAGAGACCACACCAGCTGTTGTTACTTTGGTGTAAATTTATTTTCACATTTTTTCAAAAATCTAGTATTTTAATGTAAAATTCGTGATCGTCTTGTTTAAACAATAAATAAACAAGAAGTGCAATAAGAAACTCTTCAAAAAACAGTTTAAAATTTGGAAATGACACCCGGAGGTGTTAATTTAACACCATAAATGAGCACCAAAAATTTAACACCAGCTCGGTGTTCACTATTTAACACCGGACTTTTTGCAGTGTACAAACATTGCTATCGACGAGAGACCGATAAGAGAGAAAGAGAGAAAGAGATAGAGAGAGAGAGAAAAACCCCAATGTATTTATACACCTGTTTTCCGCTTCCACCATTCCATATGTACATTGTGCAGGATTTTATTTCTTTCAGTTCATTCCCCTGCGGTACATCTGTCATAATGTGCCATATTTCTCTTCACTTTTCATATCATTACAATTATAACGAAAAATCCTCTCTATCGGATACATTTACCCGCTGTTCGAATGATTTTTTTTTTTTTTAGATTTAAAAGATTCGTAGATTCCCATCAATAGTCAATGACAAAGAAAATAGGCAAGCTGTATACCCATGAAAAAGGTATAACATGCACGGCTTGCTCGACCAAATGGAAACAATAATAACACTAATGGTTTAAAATATGTTTACCTTCGTGATTTTGAGTTTTACTTAAATATTATTCACAGTTCAAACGACAAAGAAGAAAAACGAAACTCTTTGAAACAAAAAATTGGAATTAACCACATAAAAAGTCGGTCCAATACAAAAAATGACTTTAAAGATTGGATCAGTTATAACCGTATGAATAGATGGATATATCGACTTTGATATTGCATTATACATTGAAACAATGTATTGCAACAAAACTATCAAAATGTTAATGTAACAAAGCCCACACATGTAGTCAATATTTCATTTCGTTTATTTGATTTCCAACATATTCAATTACAACATTGGATGCACACATATCCGATGACACAACAAAGCAATGAAAAAAAAATGAACAATGTACCTTTATACATACTACATTGTAAGCTTAATTTCAAGATAAATACAGAAAGGACAAGGTGGAAAAACTAAAATGCAGACTTGTGGTTTGCAGTTCCGTCCTACAAAACAAAAGATGTAGCTACAAAACTGATAAAGCGAGGCAATAAAAGTGAAGAAAGACAGAGATGAAGTAGGCCTGCACACATACAGACACATTAAAGGTCATGTTTACCTTTGGGAGCAATGATTTAGAAAAGGTTCAAGATATCACTTTTGATACAAATATATGTGGGTCAGTTGTATCAAAAAACATCCTATTTTATATATAGGGCCTATATATATATATATATATATATATATTTGCAATAAAGCCTAAAATATCAGGAGATATCACTATTTTTCCCATTAAACCGTAACTGCGTAGACGGTTTAGAATGGAAACATTTCTATTAAAACTATTGTTCACATTTTGTATATTCAACAATACTTATAACATCGAATTACTGGTTCAAATTTTTTGCATTGGTTGTTTCTGGCCCTAACTCACATTTTAGACCTATTTTGAAGCACTAATGCATGGTTTTTGTTTCATCTGCAAAATGGTAAATTATTCCTTTAAGAAACACAAGACAGCTCTCTGGTAACCATGGTAACGAGGAAAAGAGGGGATGTATAAGTATAAGGGTGGAATGAATGCCAGGAAGAGACTGCCTTCACAGTGGACAGAGAAAAGGGAGAGGAAAAAGGAAGATGATGGGTCAAAACCATGGCAGGGTGCGTGAGGCATGGGGTAAAAGCTCCCCAAAATAAAGGAGTGTAAATTGGAGTAATATTGTAGTAAACAATTGACGATTATGGTAAAAAAATACGACTAGTAGTTAGGCTTACAAAAATTATAACTCATTCTGAAATGCAAAAATTTCTTTAGAAATTCTTTTGGGGTGAAAGTGCACAAACTTAAAGCTTCATATCCTGTCATTGAATCAGCGAGGTAGAATCTCCTGCCTGCATGCATAATGAGGGAAGTGAACGCTTTTTGTTACCGGCTTCCTTAAAGGACAAGTTCACCTTCATAAACATAAGGATTGAGAGAATGCAACAATGTTAGTAGAACACATCAGTGAAAGTTTGAGGAAAATTGGACAATCGATGCAAAAGTTATGAATTTTTTAAATTTTTGTGTTGGAACCGCTGGATGAGGAGACTACTACAGCTTGTGAGTCATTTGCGTACAACAGTATAAAGAAAATGTATAAGAAAATTCAACATATTTTAATTTTTTTCGCATAATAAAAGAGCACTTGACTTGCCTCTTTCTAAAGGCAGGGGGAATAATATTACCCATAACATTTGTCGGTAACGAGTCAGGGGAATGTGTACTTTTTTCAAAAGATGGAATTTTGTGAAATTCTCTTTATATTTTCCTTATATTGTTGTACGCATGTGACATCGTACACTGCAGTAGTCTTCTCATCCAGCGGTTACTGCACAAAAACTTCAAAAATTCATAACTTTTGAACGGATTGTCTGATTTTCCTCAAACTTTCAATGATGTGTTCTACTAATATTGCTACTTTCTCTCAAACCTTATGTTTACTAAGGTGAACTTGTCCTTTAAGAGATTTTGCCACGCTCAAAGGGTTATTCCAGTTCCCGGAATTCTTCACATCGTGTGTTTACGTACCGATTAGCACACAAAACCCCTAGTTTTACATACTGTCCAAAGTCATTGCCTCAGAACGGATTCCGCAATGGCTTACAGAGAATGAGACTATTGTTATTTTAAAGAAAAGAAAAAGACTTGTCAAAAAAGTGGCTTCAAAACATATATTTTTATCCGTACTCCATTATACAATCACGGTACGCCAACTGGGCACGCGGTTAGTATAGCAGACAGCAATAACCCATGCAGAAAACAAACACGCCAAGAATCGATTAATAAAAGCCAAGAATCGATTGATAAAGCCAATAAAGTTATTTTCTTTTGGTTTTGTAGGAGATAATCAATGTACATTTTGTTATTCTGAGGTTGAGACTTATGAACATTTGTTTTTTCATTGTAGGAAAGTCAATCAGGTTTGGAAATTGTGTAGTGAAGTTTTTGTTTTAGAAGTTTTTGCCTATTTAGAGGGGGAAGTGTTGTTGAGGTTATACGGGTGAGCGATGAAGGGGTAATGTTTATAGGTATGAATTATGTACAGACATTGATCATGAAGATTTGTATTAATGTTTGTATATTGTATTGTGTGTACATAGGTATGTAGGCTTTTTGTTGACACCTGATGCATAGGTATGCAGACTTTGTGTTTGACCCCTTAACAATATTGATTTCATTATCTTGTAATCACTGCTGCACTGTAAAAACATCGGTGTTAGATTTAACACCACAGGTGTTAAATCTAACACCGATCAAACTTCAATAAAGGACCACACCCACAGGTGTTAAAAATGCACTGTGATGGTGTTGAAAAGTGTTCACCTGACACTTCGTGGTGTTAATTTGACACTGTACCTGGTGTTATTTTGACACTGTACTGGCGTTAATTCAAAAATGACACCACACGGTGTTGATTTGATATTTATTGGTGTTAATATCAATGGTTTAACACCCGTCCAGCTTCAATAAGAGACCACACCAGCTGGTGTTACTTTGGTGTAAATTTATTTTCACATTTTTTTCAAAAATCTAGTATTTTAATGTAAAATTCTTGATCGTCTTGTTTGAATTAAAAATCAACAAGAAGTGCAGTTACTAAGAAACTCTTCAAAAAACAGTTTAAAATTTGGAAATGACACCCGGAGGTGTTAATTTAACACCATAAATGAGCACCGAAAATTTAACACCAGCTCGGTGGTCACTATTTTACACCGGACTTTTTGCAGTGTGTGACGAGTATACGGACGCAGTCAATGGGTATATTTTGTAATGTGTATTGTACATACATTTTGGTTTTGCTGACCCATTAGGCATTAACAACAATTGATCTTATAATTATTGCGGGGATGATTATATTTGTGAAGCAGTTACTGTGTATTATATACTAGTAGTAGAACAATCGGAAATTGACACAATGACAGTCCTAAGAATTATTTTGTTATATTTTGATATACGTTTGAAATGTCACGCTGCAAGCAACACAACTAAATATTGAATTGTAATCAATGATGGATGATGAAATCGAAATAAAATATTGTTTGAAACAAAAAAATGGACCTACAACGTTGTAGGTCCATGATGAAGCTTACCATCATATTCCGATCCGCTTTGAATAATTTGAAAAATAAGGTTCTGAGTACGGTACTTGCAGATTTAAGTTTCTTTGTCAGTTTGTCAAAGTAAGGCGTGACGGTTTGCTCTTGTGTGTACTCGTTGAATTTACCGACCAGAACTAAAACCGACGAAATTGACCAGATTTTCAGTACCTCGCTTACAGGTAACAATTACCGCATGAACAATGAAAAGTCAGAGAAAAGTGCATGAGAGGTCCACAGTGAGTAATGAAGAAAATTCGGGTGAACACTGACTCTGGTGGTATCCATTATTTCTTATGCTATAATTGTATCTTGTAAGACGAGATCAAAAGTACGAGTGATATCTGTCTGTTCATTTTTGTTGAAAAGAATGTTTTAGTCCTTTTCATTAGCTAAAAATGCAACTTCTGATAGACCCAGTGCAGGCCCGTAACGGGGAGTGGGGTGGGTGGGGTGTTCAAGGGGTTCCGAGGGCCCCTCCCCCCCCCCAAAAAAAAAAAGAACCAAACCAAAACAAAACAAAGCAAAACAAAATACTCCTAGTTGCGGGCCTGCATGCTATTGGTAAGGCGAGATCTTAAATTCGTCCATGCTTTCATTCCAAAAAATGTTATCTGGTATATACAAAGCACATGCGACTCTTTTTATCAATTAAGATTATGATTCAACATCTTCAAAAGTCAGATTCCACATCGCTAACATATAATTGACCGTTGACACGACGTCTGCTATTATCAGTTTTGAACATGGTTTTACCATATCCCTAGATATTCATCGAGGCGAACTGAAACATTGATAAAATGCACTTTTAACTACGCACTGATGTTTACACCAAGTTAAGGTTGATATCTTAAACCTAATAAATAGCCCAAAGGTACCTCCTTCACGGCACATACGAACAATATCAATAAAAGGAAAGATATGTCAGCATCAACAATTAGAATAATCTGCTCCCGAATATTTCCTCCTACACACCCTAATCTATACGAGGACAAGTCCTCATTTTATTTTGTACACCGACCGGAACTGCATGAAAGACTGTTTTTTGTTTTTGTAACGGTAATGGTAAAAGCAATATATCTCCAGGACTCTAAACAAACAGGATTCACTTTTTTTTTAAAACCAGTTTATCAAACAATCCCTCCAGTTAAACCTAAGCCAAAACAAAACAAACATAGACATACCTGCGTTGATATTTCTTACATGCTACTACCTGCTTTGACATCGTGCAAAGATCAGAGATGACGCTCTGAAAATACAGTGGTTGAAAACTGTTGAATTGAAAAAGCTTTGTTTGATGTATTTTTTAAGGGATGTAATTTCCCATTACACCCAATCTTCCTGTCTTTCTTACTTTCACTCAAAGACAACTTCCATGTAGGACCGTGTTTTGAAGGAGAGCTAAAACGTTTCCACCCGAAACGCAGACCACATAAGCTCCATGAGGTATGGGGAAATGTCAGCAACTGCGGCGAAATGCTTCATTTTTGAGACCATTATGGTGTCATTGTTCACAACAAAGGTAACATAGTTCACTCGTAAGAATAACCTGATTGGTGTCAATTTTTCATGCAGCTTTTGGAGACATATTCCGATAAAAACATCCTCCCAGGGAAACAGGGGCGTCTGAACGGCAGTGTTATAAACAGCTTCCACCAGATCGCTGGATATTACGTAGCAAGCGCCGAGCAGGTAAGGTGGATAAGTTTCGTTGGGGTAATACTCTTCTGGAAGGTACCATTTACCTTCGCTTCTGCTTACATTCCGCACGACAGTAGTATTAATCATGACTTCGCCTGCCGAGAAGTTCAAGGCTAATTGATCCTGAAGCATTCTCAGGAGCCGCTGCTGATGCAGCATGACGTCATCGTCCAGTTTCATGAGAAAGTTAACATGGCGACAAAATCGGCTGGCCCACTTGAAGGCCGCCACAGTTTTGCGCGTTAGATTGTGGTAGCTATCTATGAAGTTCTCCTGGACGATGTCCCCATAACGGTAGGCCTTGTCATCAATGACCACCTGCCTGCAGATGTCCGTGATTCCGAGAACGAAGAGAGTCTTTGTTTCTCCTCGTTTATCGAAGGGCCAGGACGAGTTTCTCCCGTAGGTGCGGCGTATCAGCTGGCGTCGCTCATGATCCCGGGTGAAGATGTAACCAGGATTAGGAGGAAAATATTAGCCCGTCCTTGGTTCCTCATACAGGTGTCCGTGGGGTTGTGGAAATATTGCTAATTGTGATCGTCGATTGGTTCATTCAGGTAGAGACCCTTATCGTGTTTTCTGTTTTTTCTGTCTAAATCGGGTCTTTGATTCACTGGGACCTGTGACATTCAGCTTAACTCGGTAGAGATGACTGTTTTGACCCCAGATAAGAACACAGCATATCAATGTCAAGGCGGCAAGACACACAACCAAAGAGAGACGCTGATTCGGCCAAAGGCGTACATGACTTTGTTTGTGCAAGATAGTCATACTGTCCGCGTGAATCTCCGAGTCCTGCAGTTGTTGTAGCGGAGACACGAAAAAGTAGCAACATATAACTCAAATACGTCTTCTTCTTCTTCTTCTTCCTCCTCCCCCTAGTCTGCATCTTACAGTGTAGAAAATAAACCGATAAGAGATACGTCCCAGATCGAAGCCAGCATCTCTCAGTTTCTCCTTTTATGAACATTCTTTGCTCGGTCTTACCCGGCGAGTCTTCAAATAGGTCAAGATCGATCTCGCTCATTATTCACCTGAAAGGCAGGTCGATGATGATTAACTCACCCAGGCAGCGCAAGAGATATAAGCAGATGGGAACAGAAAAAATTAAAGTTAGTGTGGTTCGCATTGATAAAATTCTGAAAGAAAGATGTTACTTCAACATTGACTTCTCTTTGCCAAATCTACGAGACACTGCCGGAATTATCGAGGACTTACTTCTGCAGAAGAATTTATTTTGCTTTCCAAACACTTTCGACATTCAGTGCCAAGAGACAATAAAAGAAGCGAGATCACTCAAAGAGACCAATTAACTGTATACTAATGCTCTTAACAACTCGTATTCGTTCCGCACCTTCCACGGGCATGACGGCCAAAAAGAAAAAAAATCAATTGCGAGAAGTTCAATATACCCCGTTCCTTTCGCAATTCTCTGAGTGCCTTTTTGCCTTTAGTGCCTCCAAACGAGATTCTTTTTGCAGTGTTTTGCCCGTCTACAGCAATGTACAGAGAACGGACAGGTTGGTAATCCACCTGTGCGAAAGCAGTCATGCCTGTCAAGTGAAGCATGTATCTAGGGAGGTGTGAGAAGAAAACCTTCCTGATTTATCCCCCTTTGCACGGTCAAGTGCATGTACCAATAAAGTTTTTGTTTTTTGTTTAAAAGAATATTTTATGCTTCATCAATGGAAATCACAATGTACAAACAAATTTATACGAAACTCTCTGCACCAGTTTCATAATCATTTTCATTAATGGAAACGAAATTTATACCGAAACTTAACATCAATTAATACATTTTGATACAATGTAATACATTTTGTTTTTTCACAATCCATATACACATCTCTTCTTTTTTTTTACCATTTTGACACTACTAATCCCTCATTCTCTTTTTGATTTTATTCCTTCATAACATTAAAAATTCTATGGAATAAATCACTAACCGAAAAATAGTGTCTTTTCAACATTCATTCAATCCAACGTTAAATATCAATATCCATTGATTGAAGTTTATTCTTAAAACGATGAGAGTATCGATCGCGCCTGAGGTATGAATACAATATATGGAGTGTGCACTGATGGGCTCACAGACTCTTATGTTCTGCTATTAACACAATATCTGGCACCTAAATGGGATGACGGGGGTCAGCTGCGGACGCAGAAATCTATACTGAGTTCAGCTTTGATCGTTATGCGCATGTTCATACGAGTGTATGTAACCGCACAGGTGAAAAGTAGATTTAAAAAAGGGTGAATATTTCTGTGATACGTATTTCCCACAGCAAACCCATTTTTCTGGGCGTTATGACATAAAGAAACATGAATTTAGGCCACAAAAGCAGACACTCTTGTCTTCATCTTGGGAACCTGGTATGCCATGTTCCCCATAGGAACGGGATACGGAACATTTCAGATGAAAGTTACAATCAGACGCCTGAGGTGAGGTAAAGGAAGAACTTCTGAAGTTTAACATTATCACTGAAAGCTCACCCCTCTCCACGTGTCTCTCCCCCCTTCTCCCTCTCACCCTTAATTTACCATTTGCAGATGAAATAAACCCAGCATTAGTGCTTCAAAAATAGTTCTAAAATGTGAGTTGGCATGGTTGGAGAAAGAAACAACCAATGTAGAAAAATGTGAATGTGTATAATCGATGTTCCGTATTGTTAAATACACAAAGTGTAAACAATAGTTCTTATGATAAAAATGTTTCCAGACTTAACCGTCTACAGTTACGGTTTAATGAGAAAAAATACTGATATCTATTTTTATTTCAAAATTTATTGCAAAACATTTATATGGTAGGATATTTTGTGATAAAACAGACCAACACATATGCATCAAATGTGATATCTTGAAAACTTCTTTAAATCGCTGCTCCCGAAATAGTCTAGTGGGATGTGGGGAAAATATGACTGTTAGAGGCATTTTTTAGTAAAAGTTGGGAACCGGTCTATTTTGTATAATTCAAGTACGCTGAATCACAAAAATTCCGGTTCCCACGCAGAACTTTGAGTCTAAGAGCATCTGATTTGCATAAACAAAATGACCGCCAATTCATTGCTTTTTAAGGTGTTTCGATTATCTAATTTTCATAAAATCTCCCTAGACATGCAGAAATAGTAATAATTTCAGAAAAGGTGCAAAGACAATAGCTAGGTCATCAATTGTTCATAACTTTCACTTATATATGCAAATTAAGAAGTGAAATATGCAAATTAGGAGTTGTCCCTGATACAGCAATGCATTACCGCATAGGACTATGCACATGTATAGTACTATCCGTGTTCACTTCTGTTTTTAATCATTTCAACAAGTTATCGGGCAGACAAAAAGTTCTTGGAGTCGAATCAATATTAATCAATTCAAAATAATTCAATCTATCCAAAAGAATTAAATTACACATATGCAAATATCTACGCAAATTGGTATACAAGAGGATACCTAACTGGCAGGATTCCAGATTCTACAACGCATTGCCGCAATATATGGATCTGAATCATAATTCTGATGATAGTTATCATTGTAGCAAGACCGTTTCACGATTCCTAGTGTGATAAAGAGATACAAGAACCAACTTTCAATATTAAAATAAAACATGCATCTTGTTTTCACAATGAATTATGCAAATATTTTTCCATTTTCTCAACATATTTCACCCGAAAACAAAGTTTTGCTATTACAATGAACCTTGGCGTAGTGAAAATATCGGACTAATACAGTGTACAAGGTGTCATCTGAGTCCGAGGAAAATAAAGTACTGGAATCAACCAATTCAGAATAAAAAAATGAATAACAATACTATAGTATTTGCAATACCTTATGCAAATTGGTATGCAAGAGGCTATACACTACAACAGGCTTCGAGATTCTACAACACATTGCCGCGATATGAATCCGAATCATTACGATTACAGTATCAAGACGTAAGTTGATGATTCCTTTGCGATGAAGAGATACAAGAAAAAAAAAAAAAACAGCTATCAGATATACCGTAATAATCTAATTTGTATAATAAATTACATAAATAGTTGGCCATTTCTATGGATATATACCCTAAAACAAAGTCTTGCTTTAAAAATGTACCTTGGCGTAGTGAAGTACGGCTAAGTTATAGGGGCAAACAAGTTGCACATTATGATGTCGTCAGAGTCCGAAGTAAATCTAGTATCTGGAATTTAATCGGTAAAGAAGAACTGAATAACATTAATAGGAAATACGTTACAAATTGATATTCAAGAGGCCGTAGACCAGGCAGGTTTCTAGATTCTACAACGCACTGCCGCAATATATGAATGTGTTTCACAACATTTATAACATCAAAACCTGTTAATGAGAGAAATAATAAGAAATTAATAAGAAAACTTTCCATTTAATGTCTTTCTTTGCAACGTTCTCTTTCTCTCTCCCTCTTCCTTCTTTAGGGAGACAGAGAGAGAGAGAGAGAGAAGTAGACAGAGATATATTTGCAAATGATATTATACATGCTTCGCCAAAGAAAAAAGTGTTGAACCATGGAGCTACTTTAATAATAGCCACATATTTCATTGTTTCGTTTTGTTTTGTTTTGAATCCAAACAACCATTTTCATTTAATATTGACAAATACCAGGCTTACTGTCCTGAACGGTGGATGCGCTGGCAATCACAATTAATATAATCATATAAGTATCAGATGTCATGAACAATCAGCTTTTCACATCTCAGTGAATTGACAAATCAAAGCGCGTGTTGGTATAAATGCTTTTTTTTTTTCATGTGCACAGCGGAATCAAGAACTTTTTGTGTTTTCCATAATGTTTTATAATGATTTCATATTCAACTAAAGTGCATAAAAAATCCAAATACAATAAAATATGTACCAAAATCAACATAATCAGCATCAAATATTCATCATAATCGATGAAATGAAATCAAGTTGATCTTTCAGCAATACAGTCATAAAAGTCATACTTTGCCACATCATCAATATAGCACATATCTAAGTATAAGGACAAGTTCACCTTCATAGACATGCGGGTTAAGACAGTGAATGCAGCAATATTAGTAAAACACATCTGTGAGAGTTTGAGGAAAATCGGACAATCCGTTCAAAAGTTATGAATTTTTAAGGTTTCTGTTTAGCTCCCCCCCCCCCTCATTTCCTGCCGCTCCCCTCCCATCCCACTCTCTTCCCATCACTTTCGGGTAAGCTCTATTACCCCTCCCACCCCATCCTCCTTCCCTCCCTGCACTGTGGATATCACTGGCTCCGGGTTATATACAATCCATACACTATGCTAATTCCCAACCAAGAAGCGGCCATATTTCGCAGGCCTACAGTGTATCGCGTATTAGGTCTATCCAATTACTGTTAAATATTTTTAATCTTTAATCCATTCCCAACAACTCCTACATCAAGTCAAGTAGCATCGTTCCATCATCTCTCCCTCTCCCCCCTCCTCCGTCTGTATTTATAATGACGAGCTTGCTTCCAAAAGGCGCGAAATCAATCATTTACTCATTGGATTTATTTCCTTTTGAAAGCATGCTCTTCATATATATATATATATATATATATATATATATATATATATATATATATAATATCTTTGATATGAGAACAATTTATGGTCGTCTTGTTAAAATGTGAGAGTGTTGAGGTAAATGAATAAAATCAGTCTTGTTTGGAGGATAAATAATTATGAGAGAGGAAGAAAGCGACAATTTTTAGAACTGATTTTATTATAGGGGTCAAAACAATGAATATAAATTATTTAAAAATATATATGTATATATATGTATAACTTTATGTGTACAGAGGTGTGCGAATACGCACTGCCTAAATTCACCTCCAAATTCTCTGAAATTTGCGGAATTGAATTGTCAAAGTGAACTCTGCGCTGCACCAACATATAGAAAGAGCACTTCTACTACCACTTGACTGACATCAGACTCATATTTTCATCAGAACTGGCAAGTATTTCAGCAGATATTTGAGCAAGGATGGTACGCACCAGGAACAAACCAGGTACATCGGAAGAAACCCAAACTCTTCATGGGACGGAGCAGGGGACCATCGACTCTGATGTACCGTCAGAAGAAAAAGCTGGTCACCCGAGTGAATCATCAGTCCCAGGCAAAGGAGGTTCAATGTCCCCAGATCTGCTTCAAAAGTCTATTGTATAAGCTCTCTGCGCTGAAGCCACACAAAAAAAAAGGCTGGGTGACGCTATTGTTGAAGTCATCGTGGAAAGTGTTACGCAATCGGTGTACGAAGCAGTACGGCTTGATCTTGACCAACAAAAGGATGAAATTACGTCACTCACAAAGAAGGTAAACGATCTCAACAAAGAAATCGAGAGGATGAAGAGTACATGTGAAACGGGGGAACAATACAGCCGGAGAAATTGTCTCCGATTCCATGGAATCCCAGAGAAGGCGAATGAAAACACAGATGACGTCGTTCGAAAGGTCGTCCAGGAGAAGCTTGACATCAACCTTGCGGAGACCGACATCGATCGCAGTCATCGAGTTACCGCAAGATCAGGATCGAGAGCAGATGGAAAGCCACGAGCCATCATCATGAAATTTGCTCGCTACAGTGTTCGACAGCTGATATACAGCAACAGAGCTAAATTGAAAGGGACTCGGATCTACATCCATGAAGATCTCACAAGCCACAGACAAACCCTCGTGAATCTAGCCAACAAGTCTCCACATGTATCAAAGGTCTGCACAACTGACGGACGGGTCAAAGTGCTGAAGAAGTCTACAGATAGGTGGGTAACTATCACATCGACGAAGCAAATCGAGGAACTTGACTCATAAAAATATGGATTTGCCAATGTCTAGTGCTTCCTTTACACCTATGAATGTTGTTTACCCATGCATTTACTGCCACAAATCTGTAAGAAAAATCAAATATCAATTCTTTGTATAAAATTTTCGAAATGGTCACACGTTAAATGCGGAAATGTCACAGACGATACATTTTATTCATCCGAAGACTGGATATGTAATGTTTGCTACATGAATGAACTTCCAGGATATATAGAAAATTCGCCAGGGGAAGAAATGCATTCATCTATTAAAGATGATGAGTTTTCTGAATGTACACCTCATTATCCTCAGGGAAAAGGTATTAAAATCGCACGTTTAAATGTTCGTAGTTTACGGAATAAGAAAGATGATATTCAGTTGTTCTTAGAGTCAAACCCATATGATATTTTTGCTATGACTGAGACGTGGCTTGATAACAACTTTCACACCGGTTGTCTACATATAAATGGATATGTTTTTGAGAGAAAAGATAGAGTTAATGGAGGAGGTGGTGGTGTCGGATGTTATATCAAAACTAATATCATATATAAGAGAAGAGAAGATTTAGAAGAAAAATCCTTAGAAATAATGTGGATTGAAATTCAAATGAAAAATCATAAACCATATCTTCTTGGTATTGTGTATCGTCCACCGAAGGCCACAACAGATGTGTTTGAAACCATGGAATGTAATTTTGAAAGTGTTTGTACTGTGACAGATAAAGAGTTGATTACAGGAGATATGAATTGTAACATGTTAACAGATAATGTATTGTCACAGAAAGTAACACGCATGTGTGAGGCTTTACAGTTTAACCAACTGATTTCAAAACCAACTCGCATTACTCCCTTCAGTAAAACATTGATTTATTTGTTTTTTGTATCACAGTCTCTCGGCTCATTGACAGCTAGTGTTCAATCAGTGGGTATAAGTGACCACTCTTTCTATGCAATCCTTTCTGAAAAACATGTTAAATCTCTTCCTAAAATTTCGAACATGAGATCTTTTCGCAATTTTGACTCTGAAAAGTTCATACGTGATTTATCTTCTGTAAACTGGGGGTGTGTTTTATCAGGCAAAGATGATAATATCGATGCTATGTGGTTGGAGTTCAAAGCAAAGTTTGTTGAACTGTGCGATAAACACGCCCCCTACGTGTAAGTCTATTTCTGATACACGATCTATGCAGCATTTTGGGATAGAATGTAAACGCATCCGCAATAAGATAAATAATATGAATAAGAAGTTGAAACGAGAATTTTATTGTAATAAATTTCAGAGTGTTATGAATAAGGATTTAAAACAGAAGTGGAAGGTCATTAATGATCTTTTGTCGAAATCTAAATGTGAAACAGAATATAAGTTAGAATATGAAGGAAAAGTTGTAGAAAGCAAATATGAAATCGGTAATGTTTTTAATCAGATATTCAATACTGTATCGGATAGAATAAATAGGTCAACCACACGAAACCGAAATCAAAATGACGAGGACAGCTGTCTCCAAGATGTACCTGTAACTGACAGCATATTATCTTTCACGGATATCACAGAAGAATTTGTAATAAAAGAATTGAAGAGTATTGATGTATGTAAAACATATGGTGTTGATGGAGTGCACCCATTATTACTCAAAGTAGCTGCGGAAAGTGTTGTAAAACCATTGACTTATTGTTCCCTTAAAACGGGAAGTATACCAAAAGATTTTAAATCTGCCAAAATAATTCCAATATATAAAAGCGGTGATAAAACATACCCTTTGAATTATAGACCTATATCTGTATTGTCAATCGTAAGTAAGATCTTAGAAAAAGCAATTTATAAACAGTTGTATGGATATTTGAATGAACATTCTTTACTTGCCAATAACACTGGTCAACAACAAATTTGTTGTCTGCGTATTTTCAGCTAATTTAGGGTAAACCTGATGCGCTGAATCCAAAAATCACATTGGTTTTGCTTAATCAGGTCAAGTTTTTGAGCTACGGCCACATGTCGTTTTTTACGTTTTTGTTCACATTAACGCATGTGCGGAGCATTTTAGAAGAAATCGGTGGGGGTAAAATGCCATTTTGATTAATTGTTTTGATTGGAAATGTTTATTTTAATGACAAAAAGTATTCGGGTCCGATAGTTCTGGGTGATTATGTCGAAAAGGGATCAGTTTGTAGTCATAAAAACCTTGAAATCTTCACTCACTCAACTACACGTACACTGAAGGAGAAGTATGAAGCAGTGAAGTATGTGCTGGAGAAAATTGGTTATGATCAGCGTAAGTGGTTTATTTGTGTTGACCTGAAGATGGTGAACTTTTTGTTGGGACAACAGAGTGGCTTCACCAAGTACCCATGTTTTCTGTGCATGTGGGATAGTAGGGACCGTGCTCAGCATTACACGAAGAAGGACTGTCCTGTACGAGAGGAATTGGTGCCTTGCAAAGAAAGGAATGTCATCAACGACCCTCTGGTGGACCGAGACAGAATACTCTTCCCACCGCTGCACATCAAGCTCGGCTTAATCAAGCAGTTCACCAAGGCTCTGGACAAGAATGGTGACTGCTTCACTTACTTGTGCCAGTGTTTTCCAGGATTGTCCATGGAGAAAAAGAAAGCTGGCATCTTTGATGGTCCTCAGATCCGTCAGCTCATCAGAGATCCAGAGTTCGAAAACTCAATGAATGAAGTGGAACTGGAACCTTGGAAAGCATTTGTTCTGGTAGTGAAGAACTTTCTTGGCAACATTAAGGCCAGAAACTACGCAGAACTTGTCAACAACATTCTGACTGCTTTTAGAAACCTTGGCTGCAACATGAGCATCAAGATGCAATACCTATTTTCACATATGGACCGGTTTCCTGAGAACCTGGGTTCAATGAGTGACGAGCAGGGAGAAATATTCCATCAGGACATGAAAGAGATGGAGAACAGGTATCAGGGAGGGTCGCTGGGACGCAGTCATGATGGCTGACTAATGTTGGACTCTGAAGAGAGACCTCCCTGATGCTGAGCATTCCAGGAGTTCGAAGAAACGGAAGTTCAAGCCCTGAAGTTTGAACAATGGTGAAGCAACATGCAATTTACGCGTACTTACCTTTATCAATGCCCACCATTCAGTTTACAGTAATTGATGTTTCTAAGATCAGGTTATCAATATATGTAGTTGGAAAAACATTTTTTTCTCTTAAAAATATATTTAGGGTGATATATGTGACAAAAATCAGCTGATAATACCATCGATAATCGATTTTGTCACAAGATCTATTTTTTTTTTCAAATCAACCTAACCTGTTGGCCACTTGAACCGAGTGATCCCTGTACAAAGTCTATGGGAATTACAGAATTGAGTATTCAAAGGGTTAACACAAAAACTTGACCTGATGGAGAGAAACGGATGCCATTTCCTGATTCAGCACTACAAAAATACTCTGAATCAGTTGTAGAAATCAAGACAACATTCAAAAAGTTAAAAATTGTTGCCCAGTGTAATCAATCCGGGTTTCGACCATTACATTCTACAAATTCTTGTATTCTTGATATAACTGAACATATTTTACAAAACATGAATTCTGGATTTATAACAGGTGGTGTATTTTTAGATCTTCAGAAAGCTTTTGATGTCATACCTCACGATAAACTATTAAAGAAAATGTGGTTATATGGTATAAAGGGTACAGAGTATAGATGGTTCGAGTCATATATTACAGACAGATCTCAATGTGTTTCAGTCGAAGGTATTTTGAGCGACTCTCTTTTGGTGAAAACAGAAATCGCCCAAGGTTCCACTCTTGGGCCATTGATTTTCAGTATGTATGTTAATGACATCTGTGAAATGAAGTATATGCCATCGACTAAACTCTCATTATATGCTGATGATACTGTAATTTTTTGCAAAGCAAGAACCAAGGAAGAATTACAGATTATATTACAATCTCAGTTTGATATGATAGTTGATTGGATGGATAGAAATGAAATGTATATTAGTGTTAACAAAACAAAGGTTATGATATTTGGTTCTATTAAAAAAGTAAGAAATTGTAACATTGATATCATATGTAATAATTTCAGATTGGAAGTTGTAGATAAAATGAAATACCTCGGGGTTATTTTTGATTCTCATATGAAATGGACAAAACATGCTAATAACCTTGTGAGAAAACTTTCATGGGTAACAGTAATACGTAGAATTAAAACATATTTGAATCAGAAGAATTTGATTGATTTATATCATACTATGCTTGTTCCTCATTTGGATTACTACAGCATTATCTGGGGGAATACGACAAAATGTAATATAATAAGATTACAACGCGCTCAAAACAGATATGCTAGAATGATATCAAATGCTGATAGATATACATCAACTGATAATTTATTAAGGTTGCTTAATTGGCAATCAGTGCAACAACGGATTAAATTCAATCATTGTATAATGATGTTTAAAATTATCAATAATAGTACACCCATGTATCTAAAGAAACTAATTTCCAACAGACCGATATATTATTATACAAGATATGCTGCAAACAATCCTCTTTTTGTTCCGAAACCACGTACAGAATATATGAGGTCAACATTTTCGTATCAAGGCACATTGTATTTTAATATGTTACCTATTCAAGTCCAAACTTCTGTGTCGTTTGAAAATTTTAAGAAACAGTGTAAACGTTTAAGTTTTGGTTTTTGATTTTTAATTTCTATATATTTTACCCATCTGAGGTTTTACCCAAACCAAACAGTGATTATTTATTTATGTACGAATCTATGTGTAGTTTGAATATTTAAAGAAATTATGTAAATATGAGAGTATGATTTTTGTTTTAGCTGAACAAATTCTTGCCGACCGCATTCACCTTTTTTTTTCTTTTTTTTTTCTACCCCAAAACATCTTGCCGCAGCTACTATATACACTGTATTATCCGGAAAGGGGGTGGGGTGCGGGGTGGGGATAGGGGATAATGGATAGATTGTATTTGTTTGTTTGTTTTTTCAATCATGGGTGATGTTTTACTGGTTATAATAAATGTATATTTTTATCCTGAATGTAAGATGTAAGACGTATTTTGATTTTACGTTGTTATACATTTTATTCAACTTATCATCATATTCAGTTTTATACTTTGATTGCCGTTTTAACTTGTATTTTGTATTGTACTTTATGTAATATATTGTTATAGATTGTAACATTATACTGTTTCAAATTTGTTTCGAATTGTAAATTGTATTTTAGTATTTTTATGTTATACAGGGCTCTCTTGTAAAGCAGTTTTATGTACTGAAGAGACCACCCTGTATAAAGAAGACAGAATAAATAAATAGATAAATAAACTTAATATACATATATAATGAGATACGCAATTTCTGAAGGGAAAAGAAAGTGTGTTAGTGGTTTTTGATAGAATGAAAAGAAATTTTAGGTCTTCTGTCAAGGAGATAGAGAACATTCTTTTAAGGCCAAGACAATATAAATTAGATAGCCGATAACGAGAGTTTCAATTTAAAATGGTACAGTCTTCTATATACAAACCATCATTTCTTTTCGGTTCGGTTATTAATCCATTGATTAATGTTCAAGAATGATCTTCATAGCATTATATTTACGCATGGCTTGTTGAATCTCCTTATAGTAACAAAAACCCGTACCAGAGTAGCTCCCTCATCATTTACATATTACTGTATATTGATCATATATTTATAAATGTCTTGTATAAGTCCATTACTCCTGGTATTTTATTCTAAGACATATTTGATCACCTACCTGTTTTTCATGTCAAAAGTTTTGACTTGACTGATATGACACCGGACGAAAGCCATCAATACTTTGAATGTCAAAGCTTTGCAAATAATCTAAATTATACAGATTTGGTCAAAGACCTTTGGCACATTTTGTTTTGTTAGCTGGTCCTGTGATGACGATGTAAATATATGATAATATATAGTGCTCTTCTTGAAACTCTGAGTCAATTTGTAGCAAGCATGTTTTGAAATCAGCCCAAAAAGTGAATCAAAAAACAACAACAACAAAACAAAAAAACAAATAAAACAACAAAAACAAAACAAAGAACAAACTTGGGTAACGAAAAGCATTCTGAACTCCATAAACAGGAAACAGGAATAATTTCGTGCATACAGGGGCGGATCCAGGAATTAATAGATGAATGAATGAATGCAAAAATAAATGCACAAATAAATAAATATATGAATACGCAAATAAATTAATAAATGAGTACATGAATAAAAAAGTAAACGTCGTTGTCTTGCCTTAATGTATCTTAGTTTGCTCTGGAGCCACTGAGCGTGACTTAAATCGTCTCACCGATCTCCAGAGAAAAAAAGAAGAAACTATTCGATTGTGTACCAACTCCTATTATCTCGCTCACACTTCTCCTCTTTTCAAAGAATTAGGTTGCCTATACATTAAAGGTACAATATTATATAAATTGAGTAATTTTGTGTTTATTATGTACATTCGATGTTGCCGTGTATTTTTGATAGTTATTAATCATGACGCATTGACACAGTGATTTCCTCCACAATTGATTACTATACATGAAATATTTGCTGTATCGCTTTAATAAAATCAATGAATTGAATTTATTGCTTATTTATGCTGATTTGTGTTGATTGTGGTATAATAGTATTTTGATATCTCCTGTATTTGAATGGAATATGGAATCAATAAAATATTATTATAAAAATAATCAATAATATGGGGAAAAAAGCTATGATCTTGATCGATTCATTCATACGTCATTTTTTTTTTTAAAACCAATTCGGACGATTCTTATTGGGTCAGATTTCTTCTTTTATGAAACCATCGTTGTGTCTTATTTTGTCTTTTAATCTTTTAACTTGATTCATGTGCATTATCTAGTTGCTTATTAAGAGAGTCAATTGAATTCTTACTGCTATCAAGAAAAAAACAATAAAGATAGTTCTGAAATAACCAGCATGTAATATTTTTTTATTTTAATATTGATATGTTATTGATCGTACCCAGTGAAAGTCAGAAATCGCACTCCTAGCTCTGCTCTCATGGCGGAGGGTCTGCGGCTCTTAACGTAGAGGGCGCTGACCTCACTCCCAATTCACATGAGACGGGGTTGGGGGTGCGATTTCTCGCATTTGAATGGCAAAAGAAGTTAGTGTAGATCGATTTTGGTACAATCGCAAAATTTAGCCTACAGGATTCTGGCCTGGGAGCACTACCACGCACTTTGTTCATATTTTTTTTTCTTTCTTTCTCTCTTATCCTCTAGCCAGACTATTCATATCCTGGAAGGAAATACGCCGGAAATCATGTCATGAATATTATAGCACTTGTAGCCCTTTGGTGTACATAAGAAGAAACTGTTGTATTTAAGTGTGTTTGTGTGTATGTGTGGACGTACTGAACTTACTAAACTGACTGAAGCGCCGCATCCGTATTGGTAGTGTACTAATGTAGTGCGGCTAGGATGAGGGGGCTATTTGCCGTTAGTTACCCATTGATAATCTTAATTTTGTTTTGAAGACGTTTATTGATGTTGCATGAACTACTGCTCTGGGGAGATTGTTCCAATTTTGGATGACCCTTTGGCTGAACGAATACTTCCTTAAGTCAACTCTTATGTGTTGCTTCTGGATTTTGAGCTGGTGTCCTCTTGTGCTCTGATGTGTTGCAAGTTGGAAGATTTCTGTTTGGTTGATTCTGTCTATGTTGTTGAATATTCTGTAGGTTTGGATTAAAGGTATTGTACAGTTTTGGTTGAGACCTAATTTCAGGTTTCTAACATATTTTGGTGAGATAATGAGAAACCTCGTATGAAATATGAAAGAGAATGTAATTCTATGAGGAATTCAACGTTTATTTGATGAAAATTGGTTTTGAAATGGCTGAGATATCCAAAAAGAGCGATTCTAATAAAGTGTGGGACCCACACTTTATTACGATCACTTTGTTTTACTTTGTTTTTGGATGTTGCAGTCATTCCAAACCCGATGTTCATCAAATAAACTTTGAATTCCTCTTAAAATGGTATGCTCTGTACTATATCATAAGTGTTTTCTTGGTATCTCACAAAAAGTTAAAAGCCCAATTCTCATCTCCACAATACTGTATTATCCCTTTAAGTCTGCTGTTCTGCGTCTATCTTCGAGTGTGGGAAGGGAGGGGGGATCCCAAGCTCCCCACGGGGCATTACGTATGGATATTATCGTGAAAATATTTTTGTTCCTGTTGTGGGTAAAACATACAAACATACTATACTATTTTTACATGCATGTTATACCCAAACCATTTACAAAAAGTTTTAGAAATGTGCAAGATTAGTAGAGGGAAAAGCGAAATGATTATGTTAAATTTCGTGTAGAGAAGTCTAATCGAGAGAAAGACATGCCTAATCAAGTATCTTGGTAATCATAGGAAAGCTGGAAACCGAAAAACGATTACTGTTTATCTCTTTGTATGAATAAAAGGGGAAGGTTTGACATTTTTGTCAAAAACCCTGCAGAAAGGGGATTTGTGGTGGTCCTACATTCGCTGTCCTCTGGGTGGTATACCTATATACGAAAACCACGGCTGCGTGTGTCCTTTACACATAGAGATCAGTGATAAAGCCGTAGGCCTACACAACTCGTTCCGGGGATTCTTGAATAAGAATTATACAGTATCCGAACCGGGCCAGCCTCTCACTCCACGAACCCCACGCTGTCTCTATTGTTTTTGTTAGTTTGTGTGTTCTTTTTCCATCTGTGAAGATGGCTGGATAGCCCATATTCAGCTACGTTAAGCTGGTCTTCCATGGGGTCCAGTTGGATGTGAGGTGGGACCACTTCACCGGGTTAAACACCCTGCTCTTTGCGATGAATGAATGAAGCGGGATCTTTTACGTGCATGAGTTGTTACTCTCTCATACACGGGGCCTCCATTTTATGTCCTATCCGAGGGACAGAGTGCTTTGCCTCTTGCTAGAGGGGACGGTATGATTACACACAACATTGCTTAGTCCAGACTCGGCCAGTGGTTCGAACCTAGTTTGCAGGCACAAACCCTCGTTGGTCGTAGAGGAGTCTGCGCCAAGACTACTATATGCACCACTTCGGCACTGTCCCATAGGCCCTGTGTTGTAGCTTCTCCGAGAGGCTGCAGTGTAGTTTTGCGCGTATTAGTCTTGGCACATGCAGACTCGTAATACGACCAACAAGGGTTTGTGCCTGCAAACTAGCCGAGTACCGTACTCGTTTTCTCCAGGACGGGACGTTTCTCGGCTTTGATCATGCGCAGAAGCAAATTTTTGCACACGGCACGCTCAACTCCCGACCGCGTCGTGCTTGCGAAAACTCCCTATTTAGTCCATGGGCCAGGCCAGCTATTGGTACCACCTGAGGTGGCAAAACCTTTTTGGTGTCATTTTGTTTGTCGGGCATAGATATGCTTATCAAGCTATGATAGCATCTCCAAATGAGTAGCTTAGTCATAATAAATGAATTTTTAACCAATTTGGTCTCGTTATAGCCCTATTATACTTCTGAATCGAGACTCACCGCTATACAAAGAAGAGCACTGTCTTCTGTATGTTCACAGGTGTTCTGTTGTTGTTGTTGTTGTTTTGTGTTTAGTGGCGTTTCCATTCTCTTTAGAATATTTACGCCAAACACTGCTCTATAAATTTCTTTTCCTTTTATCATTTTTTCTTTCACAAAAAGGAAATATCATAATGAGTATCCTTGGTCAGCTGTCAGTACGTCTATTTGCCTGCTTAAAGTATCATATCTTCTGGCCAATCCGGCTCATTGTCTTGAGCAGACTTCTCAGCCTATAATTATAGGCCCCTCCGATATGCAGGCAGTAGAGTCCGATGCTTACCAACACAGGAACCTCAATTTGTCCGGTTCAAAGCCAAACAAAATAAACAATCAATATTAATAAGGTACAAATATATATAGACATCACATATAATTTTTTGAGTAAAGTAAGCAATCTCTGCGCTTTGGTCGCATGAATTGCCTCTTCAGAATACCTCGAGGCAGAGTTAGTGCGAACTAGTACACTCATAACATGCATGAAAGTTTATCTAAAATCTTTGTGATCTTTTAACATATAACACAAGAGCTCTTTGGTATACTGGGTTAGTTGAAATTCATAAACTTTGAATGCTGTTCTCGTGAATTTTTGTTTCAGCTAACATTATAGATTTGGGTATTATATATCTGGGGCAGAACATAAGAAAATGATCAACTGTTTCTGGGACGTTACAATATTCACACACACCCGACACATGTGGGTTTATTTGAAACAAATTATCATTTAAACCTAAGTTCCCCATCCTGAGGCGATGTACAATTGTCTCAGCTCTTCTGTCATTCAAAGTGCATAAAAAGGTCTGAGAAACCTTTCGTTGAACATATTTCAGGGGGGAGTTTGTCTCCTCCCATTTAATTTGCCATTTTGTCATATAACATCTTTTCAGTTTTGTATTAAATTCATATTTATTCAACTTGTTATTCACTTGTATGGAAACATTTTGTAAAGCCTTTTTTGCTGTTTTATCTGCCACTTCATTCCCTGTTATTCCACAGTGTCAAGGAATCCATTCCAAACTTACTAATATTCCCTCGAAATATAAATTAGTGCAGAAATTTAATATTTCTGTAACAAAACTTTCTTCTCTTTGAGATCGTATGGCTTGGAGAGCACTGAGTGAGTCACTGAAAATAACTACTCCTGTTTGAAGTGCTGGTAATTGATCAATCCAATACAAAGCTAGTATAAAAGCCGCCAATTCAGCTCTATAAACAGATGTTTGGTTCTGCATTCTTTTACTCTGAACATATTTATACACTGGCACATAAAATGAAGAGGCTACCTTGCCTTCAAGTGATTTGGAGCCATCTGAATATATCGTCGGCGTTTTCACGAACCGACGCTATTTCGTTTTTGAGCGAAAATGCAATTCTGAGAAAATCGCGTTTAAAGATCTCACAAGTTTTAGACAACGTTATCAATGACTTTTCCTGTCTTGTGTGTGAAAATTTTGACAGGGTGATGAGAGTGGAAGTTGTTCTTCATATCCATAGTGTAATTTTAGTGTGAATTCAAAAAATCTACGAGATTTCTGTCTTCAAACTCACTGCGTCGGTTCGTAAATCCATCGTTTCTTGCGCGCACCATAGGCTATGTACTTAAGCGCGGGTCTCACGAACCGACGTAAGTTGTATTACGCCGGTTCGTGAGACCCGCGCTGTAGGGCCTGTACAATAGGTAACGTGCAATACGCGTGTATTTACGAACCGTCGCTATTTCATTTTCGTATGTGTTTACATACAAATACTATCGGGGCTATACCTGCTTATCAACAATAACCTTATTAATTGAAATTAATTGTCATGTAATGATTGTTGTGATGATTACAATACATTTAGTGATAATTAAGATGATTATAAAAGCCAGTTTCTCTTAATTGTTCTAAAAAGAGTGTTATTGTTTTCATCTTCATTTAGTACACGCATGTATTGTTATTATAGCTGTGGTTGATCGTTCCAAAGATTTCTTTGCCCCCCCCCCCCCCCTTTTTGTGGATATATTATTTAACACTTTTGCACGTGGACATCTATCATTTGGTAATACATGTACTCGGTATACTGTGTTTCATATTTTTTTACTTTTTACTGTTTTTTTAAACTTTTTTAACTTACTTTTTTATTTTTTCACATTATTTTTAATTCAAATTCAGTTCACTTCTTTCATAATAATTATGAATGTTTGTTCTAAGATGAAGGATACCGCTAAATCTTGGGAAAAAGACGTGCCAGTCAGTAATAATCACTTGTATTTACTCATCTTTCATACTCATGCATGCACTCTGTTATTTCTTTCTCTGAAATAATCTATTAATTTCTTTATTTCTTATTATTCCACATATTTGTGACATTTACTTTGTGACAATTTTTATCAGTGTCATTATTGTCATTTGGCTCGCATGCGAATTCACTCATAATTCCTCATTTTCCATCTTTCTCTTTCCTGCTCAACAGATTCTATGATAGCTGCACCTGATCATATAAAAACATAAAACTCATCCTGCATGCACTCTTCGAAACTGATAAACTCCTAAAAATACATAAATATCAACACTATCAGAATTTCAAGCTTCATTTTAAATATTTAATAATGGTCATGTTTAATTATGCCTTTTGCAGCAATATATTGAAGAGGTACATTATGTAATCGAAGAAACATAGGTCCTCAATAAAATATCAAATTTGAATTATTCAGAGATGAGTAATGACAATGGGAAGGATAACAATTGTGGAAGAGCTCCATAAATCAATACATATCTAATGGCAAATGGAGATGGAATCAAGATTCAAGAATATGTGTAATTCAAGTTCATTATTATGTCAGTTCTTGTGTGTTCACAAAAAGAGGAACACAGTTCGAACATGCACACCAAATCTTACATCGTACATTTACATCTATAGAGTGCGGACGGAACATATACAATAGAAAGAATAACATTCTCAAATCAATATATCAAGCATAACTATGTATATGAACACAAAAAGATGTTGCTGCGTATGCATGAAGCTTGAGAGTGCTGCAACACCCATATGCTCAGATAAAAACTTGATGTATATCATACAAAAGAGAAGAGGTACTGCATGTACATGTAGTTACACTATTCACAGGACAGTAGAGAAAAAGCACGAGAGAGAGAAGGAAATGGGTGTCTAAAATAGGTCGATGTAAGGAGTGCCAAGCCAATTAAGTCTCTAATAGAAGTCATAAATATATAAGGAAACAAATTAATCACAACATAAATGATCGTGCTCATGTTAACCAATAATTAGCATCTAAATATGTGTGTAGAAAGCCCATAATATCAGCCTTTCGCCCCGTAGGCTTGTTACATATGAGAAAAGAGAAATTTTGGCCGACCCCCCCCCCCCCCCCCTCCCTGTGAATCCTTGATCCACCAGTACTACATGTATAAACACATTCTGAGAATGTGTTTTAGTACATGTACTAGCAAATTCACCAGAGGGGTGGGGAAATTCGGTCAAAATTGTGTGTGGCTAAAATAATTAAAAAGAAAGGTCATCAGCAAAACTACGGGGTGGATGCAGACGAATTTTCATGTGATGACTAAAAAAATGCAGCTAAAGGAAAAAAAAAGACGGCGGAGAGGGGCCAAGGCTAATTTGACTCCCCTCCCCCCCCCCCCCCACCAAAAAACAAACAAACAAACAATCACCACTGTTTTACAGCACCTTTAAAGGACTCTTAATTTTTTGTTTGTTAAAAACAAACGTCTCGAAGTAAAGAATTCCATATTGTAGGCAAAATGTAGACCGATACAGTGTATAAAGTGTACATCCCAAGCTATTAAAGAAAAAAAAACAGATTATGAATATCATTTAAAGTAAGAATTTCAGTGTGTTTAATCATCTTTAGTTGAGTTGCGAATGACATGTACATATTTAATAAGAGCAGTAAACTTCGAAGCGCCCCCAAGCCCTTCTATACTTAATTATTCATGTGTAAAGGTAGCGCCAGGGCACTTCGGTGGTCTAGTGGTTATGACGCTGGTCTAGTAATCCAGAGGTCGTGGGTTCGAATCCTGCTTGGGCTGCCTGTGATTTTTTTTTTCACAGCAGCCTACAAACTGCACACTGCAGTTGCGTGCGTTACTACGGATGGAGACAAATGAATAATCTATTATTTTAATATACAATGTTTGACATCCTTATTGCAATCACTTTCTTTAATTGTAAATTTAGAGACATAATGAATTATTATTAAAAGAAATCATATTTCTGTATTTTGTTGTGAGTTTGCATGGGAACATACACGTATCATAATTTACAATTTTAGTTAAATAAAGAACATCTTATAACAGAACTGTCTAGTGATGGTTGAATAATTATGTCAATTTGTTATAAGTCCTATCAGTTACATGGAGTGCATGTTCCCATGTTTATAAGAATCATACGTGACACATTCAAAGTGGGTTGAAGACAACAAAATAATAAATAAAAGAATAAAGGAGAATAGAACTTAATCTGATTACAGCATCATCTAAATATTGCCAATGTGCACTTAGAAATCTATCAAGATTTATCACAAGGTTATGATTACCACACAAAACCTTCAAGATTTATTATCATGAAATATATACCAATGAACACTTAAAAAAATCTAACATTCCATATCCACATGAAGCTTTCCTTGATATAAATGTCTCTCTGTAGTGTTATTAAAGTGTAGCAAAATTGTAATTACGACATCACAGAATGGAATGCATTGTTTTCACCTTCAATCTTAGGATCTCCTTTCATGTTTCCACTTTACAATCACATTTCACTATAGATATACCGTCCTTATGTTGTCGCCCTTCATCCCAATTTCTCCCTTCTATCATATCTGTAGATTGTCTTCTTTCCTAAGCCATTGTATTCACATTCCTTGATGATCAGCACGATGCTGTACTTTTTTCTTCTTCTCTGAAACAGTCCAGCTCTTCGCTACTGCATGGCATCAGTCATCTGAAAGAAAAGACAGAAATTAAGAACTTTCAATTAAAATCAAACATCATGATACAAGATACAACTGTCATTTTGAGAAAAAGAAATCAGCCAACTAAACTGTAGTTGAAATTATTTTGCTCTATTTATATTAAACATAAAACAAAACGGTATACAGGATCAAAGAATGTCAAAAAAATACTGCTGTTCGTCTTTGATGCATATTCAAATTGTCTCGCCTCTTACATATTTTAATGATGCAAGATCTTATGTCTAGCACTTAGTAAGTCTCATGTAGAATTTAAATTATTATTCACATGAATAAATCTACATGTCCTTGTAAACAAGGCATTGCTTTGAAAAAGCTGAATATTACTAACTGCATTTGGGAAACAGTCTACGACAATCAAACTTGTTTATTATCAGAGACTTTAACATCTTAATTAGACCTAGACTCTACATTACCATTGTATTCACATCCGTTGGTGATGTACACGACCCTGTACTTTTCCTTTTCTTTTCTGAGACAGTCCAGTTCTTCGCTACTACATGGCACCAGTCATCTGAAAGAAAAGAAAGAAATTAAGAACTTTTGATTAAAATAAAACATCATGGTACAAGATACAACTTTAATTTTGAGAAGAAAAAAAAATCAGCCAACAAAACTGAAGTTGAAATTATTTTGCTCTATTTATATTAAACATAAAACAAAATGGTAGGCCTATGCAGGATCAAAGAATGTCAAAAAATGCTGCTGTTCGTATTTGATGCATATTCAAATTGTCTCGTCATTTACACATTTTACTGATGCAAGATATGTTTAGCACTTAGTAAGTCTCATGTAGAAATTGAATTATCATTCACATGAATATAAATCTACATGTACTTGTAAACACGG
This sequence comes from Diadema antillarum, assembly GCF_040938485.1. Lineage (NCBI taxonomy): Eukaryota > Metazoa > Echinodermata > Echinoidea > Diadematoida > Diadematidae > Diadema > Diadema antillarum. The sequence continues at coordinate 6,051,713 of NW_027270903.1, forward strand.
CATTGCATTGAAATAGCTGAATATAACTACATGTACCTGCATTTGGGAAACAGTCTATGACAATCAAACCTGTTTCTTATCAGAGACTGTAACATCTTAATTAGACCTAGATTCTACATTATCATTCAGCTTTTAAAGGTATTAACCATTCACCTATAAAACACTGGCATTGTCATGAGCATCATATTTCTTTGATACCGCACATATTTTCATGAAGTCTGTGCAAGAATGCAAATGAAACACGTCTGCTGTTTGGTATTTATGAAAAACAAATATCACTAACCCGGAAGTCCTTGGCCTTAGGAATAACACGTGGCGAGTTAGTAGGAATTGACGTTAAAATAGAATAAGAATAGATCTACTAAATAGGCCTTTGCCTCATGAATGTCTGGTCTAATTATAGACTAAGTGAAGTCTAGACCTTTCACTTTTAAGTTACCAGTGGCACACAGAATTTATATTATAGATCTAGACTACATCTAGATCTAGACATCTAATACTATTAGATCTTGGCAACTTTTGTCTTTGTGACACGAAATTAACACGTCACGGATGATATTGCGACGATATCCAACAGGATGACAGTACCACTATTACTGAATCAGTAAGTTGACATAGATAACTAACATCAACTTGTTAACGTACGTTAGAGATGGCACCATTATACAATAACCGGTGACACTGACACTGACAGATCTAACGACTACGTTTAGACTAACGTTAAAGAGTTAGACTCCCCATCTCAGTAAGTCGGCCAAAGACAAAGTCAATATAGGGCTAAGTCAGTGTTACTGTTATGTTAGGCCCAACAAACGTTAACGGTTGCTCGGTTAGGTTAGGTTTACCAGGACTCAAGAGTCCTGGTTAAATCAGTCGAGGGACATTTCTTACAAGTCCTTCGATTCCAAGAATAAAAAGGGTGAAAGAACAAAGGGAAAAAAGGAAAGAAGAAAGGACAAAAGATTATGTATGGCTGCTGTGGAAATCGACAGCGCTACTGTATCACTATCAATCACGCGTAAATATGTAAACGCCATTTGGTTGGGCCGCATTCACAAGTTTTAGGGGAAAAAAGCCCCACCGCTGTGCTTCAAAGGTACTCCACTCGAACTAACGTTAGACATAATGTCACATATCTACACACAGTACGGTACTAGGGCTGAATTCACAAGTATACTAACACTGCTCTGTACAGGAAAGCCACCTAACCTGTAAACTACTCGTAGTGTTTAGGTAGTATCACTAGACCACATACTGTCATAGATGACATCTACACCAACGCTGCACACTGGCACTGGTCCGACGGTCCCTGACCAGGAAAAATCACTGTTGGACACTGACCAGTAACTTTTTCAGGAATGGACCAGTAAAAATTGGGGGAAAAAATGGGTGGACTCTACCTACTATTACCACTAGTCTAGATGTAGATCTAGAGCTAGACTATAGACTCTGTGTTAATTTGACTTGGTCTTAGACTTCAGCTGATCTTAGTTTTAGTAACTGGTATTACAAGTAAAGTCTTAACTTAGACTTAATAGTTAAACTTGAAAGTTAAAGTCTAACATGTCTAACTTTATTCTTTACTCTTCCTTTGAGTTTTACTTTTAGACTTTTTACTTTTTGTTTAGTTTAGTAGGCCTACTTAGTCAATCTCATGATTTCATTTTCAACTCAAGTCAAGGCATAGCCATGAGTGTCTTCGAGACTTTGACATCTTGCATGTCTTGCACACAGACGTTACGACTACAGTACTCAGTAGTCTCAGAAGTATATAAACGACATAAGTTGAAAAGAAACTATTATTCAATAATATGATTTGGGATCTAATTTGAAATTGGATGGCGTTTACAGACTAGGCTTCATAAACATCACGCGATTGAATACATGGGACTACACTCTACCGCAATTAATGGTTATGGTAGTCCAACTGAAACTGTTATTTTGAGCATGATTTTAATAGGATTATAGCTTACCATTCACTTCACTCGTGGACAGTGGGCTGGCTTAGGTCGTCATTCATCTTTCAGAAGGTTTGGTTCTCACTCTGAGATCTGGATTAAGGCCAAAACCTAATTCTAGGCCAGTAAGTTGAACAAAGCTCAAAATAATGCAACTGCGACGGTTCGTAAAACCCGCATTGCTCTTCACCCTAGCAATTCGGGTTTCACGAACCGGCGTATCTTTCCTGCGTCGGTTCGTGAAACCCCTTTTTCTCAATTTCTCGATGTTTCGAGTACCGTCGTTTTTTTCTTTCTTTGATAAAATTAAGACTAATTAATTTTGTAATCTAAAATTTGGGGATTTGGTAGAGTTTTGAAAGCACTTTCATTTGGTACCAATATCTCGATTTTGAAAATTTTGACCAAAATCGAAATAGCGTCGGTTCGTGAAAACACCGACGATATATGTAAATAGTTTTGCCATTTGGTATACATCACTTCTAAGGAGGCCTCTTTTTTGGAAGGCTGTGTTGTCGGTCTTTGACACACACTCTTTTAATTGTGTCGATACACACGGAGGCTTCCACATCCAGAAAGGCATGTTAGGCGGTTTTACACAAAATTCAACATGTGGATCTAAAAATTCGAATGAGTTTTGAGTCCTTTGTCCGACAGGTTCTTTTGAGGCAGTGTTTTTACAAAATTCAAATTGCCAACAATTTTTAAGCCCTTCTTTCAAAGGATGATTGGGAGTATTCTCAATACGTGCTTTCAGTCTAGCCGAGAGCATCTCTCGTCGTAACCTCTAGGGGCATTTCTCCGAATCAGGTGGTACCAATAACCCAGTTTTCGGGTCTTGGCCCATGGACTAATTAGGGAGTTTTCGCTACACGACGGGAAGACCGAGAATACGCGAAAGCAATCAGCTGTGACAGTCCCCGTACTCGGACTCTCGTCCCCATGCCTAAGCCGTTTCGCTTTCCTGTACAGGGCGGGAGCGTATCGACAGGATCGCTGATTGGCTGGCTGGCTGGCTGGCTCACTCGCTGCCCAGCATCGGGACCGAACGCTATTTTGGCCGAGTACCGTACTTGTTTTCCCCAGGACGGGACGTTTCTCGGATTTGATCATGCGCAGAAGCAAATTTTGCACACGGCACGCTCAACTCCCGGCCGCGTCGTGCTTGCGAAAACTCCCTAGATCATCGATCTGACGGGGAGAATAGTTTGCGGTAACACCACTCTCCGCCTGCAACCTACCAACGTCCAAGTTAATCCTCCCAGATGTACTTGATCCACAATCAATGCACTCCAACAACAATAGAACACCTGGATCACATCAACGACCGCAACGCAAGACCCCGCACTCATACAATCGACTCTCAGCCCGCTTGTGCCGATGATCTCCACCTATAGGCGTTTTCACATCAGCCCGATAAAAATCCAAGCTCGAGATATTTTTTAACTTCCCATGTCAGAAAATAGCGCGCTATTTCGAAACATCGGGCTGATGTGAAAACGCCTTATAGGTCCGCATCCTCTCGTGAATAATGCATTGGTCTTGTACTATTTGAAGACTCGGGGGTAAGAATATTAAAGCAAAGAATGCACGTAAAGACAAAAACCGAGATGCTGGCTTCGACCTGTAGGTGACATATCGGTTCCTTTGCCTGCACTGAAAGCAGAAGTTCCACTTTAAGAACAAAAAATAATGTTGAGGTGATGACATTACCAGCTCACTTTTTTCATTTTTCATTTTCATTTCAACTGTAAGAATACGAGAACTATAGTCTGCGTATAGCTCAATGGTTAAAGGCGCTGTCTCTGGCGCCAGAGACGTAAGTTTGCACTGGTGCAGGTTCGAACCCCAGAGGATGAAGAAAACAGGGAAATTAGTTCACAATATCTTCCCTAATTTCTATCCTATTTTGCTCAGTTTTTCTTTGCTATATTAAACCTCCTATTCGCACGATTTTACGCGTTCTTATTAGATTGATAAACTGGTTGGGACGGAGTTTCCCCTTTAAGAGGCACTCTTTACATGTACTCATAGCACATAAATGATATAGATAAAAATGACATCTTTCAAAATGTTGAACATTGTATTTCAATATTTCTCTCTCACAACACATAACATGATATGCAGGTTAAGTGGACAAAATGTACATGACGTATTTCAATACTGCAGAGCGAACATGTTGAAACCAAGGAGGTTCAGAGAATGGAGTCACAACCGTCTTACATCCTTTGCTAGATGTTCGAAGTCGCCACTCGAAAATATTTGAAGAATGTGCCAAACTGGATCTGCAGCGCAGATAGGAAGACAATCTTGACTAGTGTCTCATTGCATAGTCACCAGAAACTTTAAACACTTTTTACAGGATACAGCTCTGATTTATGACCTACACTTTTGCACAAATTTCTGGACGGGATTGACTTTTGTTTTATTTGCTTTAGTGTTGGTTGAGGTGATGATTCAGCTTTTAACTTTTTGCGAGATACTGAGAAACCACTTCATGAAATGTTAAACCGAAGACAATAACATTCTAAGAGGAATTCCAGTTTATTTAATGAAACTTGGTTTTGAAATGGCCGAGACATCGAAAAACAAAGTAAAACAAAGCGATCCTGATAAAAAGTGGGTCCCACCTTTTATTAGGATCACTTTTTTTTTATTATCTCAGCCATTTCAAAACCAATTTTCATAAAAAAAATCTTTGAATTCCTTTTAGAATTATGTGCTCTTTCATACATATTATTATGAGAAGTTTCTCATTATCACAAAAATCATCGTAAACATTATTGGAAACCTGAACCCCCACCTCAAGTGAGATTTCAATGTTTCTGTATAAAACAAGCAAACTATTTTTTTTTTAATAGCTAACATTATGTTAACGTTCTTGTGAGTCTTCAGATTGCTTTCAAGACGCCAGCATCGAACACCGATCTTCAAAGGCACAAAAAGCACCAGCGGCATGTGGGATTCTTTTGTACATAAATAGGAGACTGACAATAATGTTAGTATGATTGCAGCCATATGGCAGTTCAATTCTCGAACCTCCTAGAGCCTTGATGAGGCTGATCACAGCGACACGTCGCATATGACACGTGCGATCTTACACGCTTGCTAGGAGCTCTAGTCGATGATCTATTAGGTACATGTACTATAATGCCGGGACAAACGCAACGATAGTTCGTCCCGCTCTCAAAAAGTAAACGATACTGTTAATCGTACATATCGTGTACGAACAGCGCCATCTCTGGTATTTGAGCACAATCGACATTATCTATATTTATTTGAATACAAATATGCAATGGTTATTTCTTATCACAATTCTATTTTCTTGGAGTTATTCAGCATTCAAAAATCTACACACGATAATTTGAATGACTGGTTTGATTATGACATCACCTGTAGATGTTAGTGCTGATGGATATCAAAAGATGAACTTTAAACACGGCTTTGAACGAGTGTGGTGTACAACTTCCGATCTCACAACTGACCGATTTTGAATCCGAAAAAGTAATAATGATAATAATAATGATAATAATAATAAAAACGTATCTACGGTATTCTGAGGCTATTGTGATTTATTTCAGATCCAAACGTGGTCAGTCGTGCAGTCGAAAATCGTATAGGTTAGGACCTACGGTGGCTTACATTATCATTTGATTATAGTTTTTTATGAACAAGGATATAGATTTTGAAGACTTCCGTGGTAAAAGAAGGTACAATGCTTCCTTGGTTTCCACTGGGAGAGTCGCATCGATCGTAGTTTTCTGCTTCCTTCCGCAGAATCGATGGACAAGGTAAGAAATGCGCCCTCACGCGGCTTGATGTGATCGCGTAATTCACAGGCAAAACACACACTCACACACACACACACACACACACACACACACACACACACACACACACACACACACACACACACACACACGTAAGAAAAGAGATTAACTATTCTGCTCCAGAAGGCCTAGATTATGATCGATTCATTCCTTTTTTATACCAGCATACTTAGTAGAACGATTCCGATTGGATTTTTTGTTGTTTTTTTCAGATGTGATCGAGCATGTCTCTTCTTTTTTTTTTCATGTTATGGTTTGATTCATGTGCACTGTAAAGACTTCAACTTTGAGGTATACGCGAATTCTCAACAATACCAAAAAATATAAGTATGGTGATATAAAATAACTATTTCGACGTATGTTACCAGGGGGCCCACCTCCCTAATGTTACGGATATATTCCTGCCTGGAAACATTGTCACCTACACTGAATGAATAGCGGAAATGAATTTTATAGTGATCGGGACTAAGATTTGGTGTTGTTGTCTCAGAACATCAATTGTGGGGAAACCAAAACTTGTAGCGGTACACTGCCTCGTGGAGATTATATCGCAGCTCTATAGGCGAAAGCATTAACACTTGCATTGGACAACGGGTGTGCGCGAAATTACTTCTATGACTATTTCTATCCATCCGCAATTCCACAGTGAAGTGAGATGCACGCTGAAGGATAATCTTCACGAGTTCTTCCAGAAGGGTCATGGGGCACGATGACGTACCGAAGCCAGTTGTTTTGGTACACCGCGGGATAATCGTGACCATTATATCTATTGACCATTCATGCGCGACATTGAGTGATTTCTGCCTCCCTTTGATTTCTTATTTATTACCTTTTGAGGGGCATACGCTCAAGGTGTATAAAAGATGGATCCAATCGTCTTTATTTTGTATAAAATTATCATGATTATCCGTCTATGCCTTATAGATGATATTTCTTTATCTTTGTCTCTGCAATATCTCAAAATTCGAGCTACTACTAGTATACTATACGTTCTATCTAGTCTATAAAATAATCTGAAATAGCCTCTTATGAGTCTACGTTAAAGGCAAAAGGTCAGCGTTTGAAATCTGACATGAAACAGTTGATTTTGTGATGATACTGGGGGTTTCTTTATTAAGATGAGAATACGAAGGAAAATGTGAACTACAAAGAAATATTGAGCAAAATAAAATCTCATTTACTTAAAGTACATTATTTATTCAAAAGTTCATAGAACGAAATTCTCCCACACCAGTCCCTAATGGATGGGTTTTTGATTCATTAGATGAATTAGTCTTTGATTTTATGTGGAAAAGGAAAAATAATAAAATTGAGATTTTTTTTAATAGATTACAAACATGGTGGGGTAAAATGATTTTAAAAAAATAGTTAAATCACAGAGAGTTATGTGGGTCAAGAAACATTTTGATAAGAATGAAAATGTGAAATAGGAGCAATACTTCAATTGCATTAGTAGAATCATGGTAGAGAAGTTATATTTTCGTGTGGTTATTTACCTGTGCTGTTGAAAATAAAAGGGATGTAAAGAAACTGATTTTATTGTAGAGCGGTAAATAATATAAGCAAGATAAGATCATAACAATAATTATGCCTGCAATTTCTGAAAGATAAAGAACGTACACTACTGGATTTTGATAGAATGAAAGGAAATTATGTGTTTGTTATCCAGGAGAAAGAGAACTTTTTTTTTTTTTTTAAACGAGAATGTCAAGTTATATGAATACATGGAAATAACGAGAATCTCAAGTTATACTGGTACATGGAAATGATACAAACTATCATCTCCTTCTGTTTGATTTGCTTTTAAAGTAATCCATGCCCTTATAGGGAAAAAAGAAGAAATATACTAGTATGAAATATTTATTCTATATTTCCGAACACATGATGATAATCTGTGAATTATGTAGGAGAATGTTAGATGATGCGGATTTAAGAAACTGTATTTGGGAAGAAATTCTGTTCGGGATGAAGGAGTGCAGTAAGGAAATCATTCAATAATGTTAATCACATTATAATTCTAGTTTAAAACTTATTTCCATTAGCAGCGAACAGAAAAAAGCACACACAATGAAATGAACTATGAAATTTATGTATATTTTAGAAAATATGTTTATAGAGGAGATGAAATTAGCATCAAAGAGGGGAACTGTAACTATTTATTTTACTAAATGGGCAACTCTTGAAGAATAAACACCGATATGGCAGAGCCAGGAGCCACATACCTTCAGGAAGGGAGAGAGGATAGGATGGGAGGCGTAAAGAAAATGAAGGGAAGAGTGGGGATGGACTGTGGAGGCACTTCATGGTTTCAATAACCGGGTTGGAGAGACAAACGGGGCATCAATAGATTCCATTTCAGCGTTTTATTTACGATGTGTAAAGTGATCATTATTTTGTTATTTATTATTATTTCAAGAATAATTTGATTCACAAACAAACAAACAAAATATGTTGCCCGGTGATGGATATTTTCTACATTTTATGTTTCTAATACATTATGGTCTGTGATGTACAACCTAATTCGCGATCGATTATGAAACATTACGAGGTCATAACAACCACGTGGAGAGTATTCTTAGTTTGCAATTTTACCTTCTGATTCTCCTTGCAAATTACCATTTACCCCCCCCCCCAGAAAAAATGATACGTAAAATGAAATGAAATAAAATGTTGCATTTGTCATCTTTCAGCGCGAAGTCATGATCGATTTATTCATATCTTAAAATCAATATTTTTGTTTTCGCTGAAAACACAGCGCATACCTCTTTGTTCAAGATCTTTTGATTCAATTCATTTGCCCTCTTATGATTTCAAAATAGGAACATACACGAAATTTCCACAACAATACACACACAGAGACACAAAGTTTGGTCATACATGTATGAAAAAAAAAAAATCCGTGGGATAGAATAATTATGTACAGGCCATTTTGCAATCGATTACAAAACATTTTGAGGTCGTGGCAACCACGCGGATAGTATTCTGAGAATGTAATTCTTTCGCCGTGCCTTCTCAGTCAAAAATATTCATTTTCATCCTTATCCCTCATTCATTGTGTTTTTACAGTGTTTTTTCATATATTTTGTCGGTACGTTGTCCCTTTCTAAATGACCAACAGGCGCCAATTGAAATCCTGCGTAGCTACACAGCGCGGCTATTACGAAAACAGTGTTGTTTTGCACACTTGCGAGGCATCTCTGATCACTCTCGATCCGGTAGGAAGCGCATCATGTACTTTGAAGGAGACCCCCGGATGATTTTCAGACCTTTGTATTTGAACATCTTTCCCTTTTTACCACTTCCTTTTAATTCAGTCAACGCCATATTCAGTCGTTCCCCCCCCAAAAAAAAAAAACACAAAAAAAACCACTATATATTTTGTCTTTTCAACTTTCTCATATCCAACGAAAACACCCCATAAATGTTATAATACAACATTGTGTAACTATCAAGAACAAGATCACATCGGTTATCTTTTATCAATTTTCTCTATCAATAGATTTTTAATAAATGTATTAGTCCAATAATGTTTGAATGTTAATTTTCCAAACGGGTGCCTCACAGCAACGGGTTCCTTTTCAGGTTGATGTGAGCAAAATCATGATCGATTCATTCATACTATCTTTATGATTTATTAATTTATTTGTTCATTAATTTTTAGTGTTTCGGGCTTTTTTTTCGCTAACTGAATCAACCGTACTTTATTTATTGATATTGTAAATCAAATCATTTGCATACCTGAGATTTAAAACTTAAGATTTAATTTTCAGCAACACAAAGAAGATAGATTCATAATAAAAAATAACCATTTTCTATTTATATTTTAAATATTGTATAAAATCTTGTCATCGATCTACAAGAATAGTAAGTTTAACGTGATTGACTGCTCTTGCGCGCACTGCAAGAGTAGTCAATAGTTTTTGTGGTCGGGATAAAGCAAAATGTGCTTATCCCGATTAATCAAAAAACAGTACACTAGAAATTTAAAAAAAAAAAAACATTTCTCATTTTAGATTTTGATCCACAATCACAGGGTGAAAACTATGCATCAGATATAAAACCCTCACTGATTTGAGTAATAGCTGAGAAGTGTGCAATTTTGATGAAGGTGATTTGAATATGAGAGCATAATCAGTTTCATTAAATCTATAGTTATTTCTTAAATTAAGTTCCAGATATTGGTCGAATTTGAACCTTCTGTACAAAATTAAAGTTTACACAAGAACCAATGATATGTTTGTGAGTGTGTACTTACAATGACCCTGAACAGTAAACATGAATACCACGAATACCACCTTTTCAGAGCTCTGCTGACTAGGCTTCTGGACTCTTGCTCCAAGGCACCTGGATGCTTTATTAATAATTCATGATGGATTACCATTGGCACCAAAGAGCATAGAAGCTACGCTAAGAGGCTTCCTCTCGCGATTTCGCGGAGTACGCTCATGGGCGAAAAACTGACGCCATTAGCTGAATGACAGATAGAGGGCGTATTTTACGTGATCATAACCCTGAGTTTATAGTATTGGTGCTTGTCTGCCTTTCATTTCGCCCTTGCCTTTTTAGGGGGCATACAGGGGAAAAAATGTTATCAGGACTTCGTTTTGTCATAGAGAAATATCATTCCTGTCTAACCATGAAAGTCAATTGAAGAAATGCCATTTATTTTCCAATATGCAGTCCCATAAAGTTTGAGCTAAAGTAGCCTGAGAGAGAAAGAGATGGATGACAGCGATTGTCAGCTCAAATACAATCTTTGAAGAATTACAGATTGAAAATTAAGGAAATTTCTTCAATTTTTTTTTATAGTATCGACAGAAAATATGAAGAGTTTGTTCGCAAAAACCGATAAGTCCATTTTTGAAGATTTTCAAGTACGGTCTTTGTCATAAAGTACAAAATAATACCTTTTAAATGATATATATTGGTCACTACATTATAAAGGTACATTTTTGAAGTTATGGTCAAAAGAAGCAAAAATTGTCTTATTATTCTCTTTATTTTTTCTTGGCCTTTAATCGCAAATATCTCCATTTGGCAAATATGGACTTATCGGTTTTTGCGAACAAACTCTTCATATACTTCTCCTGATATTTTGAGGCCTGAAACGTATTTCTCCAGCTTTGTTTTTCCTTGAAATGAAGAAAATGAAAGGAAGGTAGGGTTTTCTCCAGCTTTCTTACTAAAATGGCCGCCGTTGGGCTCCACGCGGGGCGCGCGGGACTACATGACATACTACACCCGTTTGCGTGCGAAATCGCGAGAGTATACCCTCTTAGCGTAGCTTCTATACTCTTTGATTGGCACTGCTAGTCTGAATTCATGGTAAAGGGTAAAATGCATGCACATGAAAAAATAAAAAAGCAGATGTTTTCATGTGCTTGCATACACTACATTTCAGGATGAATAAAGACTAGCAGTGATAGTGGAATTTGTAAATTTCTTATGAATGTATAATAGAGCATTCCAATTCTGGTCATTGTTCAGGTCCATTTCAGGATGTTAACCACACACTCCCATACACACGTTGTTGGCCCTTGAGCAAAATCAAAATTATGTGCAGAGGGTTTAAAACAGAGCAAAATCTGAAGGCTAACTTAAAAATAATTCTTGAACCTAATAAAACCGATTTATGCTATCAATATTAATTACCTCCAACACAACATACAATATTAAGCTATTACTCATATCAATGTAATTGCTATCTGATATGTATTTTTTTTTTACCATTAAGGATCAAAAGTGGATATTTTTTGCAACACGTAGTAGGAGGGATAAGAGGGCGTACTCTCGCAATTTTGCACGAAAACGCAGTAGTCCAATAGAGCCCATTGTCTTTCTAAAAAGTCGCAAGCAATAATTGTGTAATACGTTGGCCTGAGGAGCGAAAACTGCTTTCCTTTTAATATCTACACTTAAAAGGGATCGTATGATTATAGTTTTGGTTGGCACGTAATGTCGGGTTTCTAACAATTTGGTGAAATAATGAGAAACCTCTTATAAAACATGAAAGAGCATGGAATTCCATGAGGAATCAAACTTTAATTTCTAATTTGATGAAAATTGGTTTTGAAATGGCCGAGATATCCAAAACAGAGCAATTCTAATAGAGTTAGTGTGGAAGACACATGTTATTACGATTGCTTTATTTTACTTTGTTTTTGGATGTTTCAGTCATACTAAAACCGATTTTCATAATGAACTTGACTTCCTCTTAAATTGGAATGCGCGCTGTACTATGTCATAAGACTTTGTGTTTTCTTGGTATCTCGCGAAATCTATACTAAAAGCCTAATTCTCATCTCCACCAACACTGCACCTAAGGGAGTTTTCGCAAGCTCGACGCAGCCGGTAGTTGAGAGTGCCGTGTGCAAAATTCGCTTCTGCGCATGATCAAATCCGGGAAACGTCCCGTCCTGGGGAAGTTGAGTGCGGTGCTTGGCCGAAAGTGTTCGATCCCGATGCTGGGCAGAGGTAGTCAGCCAGCCAGCCAACGGACCAGCCAACCAGCAATCTTGTCCCCACGCCTCCAGTCTAACAGGAAAGCGAAACTGCTTAGATATGGGGACGGGAGTACCGCGTATAATTCTCGGTCTTCCTATCGTGTAGCAAAAACTCCCCAATGTCATCCAGAAGTATCTTTTCTGTAAAATATGACTTTTCAATCTATAGTACCAAAGTTTGTATTGGAGCTGACAAACTCCGTCTCTGTTCTTTGTCTATTAGTGTTGTTTGTAAAAATCAGATAGCTAGAGACGCATTTTTTTTCTCTCTCTCTTTGGAGGGAGCTGTGAGGTAGAACTTCTCTGTATACATACTCTAAAACTGAAGCTTGATACACCTGTCATCTAAACACTAAAAGAGAGAAAGAAAAAAAAACTGGCCAAGAGATTATTGTGTTATGAACCGACAATAATATTTTGATATCCGTGATTTTAGTCAAGGTAATGCTTTACGCTTCAAGCCGTGTCATGGCGCCTTTCCTAATTTGTCGATCGATTCTGCAGGAGGACGCTCCACACGTAGATCGATACGACTCTCTTTTTTTTTGTTTTAAAGAATATTTTATTCTTCATCAATGGGAAACATAATATACAAACAAATTTATACAAAATTCTCTGGACTAATTTCATAATCCTTTACATCAATGAATACAAAATTTATACCAAACTTTACATCAGTTCCATCAGTTCCTGCCAGTGCAGACGATTCTCCATCGAGAAAGTCTTATCGATCGATCTATTTAGTTCGTATTAATGAAATAAAAAAATATTTTAGAGGCAAGATTTGAGGAAAAGAAATTAGCATCAATGAAGGGAACTTTAACCATTCATTTCAGTAAATGGGAAAATTTGAAAGTAAGTATGGAAGTACCAGGAGCCAGATGTCCACGGGGAAGGGGGAAGGGTAGTTTTGGGGGGGGGGGGGGGGGGGGTAGGGGGTTGATTACAGGGAATAATGTACGATTCCTTTTGGGTGTGTGGAAAAATTGATGACGTGTTAAGTATTATTCTCTTTTTCTATATATATGAATGTACTGTCATGGTGAAAGTCCCACTCGATTCGATTTTATCGAATTTTATTTATTTATTTATTTATTTATATATTTTATTTTCACAGGGTGGCTCCGTCAGTGGGTTAAACACTGTTGTTCTTGGAGGCCCTGCATGAACACATACATACAAATAAACACAAAAATGTATGATAATCATACAATACCAACAACAAAATCATATTTGCAGTATCAAATCTGTATATATCTTAATATACTGTATACTCATGTATATTAAACTCAAAATTTAACAAATATTATGCAACACATTACATCCTCATATCCTTAAATTTCCCCTACCTCAGAAAGAAAAAAAAAACAAACAGAAAAAAAAAGAAATGACAACAGAACTATACTTGGGCACAGTGGAGTGCCCTCCAAAATTGGGCTGAGAACGAATGTTTAGATGGAGCATGCCTTAAGTTTATTGGTAAACTGTTCCATTCGAGTGCGCCGGTTTATGAAAAAGACTGTTTCCCAGCATTCGTTCGAGCTCTAGTTACTATTAGCCCGTCAGAGACTGCTGATCTAGTCTGGTAGTTGTGTGTATTACAAACTTTCTGAAACAAGAGTGACAGGTACTCTGGAGCGTCCCCATTTAGTGCCCTATAAACCAGTTTGCACCTTTGAAGCTTCCACCTATCCTCTATCGTGGTCCAGTTTAGTTGACTTAGTACGTAGTCAGTAGATGTACGTGTGTCTACCCCTAAGACTATTCTGGCCATTCGTTTGTGTTGTCTCACAATAATATCTTTCGTAGTAGAGGGACATTTTGACCAGGCGATGCTGCAGTAGTCAAACAATGGGAGAACTAAAGAGTTTGCAAGAAGTTTTAGTGAATTCAGAGGTAGGGATTTTTTCAGACGACTCATCAGACTTAATCTGGAACTTATTTTCTTACTTGTATGATATACGTGTTCCTTCCAGTTAAGAGCCGGGTCTAAGTGTACCCCAAGATATTTGTAAGACTTTACTTGGGAGAGTGTGTGGCTCTCCAGCTTTATGTTGACAGGATTTGGGATAGCAGCTAGTTTTTGAGGCGTTCCGAAAATCATAAATTGTGTCTTACTAGGGTTAAGTGTGAGGCCATTTTCTTGTACCCAGTTGTTAACAAGATCTAAATCCTTATTTAGAAGAAATTCAAGTTCATCGACATGCTTAGCACTGTATATTAAAACAGTATCGTCAGCATACATTATGACCTTGCTCTTGAAAGTGACACTGGGTAAGTCGTTTACCATTATGGTGAACAGTAGGGGTCCGAGGATTGAGCCCTGCGGTACCCCTGACAGTATTGTACCCCAAGTTGACGCAGTATCCCCAACTGTTGTTTTTTGCTGGCGGTTTGAGAGATAATTTGTAAACCATATGAGTTCAACCCCTTTTATTCCATAGGATGTCATTTTCTGTAGGAATATTTCATGGTTTACCGAATCAAATGCTTTTCGGAAGTCTAAAAACACCCCTCCAGTAAGTAAACGTTCATCCATGTTCTTATACAATAGATCAGTAAGAAAAGCTAAAACAGTGTCTGCACTATGATTTTTTCGAAAACCTGATTGTTCGGGTGCCAGCATTTCATGTGCCACAAGATACTCGGTCAACTGGAGGTGTACAGCTCTTTCAAAGACCTTCATTACAACAGAAATAACTGATATGGGTCTGTAGTTATTTGTATCGTCTGCGTTGCCCCCTTTGTGTATGGGGGTGACACAGGCTTTCTTCCATTCTTCAGGGATGAGCCCAGTACGCATTGAAACATTAAACAGGTGAGCTAGATGGCTGGAAATGATAGAGGCAGCTGCCTTCAGCAGTTTTGGATGTATCCCATGAGGACCGGTTGATTTAGACGTTTGCAAGTTTTGTAGTTCCTTTTGTACAAATGCTTCATCAACTTCATGAAAGGAAAAAACTGAATTCACATAATTTCTTTTATAGGGCTTATCGCATGTTGCGGTGTTATTTTTGTCTTTACAACTTGACCTTGCACCGACAGATATGAAGAACTTATTGAACTCTTCAGCTATCTTTCCTTCATCTAGCTCAGATGCACCATCAATGATTAAAGAATTCACCTTCCTATTCAATTTCTTACAGGGTGTTACAGTTTTGAGAATTTTCCATAATTCTTTGGAATTTCTACGGTTTTCAACAATGCTTGTATGATAGTATTCTTTCTTGAGTATCTTCCCTAAGTTATTTACATAATTTCGTATCTGTTTATACTGTGCCCATTGAGCAGGATTGTTTCCAGAATCTACAAGCTTTTTCAGTCTATCCCGCTCGTGAGAGAGCTTGATATATTCATCATTGACCCAGGGAGTTTTCTTTCCCCTTACCCTACGTGTTACCACAGGTGCAAACTTATTACATATATCGAGGAATTTTTGTTTCCAAACTTCCCAAGCAGTGTTAGGATTTTCTTCCAGTAAAACTGGCGACCAGTCTACGTCCTGCAGGGCTAATGTAAATACGTTATCATCAAATCGTTTAAATGAGCGGTATCTTATGGTACGAGGAGGTAACTGTGGTTTGTACAGTCTTCTAATTACATAAACAAGGTTGTGATCACTGACACCAAGAGATATAACGTTACTTTCCCTAACATTCTGTGAATTGCTGGTAAGTATTACGTCCAAAAGAGTACAACTTGTCTCTGTTATTCTGGTTGGAGACTCAATTAACTGATACAAACTATTCTGATTACAGAGCTTCTTTATTGGTTTTGATTCTTTGGTACATAACATGTTATAGTTTAAATCACCGAGTACAATCAATTCTACGTTTGAGTCTGACACTCTAGAAATCATCTGTTCAATAAGGAGCTGGTACTCACACGGTGCCCTTGGTGGCCTATAAATTGTTCCAATAAGTATACCTTTACAGTTCTTAATCTTTACTTCTATCCAGAGGGCTTCAATGCCGCTGCATTCCAAATCAATTCTACGGTGATAGGATATTGATTCGTCCACGTATACTGCTACTCCACCACCACGGCGATTTCTGTCCAGCCTTTCAAGGCAGAATCCTTCAAAAGCAACTTCCGAGTCCGAGACGGTTGAGTCCAAGTGCGTCTCTGATATGGTTATGATGTCAAAAGGCCGATTGATAGATTTTTCCTTCAAATTATCATACTTTGCGGTGAGGCTGCAAACGTTAAGGTGAGCGATTTTAAGTCCTTTCTCCTTCAGGTGGATAGCACCCCCCGTGTCCAGTAGCTCTTCCCGTATGGGACCTTCCTCGAATTCCAGTGTGGGATGTAAGTTTGTAGGAGGTAAGTTTGTAGTTTGAGCATTCTTTCGTTTCCCCCTTCTAGTCTTGTGTCGTCGGGCTATTCCGAGTTCAGATATTGTCTTCCACAGTTCATGTGGAAGTCGCTGATGCTGGCGTATGTTCTGATTTACGTTAAGGCTTTGCAGGTATTTAGTGTCGTAACATATTCTATCTGTTCGCTGTGAACTGTGTTCACTGACGTGTTGTTCACTTTTACCTTTCGAATTGGGACCAGGGTTAGGATGTATGTCACCCGATTTCAAAAGCAACTGGTGGGTTGCAGTAGAGTTTGCGTAGTATTGTATCCTTGCTTTCCCATATTTACATAAGAGTTTGCACATTAGTTCACTAGGCACTTCATGGGGGCTACAGTCAGTCAATGCCTGGCAATCTTGGCTTTGACTTATCAAAAGGGTGACAGCAAGTACAATGGTGAAAGTTCTATAGAGCTCCATCCTACTTACAGGTGCACAGTGGGTCAGTGAATAGAGAGTTAATAGCTGGTCCCTCCTTTAACAATGCAGACATTCAGTGATTGGCACAGTCATCCTTACAAGGGTGAGTGGGCAGAAAGTCACTGAAGTATATCCATGTGTTGTAGTATGGCTCCCTGCAGTCTCAACCATACGAGAACATCGAAAATGTAAACTCCAAATAATACTTTCCCTCAGAAATCAGAAGCACTCATGTTGGTCCTGCTTGTTCCAAGACTCCAACATCAAACACCAGTTACAAAAACACAGGGTGACAGCACAAGACAAACACCAAAAACACAGGTAGGACAGAGAGCTTGGAGAGGAGCTGCCTAGGCGCTCACTCAGCTCACTGTGTTTCTGTTAGTATTAAGCATTGTATGTTGTTTTCTTTTTCTGGTGCCTTGTGTATTCTTGACAGTGTACTGTTTCTGCTAAAAGTACTGCTTGGTTTTGATTTCATTAAAATTGTGTTATGCTAAATCGTGGATTTTGTGATACATGTGATTTGAGTTGTTATGAAATTGTTTTGAATATGGAATCAATAAAAGATTATGGAAAAAAAATAACCATGATCAAATGATAAAAGAAGGGATAGAAACAATCGTTCAAGGCTTAATTTTATATTTATTGACAAGTTACATCAACAGGGTTATATCATAACTTGACCAATCATTATGGCGTTCAGAGACGTCATTGAAAAAAAAAAGGAAAAAAAAAAAGGAAAATTGTAATCGATTCCGCCTAAACGCCAAAATCATGATCGACTCATCCAATTTTTTTTTATGCAATTCGAATGATTTTGTTTTTTTTTTTGTTTTTGGTGAAGAGATCGCGCATATCCGTCTGCACTATCCTTTGATTCAATTTATTTGAACTTATGAGACTTCATTAAGTCTTACGCATACCTCCCAATAGCAACCAGAAAAAAAAGAATGGTATTACAAAATAACCATTTTAAATTTGCGTTTCTAATACTTTATATCCAATCGATATTCGCTGATACACCGATACATACGCTAAATTGCGTGCACGTACTGCTATTGCGCGCTCTGCAAGAGCAGTCGAAGTTTTTGGGATTGGGATAAATGCGTTTGTCCCGCAGTGAATATACCAAAGGTAGTAGAGAGGATTAGTGAGGGACAGAACTGAACTGTTGATGAGACCCTCACCAGCTAGAAACCTTCCATCCGCGCGCTAGCGCTATTTACGTAGCGTCATAATTCTTTTTATAGTTTCAAAATATGATATATAATTTTTAAAAGATCAAACGTTAACAAAATGTCAGATTTATTTTCACGATGTTTTTGTTATAATATATTTGTAATGCAAGATTTTGTTGATCCATATCAATAATTTATTCCATATTTCAGCAGTTATTGCAGATCGAGTGTAATACTGGTACTTTCAGCAGTTATTGCAGATCGAGTGTAATACTGGTACTTTGGCATTGTACAAAGATTAGAAATTTGACACAACGGCATTTCCAAGACTTATTTTGTAATATTTTGTAATAATTAAGGAAGAAATGTCATACAGCAAGCCAGCAATAAATGAATGTTCAAATTGTACACTGCAAA
Source organism: Diadema antillarum (assembly GCF_040938485.1). NCBI lineage: Eukaryota > Metazoa > Echinodermata > Echinoidea > Diadematoida > Diadematidae > Diadema > Diadema antillarum. The sequence goes on from NW_027270903.1 coordinate 6,070,379, forward strand.
AAGTCCGGTGTTAAATATGAAACACCGAGCTGATGTTAAATTTCCGGTGCTCATTCATGGTGTTAGATTGACACCTCCGGGTGTCATTTCAAAATTTGAAATTGTTTTTTGAATAGTTTCTTAGTTACTGCACTTCTTGTTAATTTTGAACCTCAACAAGACGATAAAGAATTTTCCGATAAAGTATTACTTGATTTTTGAAAAAATGTGTTAACACATTTACACCACAGCAACACCAGTTGGTGTGGTCCCCTATTGGAGCTGGACGGGTGTTATACCATTGAAATTAACACCACCAATATCAAATCAACACCATGCGGTGTCATTATTGAATTAAGTCTAGCGCAGTGTCAAAAATATCACCAGCCACAGTGTCAAATTAACACCACGAAGTGCCAGGCGAACACTTTTTAACACCGTCACAATACATTTTCAACACCTGTGGGTGTGGTCCTCTATTGACGTTTGATCGGTGTTAGATTTAACACCCATGGTGTTAAATCTAACACCGATGTTTTTACAGTGTAATGAAGCATGGATGATACATTCGAATTAGGGTATTGTTTAGAACAAAAATTGACTAAAATTCTGCTTATATTTCCAGTTTAAGAAAATGAATTATTACTCATGCAATTAATTATTACTCATGCAGAATGATGGGCCATGATGAGAGTTGGATGATGATAAGCAAATAGATCTATTCAGACGATAACAGGCGATCCTGATGTATCGATAATTGTGGGCTAGTTAATCATTCCTGTATAATAACGTTTCAATTGTTATTTCGGCATTCCCCTGAACTCTAAGTTGTGGCATAATGACCATACACTGTATCTTTTATGTAATTTTGCAATGTGCAGTATGTATCTGTGTGTTATTTTATGTATTCGTGTTGCTATGGAAGACCACTGTTTATTGGTGAATGGGCTACCCTGACAAAAGATTGGAAATAAATAGATAGATGGATAAATAAATAAATAGATAAATGAATGAATGAATAAGTAAATAAATGAATAAATAAATAAATGAATTTTGCGATGTGCATGAATATGTGCCACTAGAACTTGCTAACTGAATCACGAAAAAGACTACTGAGTATCACATATACAGTAGTAAATACTAGGAGTCCCACTGCATGGGTGTTTGGATCAAAACATCTCTCAGTCACGTGTTCCAAATCAAACAATCCCATTGGTCAAGCATATACAAGTACATGTGAGATATAATACGTAATAAGAAGAGAAATACTAGTAGGCTATGTACATACTAGATTTTATCATGCAGCATGTGTGTGAGATGACAAGCTGGTCATTTGTGTGCTATATGATATACACGTACATGTATTATTAATAGAGCCATTGAAGAGGACGGTCCAATGATATTAGTGGTGTAATAAGAGTTAAATATCTACCAATATACAACAGTGAAAATTTCATAAAAGTCGGACGCGAAAATGCGAAAGTAATGAAATTTTGAAGTTTTCCAAATTCTCCAGAGCAGTTCTCATACAGTTGATATAAATATGTAAATGAGTGAGTGTGAGGCTTAGGCCCTATATTTTTATTATTATTATTGTTGATTGTGATTGTATGAAAAATAGAAGAAATGATGCAAATTCACTGTTTCTCTTATTGACGTGTAAAACATGTTGTTATGCCTTTAACAATATTAAAATAGCGATCAGTTGAATCGGGATTTGAAACTAACTAGTGCGATTTGTGAATTGAAAACGGAAATTTCAAATCTTATATACAAAATATCTGGCAAGATGTGAGGGGATTATGATATCATTGCTCCATTGATTACTTATTATTTTCTGTTCTGTCTCCTGAAAAATTAGCGAAACTTAAAAAACAAATGTCATAACTTCTTTACTTTTACTTCATCCGATTTTCATCACATTGTCTTTGCCACACTTTTTTTTTCTCAGATAATTAACTTTAGATTCTCCTGGACATTCCTTTTAAAGTAATGTTATTTGCTCGTTGAGGTAAGAATTCAGTTTGAACTTTTTGATAGATAAAGACCGCTTATCATGAGGTGTGGATGAGAATATATACAAAGGGAATCAAAAGTCTATGTCATTAAAATCAATTTTGCAGTGGTTGAGGACGTGTATCCAAAAAGAAAGAGGCTCTTATATAAGGTGGGACCCATCTGTTTACTCGGAGAGCTTAGTTCTTCTTCTTTTCTTTCTTTTTTTTTTGGGGGGGGGGATATCTCAGCCATTTCAAATCCTACTTTCATCAAATGAACTTTCAACTCTTCGTAGACTGACACGTACCCTCTTTTTACTTGCTTACCATTAGGGAGTAGTGATTAATGATTTATCACATTTGATGCAGTGCGTAGTTCAGTTGTATCACGAAGCATCCTACCATAATTATGATAATCAAATTTCGTTATGACAAGTGAGATGAAATCTCTTCAGATCAAATTACATTCGAAGATGTCTACTCGGAATTGCTGAAGGGTAATAATTGATAATTTATGGGTTAAATAAAAAAAAAAAAGGAGAGAGAGATTCATAATTATTTGCGTGATTCTTTTTCTTTCTCAAAAGATGCAGTATCTATCTGAAGTTAACCCAGAAGTAGTACCTTAGTTCCCTTTGAGGAATTTTCATTTAAGATTACTGCACGGAATATTTATACTCTAATTACCATTTACACTAGCTTAAGAACAAAACTTATAGCACTTTATGTTCTTGTTAATTAATAAATGAATTGAAATGAAAAAAAAAATGTAATGGGGAAGAGACTTTAGGCCTATGTGTACACATTTTTATACATGTTGCTTTTGTAGAAAGGTATGTACATGCATGCTAGCCTGACAACATTAAACTGCACATTACTTGAATATGAGACCATTCTGAAGCAAATAATTTTCACACAACAATAGATACATAATGTACTCTTAAATGTATCCCACAAGGATTGGAACAATCATCCTCCAGCATTTCCACTGATTCTCACTGATCAGTAAACTAGCCATCCTAGGGGCCTTTAATGAACATTGACATAACGATATATCATTGTGCAATATGAATCAAGGTGTTTCTTCTTCTTTTAACATGTCAGTGCGAGTATAAATCATACAATATCGCTTTCTATGATTTTATTAGGGAACCCCTCCCCCCCCCCTCCCAAAAAAAAAGAAAAAAGAAATAACGTTACTTAAGTAACCTCAGAGGTAACAGAATGTATTAGTACAATCGATCATAATATCGTATTGTGTTGCAAGTGCAAGTGCACATCTATTGATACTTCAAGTCAGTGCCCCCGGGGTGGAATCTGTTTGTGCCGTACAAGACTTACACTGCATGAGTTACTTGACCTGTGTATTTAGCTACGTCTATTATTTTCTGGTCGAGAAAGTATGCATGAATAAAGACCATTTGGTTTAGAGTGTATACTCCAGTAGTCCCTCAGAAAGAGTAAGATCAACGGCATCTAGGGCACACAGAACGGGATTATGTCATTGGATCAACTGTCATGTTAATTAGAAATGCTTGATGCCGGGTTTTTTATTTTGGGGGTCACAGAGCTTTAGAAGAGGAAATGTGCATCAAGGATTATGCAGATTTTTCGTTTTGAAATGATTCCGGGAGGAGCGGTTCTGGGAGCGGGAGCTTTTAGTTTATGTAAGGGTGGTTTTGGTATTTGTACAACTCGGTACAAGGTGTCTGGGCCGTTATAATGGCCTATACTCTGCATGTTGTGTAATTTGACCTGGGTGCTTAATTATGTTTCTTAGGTTTGAGAAAGTATGCATGAATGACGATCATGGTATAGAGGGCATGGTTCCTCAGAAAGGGTAGGATCAATAGCGAGCAACCAGTGTGTATACACCAATGTATGTCAGCAAGAGAAACGGGATGCAGTGCACATTTAATAGTAAAAGTAATAATTTGTTGCAGATAGCGTTAACTGGTTATATACAGTGTATATAATGAAGCAGTTAAACAGAAAATTAGCACACGGAGTTGTATAATGCAACCAGTTTTTTTTTTCTTTCTCTCTCTCTCTCTCTCTCTCTCTCTCTCTTCCAGATTGATATTAAGTTAAATTGGTGGACTGGAAAGATTTCTCATCCCCCTCCCCCTTTTTTTCTTTTTTTATAAATTAGTTCTAAAGATAAATAAGTTAGGAGGGATTTCGGAGTAGCAGGGAGACTTCGAGGGGATTTCTACATTTCTTCTTTGCTTTTTTCAGATTTCGGTTTAGTTGAAAGCAATGGTTGCTTTTGGAGTGGATTTTTTTTTCTTATCTCCTATTGAAATGGTCATGTACACTCAAACAAGCCATGCTGCTGTGTAAGTGCAAATTGTGTAACAACGCATATGCAGTATAAAGGAAATGGTTGTTGGTATTATGGTTGCAATAGTGCACATCAACGTATAAAAATAAACAGGTGATGGGGTTTATTTGTTGGTTGGTTGGTTGGTTTGTTTCCTTTTGATGGGGCACATCTATTGATACGTCCATGTCAGTGCCCCTGGGTTGGAATCTGTTTGTGCCGTACAAGACTTACACTGCATGAGTTACTGACCTGTGTGTTTAACTACATCTCTTAGTTTATGGTCGAGAAAGTATGCAGGAATGAAGAGCACCTTGCTAAGAGTGTATTGTTCCTTAGAAAGAGTAAAATTAACGACAACCAGTGCACACAGAACGGGTTTATCTGATGGGATTAACTGTCATGCTAATTAGAAATGCTCGACGCCGGTGTTTTGACTTGGGATGTCACAGAGCTTTAGAAGAGGAAATGTGCATTTATGAATATGCAGATTCTTTCGTTTTGCAATGTTCTGGAAGTAGCCAGAGGTTTGGGCGCGCGAGCTCTATTTTATGTTAGGGTCGGATTAGTATTCGAATATCTCAAGGGTTATACCAGAGGTAATGAAGTTTGGGTTTTGTAGGCACAAGGGTTCACGGGTATGAGCACTCGATAAGCCAAGGGCTATCAGTATGACATTTTGTAATGCATGCATACTCCACATGTGCAGATAAGTTTGTGTTCTGTTTGTTTAAAGCAGTGAACAGATGCAAGATATATAAACAGGGAAGGTTTCATTTCTTTTATGTTTTAATCACAGATTTTTTATGTTACTGCCTAAGGTCTTGAAATGTGTGTTTCGGGAAATGTGTGTATCAAGGTATATAAACGGGGTACTTTTCATTGCTTTTGTGTTTTAATTACCGATGTGTAAGTGCAAATTGAGCAACAACGCATATGCAGTATAAAGGAAATGGTTCTTGGTATTTTGGTAGCAATAGTGCACATCAATGTATAAAAATAAACAGGTGATGGGGCTTGTTTCCTTTTTTTGCTTTCTCTATGATTGGGCACATCTATTGATACTTCAAGTCAGTGCCCCCGGGGTGGAATCTGTTTGTGCCGCACAAGACTTACACTGCACGAGTTACTGACCTGTGTGTTTAACTACATCTATTATTTTCTGGTCGAGAAAGTATGCAAGAATGATGAGCACTTTGCTAAGAGTGTATTGTTCCTTAGAGAGAGTAAAATCAACGACAACCAGTGCACACAGAACGGGTTTATTTGATGGGATTAATTGTTATGTTAATTAGAAATGCTCGACGCCGGTGTTTTGACTTGGAGTGTCACAGAGCTTTAGAAGAGGAAATGTGCATTTATGAATATGCAGATTCTTTCGTTTTGCAATGTTCTGGAAGGAGCCAGAGGTTTGGGGGCGAGAGCTCTATTTCATGTTAGGGTCGGAGTAGTATTGAATATCTCAAGTGTTATACCAGAGGAAATGAAGTTCAGGTTATGTAGGCACAAGGGTTCACGGGCATGAGCACTCGATAAGCCAAGGGCTATCAGTATGACATTTTGTAATGCATGCATACTCCACATGTGCAGATAAGTTTGGGTTCTGTTTGGTTCAGGTTGTGAACAGATCATGCAAGATATATAAACAGGGAAGGTTTCATCTCTTTTATGTTTTGATCACCAAATATTCATGTTGCTGCCTAAGGTTTTGAAATGTGTGTTTCGGGAAATGTGTGTATTAAGGTATACAAACAGGGTACTTTTCATGTCGTTTGTGCTTTAATTACTGACTTTTTATGTTACTGTCTATGGTCTTGAATCAAATGTGTGTATCGGGAAATAACTCAGGTGCAATGTGTTTAGGGAGGAAAGCCGGTTAAATACATTCTAACATGGATTCATGGTTTGGATGGAGGCCATTGGTCAATGTTGAGGTAAAAAGTGCTGGGTTATATTTTGACGGGCAAGGAAGACTTATGTTTGGGGAGCCCGGCTTGCGTAAGGGTCAGGTTGTATTGAACAACCCATGGACTCCTATGAAGTTTGATAGGTACGCATATACATGTATGATGTGTATCGGTATGAAATTTGTAATGAACGCAAGTTTCTTATCTGTTTTATGCAGTCACAATAGGCACGGTATACAAATAGATGGAAGATTAATTCGGTCTGTGATTAATTATTGATTTTCTAGGTTAATGCCCCCAGTTGTGGAAGGTACTTTCGTGTATTTCGAGTTTCATCATGTCCGGGCGTGTCGTTCTATGTGTGAGTCCGGTTATTATAGTTTGTGTGTTTATGCTATTACGTTAATTAGTTACGTTTTGTGCTGGATTTAGGGGCGTAGGGAGATAGCATGGAGGAAAATGTATGTGGTAATAATAAGCACACCTTTGTGCAAGGGAGGCGTGGTTTTATGGACTTGGAATTTTTTTTTTTTTTTTTTTTTTTTTTTTTTTTTTTTTTTTTTTTGGTGCGTGTGTATAAGGTTTAGGTTTAGTGTATACGACACACGGGTAGTGGGGACATTATGCACATCGGTGAGTAGGGTGATGATTAGTTTTGGGTTGCGGTTATTGTTTTTAAGCTGTAGGGATAATGCTGGCATGTGATGAAGGGCATTATAAATAAGTTTTGAGAGGATTTTTTTTCCTTTCTTTCTTTTTTTCTTGTTGGTAAGAATTTAAAATATGAATGGAGGGGTTTTTTTAACGCAATGTAGTGCGGGGGAGGAGGAGAGGCTGCTGGAGGGTACTGAGCTTCATTGGTGTCAGTACGTGGATTGTAGGGTTATATTTCTTTTTATTGGGGATCCAGGTGGGGAATTGGTTAGATAGGGTAGGTTTTGCTGGGTAGGTATAAGGGTTAGGGACGAGTGCGTTTTTTTTTTTCTTCTTCTTCTTCGTTTGTGGGGCTTTTATCACTCTTTGGTTACCAGGGGGCATTTCGTGGTGGATGGTGAAATGCACATCAAATTTTTGTTACGGATTACTGTCGTGGTCACTCCCGTCAGTAATCTGAGATTCACTTTTTTGTGTGTATATGGCGCATAATAGAGAGGGGAAAAGTAGTTATGTTTCTTTAAATGTCAAGGGATTAAGAGAAAAGGGTAAAAGGCAGAGAATTTTTGCTTGGTGTAAGGAGAAAGGGGCAGATTTTATATTTTTACAAGAAACATATAGTACAAGAGATGTAGAAGATAAATGGACATCGGAATGGAACGGTCTATGTGTTTATAGTCATGGAACCTCCCATAGTAAAGGAGTTTTGATTTTGGTTAATTCGTTAGTAAAATTGGAAATGAAAAAGGTGGTAAGTGATGTAGAAGGTAGATATATATTGATGTACTGTAATTTGAAAGGGTTAAGATTGATTTTATGTAATGTGTATTTTCCTGTTAGAGGAAAAGAAAAAGAGCAAATACAAATGATAAAGAAGTTAGAGGGACAATTGAGGGAAATGAATAGAGAGGGGGTATCTGTTATAATGGGAGGGGATTTTAACATGATCCGTAATGAAGAGTGTGATTATGTTGGTAGAAATAAGTCAATTTGTCAGAGTAGGTTTAATTTGGAAATGGATAATTTTATGGAAGTATGGAATTTAGTAGATATTTGGAGGAAGAGAAATCCAACAAAAAAGCAATTTACATATAGACAGAAAGTACCATTTATGCAAAGTCGATTGGATTATTGGTTAATTTCAGAAGATTTAGTAGACTTTGTGGTTAAATGTGAAATTATGTCTTCAATTGCTCCGGACCATTCCGCAATAGGGTTAGGGTTTTTGGATATCCGGGAAAATCAAATAAGAAATAGAGTTTCTTATTGGAAATTTAATAACAGTTTATGTAATGATATGGTTTATGTTCAGCAAATGAAGGAAGAAATTTTGAAATTAAAGAGAGATTTACAGGAAGAGATTCAGGATAAAAGAGTACTTTGGGATTTTTTGAAATGGAAAATTCGTCAGTTTACACAAACATACTCTAAGAAAATGTCTAAAAATAGAAAGGAAAGTAGAGAAAAATTGGAAAGAGAGGTAGCAGAGTTGGAGGATAGTTTGATATCTCAGCCAAATCAAGAAGTATGTAAGAGACTTGAAGAAAAAAAAAGGGAATTACAGGTTAGTTATGATTATGATAAGGAAGGAGTTAAGATTCGCTCCCGCGCCTCTTGGTATGAAGGAGGAGAAAGAGATGTGAGATATTTTACGCAATTAATGGAGTCAAATAGAAGAAAAACTAATATACAAAAATTGATTAATGAAAAGGGTGATATTATTTATGATGAAACTGGTATAATTAATGAAATTAAGGATTTTTATAGTAGATTGTATGCTAAATCAGATGTAGTTTTGAATTCAGATAATGTGTTTTTTTCTGAGGATTTGCCCAGGTTATCTGAGGAGTCCAAAGATTATTGTGAAGGGTTAATAGTAGAAAGGGAGTGTATACAGGTGTTGGAAAAAATGAAACTGAATAAATCACCAGGGAATGATGGGTTAACGGTTGAATTTTATAGAACATTTTGGCCGGTTATCGGACAATTAGTAGTAGAAGCTTTAAATGAAGCGTATCATAATGGGGAACTATCGGCTTCCCAAAGACAAGCAATGATTATTTTGATTGCAAAAGAAGGTAAAGATGTTTTGCAGATTAAGAATTATAGACCTATTTCTTTATTAAATGTGGATTATAAAATTCTTTCTAAAGTTTTAACAATGAGAATTACAGAGGTTTTAGAGGAAATTATAATGGAAGATCAATTGGGGTTTTTGAAAGGTAGATATATAGGTGAAGCAATACGTATTATTGATGACATGATTTTCCATACTTCCCACTTTAAGTTACCAGGTTATTTGGTTGCAATTGATTTCGAAAAAGCCTTTGATTCCGTTGCTCACAGTTTTTTACAACAGGCCCTGTTATATTTTGGTTTTGGACCTGTATTCCGAAAATGGATTTCTACTCTTTATAATAATGCTCTTAGCTGTGTTTTTAACGGGGGTAAATCGACAGGGTATTTTAAGATAGAAAAGGGGGTTCGACAAGGGGATCCACTGTCACCATATCTGTTTATTTTATGTATCGAAGTGTTAGCGCATTCGATAAGAAAAGACAAGGAGATTTCAGGGTTATGTTTTGGAGGGAATGAAGTTAGACAAGTGCTTTATGCGGATGATATTACATTTTTGGTACAAGATTTTGAGTCAATCAAGAGGATTGAATTTATTTTTGATTGTTTTCAACGGGTCTCTGGACTTAAACTTAATAAAGATAAGATAAAAGTGTTAAAATTGGGAAGTAGTAAAGATAGTACTTATGATTTTTCTTTTGGACAAAAAGTGACGGAGTTAAAGATTTTAGGGGTATACTTTACTTTGGATCCAGAGGTGAAAGAAAAATTGAATTATAAAGAAATACTTAGTAAAATAAAGAAATTATTAATATGGTGGAAGCAACGAGATTTGACATTAGTTGGTAAAATTCAGTTATTGAAGACTTTTATTTATTCTAAATTGATATATGTGGGGTCTCTAACTCCTTTGCCAGAATGGGTATATAAAGAATTGGATTTGGTTGTTTGGGAATTTATTTGGCAAGGGAAACCAAAAATTAAAAAAACTGTGTTGGTATTAGATTATGAACACGGGGGAGTAAAATTTATGCATTTTTCATCATTGATAGACGCTCAAAGAGTAATGTGGGTTAAAAGGTTATTTTATGGTAAACAAGAAATGAAATGGAAACAGTATTTTCAGTTTGTTACTAAACACATTGGAGGTAAATTTATATTTCGTTGTAACTATTTTATTTATCTTTTGAATTTGTCTATACCGGAATTTTACAGGGATCTGTTGAAAACATGGGTGAAAACAAGGGATTTCAGGGGTAATTATAATCAAATAAGGAAGGAAGTTTTGTTTAATAATAAAATGATTCGCATTGAGGGAAAATGCAGTTTTGATGAAAAATTGTTTTTGAAAAAATGTTTTAGATTGGAACATATAATGGATAGGAATGGTAAATTATTTTCGGTTGAATATTTTTATAATAAAGGATTTAATTATTTGAATATTTTGAGTATTCAAAAGATATATGAAGCGCTTCCAGTTGGCTGGAAAAGGAATATAGAGAACACAGAGGTAGAGAAGAATACAAATGTAGATGAAATGACTTTTATAAGAAATGGGAAGGAAATTCCTCTGGAAAAGATTACCTCTAAAGACATTTATGTTGAATTAGTGAAGAAAGTAAGTGATGATTCTTCGGTGATAGAAAAAATGAGAAATTTATATTTTTGTGATTTTTCTAATAGAGATATAAAATGTATATTTAGTAGGATAAGAAGTAGCACTTTGAGTTCTGTTTTGAGGGATTTTCAATATAGATTATTGCATGGAATAGTGTACACAAATTATCAATTATTTCAGTTTAAGTTCGTAAATGATAATTTATGTTCTTTTTGTCATAAAGAGGAAGAGACATATAAACATATATTTTATACATGTGATTTTGCTAGGAAAGTTTGGGGAAAATGTAGTACTTTCTTTGAATATGTTGATTTGCAACAGTTGAGCTGGGAAGAGATCTTTTTTGGTATAGAGCTACCAGATAAAGGAAAAGCTCAGTTAGTTAACCATGTTATAATTTTGGTGAAGAAATTGCTTTTTTTAGGAAGGAAAAATAAGACACCCCCAACGGAATTTTTCATTAAAAGGTCTATAGAGCAGGATAGGTTAGAAGAAGAAAAATTAGCAGTTATACGTAATACGTTGTCAATACATTTACAAAAGTGGGAAAACTGGAAAAAGAATTGAGAATTTGCTTTGCGTTTATTTAACAGAGTATGGTCTGCCGTACATCCACCAGGAAATGCCTTTTCCACGCACTCGTATTAAGTGTTATAATGTAAGTCAGGACACACAGGTTTCAGTTGCTTTTGAGGTTTTGTTGTGATGGGGGTTTTGGAAGGGGGAGGGGGGATGGGGTGGGGTAGTAAGAGGGAGAATGGACGGGGGTATTGAGTAGTGGGGGGGGGATGGCGAGGGGGTTGTTTTGTTTTTGTTTTTTTTAACAAAAAACTTCAATCAATGGATATTGATATTTTAGGTTGGATTGTATGAAAGCTGAAAAGAAATTATTTTTGGGGTAAGTGATTCAGTTAATAGAATTTATTATGTAATGAAAGAAAAAATTGTTAAGAGATTGAGGAATTAATAATGTAAAATTAGAAAAGAAGAGATGTTTATATATGGATTGTGTATATTGATTGTGAAAAAAAATGTACCAGAGTGTATCAAAACATGTTAAATCAATGTTAAGTTTTGATATCAGTTTTGCATCCATTGATGAAAAGGACTATAAAATTGGTCCGGAGATTTCTGTATCAATTTATTTGTATATTATGTTTCCATTGATGAAGAATAAAATATTCTTTAAAACAAAAAAAAGTATTTCTAAAAAATCGACAATAAAAGGAGGCCATGATCGATTCATTAACATTCTTGTCTTTCAAAATAATTTGACGATTCTCACTGCAATTTTTTTAAGGGGGGGGGGGGCAGAGGAAGAGCCAAACAGATTGTACATTTTTTTTTTATTCTATAACACCAGAGATTCATGGGAATTTTTAAAATCACAATAAAAGGAAAATAAAATGGTGATGTAAAATAACCGTTCTGTAGTTGTAATTTAAACTTATATAGTACAAAATTTGCTCAACGTTGGCGGCAGCAAATGCTATTCCTACATGCACAATGTATGGATAGTTTTTAACAAAATTTTGGGGTGGGACATGCTCAGAAAAGTAATGTTCCCATATATACAATCGTGTCACTATCTTTTGGACATCTCCTATGTCACCGGAGAGTGATCCCACCTTCACGTGTCCGCTTCCAAAAATGCCAGGCGATCCCATGTTATCATGCAAGGAAATATCAAACAGTGATATCTTTACCTCTGGAAGCAGTGCGGTGATTGAACAAGCGTTTCTGTCATCACACTTGATGTGCGATATGTGCAGGTTACGTTGTATCACGAAACATCCCACCATAATATACAAATTTTACAATGAAGTCTAAAATTGAAAAAAGATCATTACTTTTCTGAATAAACCACACCTGTATAGACTGATTATTCTTGAAGCAAGTTTCTCGTTACAATTCACATTTTGTATGATTAACAACATTTAATATCGATGATATCTACTAACATTCTTACATTGTTTCTATACTATCTCACTCTTCAGAACTATTTTGAAGCACTAATACCTGGGTATCTGTTTCATCTCTCAAATGGTACATAATGCATTTAACTTCCTTTATAATCTGGGTGGTGTAGTGTGGCTCTTGATTGAGTTAGATAAAAGATAAGATGGTAATGCAATTAAACGATAAATGGGAGAAAAAAAATCTCTTTACAAAAGATTACATCCAAAGATGTATAATAGGAATTAGTGAAGGAAATGGGTGAAATAGGTAATGATTCATCGGTGAAACAAGAAAAAAAAGGGAGGGGGAATTAATATTTTCGTGATTTTCCTCAAAGGGTAAAAGATATACATGTCACTTTTGTAGGAAGTATGAGAGAGCACTTATTTGGTGAGAGAATTAACTTTTATACGCAATATAAATCATTTTATCGCAAAATGGATAAGGCACCATTAAGAAAAATTTCGCTGTAAAGTATAAGACCAACAGCAGTTGTGAAGTGCTATACTTACCAGATATTCAATAATTCAAGACAAGAACTGATAACCAGTCAGCCGTCCGTATATAAGTTGTTCGTAACTTTACAAACAACTTTATGGAATAGGGCCCAGGTGGTGTATATGACGAGTCCCATCATGCCACAAATGACGTTTAAAAAAAACCAAAAAACAATAGGAATAAAAGGATTGATTCATTTATATCAATTTTTGTTAATAAATCAATTCAATCATAATAATTTTTGTTTGTCCATAATCGTTTATTGATTCCATATTCAAAACAATTTCATAACAAATCAAATCACATGTATTACAAAATCTACGATTCAGAGTAACACAATCATATAGTGAAACCAAGCCAAGCTGTATTTTCAGCAGAAACAGTACATTCGTAAAGAATATGCGATGCACCGAAAAAAAACCCAACAACATACCACTGCTTAATTACTTACTTTCGTTAAAATCAAATCGAGCTGTACTTTCAGCATGACAGTACATTCATAAAAAGAGAATACTTGACATCAATCTTATAAGACACACCAACGTGGAATCGATATTCCCTTTAATCACCCCCCATGATTACAAACCAATACCCCCATCAAAACCATTCTTCCTATACATTGTACCTCCTCCCTTCCCAACTACCCTTCTCCTTCCTTCCCCTTCCCCGTGGACATCTGGCTCCGGGTCCTTCCATACCTATCTTTATACTTTCAAATTTCCCCATTTACTGAAATAAATGGATAAAGTTCCCCTCATTGATACTAATTTCTTTTCCTCAAATCTATCCTCTAAAATATATTTTTTTATTTCATTACATGTAGGCGGCTTTCCATATTCTCTATCAATTCAAGGAAACGATCGATTTATTTACTTTCATTAAACACAAAACTTTTAATCAATGAATCTTATTCTTTGCAGAGGAAAACGTGACTGTTTTTCTTTTTTTAAAACAAAATTCGTTAGCTTACGAAATACAGAATTTTACACTTCCAGATACTTGTATAATCTAAACACAACCTTAGGAGTAGTTTGTTGATAGAAATTATCCACAGCATTGCCATGATTTGAATTATCATAGCACTTTATGGTACAATTAGTTATGAACTAACTAAGTGTAGCGCTGTGCATTCGCGCGTCTTCAGCTTGATCGGGACAAATTACCCACGAATTTCTCTCGGAGAATTTCTTGTGAGTTAATAGTCACGCATCAGCTTAAAGAAATCGTATAGTTGTGGATAAGACCTAATTTCAGGTTTTTAACATTTTTGGTGAGATAATGAGAAACTTCTAATGAAATATGAAAGAACATGTAATTCTATGAGGAATTCAACGTTTATTTGATAAAAATTGGTTTTGAAATGGCTGAGATATCAGAGAGAGAGAGAGAGAGAGAGAGATTTTAATAAAGTGCGGGACCCACACTTTATTACGATAGATTTGTTTTTGGATGTTTCAGTCATTCCAAACCCGATTTTCATCAAATAAACTTTGAATTCCTCTAAAATGGTATGCTCTGTACTATATCATAAGTGTTTTCTTGGTATCTCCCAAAAAGTTAAAAGCCCAATTCTCATCTCCACCAATACTGTATCATCCCTTTAAAATGCCCAACACCTCCTGGCCACCATATCACTTCACTCCTATTTCAACCTTGCCCGTGATTTTCTCTACGCCTTCCTCCTAGTCCTGGGGGGTGTTTTATAAAGCTGTTCGTAAAGTTACGAACGACTTACGAGCGACTGGTGATCAGTTCTGATGTGCTATACTTATCAGAATTTCCATAAGTCAGCACAAGAACTGATCACCAGTCGCTTGTAAGTCGTTCGTAACTTTACGAACAGCTTCATGAAACACTCCCCTGATACTGGACGATTTTAATCGTCCGCATTCCCCACTAACACACGCATACACATGTATGCATGCACCCACACAATGCGCCCAACCGCTGATTGCGACACTCCACCAATTGGTACTCCCGTGAGGGATGAATTGTGTAATACAGTGTACATACAGACACCATCAACGTCCGTACGTCCGTACGTACTCGGGTACACTGCTTTATGTCCAGGAAGTGGACTACCAGGGAGGTGCTCTTCCACCTCCCTGGGACTACCTTACTCCCTGCTGAGGATACGCACTGGCTCAGGGAACTTCCATACCTTATAAATATTTATAAGTTTCCCTCATTGATGGTAAAGAGAAAAAAAAAACGGGTAAAAAAAAAGGGGGTAAAATTCATGATCGATTCCTCTACTTTCAAAACTAGGTTGCGATCGAGTTATTCACTATTTTAAAGCGATTAACTCTCATTCTTTGAGGTAAAAAATCGTTATTGCTTTTGCATTTCATTTTTTTTATTATATGAATTATTAAGCACATTAAAGATTATAAACTTTTGAATACCTATGAATTCTGAACACCATGTGGAAAATACAATGGTGATAGAAAATAACCACTCCATAAATTCTAATTTAAAATGATAAATACTTATCAACACAAAAGTTTCATAATGTAAAAACAAGTGTCTGGCGATGCGCTCGCGCCGTGAGCGTATCGTCATGATTTTTGTGATCGGGATAAGCGATCGTAACCCGTTTATCCCGAAAGTTTACTATGAAGTTTTATTTATATATCAGCAAGTGGTGCACAAACTTGGGTGGGACCTGTGGTTATGATGACACTTATTCCTGATGTATCATGGACAATTACTCGGACGGGAGGCCGAGCTCATTTGCAGGAGAGTTGAGATAAAAGAAATAATAAATCATAAAATCAAACGTAAATCACAGATTCCTTGATTCTGATTGCTTGATTAATGATTTAGATTTCTAACTTAACTATACTTATTAACTTATTAGTTAATTCTAGTTTGTTAGGTAAGGTAGCTGGTAAGTGAATTACTTATTTGTTTTGTTTCAGTAGGGTAGCTCCGTCAGTTGGTGAAAAAAAGCTTGTTTTTTCGGAGGCCCTACACATACATCACAAATTACACGGTAAAAGACACAAAAACAATGAAAAAGAAAGAAATTGCATTTTTCATCATACAGTTAAGGTTTGCTTACACTACCATGGCCACATTGTTGAGTGCTGAGCATTGCTGAAATAGAAAATACATAAATTATCTTATTTATAACATTGCAAACATGACTTAAGTTTTTTTTTAAAACTGATTAAGTATATGTGTGTGTGTGTGTGTGTGTGTGTGTGTGTGTCTAATTATGTCTGTGGGTATGTGTGTTTGTGTGTTTAGTAACCTGCCCACTAACAAGAGTTTAAACAAAATTTACAGCCAAACAAAAAAAAAAAAAAAAAACTGCACAAATATTTCGTGATAATATGTGTCTATGGAAGGTCCATAGATACGAATGTTTACGAGAACATGTAACATTTTGTAGTACAAGTGTGTGGCCAGTACACTACAGACTATTTAAGTTCTTATGGGAACTGAATTGTGACTATTTAAAGCCATACCTACATACTGTCTGCACCAAACTCAAACATAACAGTACCACAATCAACACAAATTAGTGAACCAAAATATTCTTCAAAAAATAATGATAATACCTTGTTTTATTATCATGAACAAAACATTGAAGTGGAATTTTTTTTCCGTTTTGTCTCTCTCACTGCACAGTTGTAGAGCTACCAAGTCTCACGCAATCTGCGTGAGACTCCCGCATTTAGGGTCTGTCTCACGATCTCACGCATGGCACCCATTTTGGTCACGCAATCGGGTGAAGTCTGCAACTTGAGCCAAAAATAAGGAGCATAGCTCAGAGGATTAAAGTGATAGTTGCAATTGAAGGTATATTTCCCTTTTGTCTTTCAAAATAAGTAAAAAATAGTCACTTAAGTATGCACCAGATCGCTAATAATTGAAAAAAAAAAAGTTCCCTACCATGGGAGGGGGGACACGCCCCTCATCAGCTCGCGAGCGCCGAGACGTCGAGTCATGAAAATTTCACTCATAAAATTTTTTTGAACTTGGCATCTCTGCAGTAATTGGAACCAGTAGTATCTGCGTCCACCACCTCCCTCCATCCTACCGATCATGTTCTCTACCCTCCCACCCCATCCTCTCTAACTTCCTTTACAGACATGTTGCTCCAGTCACTTTCATACTTATAGTTATGCCTAAAGATTTTTCGACCTACTATGATCAATAATCATATTATACAGTAGTTTGCTTCATTCATCGAGTTTGTTTTGTTTTGTTTCGTTTTCCATAATCGAGTTTTTTTTTTTCCATAATCGAGTGGAGTTGAGTGGGGTCTATGATCGATTTCTTTATTTTAAAAGCAAGTTTGCAATCGATTCTTTCACTTTTTTTTTCAAAAGCAATATTTATAGGCATGTCATTCCTTGCGGAAAAAAAAATATTATCAATCTCTTTATATTATTTCTAATTTTTTTATACATACACATATATTTTCAGATCCTTTTTGATACCGCATCACACCGGCAGAATAAAACAGATATAGAAAATAACCACTTTATGTTCATATTTCAGGTTATTCAAATTGTTTACTTGTCCACAGTTAGGGCGGAAACAGCAGATGGCGCTCTACGCTCGCGCACCGAGTGTACCGCTATCCAATTTTTGTGATCGGGACAAGCATACCGTCGCGTTTGTCCCGAAAAGTTTCACTCAACAAGAGCCGCACAAGTGACCAGAACTGTCACTTTGGTGACACGTGTTCTCATATCATATAATGTTGTATTAGAGAGGTCCCATTTTGCAGTAGAGTTGATAATTTATTAAGGAATGGTACAGTATTGGTGGAGATGAGAATTGGGCCTTTAACTTTTAGCGGGATACCAAGAAAATACTCATGTTTATGCTACAGATCATACCATTTTAAGAGGAATTCAAAGTTTCATTGATGGGAATCGGGTTTGGAATGACTGAAACATCCAAAAACACAGTAAAACAAAGCGATCGTAATAAAGTATGGGTCCCACACTTTATTAGAATCGCATTTTTGGATATCTCAGCCTTTTCAAAACCAATTTTGATCAAATAAACGTTGACATTCCTCACAGAATTATAGTTACTCTCTAAAAAAAAAATCGAGTGAAAATTTTCACTCTAAAAAGAGTGAATACAAAAACGAGTGAATTTCGAGTGAAATTGGAGTGAATTTTGAGTGAAAATGCTCATTTTCACTCATTTCGGAGTGACGTCAGGGATCACTCGAAGATTTTGGAGTGATCCCTGACGTCACTCCAAAATGAGTGAAAATGAACATTTTCACTCAAAATTCACTCCAATTTCACTCGAAATTCACTCTTTTTTGTATTCACTCTTTTTAGAGTGAATATTTTCACTCGATTTTTTTTTAGAGAGTACATGCTCTTTCGCATTTCATAAGAGGTTTTTTCATTATTTCGCAAAAAAAAAATAATAATAATGTTGGAAACCCGAAATTAGGTCTCAACCAAAACTGTTCAATCCCTTTAATTAAGTGTGGTATATGAAGAGTTTGTTCGCAAAAACCGATAAGTCCATTTTTGAAGATTTTGAAGTACTGTCTCTGTCATAAAGTACAAAATAATACCTTTTAAATGATATATTGGTCACTACATAATATTATAAAGGTACATTTTTGAAGTTATGGCCAAAAGAAGCAAAAAATTTCTTATTATTTTCTTTATTTTTCTTGACCTTTAATCGCAAATATCTCCATTTGGCAAATATGGACTTATCGGTTTTTGCAAACAAGCTCTTAATATGCTCGTCATCGTGGTAGTAACTGAAGGAAATAAAGCTGATCTTTTGTCACATGAAGCTTCCCTTCCACTAGCAATTTAAATTGTATAGGGCCCCATTTTTCTCTCTGTTCTTTCTTTCTATAAAACAACAACAACAACAATTTAAATAGGCACGCACTTTTTTTCGTGTTTACCTCCCTTCGTGAGACAGAAGTTTAGCTTTGATTTCCTTCATATTTCATATAAATTAAAGCAAATGTTAGTAAGTGATAAGTACTTCCTTTGATTGTGTGATTAATACTTTGCTTTCGGTTGCATGACTATATACTCTAGATAAATAAATGAATGAATAAATAAATAAATAAATAAATAAATAAATAGATAGATAAATAAATAAATAGATAAATAAATAAATATATGTATAAATATATGTATAAATATATATATGAAGAGTTTGTTCTACAAAACCGATAAGTCCATTTTTAAAGATTTTGAAGTACAGTCTCTGTCATAAAGTATAAAATAATACCTTTTAAATGATGTATTCGTCACGACATATAAAGGTACATTTTTTGAGTTATGGTCAAAAGAAGCAAATATTTTCTTATCATTCTCCTTATTTTTCTTTACCTCTGCGCAAATATCTCCATTTGGCAAATATGGACTTATCGGTTTTTGCGAACAAACTCTTCATATATATATATATATATATATATATATAAGAGAATACGTTACATAATCTGCTTATTCTTTCATTCACTCTTTTGTTTATTCAGTTAGTTATTAATTTTTGGTTGTTTTTTCGGAAAGGTAGCTCCGTCGGTGGCTTTCATCACATACGAACACTAATATTCTCATTATGCTCTACACATACATCAGAAACTACACTACACATCAATAGACGAGACGTGATGCCACTGAGTTGGCTCAAACCTAGGAATGATTTATTATAGTAAGAATCATGTAAAGTATTCCTTCGCAAGTCTGTGAGAGTATTTCTGAAGGAGCCACCAAGTATCACATTCTTAATCGAGCAAAAATTGAGCTTAAGGGTCGATGGCGAATAATAATCATAATATAATATAATAATAACAATAATAATAAAAAAACAATATTAGTAACAATAATAATAATAATAATAATGCAGACTTCGCAATTAAATGAATATGTTTTGCTGAAAGTACAGCTTGATTTCATTATGATTGAGAGATGCTGAATAGTTAATTTTGAAATATATGTCATTTGACTTGTCATGAATTTTGTTTTAAATATGGAATTAATAAAATGTTATTGAAACACAAAATTACATGACTTTACCAGTACCGCATCATACTTGCAGTATACGGCATTGGGCACTAGAGGGGAAAATACATTGTTTACGTACTCGTGCACAGCCAAATGTGCGCTTTTGGGTGAGGCTCTATATTATTGTGAGTCAAGCGTGCGTGACTGAGTATGTAGGCCTACATGTTTGCGTGCTGGGGGTCGACAGATAAAGAGATGTAATATGCAGGCCAAACCTGCCTAAGTAGCGGATACCTTTCTCTAGCGGCCATGCGTGAGGAGGAGACTGTGTGTCCTTTATGCACAAGGTTAATTCGAAGGCTTCCTTCATACTTGTTCGCTCTTTTCCAGAAAGAAGTAAGCCTGCAATATTTCAGCATGAATGATGATTATCTACTATATTTAAACATCTTATCATTTTGGATAAATGGATTTTTCACAAATATCCATCTTACCTCTGAGATATGAAAATAAAATGCAATACACTGGCGCAGAAGATAAGCTAATCCTACGATAACTTACGATAGGATACGCATGATTTATCGGTGCGAATCCTGGCAAGGCGAGTCTCATTTTCCGTGTTAATCCGTTATCTACAGGACCCTGGTGACCTGTGCATTAAGTTTATGGGGATTCAAAAATCCATTATGAAACGGGTTAAGATGGTACGTGGCATCTTCGACGTCTCACAGCAGAGTTGCACGCACTGATCACGCGTTTCACGCTCTCCCTCTGTAACCTCATTGGTCAAAACCAATGTCATCAAGTATGGTAGGTAGGGCGATTTCGCTTCTAAACGATAGGAATGTGATCGATTCATTTATATTACATTTTTACCCAAATCATATTATCATTATAGGTCGCAGAAAAAAAAACTATTTATATACACTGTACCATGAAACCATATACCCTGTATATTCTATAATGCAGTAAAAGAAATTGAGTTATTATAAACAAGGTAGTCATTAACCTCACCAAGAAAATAAGGTGTATAATATAAAACTAATAACCTCGAGAATTTACAATTTTATTCAAAATATAATAATCGCCAGCTTCCAGATACTTAAATACACACAACATCTTGCTCGCCTTATGAGTAAAAGTATGTGTCCGAACGATGAAGTAATTTTTCATTTACGGGATTAATTTGTATAGTTTATCCCGTTCATTACCATATTATTGCAAGCGTAGAAGAAAATACCTTCAGTTACCTTCGGATATCCTTGGGCACGTGTCTCCCGGTAATGCGTGATGATGAAAATTCAGTTGGTTCTCATTGGGATAGAAGGATGGTATAGTATCGGTAGAATAAGGATTGGGCCTTAAAGGGGACCTCTGAATGATTTTCAGACTTTAACATTTGAACAACTATTTTATAAATTAGTCAAATAGAGTACAGAGATTCAGAATCTATACTGATTGGGATGAGGAATGAGAATGTTTTCAAAATCTATAACAAATTGCAATGAACAAGGATGGTGACATGGCAGCCTCACCATAAGAATCAATGTATGAGTTGGGGCTCAAGGAAGCAGAACAAAAGAAGAAGGCATGCATGGATTTTCACAGGTGAACTTGTTGAGCAAGTGGTATTGTAATGGAATTACACTGCTACATTTCTAAAATATATGAGGCTCTGATGTCATCAACACTGTTCAGTGTAATTTGTTTTAAGATTTTTAATTTATTGGTTTCTCTGCTCAAGGATCACAATAAATTCACGAATATATACATGGGACGGTCGATTTATGTACTACATGATGTGGAATTGTGAAAATCGTCCGGAATGCCCCTTTAACTTTTGCGAAAAATAGGATCCTACAATTATATGTATAATAATTGTTATCTCCCGAAGGTCGTGTGTCAAACTCCTTTAAGTAATCAAGAGCATAATTCTTATGATGTTTCTCTTAAGACTATTAAGCTGGATTAAACAAACACACACACACACACACACACACACATTGTATTCATTCAATCACTCATTGGTAAATACACCCCAACTCGTGAAGCAAATGGCACTAAAAAACGACATGCTTTCACTTTTTCACGGCACACTTTATTGATGAAATGTGTACAGACGTTCACACAGTCTTCATTTTGTTTAGGGGATACAGATTGACATTGACATTGCATGCAATTTATTAATTTCCCTACACTTTCCCATCCCTCCACTAAATCAGTACCTATACTGACACCATGAAGCCACGGACTTCCCGTACACTTGTTCAAAGTTACTGCCCGATTTGTGTTTCTCGCTACCGTTGTCAGGGGGCGGATCCAGGAGTTCCGTAAAGGGGAGGAGCCTTTACAAAATTAAAGGAGGCGCACGTGCCCCTCCCCCAGTTTTCTTGTTATTTCTTTTGTTTTAACAAAAAATAAAGGGGGGCGCGCGCCCAGTTCCCCCTCTTTTCGATCCGCCATTGGTTGTACACACTGGTGTCAAAACTATTACACTTGTCGTAAAGGCAGTTTACACCCAGTAAGGAACAGATCGGAATCCACGGAATATTCAAACAGTTGATTCTGTGCAATTTTGGGTCACTCTACATTGTCTCCATAGCAGGACAAGTACATACAGTGTACCATGAATTGCGCACTTAGTGACTCAGGACGGGCATGTTTCAGAACTAATTTCAACCTTTTTTTTTTTTTTTTTTTTTTTTTTTAACAGTCTACCGCTATTGACTGCCTTGCTAACTTTAACTCGTTCCGTACAGGAACTTGGTGGACAGCATATTAAGTATGTGGGCGTTTCAGAATGAAGTATGGAACGGGTTACTAGCCCATCTAAGTACGTGTACAAGATAATGCTTCGCATTTCTGCCCCTGTGCCATTGGTACCGCATGTTGCAGTTTACGCATGCGCAATACGAGGTATAGGGTAATACTGCAAACTAACAATCACACTCCAGTGTACCAGGTTAGAGTGTGTTGCTTAAAAAAGAAAGAAAAACAAAACAAAAACAAAACATTAAAAAAAATGTATGCTGGCGAAACTTTCCACATGCTTTCAGAGAATGTCTTAGTGTCATGTACATTAGAAAAAAAAACACAGAAATACTATGTAAATGTGCACGGCTCCAGTAGTGGGTACCCTTTGTCATGTGGAAATACAACTCTCACGAGACAAAAAAAAAAAGAGGAAATGCTTTCAACCATTGGACTTGTGTGTATCTCAACAAGTACTCACCAGAGAATCTGAAATTATCTGAAATAAGAGCTCAACACGTTTCTATCTTTTACAAATAATTTTTGAAGACCAATTTTGTTTTTTGGTTTTTTTTTGCTGTAAGAAATTTTGCACACGAGAAAGATAAATTTCGTTTCGTTTGTATCGGCAAGAACTACAAATTTGTCTAACAAAAATGGCAATAAAAATGTACTAGAATGTCCGTATTGTTTGTCTGATGGGCCTATTTTGTGAGAGGTTCCTGTTAACATAATATATCCTATTTCCCGCCAAAAATAGCGTTTGCGTTCATAACGCTCCGCCCTGAGTGTCCTCCGATCTGCCGCTAGCGTTCCCTCTCGTATTTCTGATAGTGCTACTGATACATTATTATTGATTTTGCTGATTCTCTTTGTTTTACTCGAAGTTGATGATTGCAAGGTAAGATTAACAACGTGATAAATGTTATTTTTCATTGTACACTTCAGTGAGTGATGTTTGATACCGTGATGATCGACTTTTAGTGTTACGTATCGTTTTTCTCCGCAATCACACTCTTGTCCACGTTAGTTTCCAGACATGTTGATGGGGAAATAATGAATAAAATCCTCCTAAATGCTTCAAATATTATTTCTACAAGTGACTAAAAACTTCTACATGATTTGATATAAAAATAAGAATGATATACACAATGCGGGATATTGGTGGAAATATTTTCAGTAACTGCAATTTTATTACCGTAGGTTGCAGGTTTTTCGTGCATAACCCCGGACGCACGCTTTTTGCCGTCTTGCGTTACAAACGCAAACGTAGAACGGTTCGAACACTGTAAATCGGAGCTCTCGCTGGGGACGGACGTGTTTTCGTTTCGCTCCCGAGTGATCCTAGCGCCTAGTGTATTTCCCATGTTAACAATGACTAAGTCTTTTACTATATTTGTCGCTCGGATTTAGCAATAATGTATCGTGTTAGGAGAGAGTGTTCGGTCCGCGTTGAAGTGAAGGAGGAGGTAGGTGTGTTCGATATACTGAAGAAAATAGGTGTGAAGATGAAGATCATTTCGTATAAGCTGTGCAGGGTTTGCCTGGCGGAAAGCAATATGATGTCACGTTCAAAACCGTGCTGGTCGCGAGGAGAGAGTTTCAAAGTCTGCTGGTGAGAGAGGAGGGGGTCGAAATATCATCATCATAATAGTGATGTCAGCAAAATTGTGACAATAAGCTCATACGTGCAAATTGAGGCGACCGTGAGATACATTTTAAACCGTTTTGGCAAAGTTATTGATGGGAGGATGTTAACTTATCGTGAATTCCCCACTATTTTTAACGGGACACGCTAATACAAAATGAAGCTCGATAAAGACATTCCGTCTTCCCTGAATATTGAAGGCCGTTAATGCTGGGTGAGATGTGTAAGGCCAACCAAGGACCAGCTGTCTCAGATGTAAGAAAAGTAGTCACGACGCTAGAGAATGCACGGTAACCAGGTGCTACAGGTGCCAAGGAGAAGGGCACGTGGCGCAAGATTGTTAAGACACTATCAAATGTACTATTTGTGAGAAAGAGGGGCACAGCTTTCGAGCCTGCCCAGTCTCATTCGCGGCGAAGCTGAAAGTTACGTCAGAATGGACTATAATGTGAAAGGGGCAGTGATAGCAATAGCGAAGGAGGAGAAGATGGAACAAGGAAAGAAGAACAGCGTGTCGGAAGCACGAATTCTGCCGAGGGAGTTAAACTCGAGGGGAATGAGAGGGCGGATGAAGAGGACCCCAAACCCTCAACATCCGGCGAAGGGGGCTCCAATACCCCTCAAACCAGTGCCAGAGGGAAATTGTCTATCCAGTAAAAAGAGCAGGGCCCAGGAGGCACTTCATCCGCTCGGGGTGGCTCAACGGAGACCAGTCCTAACCGCGAAGAAACCGCTGAATCATTGGAAAATGACACTGATGGGCATAAGTCAATTTTCGACGACAGCGGGAGTGGGAGCGACCCCGACGAAATGGACACGCAGGTGTCTAAACGGTCATGGGCGGAGCAGGCAGCAGACGAGAGCGAAGGTAAGCAGAGCCCCGTTTATCTATCTCCCAGCCCGCTCTTTGGAGATATCGAGCTCTGGGAAGTTAAACATCGTCGCCATGGATGTCGAGGCGTCAAGAGACAGTCGACGTCGTTGTCTCCGAAGAGAAAATACAGTTAAACTCGCATAAGTCGATCTTCTCGGGACTGAGCAAAACACATCGACTTAGGCGATTTTCGACTTGTGCGTAAGTCGAAAAAAATCGACTTAACAACAGTTACACCACACGTACATTATGTATAAATGTACATGTATGTTGTCTACTCTGGAGCCGAGAGCTGGAGAGGTGGTGTGCCGCAGCACGGGTCGCCCGGCAGGGCCGCGGCTAACTTTGCATGGACAGTGCATTAGTATTGGCACAGGTCCGATTACTTTACACCCTTGTTAAACCTTGGGGAAGTGAATATGAACGATATTTGAGCAGTGATTGATTCCAGTTTACCATACCGTGGCTTGAAATGCGTGTAGAGGTGTAATTCTGATTTACCCATGCCCGTAACTTTCCCCCTTCTTTCCGCTTTGAAACTCAGCAGCTTCATCCATCCACTGCACAGCGCAGACTGCAAACATACACAGACTATACACAGCCCAGCCGCTGTACGCACAACTAGGGGAGAGCGGGGCAATAACGGACGTGGGGTAATAACGGACACTAGTACTTCACCATCTTGCCGGTAGGTGGCGTGATCCAGACTCCGCCCATATTTCGCTAGACGAATAACGTAGACATGTGCAAAGTGTCAGCTCCACTCGTCCTTTATTGGCGAAATTATCACAATTAACGGTAAGTAAACCCATCAAAATAAGATATTAAGCATTATATAATCGATCATAAGTATATATTGTTATCGATAATGAGTGATGACCCTATGTTCGAAAGATTTGGTGTGGATTGGGATTGTTGTCAATGAGATGTGAGCAAATATTTCCGTGATTGTTTTAGTGTAGCCAGGGATTATTAGTCGAACGTCACTTGGGGCAATGACGGACATATGTCCGTTATTACCCCAATATGTCCGCTATTACCCCCTAATTTTTTTCTCTTGAAGTTTTCTCAATCAAATCATTTCATGTGATGATTAAAATACCTATTACTGTTTTTCAGATGGTGAGAAAGTATAAAGCCACAGGGAAGAGAAAGTCGTGGACGTCCCAGGATCTTCGAGCCGCATTACGGCAAATCGAACTAGGAGAATCCGTGCGCCGAGTGGCTGAGCGATCGGGCATCCCAAAGTCCACACTCCATGATGCAAAAAGTGGGAAAAACAAGCATGCAAGACGACAGCAAGATGAATGTCACCTCGGAAAGTACAGCGTTTTTACGGCCGAACAAGAAGCAGAGCTTGTAAATTATGCAATGGAGGTTTGCCGTTCATTCTTTGGACTCTGTCCCGAGCAAATACGACACATGGCGTATGAATACGCCGAAAGAAACAAAATCAAACACCCTTTCAATCCTGTGACGAAGTTGGCTGGGAAGGATTGGTTTGCGGGGTTCCTTCGTCGAAACGCACAGCTTGCTTTGAGAACCCCAGAAGCCACTAGTTTTGCCAGGGCAATTGGGTTCAATAAAACAGCAGTTGGGAGGTTTTTTGACAATGTCAACTCTGTTCTGAGTGAGAACAACATCAGCCCTTCGCGGATCTATAATGTCGATGAGACTGGACTGTCAACATCGCCCAACATAGCAAAATCTGACAAAGTTGTGGCTGGAAAGGGACAAAAACAAGTCGGAAAGCTGACCAGTGCAGAAAAGGGGCAAACTATAACGGCGGTTGGCTGCATCAGTGCATGTGGCACATATGTTCCACCCATGTTGATATTTCCGAGGAAGAATTACACTGAAGCACTCATGAATGGATGTCCTCCGGGATCTACAGGGAAGGCCTCTGAATCGGGTTGGATCAACAGTGAGCTATTTGTCGATTGGTTGAAACATTTCATTTCGTTTGTTGGTGCTACTCCAGAGAATAAATTCCTCCTCATCCTCGACAACCATACTTCTCATGCTACACTGGGTGCATGGAAAACCTGCCGCGACAATGGTGTCGTGATGGTCTCGATACCTCCACACACATCACACAAACTGCAGCCCCTTGATCGAACAGTATATGGCCCCCTAAAAAATGCGTTTGCCAGACAGAGCTCCAACTTCGTAAAAACATTCAAACGCAGGATCACTCCTTACGATGTTGCAAACATATTCAACAAGGCATACTCCAAGATTGCGACTGTAGACAAAGCAGTCTCTGGATTCCGATGCACTGGCATATGGCCAATAAACCCTGATGTCTTTGATGATGAAGAGTATGCACCGGCAGATACACTTATGCCTCCAGAACCTCTGCCCGTGAATACGGCTCCTCAGGTCACAGCTCCTTCCGGGACGAATGACGTTACTCCGGTCACAGCTCCTTCCGGGACAAATGACGTTACTCCAGTCACGACTCCTTCAGGGACAGACAAAGCTGCTCCGGTTACAACTCCTTCGGGAACAGACGAAGCTGCTGCAGTCACGACTCCTTCAGGGACAGACACAACTGCTCCAGTCACGACTCCTTCAGGGACAGACGAAACTGCTCCAGTCACGACTCCTTCAGGGACAGGCGAAACTGCTCCAGTCACGACTCCTTCAGGGACAGACGATACTGCTCCAATCATGACTCCTTCAGGGACAGACGAAGCTCCCTCAAGGATGAATCTGCATGCAAATGAAGCTGCAAACCTCAATGCTACCCCACCTGATCTCCACCAGAATGAAGAGGATACAGAATCAGATTGTTCTGTAGGCGAAGGTACAGCTGAAGTCAGCATGGATACCAGTGATGATAGTCAATCCTTTTACGAGCTCTTTCCTTTGCCTAAAGGGCAAGGGAAACCATCGAGTAGGCCAAGAAAGCGTAAGGCGGGACAATCCGAAATCATCACATCCACGCCAGTTAAAATAGTTCTCATGGCAAAACAATCAAGAAAGGACAAAGTACAACAAAAGAAACAAAATCAGGCTAAGTCAAACAAACAAAAAGGAAAGATACGCCACCAGACAAACAAACAAACTGTGAAGAAACAAAAGGCGAGCGTCAAAAAAGCTGGAAAGAAGAACATGAAACCAGCAAAAAGATGGTTCTGCATCTTCTGCAAAGAGGAGTATCTTGACCCCCCTACGGAGGATTGGATTCGATGTGTCCGCTGCAACAATTGGGCCCATGAGCATTGTACAGACTACGGGTCAGGTGCAGGTTCTGGTGGATATGTTTGTGACTTATGTCGCTGATCAATCCACTCGGTACTGTTTCGGAAGAAATTTAGATCAAAATAAGTAAATCTAATTACTTTCCGGCTCTGCTGAGATGCAATGTGAACATTGATTGAGTATGTCCAGTACAGAACGATATGATTTCATAATTTCAGTTGTATTTCGAGGCAAATAACTAATTATGTGCTCACCTCTCATTCATTATTTATGAACTGCATGCATAATTAGACATATTTTTTTAATAATCAGTTTGACTGTTAGGCCTATTCGTCATTAAAGGTAGTGGATCTCATTTGCAGCCCCCCAAAAAATGATACTGAATAAATATCCTGGTAGGAAGAAGCAAACACCATTTAGAAACTCACCTGAGAAAATCAGAACTGGAAACTAACTCTAAGTTGAATTATTATCAATAAATGTGATTTTTTAATCAGTATGAGTTATACTTTAATTGTCTCCCATTGCGCGTGTGTTAAAATCAGTAAAAAACTACTTCAGATTTTTATATCGCATTTAAATGTTTTACAACCTACAACTTTGAAAATTCATACATTTTATCAGAATAGTACTTTCTTCATTCATGCCAAATTTCAAGATGTTTAGAGCTGGCTTGCAAATGAGATCCACTACCTTTAACAAGCCTTAAAATTTATGCTTTTAAAATAATTGTTGTCATTTTCAAACTTATCATTTATCCTATCCACAAATTCGAGGTAGGAGGGGGTGGGTGGTTACATCCCCAAATTAGGGGTATGAAGTTGAATTTGTTATTGTGTTGGGTTGTTTAAAGTTGTATTTTACCTTTCCGATACTATTCGTAATGTAGTTCAGCAATTTTATATCAGTTGCTTACACTTGAAATATGAATAAGAGTAAAATAGTGTAGAAAAGTGTGGAATTTTACAACTACGGCCGAATAGTTCATAATGTTTAAAACAAGCGAAATATTTGCATATAGTGTTCCCGACCCATTTTCAGAATTTCTATCATCTTGAAATGACTGTAGCCTGTAGGTGTACTGAAATTAAAAAATTTTAGGAGTCGTCTCATAATTAAGTGTACAAAATAATGTAGTTTGAATTTAAAATGATTTTGAGATGAAAAAAAAAATGCCCGTCTTGACCATTACACAAACTAAAAGAATGAGTCAGAGACTTGGAGATGGAGGAGTGGGGGGGGGGGGGGGGGGGGGGCAGTGGCGTAGAAAGAGGGGGGGGGGGGGGAGGCGTGTCCCTTTTTCTCCCACCCCATTATTGATCATTACGTCGGAAAAAATAATTTAAGACCTGCAGCCGTGTTACGTTCTACTTAGTCGGTAATTTTGCCAGTTCATAAATAATATGCCACCCCCTCCCCTATGGAATTCCTAGCTACGCCACTGTGGTTGGGTTTCTTAGATATAAGTTACACACATTAGAATAGTACTTGTATTTTACCATTTTTGAGTTCAGATGTGGATTAAATGCAGTTATCAACAGCTAAAAACAATACAAGGGTAAGCGTCCGTTATTCCCCTTTGTGTCCGCTATTCCCCTCATAGCTGTCCGTTATTCCCCAAAGAGGATGGGGTAATAGCGGACAATGGCAATTTCTTTCAACAAAGGTAACTCAAAATTAAATGAGCAGTTTCATCGGTTGTACATGTCACACCATGCGTATACCTAATATGTATATCCCACAAAAGAATAAAGAGTGAGGGCCCTTTTGTTGGCTCAGAATGGGAATTTTAAAAATTTGTCCGTTATTGCCCCGCTCTCCCCTATTACACAGCCGAGTCGCTGTACGTACGTAGCGCTAGCGTGACAGGGCTGGACCAGCGGACCTCCAAACACGAAGAGAGTTCAACAATCGCATGCGATTGCTTTGAATTTTGATACTTTAGATCATTTTTTTGTCACCTGTCTGGTCGGGCTAGTTCTTATGTAAACAAAAACTGGCGTCTCGTGATTTTGACAGTGATTTATTGCACAATAACATCTTATTCGACTTAGGCACAGTGAATTTAATGGTTTTTCCGTGAAAGTGTTCTTGGAATTTCATCGACATAGGCGAGTATTCGACTTACAAAATTCGACTTGTGAGTGAATTAATACACGTAAGTCAATGGGGAAAAATCGGGACTTTTTAAAATCATCGACTTGCGCGATTATTCGACATATGCGATGTCGACTTAGGCGAGTTTAACTGCAATGAACATTAACTATCCCCTTGGGTGCACTTTCCATAAATGCCGATAAATACATCCATAGCAACATTAAATGTTCGTGGTCTACGTGACCCTGCAAAACTGAGGAAATTGATTTCATGGGTAAAGATATTTAAAATTGACATTATTCTCTTGCAAGAACATCTTTGTCCAATTCTGATTATACATCGTTCCGGTCAATATGGAAAGGAACAATATTCTTTTCACCATCTCTGTCTACTCACTCAATAGGGGTGGCAATAGCTTTCTCAACAAATTTCGCAGGAACCTAGAAGAATACGTGAGTATAAAAAAAAAAGCCGGAAACTTATGCCAGCTCGTCGTGAAGCACCATTTCGTGAGCCATGCCTCGGTTGTTCACGGAGGAAATTGGATTGTGCGAAATTCTCTGAGGAAGAAAAGCAAAGAGTAAGAGACTCGTATTACGACCTCGGCAGTTTGCAAAAACAACGGCAAGTCATAAGAATGAACAATGATGTGCAGAATCGAAAGAAGAGAAAACCAGCAATTCCTTATTTTCTCCCAGATCCATCCGACGCCTTTGGTCGTCTACCCGTATGCAAGCTTGGAATCTCTGAGCGACAGGTGAGAACCGTCATCAAAAAGACATTTCCTTGTGGAATACTGGAAAAAGAGAAAAGAGGTGGAAGGTCTTTACGAGACTCTAGAAGGGATCAACAGCTCTATCAGCAAGTAAAAGACCACATCAACAAGTTTCCTCGCGTGGAATCGCATTATTGCAGATCGAGCAGTACCTGCCACTACCTCCCCAGTGACCTGAACCAGTCCCTCGTCTACAAGATGTATCGTGAAGAGTATCCGGAAGGCGCTTCGTTTTCTTTTTTAATACAAGAAAACACTGAACAGTCTCAACCTAAGATTCCACAAACCCCCGAAAGATCAATGTGGCATGTGAATGACGTACCTGAAAGCTACGGAAGAGGAGAGGGAACTAATCACAGAGAGATATGAAACACAGATCTTAGAAAAAAAAAACACGGTCAGACTTCTAAAAGAAGAGGCAAAGCAGTTGGCAAACGAAAAGAGTGACAAGGTTTCTGCAGGGGTTTCCGATCTACAGCGGGTGATCTTCTTAACGAAGTCTTCCCGCTCCGAACTCTTCTACAAACGCAGACTCTCAAACTTCAATTTCACAGTGTATGACCTACACGATATACGAGACGTTTGCTACTTGGCCCATGAGGGTCTCACTAAAAGAGGAGCGTGTGAAATTGCGTCACATCTCAATCACTATCTCGCTGACTTAGATCGCTCTGGCATAGAAGAAATGCACTTTAGTGACGGATGCATAGGGCAAAATAAGAACTCAATCCTCCCCGCCATGATGCTGCACTTTCTTTGTGAGTCTGCGAAGTCAATTCACACAATCACACTGAGGTTCTTCGAAACCTTCCACGGCCAATGCGAGGGAGACAGCATGCATAGTACCATTGAGCGTGCTCTGATACTGGTTGAAGAGTATTTGTTCCTGCACAGCTCGTCACAATTTGTCGGATGGCAAGGAAGGATCCCGCACCGTATGACGTTGTATCCGTCAAAACCACAGATATAACCGACTGGAACACCTACAGTCAGAAACTTGGATTACTTCGAGTACGTAACTCAGACAAGGGTCAGACGACAGACTGGACGAAGTTCATGGTCACACAGGTTTGTAACAAAGATGAACCCGAATGCGGTACAATTCAAGTAGGGAAAGGTGGGGCATGATGTAACACGGGAGAGGATGGGACAATGCGATAACTATCTAAGTAAGCATCAGAGGGCGCTATGGTCTGCACCAGTGATAAAAAGCACGCTGTCAGGAAGCCATCTTTACGCTCTGTGAAGCTGAGATTCTCTTGAACTCAAAAACTCATATCAATGACGGCAAAAATTTTGCAGGTAAGAAATATATAGTACCCCTAGCATAACTATGAAGAAAGGTAGAACGTTGATATCGTGTGCTTTTTATAGTATATACATTGTACATCAAGTTTATTTCACAAAATGTAGGCAGACAGTATGTCATTGCATGTATTGTGTAGAGCTGAGAAGTGTAGTGTGTGTGTGCATGGAGTAGGATGGGACATCCACCTCGGGGCAGGATGGGCGGTGTCCCATCCTGCCTCATCATATTTGATGTGGTTAATGTATATGTTTTATTCTTTTTTTCAGTTTCAGAATGGTCCGGAATTACAAAACAAAGGGCGACCGTTTCCAGTGGAACACGGAAAACCTGGAGAGAGCCGCTGATTATGTCAAGTTTGGCGGAGTATCAGTTCGGGAGGCAGCTCAAAAATATGATATCCCAAAGTCAACGCTGCAGCGTTTTCTGAAGGGAAATGTGGAGACAAGGAAGAGAGGTGCCTTTACTACAGTCTTCAGTACAGAGATGAAAGAGGAGTTAGTCAAACATGCACTGAAACTTCGAAGTCTCATGTACGGATTAACAGGAAAGAGCCTATGCTCACTTGCCTTCCAGTTTCCAGAAAGAAACAATATCAATCATCCTTTTTCTAGGGAGAGGAAGAGAGCTGGTCCTGACTGGCTAAGACAGTTTATGCATCGCCACCCAGAGCTGTCTTTTCGCACGCCTGAAAAGACGAGCCTAAGCCGTATCACGGGATTCAATAAAGTTCAAATGACTAAATTCTATGCTCTTATCCGAGATGCCATGGAAGAACATCACTTTGAGTCCCAGTGTATCTACAATGTGGATGAGACGGGTATGAGCACGGTTCCAAACCGCACGACAAAGGTCATCGCTAAAAAGGGGGTCAAACAGGTTGGGAAGGTCACGTCAGCGGAGAAAGGGCATACAACTACTCTTGTCTGTGCAATGAATGCGGTAGGATCATTCATCCCACCAGCATTTATCTTCGCACGCAAGAACATGAACTCATAGTTGCTGCGTAATGCTTCGGTCGGCTCCATAGGGCTGTGTTCAGACTCCGGATGGATGAATGCTGATCTGTTCCCAAAGTGGCTAGATCACTTCATTGACCATGCAAAACCATCAATCGAGGACAAAGTCCTACTCATTTTGGACAACCATGTGAGTCACTGTTCATATAAAGCACTTGAACGGGCAAGAGAGAATGGAATCATCATAACAATCCCACCACACACCAGCCACAAATCACAGCCACTGGACCCAATATTCTATGGTCCACTAAAGACTTCTTACGAACAAGAGTGCAATAAGTTCATGGTGAACAATCCAGGGAAACGCATCACACCGTATGAGACTGACAAGATCCGACCGATTATTCAGGAGGTCGTGTCTGCCATGAAGCCTATTTTGGTGGAGGTGGTGAGTGCGGCCGTGGCAGCCTCTACGCATGAGCTTGTGGAGAGCTTACGGGCGGAGGTAGCTGCTGTTTCCGAATTTAGCACAAGTCTCAACAAGGCACAGGCACAGGTTCGTGTTAACCGTGCTGAAATCGACCGCTTGGAGCAGTATACTCGCAAGGATAACGGAAAGATCTTCGGTTTGCCGGAGGTTCGGGATGAGGATGCCAACCAGGTTGTGGTAAACCTTGCAAAAGGACTGGGAGCCGAAATCTCTCCCGGGGATCTCAGTACCTGTCATCGCCTGGGGGGTACTGTGTCAGGGAAAGTGCGGCCTATCATCGCACGCTACTGTCGGAGGGACACTAAGGCTACTCTGATGAGGAAAAAGAAAGAGCTCAAGAAGAAGGATGAATACAAGCGCGTTTTCATCTCAGATGACCTGACTCGCCTCCGAAGTCGTCTTGTCCATGCCATGAAGCAAGATCCAAACATTCGGGTGTTGACTGTTGATGGGAAGATTCACTACATCATAAAAAGGGGAGGGAGGGAGAAGATGCTCGACTCTATTGACGACTTGCTGCACCTTGGATGGGATGAAGCAAAAATTCGTGATGCTGGACTTTTCCTGGAGCTACAGGATGAAGAGGCACGTGCCTGTGAAGACTTTACTCCAGTTCAAAATGCTCCTTTCTCTACTCCTTCTTTTGACCATAATTACTTTTGTTCTTCCATCTTTCGAATTCGTTTTCTTGCTTTAAATGTGTGTGGCCTTCGGAGGAAATGTCATAATGGAGTCATTAATAACTATGTGAAACAATTTGATATAGCGTGTTTAAGTGAGACTCGCACTGGTCTCATAGATCCGATATTTTTCCCAGATTTTAACTGTATATCTGCTATAAAGAAAAATGCAGTTCACTCTTTTGGCGGGGTTCATGGTGGATTAAATTAGTATTACCTCATTTTCTATCTTAGTTGGTTCTGTTTATATACCCGATGAGGGTTCAAAATATTATGAGGATTGGGATGACACGATTATTAATGTATTAAGTTAAAGGCTATGTATGATTTACCTTTTTTGTTAATGGGAGATTTTAATGCTCGAACTGGTCACCTTGATGATTTTGCTGTGCTTAATGATGGAATTCATACTGCTGTTAATGTGGATTTTTTTTTTAAATGAAGATTTTAGTACGAAGAAAGATCTTGAAAATTTTGGAATCTGCACTGACAGGTATAATAAAGATGCCTTTGTAAATAACAATGGTCATAAATTGGTTTCTCTTTGTAGACATTTGGATTTTCACATTGTATTAAATGGGAGGGTTGGTGCTGATAAGGGGATGGGGGTTCTTACTTAAGATCAAGCTAGTGATATTGATTATGGTATTGTTTCGTCTGAATTGTTTCTTTGTTTGCAAGATTTTGATGTTGATATTTTTGATAAGTTGATGTCTGATAAACACTGCCCAATAACTCTAACATTAAATGCTAAAAATGTACCTCAATCACAGTGTGATGTGCATAATATTATGAATGATTCCTCTTTAATCAATGGTGGAAATCAAATCGTTTCTAAGATAGTCTGGGACAGTTCTAAGCGGGATGTTTTTCAGGATGCTCTCAGTAGCTGCAATTTGGTTAATTTATCACATTCTTTAGATGCATTAAAGGGTAATACAGTCTCCCAAGGTGATATAGATAAGTTTGCAACATCAATTCAAGGAGTGTTTGTATAGGCTGCGACTAAGGCTAACATGTTTTCACAGACTGTGGTTAATGGCACTCAAGGGAGAAAGAATGTTTATAAGAAAAGAGAACAGTGGTTCGATTCAGAGTGCAGATCCTCTAGGAAAGAATATTTTCAAGGTAAAGAAAAATTTAGATCGAGCAATAGCGAAGCTCATAGGACGGAAATGGTTAAAAAGGGAAGATTGCATAGGCGGTTTGTTCGTAAAAAGAGATATGTTTATTATAAATCTTTGCATGCTCAATTTCGCATTCTAAAGTCCAGTAACCCTAAAGATTATTGGAAGTTTCTAAATGTTAAAGGTAAGATTTGGCTAAAGTGCACCTTATTGACTCAAATCATGAACAGTTTGGTACAGGTCATGCATGTGATATTAATAATGAAGAATTAAATAGGGATATATCAAAGGATGAAGTTGTTAAGCAGATAAAAAGGCTGAAGAATAATAGAGCCCCAGGTGCTGATTTAATTTTGAATGAATTGTTGAAAGGTAGCTCTGACTCTTTAGTGGAAAATGTTAATGATTGTTAGTTTCTTTAATCTTGTTCTTGAAACTGGTTTGATCCCTTCTGATTGGTCGATAGGAATGATTAAACCTTTGTATAAAGGGAGAGGCTCACCAGAGTCTCCTGATAATTATCGAGGCATTACATTATTAAGTTGTGTTGGAAAACTGTTCACAGCTGTCTTGAATGAGCGTGTAGTGAATTTCATCGAAGATAGTAAGTTATTAGGGGAAGAACAGGCTGGTTTTAGGTCTGGTTATTCTACACTAGATCATATTTTTACTTTGCACTGGATTCTTGAATGGTACTTGAGAGTTAAAGACCTAATAAAATGCTTGCAAAATGTTTTAATATGCAAAAGAAATGTAAAATATATGTCATGATTATCAATGTAAATATGTTTTCAGTGTCGTTCCGGTTTTTATCGCTTCTAGAAACTCCCCCAAATATCACATTTTTGGAGGACCCCGTTGCAGCTTTTGCGAAAAAGATAGTCACGTGACCGACACCCCTGAACCGATTGATGACGTATAAGCACGGAGTTGTGCTCAGTTAGCAGACGCCGCTCAGCACAAGCACTCAGATTACTAGCTTGGTACACGCGCGTACACGATAGCTAGCCCGGCCAGGCCCGGGCCCCGCGGGATGTGCGCTCCCGGTCGACCCACTGACTGTCGACATGTACGCATTACCACGTACATTATCACTAAGTTACTGTAGCTTGCACAGATACCTGGTACCTCGAGCATAATGTCTTCCCCTATATGGGTAAACTTCGACATTGATGATGATGATGAAGACTGCAGCTCTGACGATAGCGGAGAAGAAGAGGAAGCACATGAAGTTGAAGGGGAAGATGGGGAGGGAGAGGCAGCCGATGAACCAGAACGTTATCGTGGGGCTGCACCTTACCGATATGAACCAGCTGCATCTCCCCCGCTGCCAGTGCAAGAGCGTATGAACATGGCACCAAGCCCGAGAATAGACCTCACGGAAACGATCGCCTGGGAAATACAGAGTGGTATGTCTGGTATGCCCCCATATAGTTTAACGTTAGAAAGGATATATAACCTGTATTCTACATGATTGACATTGTAAGTTGTAACTGTTTGTCTAGTAAGTAGAACAGGCCCAGCTCGCTCACGAAGTGAGCGGCTACTCCTGCCGCAGCAAGCAAGCGGGAGCGTCCCGGCCGTGGCCTGGCCCGTCGGCCGGCGCTTACAAGTTAAACTGCCAGTAGTAGTCTAGTAGTAGATCTAGTAGCAGTCTACTAGTAGTTATAGTAGTCTACTAGTAGTAGTAGTCTACTAGTACTACTACTAGTAGTAGTACTATTACCACTACGGCACTAGGTCTAGTAGACTAGTAAGTAGTAATAGCAGAATCTTTGGTAGTACTCTAGTACAGAGGCTACACTCTAACGCCTAACGGTTAGGGGGATATGTTGTTACAGGGTGGGTCGTGGCTCAAAAAAAAAAAGAAAAAAAAAAAGGCCTAACCAGTTTCCCACAGTCAGTTTCTGCAACATTTGTTATCAGTAATTTAGATGCGCCATTTTCTAAGAAAAACGATATCAAGAATTTAAAATCGTCAATTTTGGTCGAGTAGTTTTTGTTTTATGCTAAAAATCATACTGTGGAAGGAAGCCCAAACGCCGTGCTTATCTACCGATGAATGCCACGGTGGGGCTGGATTCACGAGTAGGTCTAACTGTTAGGCCTATAAAGCAGGCGAGTCGCCGTAGTATTAGTACAGACACGCAGTGGTGGTGGGGCTATCGTGAAATAGGCCCCACCGCAGTGCGCGTGCACCGTACCCGTGCGTTTATAGCAAGCAAGGGTAGGTCCTCCTAGGGTTTAGGGTTAGGTAGGGTTGTATTTATGGTTAAATTGGCCGTTAAATTAGTCGAGGGCCATATTATGAAGTCATTTTCGCCGCATTCACGAGTATTCACTGTGGAAGGCAGCCCCACCGCCGTGCTTACCTACCGAGATGAACGCAACACGATGGGGCTGAAACAAGCGAGTCGCCGTAGTATTACTATTACTAAGTATTAGTACAGACACGCAGTGGTGGGGCCTATTTCACGAGTTTGCCGAAAATAATGGATATCCGAAGCGTACCACAGTTGTAATCTGTATTATTGGCAGTATTAAATCCGATACAGTTCATTAAATATTCTTTTGTCTAAAGGCTTAGCCAATGGCAATAGTGCAGCGCAGCACCTGCTATGCGCTCGCTAGCTCGCTCCCCCGCCGCCAGCGCTAGCCAGTGCAGCCGCCGGCCGGCTGTCGCTGCGCTGCGCTAGCATAGCCTTGCCAGCTCGCTGGCTACGGCTAGACTGGTCGTGAACAACGACTCCGTTCTTAGACGTCATCACAATTTAGAAGTGATAGTGCGCCGCATGCGGCGAAAGTATAGCAAGTTTTCCAAAACCGAGGAAATTGCATCCATTATGTTAACAAATATAGAACAAAATTCAGAACAGTAAAAAACCCCGCACAACCATAGAATTACTTAGAATTTAACATTTACTATTATTACATCATTGAGAAAAAAATGCCTAAACCATTTTATTAGGTCTTTAAGAAAAAGAGTTTATATTGTGCATTTGTTGATTACAAAAAAAGCTTTCGATCTGGTTGATCGATTATCACTTTGGTCTAAGTTACTTAATAACAGTATATCTGGGAAAATTCTCTCTGTGATTATTGATTTATATAACTCAGCCAAGTCTGGCATTTTTCTATAAATGGTCAAAAGTCTAGTTTTTTTCAGAGTAATGATGGTGTAAGACAAGGGGAGAATCTCTCTCCTATTCTTTTTGCTTTGTATTTGAATGATTTTAATGATTTTCTTTGAAAAAGTCATTGTCGAATGGCCAGTATAGGTGCGGATGCAGAACAAAAACGGACATACATAAAATCCATGTTTGATAATCTAACACTCAAAAGGAAAAAGTTCTTTATCATTGTGTATTGATTATTGTTATAGAGTGAAATCAGATTTCATCAATTTTGTTATATATCAAAAGCTATTTTAATACACTGATGACTTTGTTTTAACAAGATATGTGACTTAACATAGGAATTGAATATACATAATCGATGTTAAATGTTAAAGGAGTATTGGGGGAAAAAGAAAAGGAGAGAGAGAGAGAGAAAGAGACAGAGAGGGAAAACGGAGGAAGACAGTGAAATGAAAACAGGAGAAAGAGGGAGAGAGTCAAATGAGAGAGAGAGAAAGAAAGAAACAGACAGAGAAAGAAAGAAAGGAAAAGACAGAGAAAGATAGAAATAATAGAGGAGAAAGAGGGAGAGAGTCGATTGAGAGAGAGAAAGAAAGAGAAAGACAGAAAGACAAATAAAAGGGAGGAGAGAAACAAAGAAAAAGAGCATCAAAGACAGAAAAGGAAAGAGGGAGGGAGTCAGATGAGAGAGAGAAAGAAAGAAAAAGATAAAGACAAAAAAAATAACAGGAGAAATGGAAACACGAGTCAAATGAGAGAGAAAGAAAAAAAATAATAGAGGAGAAAAAGGGAGAGAGTCAAATAATATGTGTATAACCAATGCGTGCATAAAGACACGTCGGTTTGTGAAATCTTCACTTCGCGTCTCTGTGTAAATTTCAAGGACGCGCACCTATACGTCAACCATATTTCTCAGTGAGAGTCCAGTTTTTGTGGTTTCGCATAGTGACGTACCACTTTGCTTGCTTATATCTTCACTTTTCCCGTATGTAACAACTGAAAATTCATATCAAACATAACGAATACCTTAGAAGGCTAGTATTCTAAGAAATCCGCAATCCAATGCAATAACATACAGTACCCGAATTTATCGTTGAGAATCTTTAAATGCGTTTTTCTCGAAACTGTCTTTTCGCATCGCGCGCTGAGATACGTTGGTTTGCGAAACCAGCGACGAAATGTCTGCCATCCAGAAGAAAATTAAAAGCAGATGTTCTACATGATACAATGCAACAGCAAACACCAATGTCAAGGAATGTAAGTCGCAAAAGACTTGGAATTTTTAGTCCAAGTTGCCGTAAGAAGTTGTCACTTTGCGATTCCATTGCAACCACCATGGCTACCCTGAAGAATAGAAGATACAGTGAAGAAATCCACAAGAAGCCAACGATCGCCCGTGCTATCCTCCTAAAAACAGAGTATGAAAATACTGCGATCAGTGGGTGTATCGAAGAAGATTAAACAAAGATTGAAGAACATTGATGAAAATCCTGACTGAGCGGACCATCGTCAGCAAAGAAAAGATATTCTCACATAAACACATTAAAACAATTCAGGACTTTTATTGTAGGAGAGACAAATAAGCTCAGACATTCCCAATGTCCGAAGCGGGATAAAGAAAGGCGATCAAGTTGTCAGAGGGCGAATTATGTCAGTGTCACTGCTGTGTGCCTACAAA
This sequence comes from Diadema antillarum, assembly GCF_040938485.1. NCBI lineage: Eukaryota > Metazoa > Echinodermata > Echinoidea > Diadematoida > Diadematidae > Diadema > Diadema antillarum. The sequence continues at coordinate 6,111,078 of NW_027270903.1, forward strand.
CAGTTCTGTGAAGAATGCCAACAGAAAAGGTCATATTTACGAAGTTCAAGAAATTGCGACCAAGGACTGCCCTACCTCACACACAAAATAAGTTCCGTGAAACTGTCGATGAGTGATTATGTGGTTCAGCTCCAGCATTTGAGCTTGAACTGCCAGTATGGGGACAAACTCGATGAACAGCTTCGCGATAGATTCATTAGTGGCATTTCCCACGAGCCTACTTCGCTGAAGTTAATGGAAAAAGAGACGGAAAACCCCAAACTTTCGTTCAGAGAGGCGGTAGACTACGCACTACAGAGAGAAACAGCAGCGGGAGAGGCCCGTGCTATGAGGAACCAGAGTTCGCGGAATGGCATAGGAGATTACAGCGGCGCTAGACCAACTACCAGGACCAGCACCACTGTGAACGCGGTCTACGGCAAGTCGCACGGTTTCTACAGGCAGCAGTAACCACTCTGTGTATCATCCTAAACATTATATTTGGCGACGAGCATGGTCTCATTTCTTGAATTAGAAACCAAGGACACCTTACAGGCAGTTGTTATGTCAATCTACAGACTGTGTTATTTCAGCCAGTTTAGTGGACCTTGCTGAACTGAGTCAACATGAGTGCAGCACAATACAGTGTGTATCCAGTGCTACCGAGCTTACGGTGTAGCTGCAGTGAGTACCCCATCGGTACCAGTGAACTGTATCCTGTTTTGTAGCTGTGTGCAGTGTATGCCCAGCTCGTACTTAACATCATGACATCTGATCATCTCCAAGCCTTTATCCAGCTGAGTATGTAGACGAACAAGACCACCATTATGAATTTGCCACCAATTGAACACTTTGCTGTGCATGAGGACATTGCAACTGTTGGTGTCAGGTGGGAACAGTACGTGAAACTGCTCTAGAACTTTTTTCACAGCATTTGCAATCAGCGATGACGCCCAGAAGCGAGCGTTACATCTGCATTATTCCGGTCCTGATGTTACAGACATTAAATTTTGATTCCCTTCCAGACACTGGCACAACATATCCTGCTGGGGCACTGGCCAAACACTTCATCCTTTCACTATTACTAAACATCGAATTTGAACGCTATTCATTTCGACGGTCTAAACAGCTCCATGATGAGACGGTGGATCAGTATCATCTGCGTCTGCAGAAAGCAGCAACCTCTTGTAACTTAGACAAGGATGCAGAAGTGAAGTCTCAAATTATATTGGGATGCTGCTCACAGACACTCCCGCGTTATCCATTACGTGAGGCTGTAACGCTGGAAAAAGTTCTGCACACAGCCAGAATGTAAGAACAAGCAGATAAACATGCTTTGGCGATGGAGAATTCATCATCATCTGGGGAATTAGCAGCCAGTGTCAAGCCATCGACAAAGCCAAATAAGATGCAGGGCCAGCAAATTTGGCGATACACGTCATCACGGGGGCAAGCAAAAATCAAAATGCAGAAACTGTGAAGGACAGCTTCCTCACCCTGATCATCGACCGTGCCCAGCGAGAGTTGTTACATGTCATGCATGCGGAAAAGCGAATCATTTCCAGAAACATTGTCTAAGCAAGTCCAAGCAAATTCCACGTCATACTGCAGTGAAGGCAGTGAACATTCCATCGCCCAATCCAGCACGTGCCCAGCGAAGTCAGCAGGGACAGACGGCTCAAACCCAGCATGGTACCAGTCGCAGCGCTACCAATTCATCGGGTGTTGCTGATTACGACTACGCATTTCACGTCAAGTCAACTCCAGACAGAAAAGCTATGGTCCAGGTTGCTGTCAATGCTTGTCCAGTTTCTGTGCTGATCGATACTGGGGCACCCGTCATGATGATGAGTCATGACACGTTTCAATCTCTCAGTCCACGGCCGCAGTTGGTAACGCCTCCAGTCCCAGTGTATACACGCATATGGCAGCACAGTTCCTCTTGATGTTATTGGAGCTTTCACCGCAGCTGTTTCGTATGGGTCGGCCTCTGTAACGACAAAAGTCTTTGTTGCAATGCACAGTGGTGATACACTCTTGGATTTTGCCACTGCCTCAGCACTCGGACTGATACACATAGCGTACAACCTTCAGCCTAAGCGATCATTCGCTGATCGTTTCTCCGGCATCGGTAAGCTGTCATCATTTAAATGCAAGCTTCATGTAGATGACGCAGTCCTACCTGTTGCAGCGCCACATATGTACATGCATCCCTTTGCATATGCGCCAAGTCGAGAAGGAGCTTGATCGGCTAGTCATCATCCAGGTGCGATCCGCCTATGTGTTGATATGCGGAATGTGAATCGAGCCATCAAATGCGAACGCCACATCACACCTACAATAGATGACGTCATAGTTGCCCCGAACAGTGCCGCTGTTTTCAGCAAGCTAGACCTCAACTCCGGTTATCATCAAATTCCGCTAGCGCAGGAATCCAGACAATACACAGTCTTCTCAACTCATGTAGGCTTATTTCAGTTTTAGCGTCTTAATTTGGCCTCACATCGGCAGCTGAGATCTTTCAGAATGCCATTCAGTCAACACTTCAAGACATCCCTGGAGTCATCAACATCAGTGACGATATCCTGGTTTTCGGCCATACACCGCAGGAACATGATGAACGTCTTCGAGCATGTCTCTCTCGTCTACGCGAAGCCAACTTGACTCTGAATCGTGACAAATGCATGTTTCGTGTTTCGCAGGTCACATACTTTGGTCATGTCTTCTCCGCCTCCGGTGTTGCCCCAGATCCAGAGAAGATTCGCGATATCAATGCTGTTACTCCGCCCACTAGTGTCTCTGAACTTCGCAGCTTCCTTGGTATGGTCAACTACTGCAGTCGCTTTGTCCGTGACTTAGCGTCCGTATCAGCGCCACTACGCGAACTTACAAAAGCTGATGTTCCGTGGGAGTGGTCTTCCTCTCATACGCACGCCTTTGATGTAACCAAGCGACGCCTTGCAACATGCTGTGCCATGGCCTACTTTGATCGGAACAGCACCACCGACGTCATTGTTGATGCGAGTCCTGTTGGACTTGGTGCAACCTTGGTGCAACAAAACAGACAAGGTATCAGATCAGTTGTCGCCTTGGCAAGCAGAGCGCTATCCGCAGTAGAACAATGCTACTCGCAAACTGAGGGGGAAGCACTCGCAATAACATGGGCGATTACCCACTTTCACCTGTATTTGTACGGATCTCCCTTCACCGCCATTACCGACCGCAAACCGCTCATCTCGCTGTTCAACAACGCCAACTCCAAGCCCCCGCTTCGGCTCGAACGGTGGATTTTGAAATTGCAGGCCTGCGACTACACAGTGAAATATCAGCCTGGGGAGTACAACCCAGCTGATTTCATGTCTCGTCATCCGCAGCATCGCGTCAATGTGTCCACTGAGAAGACTTTAGCTGAAGCGCATGTACAGTTCGTCGCATCTCATGCCGTCATGCATGATACAGTCTGATGATGTCCTCCAGTCTGTCACCCGCGCTGTTGCAAACAACAACTGGAATGAACTCACTAGCAACACTTTGTGAAGCATGCTAAGCCAAGCAAAGAACAGCCAGTTCTCCTTCTATTGGACAACCATGACTCTCATCTCTCTATAGAGGCACTTAACTTTTGCAAAGAGTCTGCCATTGTTCTCCTATCATTCCCTCCACATACATCACACAAACTTCAGCCACTGGACAGGGGAGTGTACGGCCCATTCAAGAAAGCAGTTAATACTGCTTGTGATTCCTGGATTTAAACAACCCTGGTCAAACAATGATCATGACATCCCAGGAATCGTCTGCCAATCCTTGCCGTTGGCAGTTACACCAAAGAATATCATGGCAGGATTTTCATGTGCAGGAATCGTACCTGTCAACAGAGACATCTTCGATGACCTGGCCTTTGCCCCATCACAGGTTACAAACTGTCCAAACCCAGCTCAAGCAGTTGCAAGGACACCAGCTTCGTCAGACACAGGTGAACAAGCTCAAGCAGTTGCAAGTACATCAGCTGCATCAGATACAATGGTTGTACCAGTGACCCAGCTCAAGACTTGGTTGCAAGTACATCAGCTGCATCAGATACCAGTGACCCAGCTCAAGCAGTTGCAAGTACATCAGCTACGTGTGTTGCAAATTGGCATTATCAAAATCACAGCTGTCTGTTTTTAGACTGAATATGTGATGTTCATACACGTATTTACTTTAGAGTGTTTGATTGTTTTTACATGCAATGTAGATCTAACCCCCCCCCCCCAAAAAAAAAAAATCCAGTGGTAAACTACATATTGTATATCAAAACATTTCAGTGGTCTATGAAAGAATTTTTGTGTACATAACTTGGAGTCCTTGCCAAATTGTGACACAATTCACAAGGTAATACAAAAATCTTTGAATTTTAGGGTTATGATTGTACTAATACATGGAACATTTGTTGCTATTATACCTTTGATAAACTCCTTTTGCAATGTTGTCCAATTCCAACATACAGGACACTGAGTTATGTACGCAAAACTATGCAACACATTTTTGCATGTATCACTTTGATGTGCGTTTCTGTGGCTGTCGAAGATGATTCAGGTCTGAAAATTGGTGTGTGAAATCTTGAATGTGTCACAAATGATATGCGAGTAAAAAAAACAAAACAAAAACAAAAACAAAAACAAAAAAAAAAACCTTGGACAAGAACCTTCACAATTTGTAACCATACCTGCAACACTTTTGGTACCCATGATTGGAGCCGTGCACACATATTCTAGGTATACAACCAATTGAAGACAAAATAATATCGCTATTTTTGAAATGACAATGGACCCAACTGGAAGTCTACCACGTGACCAATCTGATTAACTGGTCCAGGATAAGTCCAGAAATCTGTTTCTTTAGCCTTCTTCCTCATGTCACATACAGTTTCTCGATCTCTTTCATCCAATCATATAAATCCTCTCTCATTTGTTGAGGGTGAGATCCTATTATGCCCCTCAGCCGTTGTCCGACCAGCCATAGCTCAAGAGCCTGTGAGGGGCGCCCTGTAGTATTAGGCTACTAACATAGACAGCCTTGTTGAATGCTTTGACTACGGCAAATCTCTTCTTACCCCAATATTCACAGAATTCATGTTTGGGGGAATTGTGAACACTCTCCACATCCCGGGTCCTTGTTTTGGTCTAAGCTGCCCCGATGGTCAGCTTCAGTGTCTTCGTTGCTGTTGACTGATCCCCAATGTTCCCCAGCCTCTCTATAAGACCTACGCATCGTGAGAGCAAACACAAACATAACGCAAGGGTTACTCAAGATGACATTATAGCTTGCAAAGAGTCAATAATGATAAAAGTAATAATAATAATAATAATAATAATAATAATAATAGTAATAACAATGATGTCTTATTCACCCAGGGTAGCCTCTTCAGTGTTGCCACTGCTTTTCCAGAGTGGGTAAAAACATTTTGTCCGAGGACGTAAGCACTGGGCGGGATTCGAACTCGGGTCCTCCGAACGGGAGTCGGGAGTCTTATTCATTATGCCATGCAGTGCCCCCAGCCAACATATTAAAGATAAAATAGAGATAGATATCTCGGATGTAGGGGCCTACACTACATACTGCAATTTCACGTCTGATAGCAATAAATACCTCCTACAAAAAGGTCATGCCTTACCGAGCTCAATCATCTCTTCCTGAGACCTGCCAACTCCGGATATCTGAACACATCCTTCGTATGCGCTGCAGCCGCGGGGGTCGATGGAGGGATTAGACCCATTGGAAACTCAGGATGTACATCACGCCTCTGCTCCTTCAAGGGGGTGCAATGAGTCCCGCCAGTCTCGGTCACACCGTCGGCTGGACTTTCCCACTGAGTTGCTCCCAGAGTCACGTCAAAAATATATCTTTCTTCTCTCTCGCAGTAGCCCATCTGCGGCGCCTTTTCACGTTTATCCGTGAGCGTAGCCTCAGTGAGCTCAATGGCCATGGACGAATTATTGTACTTGATTCGCGAAAATATCTGTACGCGAAGATAACAGCATAATTTGCAGTGCTTCGATTAATTCTATGTCACCAGTTATGTGTGGGAACACAAAGTACATGTAATAGATGTCGGTGGTTGCGGATACAGTGGACTTCCGTTCTACCTTAGTCAATGGGACCGGCAGTTTTCTTTCGTTATATCGAACACTCGGTATAACCCAACAAATAAACAATAAAAATACATCTCAGAGTGAATACAGTTGGCCTAATTTTGACTACGTTGCAACCGGAATTTCGTTATAATCGTGTTAGTTATAACGGGAGTGCACTGTATGAGTTGTTGTAAGAAATGTGACAAAGAAATGATTACGAATTTGAACAGCGCGGTGTAATTCTCAAGTGAAGATGTCTCAGGTGCTGAGACAGGGACCACGTGTACCACCTCGACAAATCGCATCAGGTCCGCAAAATGCATTGACCAATTGCATTTTACGCAACAGCAACATCCATCTATCTACAATTTGTGGTCAAGCACAGATCCGATCAAGACGCAACAGCCTCGTGTATTTCTCAGCTTCAGAAATTACTTTCACACAAGACGCGTTTTTCCCTTACTACCTGAGGCTTGACGACCAATAAACAGGCATTTTGTTTGTTCATTCAGTGCGTTATGGGCGATTTAATTTCAATATTACCTGTATCTCACGAAGCAATCTGCTTTAGCATGTTCGACACGAAATCAAGACCTTATAGAAAAGGAAGATATTCATACATTTACACGTGTAGGTCAACAGTCTACTCATTTATACTCATTTATGTCAGCATTGCATGTTTGTAAAAACCATTCAACACAATTATGAATAGCGTGAACTTGCAATCTTATGCCATCATTCAGCTTTTGAATTTGCTAAATTGTCTAAAATATAACTTGAGCAAACGAACAATAATAATTGACAAAACCATGACAGCCTAGTCTTGACACTAATTAAACAAAAACTACAGTACTTGCAAAGAAAAAATGTGCCTAAATAGTCAGGGTATGTGTCCCGTGTAGTCCAGGGCGCGAGTGACAGAGTACTTTTATAGGGACTATTCATTTTTCACAGTGGGATTATAACGCATATCTTGAAGAGTATATTCAAAAGTGAACAGTTTGGTTTTTAATTACACTTAATTCACAAAATGTCTCTTAATGGATTTTACATGAAAAGGAATTAAAAGTATTTCAACTTCTGGTATTTCTAGCGCTGAGAGACTTTATGTCCAAACGTTGAACGAGCAGAAATGGAATCATTTTATTTTCAGGTGATAAGTTCAGAACATAGACAGTCATTGCAAAATTGTTTTCATAATTCAAAAGCATGAAGTTCATGTGGTAGTACCAGGGGTGCACGTCACGAGTTTGACACCCATGGGTCATACAGACCTCGAGCTATTCAGCCAATGAGCTTGACATAAGGCTAATAAGGCCAGTAAGTCCGATACTAGGCATGCAAGGTCGACGAGTTCGATACTAAGTAATGTTGGTCTTGTGCGCCTTTTTTGCCTATAAATACTAATGGACTCATGAGCCTTACTTTCCTAGTGCAGAGCTCATGGGTCATATGACTCGTAGGCCTTCTTTACCTAGTGTTGAACTCATGAGCTTTATTTGCCTAGTGCCGAGCTAATGGACTACTAGTAGTATACAACTCGTGAGCTGTACAACTGATGGACCTTTTTTTCCAATGTTGAATTCATGGGCCGTATGACTTGTGGGTGTTAATCTCGTTGGAAGATCCCAGTACCAGTATCCACCAACAATAACAGACACAGCAAAAAACAACACACACACACGTACACACACACACACACACACACAAATCATGCCTCCTTTTTGAAATTTCCAATTTGGACAAGGCAAATAGTTTCCCCACTATCCCCTGTGGCATGTGTTAAGACATCAGGGGGGTGTTTAATCAACGTTTGTCAGCGCTAATAATTTCAGCAAAATCCTTGATTTGATTGGCTGAGAAGCTCTGGTCACTGACTGTTACTATAGTGATTATCAGCGATGACAACTTGTCAGCGCTGACAAACGTTGATGAAACACCCCCCAGGCTGGTACATGTAATTTGCAAAAAGGGGCAAGCAGTCACTGCTGCAGCATACAGATTATTACACACTGTATTTGGCTGCTACTCACTAAGCACAGTGCCCCTTAGATACTTTTTTTTTTTGCCATTGGACCTACGTTGTACGAAAGAAGGTTAGGACCATCAAGATAATGAGAAGGGGACTGATGATTTATCACATACTATGTAGGTGAACAATACTGGACACAATGCACCGAGAATTAACATTAGCTAATGATTCATGGCAGATTTAACTTCGCATATATCTAGTGAAAGAAGTGACACATTTTAGACTGACCAGAAACCATATTTCAAATTACTATTAATATGTAAAACAATAGTTCACCATGCATTCAAAGTTCTTTCGATAACCTGCAAGAGGTTACATTCATTCAGATTATTTTGTTGGATTATCTAATAGTATAAATGTGTTTCTATCAAACAATCTTAAAGTTTACAACAACAAAAAAACGAGAACATTTGCAATGACAACTGGTACGCTTCCGCCATATCTATGATAATCGCAGATTATTCTTCAAACAGATCTATTGTATACCTACAGAATTATGCAACAAATGTCAGAAGAAAAATTCACATGGCGGGCAAACAATCATTATCTGCTATTATTCACTCTTTTCATGACAATGTTTCGGCCACCGGCCACTACCAAAACATTGTATACACGTACAAGCATTTACAGTCAGGTGAATTTCAAGCATTTTCACTTGATGTACGACCCCATATGGTCCAAGACTTGTTTGTTTTTTTGCTTGTTTATTTGATTTAACATAATCACTGTGTAGCCATTTATGGCACAGAGTTTAAACATTCTGTAGAAGCTTGTTATCATTCAGTCATCTCTACGGTATGTGGGAAATAGTCCAAATTCAGAGTAACACACACCATGTACAAAAAAGTTCCATGAGAATATACAGGCATTGCAGGCTAGAGAATTTTTATATGATGGGGAAAGAGTACAATTTCAGGTTTTGTAATCTGAGCTCGAGTGTGCACAAAAGTTGATAGGCCCTGCATTATCTACTTACAGTGTACTATACCCATGCCAAGTTTAGTTTGGATGCTTCAAACAGATCTGAAGTTACATCATCCCAAATAATAAAAACAAACAAACAAATGATCATTGAACGACGGAACGACAGATAGAACTAGAAATGTCGCTACAGCGACTGGTTATACCCCCGCCAAACAACATTTCATAAGCTTTGGTCAAAACAACATTTCATATTAAAGCTTTGGTCAAAAAACTGAGGAAGTAGTTAAATCCGCAAGATCTTTCCTTGATCTTCTGCCATTAATATGCCGTTACCATGGCAACGTACTTTCTGGTACTGTCAAAAAATGCGTCTTGCACATCTACAACCAAAGGCACACATCTGTACCAAGTTTCATGGAAATTGGGCAAAAACTGAGGAAGTAGTTTGCAACACAAAATTTTCCATCATTTTGGCTCATAATATGTGAGCTGTTACCATGGCAACATACTTTTTGTCACTGTCAAGAAATGTGTCATGCTGACCTATATCCTATTACAAAGCCAAACATTCAATATGAATTCCATGAGAATTGGAAGAACACTGATGAAGCAGTTTTGCCATGAAGCATTTTGCCCTATATTTTACAAATAACATGCCGTTACCATGGCAACGACTTTCTGCCACTGCGAAAATATGTGTCTTGCACATTAACATATTCAGATGAACATCTGTACCTAATTTCATAAAAATTGATCAAAAACTGTGGGAGGAGTTCGCGACGCAAGATTTGTACCCATTTTTGCCCATAATATGCCGTTACCATGGCAACGTACTTTTGGGTACTGTCAAAAAATACGTCTTGCACATCTACAACCCAAGGCACACATCTGTGCCAAGTTTTATGGGAATCGGTTGAAAACTGAGGAAGTAGTTCGCGACGCAAGATTTGTAACGGACCGACCGCCCGACTGCCTGACCGACCGTCCGCTGATTCCTACATATATACCCCCTTCAAACTTCGTTTGGCGGGGGTATAAAAAGAAAAGGACCATCAGACAGACAATTAAAAACCATAATGCCCCCGCTGACACTCTGTGCTGGATGTACTTAGAAAGCCAATCAAGAATAATGTGTGTGAAATGATGTCATAAAAAAAAGTAATGCCCAAATATGCATTCTACATGTGGATTGAGGGAAAGCAGCGATAGTAGTATGCCTACAATAGATCACATGACTTAAGGTTTCAGAATGTAATTATTCATAACTTTGAATAGAATGATTTCCTTCAAATATCAACTGACTTGTTTTAATATTGCTGCTTTCCATCAAGTTACATTAAATAATATTTACACCTTTGCTCCTTTAAGAATTGGTCAAACAACCATATTAAACTGTATACTCATACCTCTTCTGTGAATGCATCATTCACAAGTTTGTGAATATCTAATCGGAGTTTCAGTTGTACCAGGAGAGGCAGTCTGCTTGTAAGTTTAGCCATACTGTGGAAGAAAAGGGTATTCTCATCTTGTTCTCGAGCATTCTCAAAAAACTCAATGTCTCTGTCTAAGCTTTGCTGTGTGCATCTGCGTGTCTTCTTTCTGGGCTGTTCCGATTTCGGCCCTCCGGAGGGACAGCTAGAGTTTGAGTTGTGCTCGTTTTCTTTACCCCCTGGGGCAAGGTTGTTACCTGTCTCCTGTAATGATGACATTAAGAAAACTTTGGAGGCGGCTGTAAGGGCCTTGGATGGGGGGGGGGGGGGGGGGGTGGCATGATTTCCATGCTTTTCTTTTATTGATCTCTCTTAAAAAAAAAAAAAAAAAAAAAAATCAATGCAGAAAATTTGCCCACGCAATACCCCCACCCCCCCCCCCCCCCCGAAAAAAAAAGTGCAGAAAATTTGATATTGCTACCATACACCCTCCACTAAAATAAATAATAAATAGATATAAAAAATTGCAAAAAATTTGACCATGCAATCCCCATACCCTCACCCCCACAACAACAACAACAAAAATAATATGACCCTTACTTGTTTCAGACATATACTATAGGTCACCATTGACCTACTAAAAATAATCATCAATATTAATTCATTAATATGATTTAGTAAGAGTTAGTATCTCTGGTTTTGAAGATTTTGCTTCAACATTTGAAGAGTTTGTTCGCAAAACCCGAATAAGTCCATATTTGCCAAATGGAGATATTTGCAATTAAGATCAAGAAAAATACAGATTAATGAGAAAAATTTTGCTTCTTCTGACCATAACTTCAAAAATGTACCTTTATATCATGTAGTGACCAATCTATCATCTAAAAGGCTTATTTTGTACTTTATGACAGAGACCGTACTTCAAAATCTTCAAAAATGGACTTATCGGTTTTTGCGAACAAACCCTTCATTTGTTTAAACATGCTCTAATCTTGGGGGATTTCAGTCTCTTGGGGGACAAGTTGTCAACAAGTAGGAAAACATACATGTATTACAGTATACAAGGAGTACCATATGCCATGGTCACCCTAAAGGATACTGAATGTCATGAGTAAACTCAAAATCACAGGCACCAATCTACATACAGTGCACTCCCATTATAACAAACATGATTAAAACGAAATTCAGGGGCTACAACCAAATAAAAATTCAGGCCACAACCTTATCAGTTCTATGTATTTTTAATGATATTTTTAATGAAAGAATACTGCCGGTCCCAAAGACTTCGTTATAACGGGAGTCTACTGTACTGTCAAACATGTTGATAAGCAAATGAAGAGTTTGCAACTGATTGACAAATTGCCCTACATCGACGTAAATAAGCACTGAATTGATCAGTGTTTTAGTAGTAGCCATGATAAAAAATCATGGGCGTTCATATTTACGTTGATGTAGGGCAATTTGTCAATCAGTTGCAATGAAAACATCTCGACGGAAGAACTTCATAAATTTGAATAAATGAAGAGTTTGTTTGCAAAAACCGATAAGTCCATTTTTGAAGATTTTGAAGTACGGTCTCTGTCATAAAGTACAAAATAATACCTTTTAAATGATATATTGGTCACTACATATAAAGGTACATTTTTGAAGTTATGATCAAAAGAAGCAACAATTTTCTTATTATTTTCTTCATTTTTCTTGACCTTTAATCGCAAATATCTCATTTTGGCAAATATGGATTTATCGGTTTTTGCGAACAAACTCTTCAAGTGCATTTGAATGTATGACGCTGTAACAAGACAAGTAACGATCATTTACCAATTCATCTGGGCTCCCTTCATTGCTTATACTGTCACTGTCACTGGCCTGAATGTCCATCGCAGAGATGTCGTGAAGATTTGTTTCCATTCTACTGACGACGGTCATAATTAAAAAAAGAAAATCAACATACTGTAAACCTTCAATTACTTTAACATCTACACATTCTTAAATGATTCCATGCTTCTTCTTTCTTTTTTTTTTCTTTCTTTTTTTGGTATGAACAGGCCAGCCTAATCTTCAAACACACAGAAAAACAAATCAGATTAAATATTTTCAGTTCATTATTTTTTTTTTTAAACACGCAAGAATATTCCATTATTGATGTTTGATATTTAATGTAGAAAGACACTTTTTTTTTGTCTGTGATAGAAACTACACACACACCTGCATCCAAACAAAATGCATCTAAAACACATGTATACTTTCTCATGCAAATGTGTAAAAGCTTTAAAACTTCAAATTCTTTGAGTTTAATTTGCATGCCATGTTTATTAGCATACATGCATGTTTCAAAATATTATTTATATCTTATAATATGTCATTTCATCAAAAGAAATGTTTAAGGGATTGTATACAAAAATGTAATTTTTGTTGAGATGGGGCTTCAGGTTTCCCACTTTTTTTGTGAGATAATATCAAACATCTTACAAAATATGAAAGAGCATACATGTACATCTCTAAGAGAAATTTAAAGATTATTTGATTGAAATTCGGTTTTGAAATGACTGAGATGATAAAAAAAGAGGTTTTAATACAAAGTGGAATGTACCTTCTATTAGGACTAATTTGTTTTACTTTGTTTTTGGATATCTCAGCCATTTCAAAACAGACTTTCATCAACCACGCTTTAAAGTCCTCTTATATAATGTATGCTCTTTAATATTTCATAAGTGGTTTTAAATTACCTTGCAAACAGAGAAAAATCTGAATCCTCCATTATTACCAAAACTACACCATCCCTGTAAGTAACTAACCTTCTTATAGCCATGTGTGGGATCAGAAATTCCAGTTGCTGGGCATATTCATAAGGTTTTATGCCTTTTGCCTCCTGGCCACTGTTCTTTGTCAACTTCTGTCTGTATTTCCTGAAGCTGTCCTTGATGTTTTTCCATTTCCTCTTCGCATCACTCCCTGGTTAAAAATCACAGAAAAGAAAATTATTGATATCCTTTTTTTTCTTAACTGTTTAAAGTTAGTATTTGAAGTTGTACTTTGTCCAATTGCAGATTCATCGCAATTGGCAATTACTACCATAGCTGTTATATACTTTTGTAGTCTGGTCTAAGCTATTCAACTATAGATGCACAGCCCAGTCGCTTCACACAGCGTCTGGTCGGCTACAGCTACTGTATACATGGTACGCTATATATTTCGCGTGGGTTTTATTTTCGCGAATTTCGCGAGTCGGGAGCTATTCGCGAAATTAACAACACGTGAAAATATTACCTTCCAAAATGAATCCCTTGCCTTGATGATACGAACATTTCAGTGCTAGTATACCATGTCACGGCTTACCGAACAGACCATACTGGCTAAGCTTGTTTAAGCACGTCCACGTCTACTTACGAATACTGTAGAGAGCCAATCCATTATCGCAAGGGGACCACTCGTCAGAAATCTAGCGCGATGGACTTAACCACTTCAAAAATGTTGGATTCTAACTTACTAGTTCGCAGAGTTTGGTAAGTTTTTTTCATGCAGTGTATAACTAGTATCATTCTTATTTGCTAGTAAGTTGAAAATTCACACTTTCTTTGCCACTTCATATTTTCTCTGGTCCCCCAATCGCGAATTTAACCACTCGCGAAAATGTGTGACAGCGGCAATTCGCGAAAATTTATGTACGCGAAAATTATAGCGTATACAGTATTGGGCTGTACACTACATCTTTAGTACCATCTCGCAGATCTTGTTCGGCTGTTTTGGAGGCACTCCATGACCTGAAAACCTACCTCGCTCTAAAGAGGATCAAGGATACAAAAAAGTAGCTGTTCAAATCGGTTGAGGAAAGCTTTGCAAAGAAGTGGATTTGCCCTCAACTGATGCAGTTGTTTGGATGGCAAGTATGTTCTTATCCAAGCACCACCTCAAATGTAATTCCAGGAGCTGATATTTCTTTTTGTACAGCTATTACCGTATAATTAATTAAAGGCACATTTCCAGTTGCTCTGCAGGACCTGGCCAATACAGACTAGTAGTATACTGTTTCACAGCAGTAGATATCAGAGCATTTGGAAGAAGCAGTAAAGATGGGGGGGGGGGGGGGGGGGGGGGGTGGAATCTTTTGCAAACTCCACTCTCAGCTCAGCAAGGCACTTGAAAGCAACTAGCTCAATTTTTCAGCTGGCAAAGTCATTCCAGATGCAGAGCATCAGTTTCCCATTACACACTGCTCAGAAATGAGGCCTACCCATTGAAAAGAGCAGTGGAAATTCATTATAAAAATAACTTTATAACAATGCCCTCTGCGTGCCTGCTTTGGACGCAGACCACCAGGGCATTTTGTCTGTTTGACCGAGTAGCAAATAGATATAAAACAATTACAAAGGAAAGTAAGACTCATTCAGGAACTAAATATCATAGTACAGTGCGCAAAAAAAAAAATCAGCTTTACTAACCTGATTGATAATCCCATTATTTGTGGCTGTTATCATACTTGCTTGGTTAAATTGTGGTCCATTCATTTATGGACTGGTACACATTGCCTTGTCTACGTAGTAAGCTTACATGCATGTATATTTGTGGGACTAAAAGGCAGAAAAATCCATAGGCCTAGAGTTCATTTTTTTTTAAATTTTTTGTCTAACTTTTGTACACGAACAATCAATCTACAATTGTATGTAACTACACATGAGTAACGTTAGACCTCTTGTACACTATTTTGCATGGTACGGTTCCATTATGAATCCACAAGTAGTTTCCGCAGAATACAGGCTGATCTCGCTGTCGAACTGTCTAAACAGCAACATGTCCGCTGCGAGATTTCAGTAAATAAACTTTAGCTTACTTTGTAGGCCTAGAGTTCTATACTGTGTGCACGTGCACCATACCGGTAGAATACCTTTTCAGACACACGATAGGCAATATGTGGGACTATGATGATTGGTATAGGCCTACGTCTAAACGGTGCCTTTTAGTTTGCGAGTCTGTCTGTGTCTATGTCAAAATACGAGGGAAAGGAACAATCTGCAACATCTGTAAGGGGAGTGAACATCGTCATGCATTAAATATCAATACAGTGACAAAAGAGACAAAATGCAAACTCGAGAAAACCAAGCGAGTAAAATTTACGGCTGTAACTTACCGCTTAACCCTACGAAATCACCGATGGATTCCCACTCGACATTTTTCTTCAAAACATTTTTGAATTCAGAATGCCCTGGGTCGTACAAAATTTCTCTTTTGCGGACTTCTTCAATAAGTTCCTCCGTCGACATTTTACTTTAGTCGTCAATACTGAATGCATGCCATGTAGTTATACCGTAAAACAGCCCCATACATGCCTTTCGCGAAGACGGCTTGGCTGTCCTGTTAACATAACACTAACAGTTTCACTTTGGCTTTTTATACTGCAAGATCGATCGTACACTCTGTTATTGGACCTACGATTTGTACATTGTTGAAGGCCACTAGGTTTTTTTTTTGTTTCAAACAATATTTTATTTCGATTTCATCATCCATCATTGATTACAATTCAATATTTAATTGTGTTGCTTGCAGCGTGACATTTCAAACGTATATCAAAATATTACAAAATAATTCTTAGGACTGTCATTGTGTAAATTTCCGATTGTTCTACTACTAGTATACAATACACAGTAACTGCTTCACAAATATAATCATCTCCGCAATAATTATAAAATCAATTGTTAATGCCTAATGGGTCAGCAAAACCAAAATGTATGTACAATACACATTACAAAATATACCCATTGACTGCGTCCGTATACTCGTCACAGCAGTGATTATGAGATAATGAAATCAATATTGTTAAGGGGTCAAACACAAGGTCTGCATACCTATGCATCAGGTGTCAATAAAAAGCCTACATACCTATGTACACACAATC
Source organism: Diadema antillarum (assembly GCF_040938485.1). Taxonomy (NCBI): domain Eukaryota; kingdom Metazoa; phylum Echinodermata; class Echinoidea; order Diadematoida; family Diadematidae; genus Diadema; species Diadema antillarum. The sequence goes on from NW_027270903.1 coordinate 6,127,446, forward strand.
CAATATAAAAACATTTTACAAATCTTCATGATCAATGTCTGTACATAATTCATACCTATAAACATTACCCCTTCATCGCTCACCCGTATAACCTCAACAACACTTCCCCCTCTAAATAGGCATACTCCAGGTATACCTCACTCCAGCACAGATACACACACATATTTGCACGCACACACACACACACACACACACACGCCCACAAACATCGAACCTGTTCACCAAACACTCAACAACAAAAAGCACAAAAAAAAAAAAAGGTATCAAATAGTAGTGCAGTAAGTATCCCGTGCCATTAAATGATTCCATTTCCTGCTGTGCAGGGCCAGCGTACCTCGTTTCATTGCTAATTTCCTTTCTTCTTCTCTACTTTCTAACATTCTTTCTCTAATTTCTCTTATCAAAGGGGGCCTGCTCTTTTTTTTCGAAAATACAAATATCATCCATTTTATCAATAATATCAAATGGTTTATGAGTTGTCCTTTTCCAATATCCTGCGTTTTAATACCAACATGAACAGATTGCCAATCTAACTTTTGCATCTGGGGTAAAACAAAAACTTCACTACACAATTTCCAAATCTGATTGACTTTCCTACAATGAAAAAACAAATGTTCATAAGTCTCAACCTCAGAATAACAAAATGTACATTGATTATCTCCTACAAAACCAAAAGAAAATAACTTAGCTTTGGTATATATTAAACCATACAACATTTTATATTGAAATTCACGCAGTTTACAATCAAGAGTAGACTTCCGAGGCCTCAGAAAAATCAATCTAATGTCTATTTCCTCAAAATTATATAAACCAACTAAATTATTATATGCTGATGATGTTTCAATTCCATCCCTCATCAATGCTTTATAAATACGTTTTGATGTTATATCCTGTATATGATATATTTTATTCTGCAAATAGAATTCAATTTTCAGTTGAGTATCCTCCATATTCATTTCTCGCTTTAATGTACCTTTCCATGATGACGGTAAAGCTAAAAATATTTCAAACATTTTTCCAATCATTTCTTCACTAAATCCTAATCTTAAAAACTCCCTTCTCCCTTTAAAGTCCCCATTTACATCTACCAAATGATGAACTTTATATACATTCCTAAGAAATAACTCTTTATCAAATATTGTATGTCCATCAATCAAAATAAATTTATTATTAAAAATTACCTCATTCCTTTTTGAATCCTCTTTCAGAATCAAACTTCTACTTCCCATCCAAACCTGCAACATATCATTATAAAATTCTGGTAAAATTAGCCTCAACAACCCTAAAATTGCCTTACTATAAAAAATCAAAATACCTCCCACCGATTTAGTGAAAAACTTAAAACATAACTTCCACTTCATACTATGATCCCCAGAAATCAAACGCTTAATCCACATAATTCTTTGTGCTTTAACAAACACTCGAAAATTAATGAACTTTAATCCTCCCCTATCATAATCTAAATACAAAATATTCCTTTTTATTTTATCTCTACCCCTCCAAATAAAATCAAATACCACCCTATCTACTCTCTAAAAAATTTCGAGTGAATAATTCACTCCTTGGAAGGAGTGAATAAAATTTCACTCAATTAAGAGTGACTTTCACTCGTTGTTGAGTGAATTTCACTCTTGTAACGAGTGAAATTTGTGTGAAACCCATTCGCCGAGTGAATTCCGAGTGGAAATTAAGCCGAGTGAATTCTGAGTGAATACATAATTAAACGCATTTGGCTAGGCCAATAGAAATTGAGAATTCCCCTGTCATGTGTTTACTCTAAGCCAATCACCAGCAGCAATTTCCCCTGGCTTGGGCGCGGGCAGGTTTACCTGAAGAGCGACGCGTCGCCTGTGCGTGGACTGTGTGCAATTGCGTGCTGTGTGCTAGCTGTGCGTGTATTATGCATAGGATCACAGATTTACGTGCGTGTAAGTGCAATCGTGAGAATCAGAGCCTGGATGTCGTGATTGACGGGAGAAAATGTCTGTCTTCAAATTCAGTGGAGCAGAGATATTATTCACATATTTGAAGGTAAGCAAACCATAGATCGATCTAATTATACCTCTCCGTAAACGACCATAAGTAAGTTACCTTTAGGGTTCTATACGAATAACCCCGGGCCAGTACTGGCGTTCCTTCGAACAATTAATGTACAATGGTTTGTACACAGTTAGCTATATGGGGCTGGTCATACCATAGAACACCTTACGAACAGCTAGAATCCGAGGCCGAAACTCAGCTGATGATACACGCTAGGTGTTGGGATCTAATAATACGTTGAGTCTTTAGACAACACTTTAATTGTACACATTGGGATCTAGGGCTTGAACTACTAGTATTCCAACAAAAAAATGAGTGATGAATGAAACGTTGGTCGTTAGTCATTGAATTGACATTCGTAAGCATATCATCACACAGAGATTACTGTGGTCGAGTGTAGCGTTAGCAGGGCTGCCAACACTGGAAACTAGTTGAGAGTGAGACTCCCATATAGGCCAATGCTATAATTTAAGAGTCAAAATGAGTGAGATCAATAGAAATGCATGCAAATGAAATAAAGTTTTAGAGTGAGAAAGGACCAAAATGCGTGAGTCTCACGCTCAATGCGTGAGAGTTGGCAGCCCTGCGTTAGAGATCGAACTTATACTATAGGGTCCTATTACTGTTACTAAGCTGTGCTAATTAAAGCAATACATTAGAAGCGCCTAGCGCCAGACACGTACTCTACATTGCTATTGTTGAGTTGACAGCCGAATCACTGACACTGCATGGTCTGTGTTGCCAGATGAGATGGTGATCTCGATCAGTACGGTAATAAAGAATGGTGAAATTTGGTGATTTATGATTATTGTTCATTATATACACTGTATGTAGTCATAAAAAGGACTTTTATTTGCCGCTACATTTGAGCATCCAAACAGCTGGGAGAATACCACGTACCAGTACACTAGCTCCCTCGTCATGTGTCGTGATCATCCACTACTGTACTAGGTAAGAAGTATGATGCGTGTACTGTTCGTGTTAAGTGCATGGTCCACTGTGACATATCACACTTCTAGCTGAAGATCAGCGTGCTCACACATCATGGAGATCGATCCCCCTTGTAGCAGACGATGACTGGCACTATTTTCAACGTTGTTTTTTATGAAAGTTACAGGTGACCTTAGGTATCAAAATTTGGCAGAGATCACATCTTTGGGTCTTTAATTCTAACATTAAATATGATGTACGGTAGCTAAAAAAGTAATTAGGCCTACTAGCTTTTGTATTGGTGCTCATTTAGTATTTATGTGGACAAAACAACTGCATATTGTCTTGTGGAAATGAGTTCTAAATCCATTTCTAAACCTTGTGTTTTCATACTTTCCTCCAGATAAGGACGTAGACATGACAGCTCTTCGGGAGTGATGGTGATTTAAAGGAACTCGGTGTAGGGGTCATCATTTGGAGAACAAAGACAGATATTGAGAGCTGTACAGTCTCTGCGACACGAAGGAGGGTGCAGATCACCAGATTGCAAAGTACCAGATGTGGTCATACAACGACTAGCCATTGAATTCAGGGTTGACGAATGCTGGAAACACCGGGCCAACATCAGCGAAGGAGCCTCTGAGATATGGACTTCCATTGCATTAACCCTGCTGTAAGCTATTCTGTTGTTTTCCACAATGATTAATGAAGGGAGACTAGTTTGAAATTGATTTATATCTATTTTACATTCTAGAGTCTTAGTAATTACATAAGAGGCTACCGGTACATTAAGAGACTGAATGCTTGGTTGGTTTTATTGTGTTTGAAGAAATGATTTTCAAGGTACTTCATGGAGCAGTTTTCGAGCTGTCCTTCCCTCTGACAATGAATGTCTTGACAGGTTAGTACTTGTATTTAAGAAGAATGTGGACCATGTACTTGCCGTATCGACAGAAGTGAAAACCATGTTATGGTCAGTCTTGAGTTGTGTAAGTAGAGCTGTTGCTTATGTCAAATATGTATGTTAAATGATTTTGCTCTTCAAGTTTATAATGTAAACTGGAAGAACCTACTATCCTCATGCCATTTGTATTATTCATAAAACCATTAAATTTTACTTATTTGCCCAGGAATTCAACACACACATCACTTCAAGGGGGAAGAGATACTTCAAAAGCTGAGGGAAGGTGTTCTGACTGTTCCGAGGAGACATCTGCACATCCAGATCATTGCAGCATATTTGTTGTTGAAAATGGAAGCAGAAAACTGTACAGCGTAAGTTCAATTAGTTAAAATATTATTATTATTCATATATTATCATTATAATTTGAAAATTGGTCTGGAATACCAGTTTCCCATTGTCATGTCTTGTACTACAATGTACATTTTCATCCAATATATAACCACGTAATTTGCCTGTTCATTTTTTTTTTTTTTTTGGTCTTCTCAAGTACAGAGAAAAGCAGACTAAAATTTGCCCCCCCCCCCCCCAAAAAAAAAAAAAAGGAAAGAAAGTAGAAGGGACCGGTAAGTATAACATTGTTAATGAAGTGATGGTTATAGATTTAAAATAAAGACTGGTATACTTGTATGAAACATGTAGACAGAGTGTACGTACAAGACTCCATGCTGACTTATTTTCGTGGTAGCCCCATCGGGCCACAGGTATATTGATTTGATAATAGTCCTAATACTTATGATTTGGCCTTTACAGGGAAATTGCATCTACTTCTTAATTAACTCATTGTGCAAATATACAGGCAATGTGGGGATTGTGATGTACCTCCTCATAGATGTCTAATAAAGTTGTGTGCAGATTGGCCTGATTCCATGACTTAGGTTCGATGAACGCTAACTTCAACGTAACGTAATGTTACTTAAGTTCCAACATGCCAGTTGCGCCGTTCATTTATAATAAACCTATTCTCATTTTCTTCCATAAGAATGCCACTACATGTATTTCTACTGCTATCAGATCTTCATCAGTTATAGTCAACTCTGTGCCAAAGTCAAATTTGTTGAGACTCAAGAAAAAGCTTTGACTTACAATGCATTCTTATATTTCAGGAGTATATCTGTATGGCAAGGATCATGGATTCATTGAGTATCATTTGAAGACCTTGAGGAGCTATGACACCACAAATCACCTCAGGCAGAGAGAGAGAGAGTAGTTGCAGCTCCCACCAAGCCCCTGACCGAGCACCATTCCAACGTTAGATTAGAAGCCCAATGAGAAGAGACAGCTACCATCGGTGTATAGGTCTAAATACCCTTGCTTTTTCCTCTTTTGAGATACAGCATATGCTCCTCTGACGTTGGAACTTGCATTCTTGTTGAAGAGTCAGCCTCATCAGGCTCAGCGGTAGTTTAGCATGAAGCTGTTACCAGGATGTACTGCAGCACTTCAACATTAAAAGTAGAACAGGGCTCGCCGATGAAAAGAGTTTGTTGCATAGAATGTGTGATTGTTAATGCTTTAAATTGTTGATTGTTGTATATACTAGTAACTGAAAATAGTTTTGGCTTATGTAGTCAAAAAAATCTCCTCTTCATGGCCACATGTTAATCAATACATTCATCTGTGAGGTGTTCCAAACATATCAAAGAATGTTTGGCCACACACAGCTTGGCATTCCGCATGATACGAATCTGGCTGCGCTCATGATTAAGCACCCCCTTCTCTCCAGGCAATTCTGACTTGCTTTAATAAAACCTATTTATGGTCTAATATTCAAGAGAGAAAACTGTTGACAGACGCTCGTATGTAATTTTTTTTTCCTTTCCCTCATTTTTTTTTTTTTTTTGGGGGGGGGGGGGGGGGGGGGGGAATGCTACAAATAGCAGGTAAATAGTAGAATCTTCCCATGGTTATCCATGCTCTTGGGATGAAGATCATGTCTCCATGTTGTGATTAAGTTACCACATACCTTTGTCACCCCTTTGATTAGCATTGATGCAGTACAATATGCATGAGCTCAAATTTATTGCATCCATCTTCTTTGGAGGAGGGGGAAAATCTTTAAAAAAAATAAACAAAATTGATGGGAATCATTGATCCCTAGGGTTACGGGACCCAGAGTTATTTTGTACATTTTCACCTTTATGTAATTGATGTACTGTACTTTGAAAAACTTGTGGGTAGAAGCTCAATTGGTTCAACTTCTTTTTCCATGAAACATCTGCAGCCCATCATTGATAAATCCACGGCATTAGAGGAGATGGAGTTAAATAGATTAGTTCACTAATGTGCCAAGTCAAACTTATGGATAATTCTTCCCTTGATCTCGTAACAAATTATTAAGATAACCTGCAACTGACAATCATATTTTGATATAGAGTGTTAGCAGTGATGTCACAATTGCCCACCATAAGGCTGCGTTCACATAGAAGTATACTATTTGGGTATTTGGGGCTCGTTTTCGAGGGCACGCGAATAGCTTGAATCGAACGATAGGATTTCCTAACACCGGTTCACATAAGAGGGCACTATTTGAATGTACCAAATAGCATAGAATAGTATAGCAAAGTGGGAATCGAGCTTGTTCAATTTTCTTGCAGCGTATACCGTCTCTCATTTATGAAATAATGACAATTTTGGTCTGGATTTGCCCTTTAGCAAAAATAAGCATGTAGACTGACATTCTGATGCAGTTTAGAAATTGTTAATAAGATTTGCTGGGATGTACAGGAGGAAGAAATCCTCACTGCATAGGATGGCGAGTTGATGGTGCGGGTGATGGTGTACTGGGTGCCTGAATAGCAAATAGCGAATACCGTATACTTCTATGTGAATGCAGCCTAATGAAGTAAATTGCCTAAACCGACTAGAAATCAAGACTGCATACAAAAGCTGCAGCAATGTTTACTTCAGGGAAACCTAAGGCAAAAGAACACCTTTGTTAGAGAGGCATGCATGAATGAATATTGATCGCCTTTGCTATGGAAGCCACCATTATGGTGGCCAACATGACGTCACATGAAATCACTCTATAAGAAATTCAGTTTGCATGCATTAGTTGTTGCTACATCTGGCAAAACTCGGAAGGATTACAAGTGTTCAATATTGTACAATGATGCCTTATTTAGGTGAAGAAGATCAATGATATGATACATGTTGTGTCAACTGTAGTGATTGCAATTCTTTTTCCATAAATAGTAGGCCCGGTTGAGGGGGGGGGGGGGCTACAAGCCCTCCTCCCCTTTGACATTCCATGCCAAATTTCATGAAGGCATGATTATTTTGGGGGGTTATTGATTGTAATCAATAACAAATATTTTCATGCTGGACGTGTTGCTGACAAATTTCATTGAAAAGGCAATGAAAAACAAAAAGTAAGAAACAAAGAAATATGTGAGTAAATAGAAAAAAATAGATACTTCAGAATTTTTTGATGGCACAGTTTTTTCTCTTTCATTTGCTATGGACACTAGAAAGAATATTTACACAAAAAACAAAAAATGTGCCTTTTTGGAACTTTATTTATGACAAATGGTCTGATTTCATGCTCAAATTAGCTTAATTTAGCCAATTGACTTTTTTGTTGTTGTTGAAAATCAACATTACCGTTTTATAGATTACGTCACAGGCAATTTGTGTGTGGATTTTGTAATGATCGCACGGTTGATGGTCGAGGTCTGGGGGGTTCCAGGGAGGCCCCCCTCTGGCTCTATCATCTACATAAATACCCCACCTAAAGCCTACTTAAAGTCAAGACCATGCTTCTCTGATCGAGTATGTTTAGGTATTTGTACAATGTACTTGTAGAGCATCACTGTGTTACATGACAGAGGATCCAAACTTGATTAACCATGCAGTATTGAAAATTTCTGTTTTTTTTGTCAATTTTTCGAAGCAATCACAATTCCTACTACATGTGTAATTGTTTTTGTATTATAGTATGGATAATGGTGACTATACTTTGCAAGTCTTTTGTAGCTTATCATTGAACATGCAATAATTATATTCACTTGTAGTCGAAAATTAAACATGTTCAGGAAGGGTACTTGTGAAAACTTTTACTTTTGCACAAACTTTATGAATTTGGCATATTTTCGGGGAAATGTGTGATGTTAATATTTGAAGAGTTTGTACGCAAAAACCGATATGTTCATTTTTGAAGATTTTGAAGTACGGTTTCTGTCATAGAGTACAAAATAATACCTTTTAAATTATATATTGGTCACTACATATAAAGGTACATTTTTGAAGTTATGATCAAAAGAAGCAAACATTTTCTTATTATTCTCTTTATTTTTCTTGACCTTTAATCGCAAATATCTCCATTTGGCACATATGGACTTAGCAGTTTTTGCAAACAAACTCTTCATTTGTAGAGCTTTGGGAATGACAGCTAGAATAGCATATTTACAGGGACCTTGTGATGATTATGGTGACAGTTGTTCTTAAATGATAAAAATATGTATAATTATTGTTGGCCACATAATTCATGGAAAACCAGATACTCAGCACATGAAGACTGTTTGTAATGGTGTACTGCTCTGCAGTTGAAGTTTAGATATTTCAAGAGGTATATTCCTTTTTTTTTTTTAAATTTCAGGTGATCCAGTGGACATCACACATTTATTTGAAATAGAGAATCAGCTCATAAAAAAAAAAACATAACATGCGTAGCATTTAGTACATTATCTTCTTATATCCCCCTCAATGCTACTTAAAGAAAAAATAAATTAATAAGAAAGAATGAAACAACAGCCATTTGGATTACTAGCTTATATTTTTTCAGTTTCATGTATTGATCCAGCTCGGGTAGGAATTACTTTCAAACCTGGAACACAAAGTTGGCAATGCACTGGGCTACCAGTGGTGGATCGTTGGCTTCTAAATACAATGTACATGCATTAATATTAACAAATATGTATATTATGAACGTTGCTTACTGTTTTTGTTTGTATTAGTTTGATTGGTATTCATTATTCCAAAAATGACTCCAGACCACCTAGATTATTCCCAAATTCATCGCCATATTGTCACTTTTTCTTCCAGGGTTGAATAACTAGTGCACTGAGTGCTGTGATCAATGGTGATAGAGATGTGTGCTCATGTAGAGTGTAATTCCGTTTGGGATTGAAAAAAGATTGAAAAAGGATTGAAAAAAGAGTGAAAAAGGAGTTAAAAACCTCCGGAGTTAAAGAAGAGTGAATACAATAGGAGTGAATTGAGAGTGAGAAAGGAGTGAAAAACGACTGACAAAAGAGTGAAATACGTCGGGGGTGAATTTAGAGTGAGAAAGGAGTGAACATCCCACCAAAAACATTTCCGTCTTTTTTCACTCTCTTTTGGAGTGAAATTTCTGTTCACTAGAAATTCACTCCACTTCTAGTGATCCTTGACGTCACTACCAAGGGGAGTGAAAATCGAGTGAAAATTCACTCTTTCTTTTTTAGAGAGTAACTCCTCAAATACCCAATCAGGTGTTACCATGAGTGAAGAAATATAAATCAACTTTGGTAAAACAAAAACCTTTACTAATTGAACTTTCCCCATCAGCGTTAAATCTCTCTGTTTCCACCATAATAATAATCTCTTTATCTTACTCAAAATCTCCTTATAATTCATAACTTCTTTAACATCAGGGTTCAAGGAAAAATATATTCCTAATATTTTTACCACCTGTTCTACTCTACCAAAATGCAACACACAATCCTCCCTCGGAATACCTAATAACAACACATACGTTTTATCATTATTAACTTTTAAACCCGAAATTTGATGAAATACATCAAATAATCTTTTAACTTCCTCAACAGAATATCGATCCTGAAGAAATAAAGTAACATCATCAGCATACAGAATTTGTTTAATTTCAACATTATCAACCATTAACCCATGAATATTAGAATTCTTCCTTATTGCCTGAGCCAAAATTTCAATACACATAATAAATAAATACGGGGATAAAGGATCTCCTTGCCTTACCCCCTTCTGTATTGGGAAATAACCAGTAGACTCCTTACCATTTATAACACAACTACAGCTATTAAAATACAATATTTCAACCCAATTACATAACATTGATCCAAAACCAAATATATTCAAAACTTTCTGCAAAAATGTATGACGGATCGAATCAAAAGCTTTCTCAAAATCAATAGCAAACATATAACCAGGTAAACCACAGCTCGATGTATAAAAGATCATATCATCAATCAATCGAATAGCCTCTCCAATATTTCTTCCTTCTATATATCCAACTTGATCAACATTGATTATTTCATGCAAAACATGCTTAATACGGTTTGACAAAACTTTCGCAAGTATCTTATAATCTACATTCAATAATGAAATAGGTCTGTAATTCTTTATATATAAAGGATCTTTTCCTTCCTTATGAATCAAAGTAATTACACCTTGTTTTTGAGAAGCAGACAATTCTCTTCTGTTATATGCCTCATTAAAACTGTCCAACACCACATCCCCTATCACTGACCAGAATGTAATATAAAATTCTACACTTAATCCATCATTTCCTGGAGATTTATTCAACTTCATCTGATTCAAAATAATTTCACATTCTCTTTTTGAAATATACCCCTCACAGGATTGAATAGAATCCCTACTTAATGTTGGCAAATCTTGAAAAAAATATCTACTATCACCAGATATAAAATCAAAATTCTCAGAATAAAGATGACTATAAAACCTTTTTATTTCTCTAATTATTTCCTTAGAATCACAAACTACCTCATCATTGACCCGTACACTTTTAACAATCATTTTCCTCTTATTAAATTCCATTAACTGTTTAAAATAAGATGAGTCACCTTCTCCACCTTCATACCACGAAGCCCTTGAACGAATTTTTATCCCTTCATTCACGTAATCATAACATTTTTTCAACTCTTTCTTTTTATCTTCCAACAACGTGATTCTATCACTATCTGATCTCAAAAATACATCATTTTCTAAAAACTCAATTTCTTCCTCAATTCTCTGAATTTTTTCCTTACGTTGTTTGGCCAAATTTATAGAATATTTCCTAGTAAAATTACAAATTTTCATTTTCAAAAAATCCCACAAAACCCTTTTATCTTCTATTTCATTCCGAAATTCTCCCAATATTTTTATTATTTCATCTTTCATTTTATTAACATATTCACTATCTTTACACAAACTGTTATTAAATTTCCAATATGACGCCTTAAAACATCTATCATTTTCCTTATCATCATTAGGTTTATTCAAAAGTTGCAAAAAAATTGCTGAATGATCTGGCGCAATAGAAGTTAATATCTTGCATTCCTTTACAATATCATGCAACTCACTCGAAATAAACCAATAATCAAGTCTACTTTGCATAAACGGAAATACCTGTCGATAAGTATATTGTCTATCTAAATTATGGGTGACCCTCCATATATCTATCAAATTACATTCCTCGACAAAATTATCAAAACACTGATCAAAATTTGTATACTTCTTTACCATTGCTCTCCCATTATAATCTAATTCAAAATTTCGTATCAAGTTAAAATCTCCACCAGTAATAATCAAATTTCCATTATCAACAAAAGGATGCAGAATCTTTTCAACTTCAGACAGAAAGTCTCTCCTCTCTGTTTCTTTACCCCTCACTGGAAAATATACATTTACAATAACAATTTCCATACCTTGTAAGACACATTTCATCAAAATATATCTACCTTCATGATCTATATCCACATATAAAACATTCAATTTTAAATTTGCATTAACCAACAAACAAACACCTTTACTATGTGGTGTACCATGACTAAAATAGGATACTCCGTCCCACTCCTCTCTCCACTTTTTTTCAACTTCAGGAGAGCTATACGTCTCTTGTAATAACACAACATCTGCTTTTTTATACGTACACCAGTTAATAATATTCTTTCTTTTCCTTGCATCCCTAATACCTTTTACATTCAACGAAAGGAAATTACAGCGAATATCTAAATCATCCCAAGCCATAGTTACAGACGAGTACCGCCAGAACAAGCACAGTTAATTCACCTGACTCCGAAATACATTTACAGCTACCATCTGCATGCACCCAAACACACCACTTATACACACACTCACTCACACCGATTACACTCACAATTACACTTACACTCGTGGAGTCCGGAAGGACGTCCATGTACACTTCCATAACCAACGAAACGAGTCTCCTCCCCCCCCCCCCCCCCCCACCTCCCACTGCATTGCACTAACGAAGAATGGACACAGGCAATGATTTCCCCTATACCTATCCAAGTGCATAACTCTTGCTCAGCATCTGAAAAAAGAGGAAAGGAATAAAATGAAGAGGAATAATCAAGAACAAGAAAAAATAAATTAACACCCGACTAATACAGCTTGACCTTGTATTGTTCCTCTCTTGGGTGCCCCTGGGCTATGGCTAACGAAATTGTAGTACCTTCGAGACCAAATCGGACTGTGCATAGCTGTGACAAAAAGACAACTTGAGAGGGATACGCCCTGTTCAATATGCAATCTACTAAAAAAAAAAAATAAAAAAAACCACAGTGTTAAGGGGAAAAGAATTGTAATCTAGTATCTTCTGTTCTCTTAACGAAGGAGCATTTGTCGACCAGACAGGAGTCATTATCAGACTACCAAACAAATTAAACTAGGACATGACATAAGGAAAAGAAGGAAGAGAGAAAAAATGGGGACATGACAAAAGAAACAAAGGGTACGAAAAGAAAAGAAAAAAAACCTGAGAAGCCATTAAGGCTTGACCACCTGCCTTCCCATTTACTGCACTATGCACTATGCAGAACGATTTATCTGTGTGTCTATACTCATTATCGGCGCTTGAGGGCGACAAACATGCAAAACTGGTTACCAATAAGAGGGGTCATTGACTAACATATTGATACAAAAGGGTTTTCAGTGGTATTACAAGAGAGTTGCAATACAAAAGAGCTTCGAACATGCATTCATGATTGACCCATAACTAAACACCTGGCTTCTTAAGCAAATCAGTACATCAGCTTTATATTGCTCTTGAAAGACCCATGGCCATATAAAAACGATTCGCACACTCCCGAAACCAAATCAGTCCACGGGCATGACAAAACAAAAACGACACAAGATAAAGCAAAAGAAATCTTTAAAAGGACACGCCTTACGTAATTGTACTTTACCACAAATAGTAAGTACGTCCCCGCACCAAAGGAGGTTCTAGCTGTAATGCCAGTGAAAATTCCACTGCTGTAAGTTTTGTTTTCCATTCAAACTTTTAGTGGGCCAGACAAAAGACGTTAATACTGCCATCATAATAACGTGCCTTAGCCCAGTTTCCTATTTTCCATCACGGCCAGAAAAGAAAAGAAAAAGAGGGCAACGCCTTGAGAGGTCGTGACTATGAAAACCTAACCAAACAATCAACTTACAAGAATGAAACAGTGCAGCTATTTTTGGAGGACACACCCATAGAGACAGATAATTGCATTGCTTCCATCTGCATGCAATCTGCATGCATTCATTACACACCAACTGGGTTATGTAACAATGTCTTCCAAATAGAACAAACCAAAAATGACAAGCGCAGATTGTTCTAACTCGCTTGTATTGACAAGAATCTAGTTCGTTTCCATTTAGAACAGATTGTAGCCAAAAAAAAAAAGAAAAAAAAAAGGGTATTCTACGTTGAACCAAATTAACGCATATGCTGTTACCTGATACGAGGAATAATGATGTCTTTAAAAAAAATGATATCCCAACCTCTGTTGTCCAAAAACATTGGTTAGAGGAAGAAGGAAAGAAGTAAAAAAAAATGAATTAGTTACTGCAACCAACAAAGTATTCCTATCTCGGTTACGAGGGATTGCTGTGATTGCTTGGGTAAGTTTTGACGAGGGAATTGACAATTAGATGAGAAGAGAGAGAGAGGGGGGGGGGGAACCCTCTGTAACTTCAGAAACCTATTTCAAAATCATGTTCATATTGCTGCTGTCAAACAAATAAAACAGCTCCATATTATACAGTTATTATCACAAATATTGATGTGCATATTACATATCGTGTCACATTCCCCCGCACTTCAGTGTATTACGCAGGCTCAACGCCATCATGATTACAAGACACACACAATGACAGTCCATATCTTCCGATCTCAAACTAACTCTGATCAACGGAGAAACGAGCATATTAATGACATCATTGCAAGTTTTCTGCATTCAATGTTATAATACATTAATATCTGATTTGCTTTAGCGGAAGAAAGAGAAAAAAAAAAATGTATGAGTTGCTGCCATTTAAGCGACCAACCAGAATGTTCCTATCTCGGTTACGAGGAATTGCTGTGATTGTTGACAATGAAAATGACAAATAGATCAAAAGAAAACCTTTGTAACTCTGAAACCTATTACTTCTGTCAACACCAACAAAACGACTCCATTTTATAGTCACAAATAGTTGATGTGCATATTATACATCGTATCACATTCCCTCATACTTATTGTCATAGGCTCAACGCCATCATGATTACAAAACACACACAATGACAGTCCATATCGCCCGATCTCGAGCTAACTCTGAACATCACAGTAGAAAACCAACAAACTGGATCAACGGAGAAATGAGCATATGACAACATTGCAAGTTTTCCTCATTCAATCTTATGATACATTAATATCTGATTTGCTTTAGAGGAAGAAAAAAATGTGTATGAGTCGCTGCCATTAAGCAACCAACCAGAATATTCCTATCTCAGTTACGAGGAATTGCTGTGATTGTTGACGAGGAAAATGACACATAGATCAAAAGAAAACCTCTGTAACTCTGAAACCTATTACTTCTGTCAACACCAACAAAACAACTTCATCTTATAATCACAGACAGTTGATGTGCACATTGTACATCGTGTCACATTTCTCCACACTTCTATTACAGGCTTGGTGCCATCCTGATTACAAACACACACAATGACAGTCCATATCTTCCGATCTCAAACTAACTCTGAACATCACATTAGAAAACAAATGAACTGAATAAACGGAGAAATGAGTATATGACATCATTGCAGATTCATGCATTCAATTCTATGATACATTTCTTCCTCGCCAATACCATAAGCCACCTTCAACCACTTTCAATGATAGAGTTAGTAGTATCTCCCAAAAGACGTATATCCCAAAAACTATTTTAACAAAATGTCATTTTTTTAACGTTTCTTTTTATGAGGTTCTTTCTTATGTATATATTTTCCAAACTCGCGAAACAAATCCTAACCATCAAAAAATGTATATATTTCGCACCGAACATCAAAAAAATCTACCTAGATGTGTGAAATTATGTTTCAATAAACATGTTGTTAAACCAAGCAAAGTCCAAACATGCAAATAAAGTTTCTGTCCTTGTTGCGTTCATTATAATGATAATGACACTCAGATCACTTCCCGTCTCCTCCTCTAAAACGATATGCGTTTTATATCCCCAGCACAAACATGATACTATCGGATGTCACCCCCCCCCCCCCGAAAAAAAACCCCACACATTTTACTTGTCGTTTACAGTACCAACTTTCTGCTTTCCATATTCATTCGCAATTTGGCGATGAAATCTATTCTCCCATCTAATACCAGATAATAAATGAAATAAATCCATAATCTCAATACTGATATCATATTCATTTTCTTATTACCAAAACTGACTCACTAAGTGTATGAAGCATTATAACTTCGGCCATTCATATCAATCTATATCAATGGTACGATCGATGGAAGAGTATGTGCACATCGATATCAGTATAGAATCGATAAAAGATTATAATCTTTTATCGATTCTACACTGATATCGATGTGCACATACTCTTCCATCGATCGTACCATTGATATTTGATATTGATATTGATATTGATATTGATATTTTTCTTTTGGACAAAAAGTGACGGAGTTAAAGATTTTAGGGGTATACTTTACTTTGGATCCAGAGGTGAAAGAAAAATTGAATTATAAAGAAATACTTAGTAAAATAAAGAAATTATTAATATGGTGGAAGCAACGAGATTTGACATTAGTTGGTAAAATTCAGTTATTGAAGATTTTTATTTATTCTAAATTGATATATGTGGGGTCTCTAACTCCTTTGCCAGAATGGGTATATAAAGAATTGGATTTGGTTGTTTGGGAATTTATTTGGCAAGGGAAACCAAAAATTAAAAAAACTGTTTTGGTATTAGATTATGAACACGGGGGAGTAAAATTTATGCATTTTTTATCATTGATAGACGCTCAAAGAGTAATGTGGGTTAAAAGGTTATTTTATGGTAAACAAGAAATGAAATGGAAACAGTATTTTCAGTTTGTTACTAAACACATTGGAGGTAAATTTATATTTCGTTGTAACTATTTTATTTATCTTTTGAATTTGTCTATACCGGAATTTTACAGGGATCTGTTGAAAACATGGGTGAAAACAAGGGATTTCAGGGGTAATTATAATCAAATAAGGAAGGAAGTTTTGTTTAATAATAAAATGATTCGCATTGAGGGAAAATGCAGTTTTGATGAAAAATTGTTTTTGAAAAAATGTTTTAGATTGGAACATATAATGGATAGGAATGGTAAATTATTTTCGGTTGAATATTTTTATAATAAAGGATTTAATTATTTGAATATTTTGAGTATTCAAAAGATATATGAAGCGCTTCCAGTTGGTTGGAAAAGGAATATAGAGAACACAGAGGTAGAGAAGAATACAAATGTAGATGAAATGACTTTTATAAGAAATGGGAAGGAAATTCCTCTGGAAAAGATTACCTCTAAAGACATTTATGTTGAATTAGTGAAGAAAGTAAGTGATGATTCTTCGGTGATAGAAAAAATTAGAAATTTATATTTTTGTGATTTTTCTAATAGAGATATAAAACGTATATTTAGTAGGATAAGAAGTAGCACTTTGAGTTCTGTTTTGAGGGATTTTCAATATAGATTATTGCATGGAATAGTGTACACAAATTATCAATTATTTCAGTTTAAGTTCGTAAATGATAATTTATGTTCTTTTTGTCATAAAGAGGAAGAGACATATAAACATATATTTTATACATGTGATTTTGCTAGGAAAGTTTGGGGAAAATGTAGTACTTTCTTTGAATATGTTGATTTGCAACAGTTGAGCTGGGAAGAGATCTTTTTTGGTATAGAGCTACCAGATAAAGGAAAAGCTCAGTTAGTTAACCATGTTATAATTTTGGTGAAGAAATTGCTTTTTTTAGGAAGGAAAAATAAGACACCCCCAACGGAATTTTTCATTAAAAGGTCTATAGAGCAGGATAGGTTAGAAGAAGAAAAATTAGCAGTTATACGTAATACGTTGTCAATACATTTACAAAAGTGGGAAAACTGGAAAAAGAATTGAGAATTTGCTTTGCGTTTATTTAACAGAGTATGGTCTGCCGTACATCCACCAGGAAATGCCTTTTCCACGCACTCGTATTAAGTGTTATAATGTAAGTCAGGACACACAGGTTTCAGTTGCTTTTGAGGTTTTGTTGTGATGGGGGTTTTGGAAGGGGGAGGGGGGATGGGATGGGGTAGTAAGAGGGAGAATGGACGGGGGTATTGAGTAGTGGGGGGGATGGCGAGGGGGTTGTTTTGTTGTTTTTTTTAAACAAAAAACTTCAATCAATGGATATTGATATTTTAGGTTGGATTGTATGAAAGCTGAAAAGAAATTATTTTTGGGGTAAGTGATTCAGTTAATAGAATTTATTATGTAATGAAAGAAAAAAATTGTTAAGAGATTGGAAATTAATAATGTAAAATTAGAAAAGAAGAGATGTTTATATATGGATTGTGTATATTGATTGTGAAAAAAATGTACCAGAGTGTATCAAAACATGTTAAATCAATGTTAAGTTTTGATATCAGTTTTGCATCCATTGATGAAAAGGACTATAAAATTGGTCCGGAGATTTCTGTATCAATTTATTTGTATATTATGTTTCCATTGATGAAGAATAAAATATTCTTTAAAACAAAAAAAAGATATAGATTGATATGAATTGCTGTAATCGATTCTAGGACATGGAATCGAAGAATTGATTTTGGCACAGACAACGTTCTGGCGATGAGGGAACTGGAACAAAGAACAGGTTAAAAAAAAAAGAATATATATACGATTCCGCATTCCCAGTGTCCACACGTTTGCGGGATCATAATCTTTCTCGCTGAAACAGAAAACATAATACAAATGTATACTAGTACGTGGGTTTCCAAATTCGTGGTGCACAATGCTTATTGTCAACCCATTCAAAATTTGCCAAGAAAATAATCGTGGAGCAGATATTTTCGTGGGTTTAAGAATTTGGGCCAGTCAAAGATATCAAGAAATGGGCGCAACTTTATGCACCGAGAACAAAATTATATACAGTAGAAGGAACTGCAGAGCTATAGAAGCAGAAATAATATGACAGAGATAACAAGTATAATAAATACCTAGTGGATGTTCAAAAAAAATCACAACCTATTCGACAACAAATATCTCTCCCTCCCTGAGCGAAGATAAGAATATATAAAGGTATATATAAAGCATAAGAACTTACATTCACGACAAAGTTAGCAGTATGTACTAGTACTAGTATGATGATACGACAAACTAGTATAAGGTAATACACGGTGCATAAATAATCATCTTTAGCGTAAGAAGGTAAGCTATTATAAATAGTAAGGCCCGTACCTATTAAATTTCGTTATAATGCTTCAATTCCTTCCATTTAACGTGAAAATTCTTATAGTATCTGGATATATTCTATAAGTCAGAAATTATCAATTTGCAGTATATATTGAAAAAAAATGGTTTGTTTGTGTTTTCATCTCAATTATCTTGGTATTGGTTTTGCTCATATTATACCCAGAATGGGCCACTGTAATCATGAATGAATGATTTGAATGTAATCGATAAACATCTAGGAAAACCATAAAATACAAAAGTATGTGTGTGTGTGTGTATGTGTGTATGTGTGTGTGCGTGTGTGTGTTTTGTGAGTGTGTGTGTTGTGTTTAAAAAGCCTTAATTGAGCCCTTTCCATACAAATATCTGGTGGCATGTGTATTAAGTCTATTGCCATTTCACAATTGAGTATGGAACGGGTAAACAATAATTGTATAGAATATTTCCATCGTCGGGTTAAATCAAGTACACGTAGTATCGATTCAACTACCTCGCCGGCTGCAGCTATTTTTGCAACATGTATTATTACAAGGGAATCAAATCGGTCAAGCAAAAAACCAAAAAAAAAAAAATTGAGTTTATAGATAATTATACGTACGTACATGGATTAGTGATATGATGATATTTATAATACATATCATGCAAGTAATACTTATAAGGAAGAAGAAACAGTTAGTAACCACAGATATGCCAACAATGTACCAAGATATATGTGTCTGTTATAATCGGTAAGTTAAAGAGCTGAATAACAGCTGAATAAGGAAAATTTTGGGGGAGAAGTGTCTTATCGTGGGACATTTCTCAAATACCAATGTTAGACAAGACTGTCGCAAACAAAGCAGTGTAGCAGTGTATACATAATGCGAATTCTTTTCAACCGTCACTTTCCCATAATCTATATAACACTAGTAGACACCACTACATTAATCTCTCTGGACATGAAATACCAATAATAAAGTAAATAAACTAAACGAGATCTGTGACAGTAACGTAAGGTCTCTACCTTTCATAATACATAATTTTATCAAATTTAGCAAATTTTGGCAAATGTTGCTAAGAGTGGTAACATTGGCATTCACAGTGGAAATTAATCTCTTTCATCCAGAAGAAATGAGTTCAATCCTATCAAGAAAGGACGTTGGAAACCAAGCGCAAATCATCTCCCACCAAATTTTCTATGTGCTTGTAAATATCTGTAAATAAATTGCATTGTAATGTAAATAGCACCAGTCTGCAAGAATCTTCAGTCTATTGAAGGAGGCAGACTTAATCAGAAGAAGAAGAAGAAGAAGAAGAAGAACATTGCCATCAGGTTTATCAAACGCTTTATGCATTATGCACGACAGATAAGGAGTTTTGGTTTTTAGTCCTATCTCTTTTAAAGAGGAAATCCAGTCCCATATACAGTTTAGTCTGTTAAAAAAGAGTAAAATCTTAAGTTTTGCTAATTTCTGCAAAACAGTTCTTATACAGTGGAATATGCAAATGAGTGAGTTACCACTTCATACCGTCACAATTTTCCAATGATCGTGTAAAGAAAATGACAAAAATTCAATGTTTCTCTCATTGAAGTTTGAAACATGACGCTATTCCTGGTTAAATAACTTCAGAATATTGACCAGTTAGACATACAAGGATTTGAGCCTAGGGCGTAATTTCGGTTGAATGAAAAACTGGAAATTTCAACATTTTGTGTACAAACCATAATTATGTTAAAGGGATCGTACAGTTTTGGTTGAGACCTAATTTCAGTTTTCTAACATTTTTAGGTGAGATAATAAGAAATCTCATATGAAATATGAAAGAGCATGCAATCTTATGAGGAATTCAACGTTTATTTGATAAAAATTGGTTTTGAAATGGTTGAGATATCCAAAAAAGAACGATTCTAGTAAAGTGTGGGACCCACACTTTGTAACGATCGCTTTGTTTTACTTTGTTTTTGGATGTTTCAGTTATTCCAAACCTGATTTTCATCAAATAAACTTTGAATTCCTCTTAAAATGGTAGGCTCTGTTCTATATCATAAGTGTTTTCTTGGTATCTTGCAAAAATTTAAAAGCCTAATTCTCATCTCAACCAAAACTGTACATTCCCTTTAAGTTGTGAGGGAATGAAATGCTCACTTTTCCATTTGCATATTCATTTGACTGTTCAAGAACTGTTTCCCCCTTAAATAGGGAAACTTCAAAATGTCATAACTTCCTCGTTTTTCATCCCAATTCGATGATTTATACCACTGAAGTTGTAATATTTTACTCTTTCGTATCAGATTAACTTCTATTTGAACTGGATTTTCCCTTGGGGAAAAAAAAGGACTTTGCAAAAGAAATGCCAGACATGTGACCTTTTTGCTTACAAGGTGCCAAGACGGTGACAAGAGACATTATGAATAAATAAAATTTGCTCCTGCGTCGATTGATCATGTCTTCATTTCTCCAAGGACTCGGGGTACAGTGTTAGGGTGATAGATCTTTGGGTTTAGTTTGTAACTGCTGAAACAGAGGCTTGCTCGGAAGCTCAAATGTAATAAGGACACTCATCACAGACGGCTTGCCGAAACAATAGGGAGCTTTAGATTTTTAGCATGGCATTGTTTATACAAATCATCATCTTTTCCAGTTCAGTTTTGTTGCAAGTAACTTATGCTCTTTTTGTGAAAAAGAAGATGAAACATACAAACATTTATTTTACACTTGTGAGCGTGTGAAATTAATCTGGAAAATATGTGAGAGAATGATAGCTGAAGTTGATCCAAAAAATTGTACTTCGGAAGAAATTCTGTTCGGGAGGAAGGAGGGCAATATGGGAGATCACCAATTCTTAAATCATATTTTAAATTTGGTTAAATATTTGATTTTTAAAAGTAGAGAATATGGAAAGCCGCCTACATTATAATGAAATAAAAGATGATATTTTAGAGGATAAATTTGTGGAAAAGAAATAACTAGCATCATTGAGGGGAACTTTAACCATTCATTTCAGTAAATGGGAAAATTTGAGAGTATAAAGATAAGTATGGAAGGACCCGGAGCCAGATGTCCGCGGGAGAGGGGGAAGGGATGGGAAGGGTAGTTTGGAGGGGAGGTGGGGTGGTATGTATAGGAAGAATGGTTTCATGGGAGTACTGGTTTATATCGCGGGGGGTAATATCGATTCCACTTTTGTGTGTGTATAGATCGATGACATGTCAAGTTTTTTTTTTTTTTTTGTTTGTTTTTTTTTTTTAACGACTCTACTGTCTTCCCGAAAGTACAGCTCGATTTGATGTTAACGAAAGTAAGTGACCAGTGTATGTTGTTGTTGTTTTTTCGGTGCATTGTATATTCTTTACGGATGTACTGTTTTGCTGAAAGTACAGTTTGGCTTGATTTCACTATAATTGTGTTACTCTGAATCGTGGATTTTGTAATACATGTGATTTGAGTTATCAATTTGTTTTGAATATGGAATCAATAAAAGGTTACGAAAAAAAATGATTTATATCGATGGATAAAACCAAGTAGTATCGAATTATACATCATTCAAACTTTTAGTTATTTTTATCACATATATCAGAGTATAAAAACTTGAATGAGTCAAGCTTTTCAAAAGAACAGAAGGTTATAAATTGTTATACATAGATATGCATGCATTATTCACATCACATCTGCAATCGATGATTTTAAGGAAGAAAATCCAATGCTACTTATAACGGTAAAAGGAAATTTGTAAGGAATATATTAGTAACATACATTGTTTAAGTACTGCTTATCGACAATCATTCCGAATTCGAAAATCAAATTTTGTAAGAGAAGTGTCCCGTTGATCACTTCTCACTTGCCCATCTTATGTACAAAGTAGGAATCGCTTTTCGGTATACATAATATCAAGGGTGCGGCGCGCGCGAAGACAAACACCCAAAGAGGTTCTATAATTTATGTAACAATGTGAATTCTGCCTCCCTAAATTTTTCTTCTATACAAAGGACATGTACAAGGTTTCAGAATACTAGTAGTATTTAGGACGTTGTTATATCACACAGAAGCATCATTTCTACTGAAGTATGATATAAAATTGAAGAATGTTCCAAATTGTTGTCCCTCAAAGTTCGAGCTAACTAATGAAAGTATGCAGGCCTAACTAAAACGTACTCACAGAGTGCTTGTTAAGTCTCCCTCTCTCCCTCTAGTCCCCCCCCCCCCCCCATTCTCTCTCTCTCTCTCTTACCGGGCCCTGTTGGCTGCAGACCCCCATGTAATATTATTTGACTGAACAGATATGAATATCGATTCCATCATTCGTATGATGGTGATTCATACAAATCAATATCTTTTCAGGTTTGGTTTTACTGCAAGTAACTTATACTTTTTTTGTGAAAAAGAAGAAGAAACATACAAACATTTATTTGGTACACTTGTGAGCATGTGAAATTAATTTGGGAATTATGTGAAAAAAATGATAGAGGATGTTGATTTAAAAAAAAAAAATTGTACTTGGGAAGAAATTCTGTTTGGGTGGAAGGAGGATGATAGGGGAAATCATCAGTTGTTAAATCATATTTTAATTTTGGTTAAATATTTGATTTTTAAAAGTAGAGAATATGGAAAGCCGCCTACATATAATGAAATAAAAAATATTTTAGAGGATAGATTTGAGGAAAAGAAATAAGCATCAATGAGGGGAACTTTAACCATTCATTTCAGTAAATGGGAAAATGTGAAAATAAGTATGGAAGGACCCGGAGCCAGATGTCCACGGGGAAGGGGAAGGGAGGGGAAGGGTAGTTGGGAGGGGGGAGGGGGAGGGGTGATTAAAGGGAATATCGATTCCATTTGGTTGTATATCGATTTTATTTCGGTGTATATTGATGTGTTAAATATTCTTTTTTTCTTATGAAGCACTGTTATGCTGAAAGTACAGCTCCATTTGATATAAATATTCTTTTTTTCTTATGAATGCGCTGTCATGCTAAAAGGACAGCTCCGTTTGATTTTAATGAAAGTGAGTAAGCAGTGTATTCTCTAAAAAAAAAATCGAGTGAAAATATTCACTCTAAAAGAGTGAATACAAAAAGAGTGAATTTAGAGTGAAATTGGAGTGAATTTTGAGTGAAAATGTTCATTTTCACTCGTTTTAGAGTGACCTCAGGGATCACTCCAAAATCTTCAAGTGATCCCTGAGGTCACTCCAAAATGAGTGAAAATGAACATTTTCACTCAAAATTCACTCCGATTTCACTCTAAATTCACTCTTTTTTTGTATTCACTCTTTTAAGAGTGAATATTTTCACTCGATTTTTTTTAGAGAGTATAAATTGTTGTTTTGGTGTTTTTTTTTCGGGGCATTGTTTATATTCTTTACGAATGCACTGTTTCTGCTGAAAGTACAGCTTGGCTTGATCTCATTATAATTGTTTTTTGTTGAATCGTGGATTCTATAATATATGTGATTTCATTTATTATGAAACTGTATTGAAGATAGAATCAATAAAAGATTATAGAAAAACAAAAAAAAACTATCTTTAGGTCGTTCTCCTCTTTTAATAATGTTTATTATGGTATATACCATTGGTATACTAATACAGTACCATAATTCTCTCCATAGTTCTCTCCAGAGAATGTTAACGAGCTACAATGGATTTCGATTGTGTCTCACCTTTTTCCTGACTGTTTTTCATCACTTCTTAAAATACGTTGATATTCCTGCGTTATAGGACCGTGTGGACTAAGAGATTAGCGAAACAAAAATGACCCTCACCACACTAAAGTGTAACGAACTTTTCTTCTCAGGTGATGTGATGGGCAAAACTACGCTTCATCACGTGATCAGCTCTAGACCAATCCTATAGAAAGATTTGTGGGATGTGGAATATGTAATCTCACCTAATTCCACACTTGATATCAAAGATAGTACGTTTTCCTTTTAGAATAGTTGCTCTTGCATAAAATTATATCTTTCTCCGATCCTGATCACATCTAATAACAAAAGTAGGCCCCATCTCACTCACTTATATATCAAATCATCGCAAACTTTCTTTAATTGTAGAGTGATTGATAGAAAAGAATCATCGACAGAGACTTCCCTTTGCAAAATTTTAGTATATGATTGTGCTCATAAGTCCAGTTTAAGATATCACATTTGACGCATATTTTATTGTGTAGGTGTGTTGTACCTCAAAAATCCTACCATATAAAATTTTCATATAAAGCCTAAAATATTTGTGTAAGGAAATATCAACATTTTTCTCCATAAACCATAACTGTAGATGGTTTAGTCTGGAAGCAATGTTATTATACCTATTGTCCACATTTTGTGAATTTAACAATGCTTAACATCGATTATACGGATTCAAATTTTACAATGGTTGTTGTTATCCCTAACTCACATTTTAGAACTATTTTAAAGCACTAATATTAATGTTGGGTTTTTGTTTCATCTG